>NW_026622763.1:23693798-24893798 GCF_023065955.2 Ursus arctos | reverse complement strand
TTGAAAACTGGGAATTTTAAATAATATATTTTAACATCTCAGGAGACTATTCTCTGTCCCTAACTGTAGTGGTTGGTGGGATGTGATTGTTTTGCATGTTTAATTTTTTATTATTACTTTGACTAATTCAGTGAAGTTTGTTTCCCACACAGCGTGCAGTCTCTGATGTCACTCCTCATAGGCTATAGCCCTGGTTATGTGCACAGATGACAGTGGCTTTCTAAGGGCACTCTTTGATTGTCTATTCTCCAGACACATTAAGCTGTGTGCCTCTGTTGGTATCACTCAGCAGTTAACACGCACTGATTTTACTGTTTAAAAAAAAATGCATTTTGGAATAAATTTCTCCACAGTTTTACTCAAAAAAATTTCGTCCACTTTTCCAAAGTAGGCTTTGAACTTTGTTCCAACTCTAGAAAAGTTTTTCCTCTTAGCCATCCTTTCTCCCCAGTTCTAACTGACCTATGTTTTAGTTTGCTGCTCCCATGGAGCCATCATCTTTATCTTAATTAATCGCCACCAAAATCTCCATTGATTTTGACACCGCCTTTAGGCTTGAACTTCCCCATACTCTGTTCCAAATAAAATCAGTCCCTTTGGGAAGAGTAACACAGCTCTTTGTTCTTCAAATCTGCCATTCATCTTGGGCAGAATCTCTGCCTCACTCTGGAGCAGAAGATGGGGACACTGCACCACTTTTCTCAGTTACAGCTCTGTTTACTAGTGACTTTCTAGGTGGGTGTGGTTGCCTTTGATTTTCTTAGTTTGGGACCTCTGCCTTGTGAATGATTTGGATGAAAACAGCTGTAGCCCAGAATTCTTCATCTGTTTACCTTTTGAGTGTATTACTGCTGTTTTTAATACTGTACCTATTGTTCTCCAGGTAAGAATTAGTCTAATTGAGTCTTTTCGGAGAATAAACCTCCAGTGTTCTGCTGCAAGGATGAGGAGGTTTAGCTTTTCCTTTCAACCAATCCTATTTACATCCCCACCCTATCTTATTTCCACTCCCACTTCTTTCGGGGCTATGAAGTGCCTTCAATTGTTGAGCCTTTCCAGGATTTTGGTGTTGTATACATTTGGGTTTTGAGTCTGTTCTGAGGGCTTCCATGTTGTACAACTTGAGTTCCATTCGTATGAAAGTTTATTTTAATAGTGCCCCCTGGAGTTGTGCAGTGCACAGTCTATGTGCTTAGACTGCAGCAGCCTTGATCATCATCCCTCTCATCTCCTTCAATCCTTGTCTTAGAAGATTTTACTACCTTAGTACCATAAAGGGCTAAGTTAGTGAACACTCATTTATTGGTTCTTTGCTTCTAAAGTTTTGTGGACATCATTTGTCTGTTTTAGTCTTCTTTCTTATTCTCTTTCTTCTTGTGGACTTGTGCTTTTTTATCCTCATTTTATTGAGGATTTTGCAAAGTGTAGAGGTGAATAGGAGTGCTTAATTGCTGTGTTTAACATAGAGAGAACTTCTTGACGTGATGTCGCATTTTCCTTTGTTCATTCTCATAGTGTTGAACTTGTGTTCAACAGTCCCAAAGTTATTGGTGCCTCCTATAGTCTGGGAATAATAAGGATTTAAGAAGACAATGTTTGTCCCTTAAAGAGAAAAAACCTCTACCTTCACTTTCCAAATAGATTTAGTCACAAGTACTTCTTATCTACTAAATGTTCAGAAATTGCTAGAAGTTATGAATTCCCTGTACAAAAGATGTTTCTTTAGTCATGCTGCCTCACCTCTTCTAACCCAATTGCTACTACTACCTCCATCTTGTTATGTTTGTCTTACATAGGTGTGTAATACACATATAATTAATATGTATATTGTATTTTCACCATATATTCATTTTTTTACTCTTCTACCTCTAGACATGAAAAATCCCATTACTAGATATCTGCATTTTCTACTTGGTAATTGTATTTTTCTCTGGCCCTTGTGGTAAATTTGCTTATTTTTTCCCCTCAAGCATAGTTTCCCATGGTTGCAATTAAATATATTGAACCAGGAAAAGACCTGATATTGGTTAGTTTATTATTAATAAATCTAGCATGCCATCCTTACTGTAAAATCAAATGCAAAACACTAAAACAAGGTGTATAAACCACAGAACAGTTTGGCTTCACCAATCCAATGCACCTAGCACACTCTCAGCTTTCTCTCCCTTCTCTCTCCCTATACTGGTCCAAATCTCACCATTTATATGATACTCTACAAATTATAAAGCTTGTTTACACTCACTGTGTCTTTTAATATTCATAAAATCTTATCCAAACATTTTCTAGGTTGGAAGCTTAAGGCTCAGAAAGGTTAAGAATCTAGTCAATAGTTAAATAGATGGTAAGAGATACCACAAATAGATCTATGTTTTCCACCTTTTAGACTATAGTGAATTTCAAGATAATATGTGTCTCCCATCTCTTCTTCTATATAATAAAAAGCAGAAGTGAAAATTACTGGATTTTATTGGTGGAGATGTTGTTGATGATTATAATGTCAATAATATAACTGCCAACTTCTAATGGGTATTTACAATGTGTCAGACACTAAGGGCTTCTATTGAATCACTGTGTTTAAAACACACACTTCCCTATGAAGTTAGTGATGTCATTATCCTCACATTGCTCTAAGAAGAAAACCCCACACAAGCGTGTATTATCTTCTCATATCCTCTTATAGATGAAACTGAGGTAAACTTTTTTTTTTTGCTGTCCAAATCCTTCAAATTATAGGTTATTTAGCAGATTTTGTCAGTGAATATGGAAACCAAGTCTGCCTTTTCATAACATAAAATAAATTAATCTCTTCTCATTTGATTGTGCCTTGGTAACTAGATTTTAATTTTCTATTTAATAAAAATTTCAAAAGTTTCACATATTGAATTTTGGAATGCTGAATGCCATTTATAGTAAAGCGTTTCAAAAGAAATCAGAACCCAAAGTTGCTAAATTGTTAGAAACGGTGTTATTTGAAGATCCAAAATAAACAGGTCTTTATTCTGTGTTAGCTAATGAGTTGAGATAGTTGGAACTCCTTTGCTGAGTAAACCGTTGGTTTGCAACATGATATAAAATGGAAAAATATCTTAGGTTGGTACAGTACACTCTCAAGTTGTTGTTGTTACTTTGGTTTAGCTTTTGTTTATACATTTCAAAGCATATGTTTATACATTTCAAAGCATATCTCAAAGTTGTATTCCTGGTGTAGATGGAGAAATATATGAGAAAACAGCATGAAAAGCAAGAGTAGTAAAATCCCTTTCCCAGACAGTAAATAAGAGAATAAAAGAATATGTGTGCAGAGAAGACATGCACTCTTAATCTTCTGAGGTAGAAGTAATACAGATCAGGTCCACTCATGTTCCAGTGAGAATTATTTATAAGGCCCTAACCAGGTGAAAGGAGAGCAAAGGTTACTCTGGCTGAGTAACCACTTCTTAGAAACATCTCAGCAGTATAGAGGGAAGAGTAAAAATATATATATTTTATATAAATATTTATAAATAATATATATTATATATTAAACTTTTATATATAAATTAATTTAAAATATATTTTTAAATTAATTTATTTATTATATTTTTAAATTAATTTATTTATTTTAGAGAGAGAGAGAGTATGTGAGAGGAGGGGGAGGAGTAAAAGGAGAAAGAATTGTTTTCTTTCTCTCTTTCAAGCAGACCCCCATGCCAAACATGGAACCCAATGCCAGGCTTGATCCCATGACCCAGTGACCATGACCTGAGCTGAAAGCAAGAGTGCAAGGCTCAACTGTCTGAGCCACCCAGGCATCCTATGAAAATACTTATTAAACATATAGCTATGTTCATCATATAAACTAGGTGTATTTCAGCAAGCAATTGTCTCATTAAGTTACTAATTATCCATAAATGAAATAATGTACAACTACCAAAAAGGATGTTGAGTGCACATGTACACACACACGAACATTATTAAAAAGAAAAAAAAATATGTAAGCTGTTATAAACCCCAGATTCAATTCAGAGAATATTTTCTCAAACCACGTGATTAGCCTACAGCTTCCACCTAATAATAATACACCTAAATTATAGAGAATTTTGCTTTTCCTTGTTGAAAGAGTAGTAAATCCCTATGCAATATTAATATGCAAAATTAAAATTATGAAATGACAGTTTTTCATGTCCATTTATTAAATAGGATGTACATATATATGTACACATATATGTATATATTCCTTCTCAAAACTCAATAAGAAAACAACCTAATAAAAAGTGGGTAAGATTTAAACAGACACATCACCAAAAATATATGAAAAATACGTGAATATATAAAATATATACGAAAAGATGTTCATTATCATTAGTCATTAGGAAAAACAGACTAAAAGCACAATAAGGTACCATTACATACCAAATAAAGTGACTAAAAATTAAAATTAAAAGCTGATGATAACTAGTATTGGGCAGAAGGCCAAGCAGCTGGATGATTCATATATTGATAGTGGAAATGCAAAGTGGAACAGCTACTTGGGAAAACAATTTCATAGTTTCTTATAAACATCATTTTACCATATAAACCAGCAATCTCAGATTTACTCAAATGAAATGATAACCTGTATTTACCTGAAATTGTATGTGAATGTTTATAGCAACTTTATTCAACTCTAGAAGTGACTTAAATATCTGTCACTTATGAAATGGGTAAATAAACTGAGATACACTCATATAATGGAATACTATTCAGCAATAAAAAGGAGGGAACTACTGATAAGGTACTATGGCTGAGTCTCAAATACATTATGCTAACTAAAGATGCTACAGGCTGGATGATTCCATTTATATGACATGCTGGAAAAGGCAGAACTATTGAGATGTAAAAAGACCAGTGATTGCCAAATCTGGCAATGGGGAAATGAATTGGCTATAGAAGGGCAGAGGAAAATATCTTGGGATAAGGGTCCTGTTCTGTATCTTGATGGTGCTGTTGGTGTTATTGGAAAAACTAGATGTGTTTTTCAAAACTCACAGAACTGTACATAAAAAGAATGAATTTTACTGTAAGTAAATTTATACCATGACAACAAAAATAGAACTAAAAATAGTATCTAAAAAAATGTGCCTTAATGTTGTATCTTTATATATAAGAACACCCTGAAAATTTGAAGCCAGGACTATAGTTTAGCGCTAAGCAAAGAATTCTGAAGAAATCCACATTAGTAGTCATAAGCAGCAGCCTAATCTCTGCAAGCCAGCTCACACTGCATTTTACTAGGCCAAGGAAACAGGGGTGAGAGGATGAATGATGTGACACAAATTATCACCATTCTAAATATGTCAAGCATACGTCCTGCTGACAAGAGGTTCTATCTGGCATGGTAAGTAGCTGCATCAGCTTTTCAATCTCCAACTATAAAAAGTGAGTGAAATACTTTTTTAATGTACTACGTAAGGAAATGATTTTTTTCCCCTTAGAACTATGATTATAGTTGTTGGTTAAAAGGCATTTTTGTATAAGCCAAATTCAAGGAGTGATTTGATTACAAAAATTGAGAATTAAACATTATCTCATTTTATAAAATAATGTCTCCAATAACTTATGTATTTAGAAAGTGCCTATATTTTTTGGTATTTCCAAAGAATTAATAAAAGTTCTAATTTCCTCTCAGGGAGAAACATGTAACCTGGAAGGACATGAATAGAGTAGCACAGTTGTGTTCTCACTGTCCTGCTAAGTCCAGTACATCAATGTGAATTGTGATCAATGTGAATTGTTCCATTATAGGTGATAAAGGCAGCCAGCATAATGCTACTGACCACCATGGATTGAGCCAATGGCTACATATATTAGACTGAAAACAGTGGTTCTCTGGCTTAGGAATACTTACATAAACTAAACTAATGAAGGGGGAACCTCCTAAGAGTAGTAACTTGTAATTTTTGAAATCTGGTTATCCACTTCAAATTGCCTTTTCTACTGTCCTGTATTTACTCTGAGGCGGGTTAGCAAAATTTATCTGTATGTTTTCTAAATCATAAACCAGCATACGTTTGTGGAAATGTGTTCTAAATCCCAATGCTGTTAAAAAATCCTAACAACTCCTTAAGACTATGCAGATTAGCATAAGTATTTGGTAAAAATGTCTCATTTGATTTATTAATTGGTCATATTTTATAGAAACCAGTTAGCCAGTATAGAAAAATTTTCATTTCCAACGGTTAGTATTCCCCTGTTGGCGATTTTTCATTCAGGAAAAGATTTTAGGAGAATTTACCAAAAAAATAAAAGTACCTCCATGAAAAGTTATTGAACAATGCACAAGTGATTTGGGGGCAAAATTAGAACTATGTCATGTAACACCCAAAATTGAAGGCATGAAAGAGAAAATCTTTCTATTATAAAAGGAAACATACCTCCAAATTACTTGAAACTTATATAAATTATGGCAAGAATACTGACAGTAGATATAAATTAAATGGTAACATGATAAAAAATAAGAATACAAAGAATTACATGTGTCAGGCAATATTTTAAGAACTTTGCATGATTTACCTCATTTAAGCCTCACAATAACCCTATGAGGTAGTTTCTATTATTTATCCCCATTTTAGAGATAAGGAAAAGTACATATAAAGAGCTTAATTCATCTGCGCATCACCGTAATATCATGTAAAAACAACCCTGGCACGTCAGGGGTTGAATGCAACAAAAAATCCAAATTTTCACTCATATCAACATCCAAAAGGGTCATCAATGGATGCTTACGATTTCAGGCCCCCTCCAGTTTAGGCCTGTTGGCACAAGGCTCTGTGAGTCTTCTGCTGACTTCTTTTCATCCAGAGGGCTGAAAATGAGTGAAGACAGAGTAGGAGATTATCGTCAGAATGCTTTAGAGCCCAGGTCAGAAAGTAACACTCACTAATTTTGCATATATTGCATTTTCTAGAAGCCAGATATATGGCTTCAACCTAATGCAAGTCAACTGGGAAAATTAATCTTTTTATTTGCTCAGGAAGAGGAAACAGGATTGGTGACCATTAGTTTTTTGCCACACTCACATAGTCTGAAATTAGTAAAACCAGGTTTGGAGCTTAGGTACTCTAGCTCCAGTGCTTAAGGCCTTAACTCTACTATGACTCAGGAAAAAGAAACAAAGTGGTGAAAGAGATAGGAGATTTAGTATGAAATAATTTTCTATCCTTCTAGAATCCCTGTTGCTATTTATTAGTAATACAAATCTAGAAATATATTTCTTGAATCTATTTCTAAGTTAAAGAATGGCTTAGAAGCTTAGTGCCTCAAAGTTACCCATTGCTTGTAAGCTGTTCACTTGCATTTGATTTTTATAATCTCCTATACAACTTTGAAAAAAAGCATAAGAAAGATTCTTTAAATACCACAGAATGGAGTGGATCTGTGTTAGGAGAGTCCCCATCAGTTGAATTAGATTTGATTCCTGAAATAATAGCTTCTCTCCTTTCATTAAAAAAGACACTTTTCTTTTATGATAACACTGAGAAATATAGATCAAATACCATATTACATTTCTGGATTCAGGGGCGCCTGGGTGGCTCAGTCTGTTAAGTGTCTGCTTTCCGCTCAGGTCATGATCCCAGGGTCCTGGGATCAAGTCCTGCATCAGGCTCCTTGCTCAGCAGGGAGCTTGCTTCTCCCTCTGCCTGCCACTCTGCCTGCTTGTGCTCTCTCTCTCTCTCTCATTCTGTCAAATAAATAAAATCTTAAAAAAAAAAGTCTGGATTCAGACTTGCGTATTTCATTACCTTAGATGCTAGTGGTCTTCCTACTTCAATCTAAGATCCAAACCAGTGATAATGTTACATGAACCAATGAGCATGCATCATGTAAAGCACTCTATGAAGACTGATAATTCAAGTACAGAATTTCGCTTCTACCCAAATAAGCTTTCTAACAAAATTAATCTGATGCATTTTTAATTATCTACATAAGCATAATAGTGTTGCATGTAATTAAGCATAAATGGTAAGCAGCTCAAATAGAAAACATTGCAGTAATTAGTATTGGTTTCCCAGAGTTAAGCCAAATTTTAAATTTTGTTTTTCATGTTGTTAGTTCTTCATAATTCTTCACGATCTGTTAGAAGAATCACTATTTACCATTTCACCTGATATCGTGTTTCAGTCTCTTTGAACATACACACGAGTTCTCATTTGATGAACCACAAACTGAGTAGCCCTTGTCTCTCTTGCTATTTTCAACTGCTAGACCCCACCTAACACTCAAAACCATGTATGAGGTCCAGTCTTTCATACCCAGTTTTTCCCCATTTTCTGTCATTTTTCCTTAATTCTTCCCATCACTATCCCCATATTGGTAACTATTTTCAGTAGGCATATTCCAGATATTTCAAGATCTCAAGAGAGAGCAAAAATATGAAACGAAGGGTCTGTGGATTTTGTACTTTGACTTGAGAGGGAAAACAAGGAATTGGGCTATAGAAATCATATGGAGAAAAATAATACATTTAAGGTACTGAGCTAACATGCCTGCCTTAAGGTTCAGACTAAATAAATTAGGTAAAACCCCTACTTGTATTCTCTTTATCTCATAATGTATTTAATTATTTTCTATGAGAAACCTTTCCTATTTCCACTTTCTGTTCCAACCCCTTACTACTACATTTTTCTCTATCCTCTCTGTTCCATTGAAACCTTTTTTAAAGGTCTTAATTGATCCTATTAGAAAATGCAATGCATTTTTTAGGCTTCATCCAAGAATATTTCCTAAAGATTTAACATTTATTGTTCTACTTAACTTCCATAAACTCTTCTTCCTCTTTAGATTTTTTGAAGCTTTTCAGCTTCTCCCACCTAAATATTTGATTCCTTCTCCATTTTCTTTAGTTGACAGTTCCTCTTCTGCTTGCCTTTCACATGTAAAAGTTCCCTGGGGCTTATTTGTATTATAGATATTCCTTATAAGGGATGATTCTTTTCTTTTCGGGCTTTAATTACCTACTTTACGTCTGTGACTTCCAAAGCTACATCTCCAGTCCAGACTTCTCTTCTTAGACTCAAATTCTCAACTTTCTCCTGGCCATTCTTGTCAACATTTGAAACTAAACAGTCAAAGGGAAACTTAGTATTTTCCTCCAAACTTCTAGTTCTCCTGTTATTCTTAATTCATTTTATTGGTACTATTAACTTACTGTCATTATGCTTTCACCAAGTGTTTGTCCATCCATTCATGTAAATCTTCATAGTCTTAACTTCTGCCTTTGCCATGTCTAGTTTTTTAGATAGCTTTTCTTCCTTCACGTAATTTCACTCATCTTTCTCCCTGCTATTAGGTACTAATGAACACTTCTGTCCTCAATTACTAGCAATGACTCTCATTATCAAAACAGAAAAGTCTTCTTAATCTAAGAATTAATCCACTTTGACTTGGCTCCAAACAACAATTCCAGCACCATTTCCTGCCACATCAAACACTGTGGCTTAGCCACACATAGTTATTTATCATTGCATGTATTTCTTGTGCTTTCCTGTCTTTTAATCTATTTTCTCATATTGTCTTCTTTATCTGGAATGCACTTTCATAAGTTTTGGGTACTGAACTCTTCTTATCTTCTAAATTTTAGCTTAAACTTAACTTTTTTCACAACTATTTTCCATATTATCTATTCTTGTTTTCAGTCTCTGGAAGACTCCTTCTCTTTCCAGCTCATATCACTTGTATTTTTATTTAGCATATGTATTTTCCTACTTCGTTTGCATTGTTATCCTTCCCACCTAACCCCACCCACTTTCACACTCATGTTGTTAATTCCTTAATTTGTCTAAAATAATTTTGCATGTGTAGAACCCCAGCAGAGTGCTTAGCATTGACTAGGTGCTCAATCAACGTTGAACTAAAGTAGCATATATATTCAAGGCAATTTTGGACTGATTCCACCATAATCAAACAAGATATGACAACTCAATTACCTAATTTAAAGATGTAAATGAACTAACTTTAGGACCTAGTTTAATTTAATGGACTAGAAATGACACCTGAGAGTGTTAATCCTCATCGTAGAATTAAGCTATTTCATTGATTCATTTGTCCTATAAAAATTATAAAACACTTTATCTATAGCACACTACTAAACCTAGAATGATAAATAAAAATAAAAATAAAATACACCATCACCATATTGTACATTGGGAATAGGAGGCATTATTAAAAACAGGCTCTGTAGGCAGACCTTGTTTTGAATGACAGTTCTGTCATATATATTTGCTGTATAATCTTGGGATAATTATTAACCATCAGTTCCCTCCTCTGTAAAATGTAAGTTACAATAATATCTGCAAGTTTGACTGTTATGAGGTTTCAAAGAGATTGCATGTTTAAAGAACTTGATGTATGTTAGGTTTATAATTTGTAGCTATAGATACTAGTGAGGGAAACTAAAATGTAAATAGGTACCATAATGCAAAGCAAAAATGTCATAATTTCCAAGGAACCATTTATTCTGTATTTTTTATTGATAATGTATTTTTACAGACCAAGTTATCACTCTTTGTACATTACACAAATATTAACATTGTATTAGAATATAATTAACGATGAGCCAAAATACAAGCTTACAGATCAGATATAGTTGATCTGCATATTGGTTGAATTTATGTCAAGGAAACAGAAATTGTTCTGGGTATTTCAAGGAGAAAGAAATTTAATAAAACGTATTGATTGTAATCAGAGGAGTGAAAACAAGTTATGGTACTGGCAGTTATGTTCCAGTGAAAGGCGACGCCATGATACTTGAGTATCCACAAGAGTGTGGAGCTCTGGAAGCAACACAATGCATGTGTATCAGAAAGTAAGTAACTGTCAAATACTGCTGATAGGTCAAGTAAGATGAGGACTGAAAAAAGGTCACAGCACTTACCAACATCAAAGGCATTTATGTAAGCAGTTTCTGTGGAGCAATGGAAGTGAAAGCTTGATGGAGTGGGTTTAATATAGAAACAGAGAAGAAAAGCAAGGGTATGGATTATTTTTGTAAATTGTGTTTTTAAGAGGAACAGAGAAATTGGGCAAAGATGACTAGTAGAGGAAGTGAGGTCAAGGTTCTTTGTTTTTAAGTTGGGGAAAAGTGAGAGCATGTTTGATGCTGAAAACAAGCTAATATGGGGTCAGAAAACTTTCTGTATGGGGCTGTAGTAAATACTTTAGGCTTTGTGGGTCATAGGTCCCTGAGGCAACCAGTCACCTATGCCTTTGTAGTGTAAAAGCAGCCATAGGCAATATGTAAACAAATACGCATGACTATATTCCAAAAATTTTTAATTGTCAAAAAGAGATGGGCTCTTGGGGCGCGGGGGTGGCTCAGTAGGTTATGCGGCTACCTTTGGCTCAGGCCATCATCTCAGGGTCCTGGGGTCGAGCGCTGCGTCTGGCTCCCTGCTCAGGGAGAGTCTGCTTCTCCTCTCCCTCTGTCTTTCTCCCCAGCTTGTGCACACTCTCTCTCTCTTTCTCTCTCAAATAAATAAATAAAATATTTTTTTTAAAGAGAGATGGGCTCTTGTTTTATCTAATATAAATTATTTTAAAAATGATAATGAGTGGAAGCAGAGAATAGCTGAAGTGATATCCTTGAATAGATGAGAGAGGATGGGATTTGTGTACAGGGAATGGAGTTAGGCTTTGATTATGAATTCAACCAAGTTTGAAAAGCAAAGACAAGAATACGCAGAAGTAGGTAAATGTGAAGCATAAATCTATGGAAAATCTCTTTGCTTCGGTTATCTCACAAAAAGTAGGGAGCAAGATCATAATATGTGAGTTACCATTAGGAAGAAGATTTGGGGTTTTAAGAAGGGAAAATGAATGAAATAATTGCATGAGAGTTGAAAAATAATTGGGCTAAGAAAATACTTTAGATAGCAAAATAGCAAATTTTCCATTTGGAATGTTCTGGCTGTTCTTTTCGACATTGGACCATTCATATACTTTTATCAGAATTTATTTTTTTTCTGAGGCACCAACTAAACTTGTAGCATTATCAATATATTTTGAATCATTTAACTTTAATCTTCAAAACCCTTATTTTTCTCCCCAGGGGAAAAAGAGATTGTTGCAACCCATTAATACCTCTATTTTCAGACAGCAAAATCAGTCAAACATTTTATCCATATATTTTTCTAGTTTAGCAAATCTTATTCCTGTTGGAAATTATTTGTGCAATGAATATGCTTCTGTCACTTCATCTCTGTTTCATCCATTTATCATATTGAATTCTAATCTACTCTGAGGGTTTGCTAACTTTTGCTTCAATGATGTATTTGCTCTGAAAGAGTTCAGATATAATGAAATGTATTATGTCCAGTATTTGTCTAATATTTTGTCACCAGTGAAAGATAAATTATTGAAATGGAATATATTCACATTGATTGTTATGAAGGTTACACATGGATTATAAATCAAAACAAATCCTTAAAAGATAGAAAATCAATTGATATGTCAGATAAGAAATGCATAAATGTTGAAATCAACCACTGAGTTGACATTTTTCCTCTTGAAATAATTTAATTTACCAGAATTTGAAAAGATTTGTGACTTTGAACGTACATAATAAGCTAAAAGTGAAAGACCGAACCTCTGAAATTTTGTTAACAATACTTCGAACAAATACAAGCCAACATATTTTAGAGGGAATAGATATTTGTTTTCTCAGCCAATTGCAGAAATTGTCAAGGAGACCAATCAGAACTATATTATTGTGGTTATGCCCTGAGTAAATATTAGCAATATTTAAATTTAAATAGGATGCAAGTGTGCACAGTTATATTGACATAGTGTCTTTGTTTTTCTTCTCCAGAACTGTTACCCAATTGCCAGCAGTTGAATTGTCAGTATAAATGTGCAATGGTCAGAAACAGTACAAGATGTTACTGTGAGGATGGATTTGAAGTAAAAGAAGACGGAAGAAGCTGTAGAGGTAAGTATGACCTGTGAGTTTATTCATTTATTTTTTTTTTACAAAAGCTTAGTTAACAGAAATTAATAAAGTATCTTTGAGCACCTACCATGTGCTTCACACAGTGTTTATGCTAACATTTTTTTGTTTCTTGAGATTTAAAAGATGATACTCCAACATAAATCATACACATTAAGTAACAGATACGCATTTTTACCGATCAGTTTTCAATTCATATTTCCATATGAATTTCCATATTTCCATATTCCCAAATACGGGAAATGTCAACAATGGGAAGTGGTTTGGGTTAACCATGAAAACATCGGATTTTACAGTTTTAACTTCCTAGATGTTTTCTGCCAGTGATACAGCTGCACTGTAGTAGACATTTGTTATTAACTAAGTTGGGTTAATAATATCATGCAACGTTCTTTACAAGTTTTCCATTTTTTTGCATTGGTAATTCTGGCAGTTGGCATTTTATCAATAGCAATAATGAACATAAACGTATTTATGTGTATTTTTAATGTCTTAATTCTTGCTTCTGTGAATGCTCCACGGCACGTTTACTCTCTGAAATGACTCCGCTCTGCCATACTGAACAATTCTAGGTTACTTCTCCATTCTATTAACTTCTATCATATATATGTTAGTGTATGTATATAAATCTGATATATCCGTAATACAAATAATACATTATTTTATATAGTATTTAGAATTTATATAGAGAAAACATAAAATATAGAATCTATATATAAAATCAAAGAATATTTGCATTGCTACAGCCACTAATAAACAGACTGTTTTACAAAGAAATTGGTGCTATGCCAATTGCTTTAAACCCTTGCTTTAATATTACTACTTTTACCTAGAAACAGAATCTTAAAGTTGAAAGAGTCCTCAGAGAGAATATTGTTCAAAATTCTAATGACAGAGGTGAGAAAAGCTAGATCCTGAGAAATTAAGTGACTTACTTAAGTCCTACACATCTTCTTAGTAATAGACTTGGGACTAAAGCTCCGGTCTGCAGAGTGCACTTATTCCTGTCTTGTAGAGGTTCATTGCTTTTTAATGTACATCTGGGGCTTGAATTTTTCATTTGTTGTTTGTTTGTTTTCTGCATAATACAAATATTATAGAAACATTTGTTATTAAATATTTGTTAGACTCAGAGGCCATTTAGTCTGACAATAGGTGGACCAAACGGGTATATTTATTTGACTCACACCAATTTTAAACCAACATTTAAAAATCAGAATATTTCACACCAAAGTTCAGACTATCTGAAAAAAAAAATCAGAAGATCTTGCAACATTTGACACCTTATAAACACCAAAGTCAGCCATATATGAATAGTACTTCTGCATGCATGCACACATGCATGCAATTTCCAGTTCAAAAGAGCTTTTTTCATTCACACGGGGAGGCTAATATACCTATTCAGCATCCTTACCCTTTTGCTACCCTTACCCTGAGTCCTATAGGAGTCAGGATTTTTAGCTCCTTTTGCATGGATCTCTTTCTCCCCAGTCTCCTAATTAAATCCATAAAAATACCCATAATCAATATCTTCTTTTGAACATTAATAAGGAATTACACATCAATTAGTCCTGGAGGTCACCACTGAAAGAGGAGCTCTTTTCACTTTCTCTGCGCCGCTGGATGGCCAGATCTGAGCGTCATTTATGCTTTCCTGAAGCCATATTTCCAGGGAATTTTCTGTCCTTAGAGGAAGAAAGAAGGCACATTATAAGTAATGACATGCCTATTCCTTTGCAGTCAATTTTGTGGAGTTACAAGCATGTCATAGCAGTGCATTCTGGCTAAGAAGAACAACAAGAACAAAAAAAGTCATTACTCATATTGCTCTCCCGGATAGCATAAGCATGTCAGAAAAACTAAAATAGGAATCAATAACATTAAAGTTGAAAAATCTGTGAAAATGGAGAAGAATCATTTCTGCCACTAGGGGCCAGATTTTACCAAATGCAAGATTTAATTTCTTTCATTATCACTGTAAACTTAGCTTCAAAAACTATCCTTTTTTTTCCCCAAAGCAACTTACTTCAAACAAACCATCCGCTAATGCAAGCTGTTATATGAAGCCAAAGAAATCTGAGAAAAGTGCAAATTAATGCCATACAAATGCATAGTTTCCCAATTTAAATGGCCCCTTAACTACTCAGGAATATTTTTGCTTTTCCTTAGTAAACTCTTTTCTTAGCTGGTGTTCAGAGAGTGGGCTGAGAGTTCCCACCCTTTAATCATGCGTTTGGTCTTTCTGGTGAGGACTCCCCCCCCATCCTGGCATTATCTAGTGGCCCCATCCTGAGTCACCTCGTTGTCATAGACTAAGGTATATTCCAAAGAGGTTCATAAATAACAAAAGACACTCCTATTGCTCAGAAAATTGCAAGGGCTTTAGGAACTCTGTGCCAGAAACTCAGGATAAAGACCAAATACATATTTTTATTATACCACTTATTCTTATTTTAGTATAGCACCATTCATTTCCATCTATCCAGCCTTCACATGTTGTCTCTTCTAGTTCTTAAACATTTCAGTCTATTCTCTCTTCTCCATCTGTCCTACCACTGACTTAGTTCAAAATATAATGGCATTAAAATACAATTTCTTGTGTGAAATTAGCACATAACTAATTTTCTAGGACCTCTTCTCTACTGTCACCAATCCATTTTTTATTTGTGTTTATTTAGTTTTAAAATATAAACTTGATTATATAGTTCATTTAATTAATGCTTTCCCAATGCCTATGCATAATGTACAACCCTTTACTTTAGCATACAAATAGCTTCATTATCTGGCCCCCAAACCACTTTCCCAGTGCCATCCCTTATCTTCCTCCTTAGCTGCCCTTATTCCACTTGACCTCTTAGACACTTTTGAAATCCCTACTATGTCATCCCAATATTATTTCACATGCTATTTTAACTGGAATTCCCCTTTCCATCTTATCCCTTCTTATTGAATCTGAGAAAATCCAAATCATCCTTTAAATCCAAGTCAGTATGCAGCCTTCACTTAATATTCTCCCTCTGATTCTGAGAAGTTCACTTCTCTGTGTTTCTATCATAAATGGAGTTTGCCTGTATTGTAAAGAAATGCATAGACTTAAAATTATATTTCACTAAGCTTGTTTCACTTAGAGGTAGGAGCCATGTGTTATCAATTTTTGTTTCTTCAGGGATTAGTAGAGTGCATGGTACACAGACAGACTGAATATACATGTGTCCAAGTTAGCAGCTGACCTATTTTTTTTTTTCCTGGTTGGTTACAAATCATTAAGTACTTGCTTTTTATAGAGATTTGAACAAGATTCAGGAGGAAGGAGAGGAAGGATGTAAGGAATAGAAGGAGGATCATAGATATTAAGATAAAATTTAGGATGAAATTTTTCTTTTCAACGAGTGCTTAATAGTTTCTTCTTTTTGATCTAGTGAAGGAGACTTGCATAGCTGGGCTCAGAACTCTTCATCTGTCCATTGAAAACCATGTTACCAGACTAATTCTTTATTAAAATAGTGAAAAAGTCATAAACACTAGAACCATTCAACAAATATTCTTTGGAGTACATTTTACATCTTTGTAAAAATATCCAAGCACTTCTAGCCTTAATATTATCTTTTAAAATCAAAGATTAGATACTAAGTTTGATCTTTTATCTCTGTAACTATTAAAGCAACATAGAATTTTGACTTTCAGTTAGTTTGGTTTTGAAAAGACTTATTGCATTTGGTTCTTCCTTTCTAAAATAATTATCTATTTCCAAAATTTGAAAAAAAAAAAGTTTTCTTCTAGGAAAAAAAAAATACCCAATAATAAATCTGCTTAAAAATGATGCCCATTTTCCTTGTAGATCAAGATGAATGTGCTATCTATGGTGCGTGCAGCCAGACCTGCATAAATACGTATGGATCCTATGCCTGCAGTTGTGTGGAGGGCTACATAATGCAGCCAGACAACAGATCTTGCAAAGCCAAAAATGGTAAGTTATCATTTTTTTGGCCTTTTAGAATTTATTTCCTTTTTGCAGCCCCCTTTCACTAGAAATATAGTAGAGTACTATGGACTTGGAAGAAATAGATTTTTCTTTCATTTTAATTCACTGATCCATACCTAAAAATCCAGAGCAGTCATTTCAGTCACTGATCATTATAAAACTCCTTCCATTACAGGAAGTTTCTAGTTTTGAAACCTGTTCAAAGGAAATGGATTAATTGATTTGAATTACCCATCTCTCTCCTGGTCTATGCAGTAGATTCCTAACTGGTTTCTTTGAGCTCCTGCTTCCCCACCAACATTCATACTCAGCATAATAAAGTGATCTGCTAAAATGTAAACCAAATCATGTCAGCCTCTTGCTTAAAATCTCCCAATTACTTTCACTTGTCCTGAGAATAAAATCCAAACTTCTCACAACACATAGAAGGACCTAATGCTGTGATATCATTGACCTTTTTGATCTCACTTACTGCTACTCATCACTCACCAGCCATACTGGTTTCCTTGTCTTTCTTCAGCCACATTGCTCTTGCCTTGAGGTTTTTCCACTTGCTGTTCTATTTACCTGCAGTTATTTCCCTGTGATATTCACATTCTTATCACTCAAGTCTTAGCTAAAATGGCAACATTCAGAATGACCTTTGCTGACCATTCTGCTTAATGGTGTATACCCTCTTCATCACTATCTTATTTCCCAATTTTATTTATTTATGCAGTCCTACTCAATCACTATATGATTTTTCACTTTTATTTGCTTTATATCCTTACCTTTTGAAATGAACTCATTATGTATTTGCTTATCATCCGATTTCTCCAGAATAATGGAAGTGTTATGAGAGTATGGAACTTGTCAGTTTTGTTTATTGTTAGTTATTGAGATCTGATCATAGCCTGGAACACATAGGTACTCGCTGAATATTTGTGGAAGCAAGGAAGGCAGGAGGGAAGGAAGGGAACAAGGAAAGAAAAGAAAAAGAAAGAATGAACTTCTCTTTCCAGTTAAAATTACTAAAATGAACGCTCCATTCTTAAGTGTTTGAATTTCATGTTTCAACACTGTCTTCCTTTTACCTTGTCCCTACAAATAAATCCTATAGTTTCTACACAGCATGCGGCTACAGTAAACACTCAGTAAGTAGGGATGATTTGCTAATGAAATAGCCTTGAGATGTGCTAGTAACAATAAGATAATGCTGATTTTTTTGTGGGCTGAATTAAGAATAATACGAGGAGACGTTGTACGTGCTATTCCATCTAGCTGCTTCTGACTTTTCTCAGATCTGGTTTCATTTTATGGATTGTCAAATTATGCTGTTTTGATAAATTAATGAATGTCCCTCATCCCTTTTATTAGCAATTAGAAAATTAGGCATGGGGTGGGATTCTCTTTTTTGAAGACAGATTGAGCAAAGCATTGGATTTGCTCAGCAAGCTGCCACAACTATCTCCCTTTACCACATAACCTCATACTATACTTTCAACGATTTCCCTAAGATAGTGTGTTTAATTGTTTACAAAACATATTCATATACCAAATTAGAAAGAAACGTTTCTACTTCCTAGTTTATTTCTTTGAATTGCTGACTTGGTTTACGAAGGCCTACTTATGTTTCAGGGGCAATCCTTGAGAAAAAATTAAGTCAGATTGTATGTTCTTTTTCCCTACCACTGAGAGTTCTGATTTAAAATATTGATGGGCTAAAGAAGTGGAAGACTTGTTCTTTGCTGTTTCTATTGATCACACAATATCGTTGTGGCTATACAGGGAGGGTGTAATGTGATAAACCCTATACAGAAGCACTTCCTCTCTTTCTACACAGAGAAGGTATCTGCCAATAACAGAATGTAACCAGAGAAGGATGGTAATGATAATGTAATGCTGAATCAAGAAGATTTGATGACTCTAGAATTGATAATAAAACATATAAAAGCCTCCACCTCTTGTTGGTTGGCTTGATGACAGTATTAGCCTAGAGAGTTTAAAAAATATAGTTTTTATGGGAATGTTCCTGGACATGACAGTTTTAGAAAAATGAGTTGCTGGTAATGCAGTAAATGGCACAAGTCTAGAACATATACTGACTAGTTCCAAAAGGTCACATAGATATTTGAACCAATATATTTTTACAAATTCACAACAAAAACTATCAGTTTTGTTTTAGCTTTCTCAAATTGATAACTAATGAAGTTTTATGTAAAATGTTATTTAATGCATCAGCCTTACATTTTTTGTGGCAATTTTATCATACTATATTGTTGCCATAACTGATGGGTGCTAGGAAAATATTTTAAATTAAGCTACATTTGTCTTAAGGCTTTGCCATTCCCCCTTTCCGTTACCTGGCTGCTCAGATTGGCCCCACTTTTTTTTTCCTTTACAATCCTATCCTACTGGGCTCTAGAACCTAACTTTTTCTCTAAGTCAAGCCAGAGTTCCAGGCTTCTCAGAAGTTGGGAGCGTGGGAAACTATGGGAGATTAGAATGGGCTGGCCCAAAACAGTGGATGTGTGTAAAAGATCTATAGTCTTTAGAAAGATAGGAAAAAAAGAACGCAGGAAAGAAGGAAATATCAAACCCAAAGAATAAAATGAGAAGCTAGAACTAGACTCAAGAGGAGGGTTCTGCAAAGGCCTTACTAGGTGATAGATGGGAAAATAAAAAGATTCTTTGGAGAAGTAGCCTTTTATGTGAAGACAGAGAGTGGCAGAGTCAATTGGCTAGGAAGCTGCTTATAAATTTCAGGATGGAATAATATTGTGGTCACTCCCCAACTATTCACCCCAGAACGTGCCTGTGGAGTCTTATTTTCAATGTAACAATTGATAGTAATAAGGTAAATTAACCTACGTTAATCGATTCTCTCTCTTTTGTAACATAATGTCTGAATCCAAGTAAAATTCACAAGCCTAAAGAGTACCTTTAAGAAATAACTATAATAAGGGGGAGAGGATTTTAGACCCTGTGGCAAATGGGGGAAGAAATTAATGTTAGGCAGGAGGTCTTTTCATTCCTGTTAATTCATGCAATGCAGACAAATTCCTTTCTTCTCTACCCTTCATAAAATTAACCTGACTACTGAAATGCAGAATCAATCATTCAGGGTTAGGAGAAACTCAAAGGTAATCTAGTCCAACTAGCCATTTGGTATCAAAATAAATAATTTCCAAATGGAAGAAAATTTACAATGTACATTTAAAAACAATTTTCAATAGTACTTGATAATACTGTGTAAGAGGAGACATACTGGAATATGAATGACACAGTGGAGTGTTCATAACTGGAATGGGACACACATTAAAAGTAATTTTTGAATGAAACATTAGGATTTCTCATTTGAAAAAAATGTTTTAAAAATAATCATTTAAATATCTGTGTGTATCCAGTTAAGCTTCCTGCATATGTTTTTACTTTTTTTTTTTTTGAGATTAGAGTTCTAGAGAGTTGTCAAATCTGAAAATGAAAAGTTTTTCTTTTTTTTAAAATTTAACTTACCTTCTTTTAACTGATTTAGACCAATTTTGATGTAGAGATATGCATTAAATGTAAGCAGCCAGAGCTAAAAGTGGGCTTTTGCAGAACCTGTAAAAATGAAAGTAATGGCCAAGGGTGTCTAACTTATGAACTGTTGCCAGTTTTACTCCTGATAAATTCAGGTTCATTGGACTGTACTTTTCAGTCTCCTAACCACTTGCTGAAGGCAGGCACTTAACCCAGTTTACAATTCTGCAGGACCAATAGGACTCTACTGATTGCACTAAGGCAGTCCCAGAATAAAGAGCACTAAATAATTATATGCTCATCAGTGCAGAGGCACTGCAGTAAGTGGCACCATGAGAGAGAGAGCGTGTACTCTTTGCCATGTAGCAACTAGAGTAGTGAGAGAAGAGAGCCCATTAAATAACTTCAGGATTCTATTACAGTTTATACTGTGCCATTCACTATTGGAACGATGGGGAGACCATTTAGGCAATGGAACTCCTAGGTGTAAGAAATACAAATCATAATCCCCATATAATCCCTGGAAGCACAACCCTAGATGATGCTAGGGAATGTGTCCTTACCACTCACTGTTTTCTTTGCTGTAATTCTTAAAAAGCAAGAAAGAAGACAAAATATAATTCCCTATGGCTCCTACATCTAACCTCGAACTCTATTATTATCTAATGTATATTTTAAATTTTCTTTTAGAAGGTAGAGGAGGGTGCCTGGGTGGCCCAGTCAATTAAACAGCTGCCTTTGGCTCAGATTATGATCCCAGAGTCCTGGGATGGAGCCCCGCATAGGGCTCCCTGCTCAGCAGGGAGGTCTGGTTTCTCCCTCTGCCTGCTGTTCTCCCTGCTTGTGCTCACTTTCTCTGACAAATAAATAAGTAAAATCTTAAAAAAAAAAAAAAGGGGGGGGGGGAGAAGGCAGAGGAATCATTCATGGTTTTCTGCCAGGGCTGGTTCTGCTTGTGGGGAGAATAAGCAGGTGCCTATGTAGAGGAGGAAGAATTCCTTGTTTAGACTATCATAGTCTCTGCAGCCACTTGAAATTCAGTAACTACAATATAATTGCCTTGTCTTATTTTTTTTCTCCTTTTTTAAAAAGCACTCCATATTAAAATATGAGTATTCTTAGGAAGGGTGACATATTAAGTCTTAGTAACCTTGATAATATATGAGACTAGTGGATCAGATCTGTTTCAGTATACCATCTGGCTAAGAATGGCTTCCTGCAGAATGATAGGTGATTATGTCCTGACATGCAAAGATTCACTATTCATAGGTTTGGTTTTTTTTTTTTTTTTTTTTTACAATTTTAGGTAGTCCAAAGGTCTAGTTCTTGCACAATTTGTCATTTTATTGAGGCATAACTGAGAATGGCATTTGATGACATGATGGTATATGAGACTGTGAGGCAGGAGTGAGCCTAGTGGACCATAATCATAGTAACCCAGATTTGTTGTTCTTTACTCAGTCAAGTATGCACGGAGGAAATGATAGACACTATGGTAAACAGTGAATGGCAGAGAAGTAGCTCAGTTGCCTAGAACAGAGTAATGCTTGGTAATTTTTTTTTTTTTTTTAGCTGCTTTAAGCAATTTTATGAACATTCAGGAAGCAGAATAGGGGACTGGGATTTTGAGAATTAATAAAAGGAATGTCAAAAGGCTGGAAGAGATTTTAAAAAAAACCAGTGAGGTATTTTACTAGTTTTATCCTGTTATTCAGGGCTCATGCTACCTTTACTGTAGTTTTGACATTGGAGTGGCTTGGGAAGATGTGCATAATCTCACAAATGAGCCCTCCCCCCAAGGCCCTCCTTGGATAAACATATAATCGTAGTGTGCTTACTATGCAGACATAGTTGCAGAGCAAGCTACTCTGCCTGCAGTCAGGCGGTATTGCCTAAATCTCTGTCCGAGAGAAATACTAGAGCTTCCCAGGCTGCCTTTGAAAACCTAGCCTGGCCATTGAACATATTTCTCTATTTCCTGGACTATTCATATCCTACATCTTTTCTGTCTCTTTACTTATTTGGAAATCACATTCCGTGACAGAACAGGGCAATGATTTCTGATAGAATTTCCATTACCCAAATTAAATATCACACTTTATTTCCACCCAGACACTATTAATGAATATGCCGTGTTGAGGTACTGAAGTACTTATGAATATTCTATGTGTGTTTTTCTGTTTTGTTTTTGACTTCCTAATTTTTTTATTTTTAATTTTTTTTTCTTTTTGCTAGAAGACATTACTTTCACAGTCTAGCACCTTTCTTAACATCTTAAACAGAGAACATAACTATGGTGTCTTATGTGTCATGACACCCTGGATTTATCAAGAATGTAAGAAAATATCAGACACAGAAAAAAACGCATGTCTGCCATTTGTTTTACTACTTAACATCACAACTGCAGTCTAGCTAAGGACTTCTTTATATGGGTGTAAAGAATCCCATGGCCACATTTATAAGCTCTAGATTTGACAATTTGATAAACTTTATTTTTACAAATGGCACAACATATAGGTATAAATTTCTATCATACTATTTAATTTTTTTTGTGGAATAGCTATAGAACTATTAAGTAAATTCTCAATTTAGAATATATGATAGATCACACATGCTTTCCGATTAACTCCCTTTTTTGTGTCAAAATTGGACATATAATGAAAATTAAAAACAAATGAGGCACATTTAAATTCATAGAAATTACAAGTTGTTTAATTTTAAGATGAGGCCAAGAGATAGATATAAATAGATATATAGATATATAACTTCTCTATTACTTTGTTTGGGGAAGTTGAAGTATATAGCTATTGAATCCTCGGGGAAAAAATAAAGGGAAAAAGAGAATGTTTTGTCCTTTCTAATACAAAAAAAAGTTTTTTTTTCAGAGTGCCTTCAAGGCATCCCCTGTATCAATAGCAATCAACAAAGAAATAACCACAGTTAGAGAATACCTCTCGGGCGCTCCTCCCCCTAGAGTCGATACTTGCCCTTGACTTTGATGACAGATATTCTGCATATTCCTCTGAGTCAAGCTGCTTAGAGTCATTTTAGTTCTGAGAAAAGAAAATTCATTGTATCGATTATTTTTAAATGCATGTGAACATTTCTTCTTAGCACGAGGACTCACAGGGCCTCCATCTGTGCTTTCTATGACAGATAATACTTGCCAAATTATTAGATAAATTATATCTTAATAGTCTTTAGAAGTTTAGAACAACATACCATTAAATTGCAAACGATATATCTAGTAAAGTAGCTAGACGTTTGGTATATAATCACTATTGAGTACTTAGAACTGATCTGTCTTTTTAAAAGCCAAGTAGAAAATTGGGTCTTAAATATAGGCTGTATGCTTACATCCTTTGGCAGCCCTGTCAGAAAAATAGTGAAATACATTAAAGGACCTTTTTTTCCCCAACCTCTAGATAATGAATTTTCATACATCTACCTCCTTTCTCCTTATTCTAACATGATGATTTTGTTTCATATTTACTTGAGAAAATAGAAGTCTCATATACCATCTTTTGATTAAGAGAACTTTCTCACCCTGAACTTTATTAAATCTACCAACCTACCTGAATCTAGAACTAATCACTCTGCCTTCCTCTTGTTTGAATGGAAGAACACGTTGTGCTCCTATCTAAGGCCAATCCCTGCAATTGTGCATCAATCCCATCTTCTCTCACCTAGTCAAGAATTAGACTCATACAATTGTCTTCTCTGTTCCTTGAATCATCAGTATTTTGACTTCTGCTGGATCATTCCCAACAGTGTACAAGCTTGTTGTAAAGAGGATACAAAACAACTTCTTTAAACCAATATTCCTCTTCAGCTACTGGCTTCATTTTTCTTTTCCCTTTATAGAAAAACTCAAAGAGGATTTTCTTCTTTCTCTATTTCCTCCCCTTCTGTATTAAACCCACTTAAATCGGTCTTACATTCTTATGTCTCACTTGCACGGCTCCTGTCAGGGTTATAAGTGATCTCCACTCGCCTAATCACTCAGTTATCAATCCTTAGCAGACAACTGATCCTTGTCTCCTCTTTGAATACTTTCCTTTTTAAAGTAGTACATTTTAGAGTTTTCCTTTTAGCTTACCGGGAATTTTTTTTTTCTCAGTTTATTTTGCTGCATTATCCTTATTATTTTTGGCATGACCCAATGTTCAGTTGTTTGGACATCTCTTCCTTTATTGATTTCCTAAGTACCCTCATCTTGTATCAAGAACACATCCTCTTCCATGGATTTATAAAACATCTAGAAACCAAGACTCATAAGTTTTCATCATCAGTCCTGACTTCTTTATTGAATACCAAACTCACTTGTGTGTTCAAACTCAATTCAATATCTTGGTCGGAAATTTAATAGAAATATCAAACTTTATGTGTCCCAAAATCTTGATACTGTCCCCTGACAGTGGCATATGTCGCCCTCCATCCATTCACCCAATTGTTCAAGCCAAAACCTTGGAGTCAGCCTTGACCCCATTCTTTCTCTCAAACTCTTTGTTTCAAACTTTTAGGTGTATTATGAATTGGACTACTCTCTTTAAGGAGCAGCCTGCATCCTAATTACTACCAATTCTTTATCTTTCTTCATAGCATTTATCACTGTCAAACAATATTAAGTAGTATTTATTTGTTTATTGTCTGCTTCCTTCACTAAAATGTAAGCTCTATGAAAACAAAGATTTTACAGTTTTGTTATCTGCTATATCCCTAGCATCTAGAGCAGTGCCTGACAGAAACTAGCCATGTTCAAAAAAAAATTTGTTAAATGAATAAATAAACATGCAAATACTACGACAGTATTTTCTTTCTTGAGGAAAAATTAAATGTGGCTTTTTTACATACCCATTCTTTCAAACAGGAACTATTTATGAAAAGGAGTTATGGAAAGGCAATTTTATGATTGATTCATCATCCCAAATGATCCAACATCTATTACATCTTGAACTCAATTATTAGCGATTTATGATTTAGATGGACATATCTGAATGAGGGGAAAAAGTATTTCTGTAGCTAACATAGTTATTATTTCCTACAACTGGAAAGATGATGAAGAAATTCAAAAGTAGCCACCTCTCAGTAACTAATGTTAATTGACATCCCTGGACCATCTGCTACTTCTAATATTCATCCAATAACCTAAGATTTGAATGAATTATCCTCTGAGAGTTTGAAATTTACTAATATAACCCTTCAGTTATCAATTAAATTTCTTTCACTTCCCTGGTTAAAAATCACAGTGCATTATTTTTTCATTTTACTTATTGAAATTGGAATACGCTATCATTCTTAAATTTGCAAATTCAGTAAAATACGTTTAGAGACATTGGAGAGTCCACATTCAAGCATTCCTCCATGCATCGTTCATTTATTGAACACTGAACATGTGCCAAGTAAGGCTTTCCTGATAATAGGGGAAATACTTCCTTCTCTGGTAGACCAGCTCTTTAAGGAACAAAGAAACTGTGAGAGCTGTTCATTTGCAAAAGAAGAAAGCTTTTTTTGTGTGCATGGCTTGATATTACTGACCTTAATTGTTTTTGTAAAATGATCTTTTTTCCTCAGAAACAGTATAGCTCATCACTTTTCAATCCATAACATTTCAAATTAAAATATACTCTAAAAGAAGATACTTGCATTTCACTAATAAGTTGTAAATAA
This sequence comes from Ursus arctos, assembly GCF_023065955.2. Lineage (NCBI taxonomy): Eukaryota > Metazoa > Chordata > Mammalia > Carnivora > Ursidae > Ursus > Ursus arctos. Next base: position 24,867,684 of record NW_026622763.1, on the reverse strand, counting down.
CAAAAAGTTCAAACTGTTTAGAAGTCTGTGGTTAATGCAGGTGGATAAGTAGTTTACCTGATGAGTTTTTATGATGCCAAAGACAAGATTACAAAGCACAACACTATAGTAATAATATGCCAACACTAAATTCATCATCATCTCTTAAAGCTGACTCTACTTTCTTTCCTGTTTATTTTAATAGCACCATTATTCTCCCCATCACCCAATTCTAAAATTTCTGCATAATTCTGGAGTCCATGTCCCTTCTTGTCTACATAATTTAGAACTTCTACTTCATTACACAAATCCATCTCTATCTAAAAACTCAATACCACCTATTTTAGGTTCTTATTACCTATTTTCTGAGAAATTAAAATAGCATCCCTGTGTCAGTAATCCAGATATCCAATGCCTATGTCCGCAAGTTTTTCTTAAAAAGTTTGGATTGCCTTCTTTATAATTAAAAATAAGATTACTAACAGTGTCTACTTATACAATGTAGAACCTAGTACGTTCTGAGGATTCTCTGGGGCTTACATTTCTTCTAATGATGTCTGCTTCCAATAGGACTGTTGGCACACATGGCCCTTCTTTCTTTATGTACTGCATCAGTTTAAACAGGAACAAAGATACCTTTTCCTTTCCCCTAACTCCTTTCCAACCTCACTCAGAATGCTACCACCAAGACAGTGTGTAAATAAGACTTTTACATATTTATTACCTTCCTGTCTGATATGAATTATACTATACTATTTTATCTTTTTTAAGATTTTATTTATTTATTTACTTGAGAGAGAGAGACAGAAAGAGAGAGCCAAACACTAGGGGGGGAGGGGGGATGGGCAGAGGGAGAAGCAAACTCCCCCCTGAGCAGGGAGCCCGATTTGGGTGTTTGATCCCAGGACCTGGGATCATGACCTGAGCCGAAGGCAGAGGCTTAACCCACTGAGCCATTCAGGTACTCCACAATTATAGTATACCACTTTAAAAGTAAAAGGGAAAACAATTTAAAAAATTCAATGGGAAATGTATCCATCCATTATATTCTACCCACCCATTAAGTATTCTAAGTATCATTTCCAGCTTGATTTTAAACCATAGTTTTGATCACATTATACTTTCTTTCTAAAATTTACATTGGTTTCCCATTGAACCCTGAATTAAAAATAAGTTTATCATCTTGACATTCAATGACCAGTGTATGTAGTCTTTGCTCAATGTATTTTCTCAGCTACTGCAAGCTCTGAGTTTGAATTCAGTTCTTTTCAATTAGTGGCTATCTGATCTTAAGCAAGTTACTTAAATTCTATATAAGTTCATTTTCTTATCTAAAAAATGTGGGTAATATTAGCACCTGATTAGTAGATATGTTGTGAATAAACTAATAAATGTAAAGCAGGCATTTTAGTGTCTGGTTCCTAAGATATGCTCAAAAGGGGTTAGCTATGTTACTATCATTATGAAGTACTTCCACCATTTATGCATGGTCTACCCTCCAGAAAACTGAAAACTGAGGTCTCTATCTTCCCAGCGTATTTTAGTCTTTCTTATATCCATGCTTTCGTCAAAACCATTTGTTCCACCCGCATTTCCATCTCTATATTTCAATTTCTGTTCTTCCATTAAGGCAAAGCTGAGATCACATGCCATCACCATTAAAGAACTTTTGACACTACTAAACAGATATGTTTTAGTCTCTTTGTGCTGCTATAACAGAATCACACAAGTTGGGTGGCTTATGAATAATAGAAATTTATTTCTCAGAGTTCCATTGTCTGGGAGTCTGAGATCAGGGTGCCAGCATGGTTTGATGAAGACTTCTGGGTCACAGATGGAAGGGCCTAAGGATCTCTGTGGAGACTCCTTTATAAGGTACCAATCTCATTTATGAAGGCTCCACCTTCATGACTTAAGTACCTCTCAAAGGCCTTCCCCCTTAGTATCATCACCACGAAGGGTTAGGATTTCAACATATGAATCTGGGGGGACACAAACATGCAGACCATAATAAGATATAGCTAACCATTCTTTGAAACGCAATGCCACTATACATCTTTTATAAAACGCGTCAAACCTGACTTAAAAATTATAGACCTTTGTATATACACCTTAATCTTTCTACTAGATTATATATTTTCTTTTTTAAATTTTTAAAATTTATTTATTTGAGAAAGAGTGAGAGAGAAAGAGAGAGAGCATGAGCAGGGCAGAGGGAGACAGAGAAGCAGACTCTCCACTGAGCAATGAGCCTGATGTAGGACTTGATCCCAGGACTCTGGGATCATGACCTGAGCCAAAGGCAGATGCTCAACCGACTGAGCCATGCAGGTGCCCCTAGATTATATTTTTCCTGAAGGCAGACTGTTTTACTGATCTTCAGATTCTAGTTGGATACCTTAGATCTATAAATACTAAATAATAATACAATAAATAAAGCATTTTTATCCAAACAATAATTTAACATAAATACATTGTGACAATAAAAAGTAGTGCCAAGATAAATTATAGCAGAGATGTAGCAATATGCTTTTTTTTTTTTTTTTTGCTTAGCTCAATACTGTTTTTCATGCAGTTTAATGTTTCCACATTTGGTTCATATTTTATTTTATCTTTTATAAAATGTGATATAGTAGTTTCCTCTGATCTATGGCATGATATTCTAAAAGTTATTCAGTTCAGCAAATATATTTTTCCATTAAAAAAATAGTTGAGGGAAACAGAGAAACAAATTTCACCATGTATGTTTTCGACATGAAAAGAAAAAAATTTTCAATCCCGTTTTTGTTTGTTTGTTTGTTTTCCACTTACATTAACTTCATTCACATTTTTAGTTTGGGTTGGTTGTATTTGATCTCTATATCATTTCAGTAAAGCTTTTCCTCACTCTTTAAACTAGATAATTTCCTATACTTCATATTCAACTTTTTGTTTTTTGCACAAATTTGGAAGACTTTTTTTTTTTTTTTTAATTTATAGTCTCTTTACACAGATTGCTCTTCATTTTGTTTCCTATTGTAGTTCACCTTCTATGGCACATTGCATAATTTTTTATTACAAATTGTTAGCATTTTTCACATTTCTAACCATCCCATTTTTATTATTTTTAAAGACTTTATATACTTTGTATATGATAAATTAAAAGCACAACTTTAAAAACTCCTCTTTCAGTTATTTCAAGGTTGTATTTGTTAACAACTGATTCTTTGGGCTGCATTGATAATAGTTTTCTGTTTTCTTACACATTCAGTCTTACTCTGATTCTTCATTTTATATATTTTACATGTGAGTCACTATTTAACTTTTATCCAGTTGAACCTGAGATTCTTTTTGTTTTTTAATTTGTTTTTTTCATCTTTGGCTCAATGCATATTAAGGTATAGCGACTGAACTTCATTCAGTGGAGATAATTGCTCACAATTGCAGAGAAATTAGTATACAATGTAACTAGTTAATAAACTTTTACATGTGTATATATCCATGTACATACATTTGTTATAACATAAATATTAATTAGGTTTATATTTATGTGTAAGTACCTGAATCCATAATTCTAATCATGTAAAAGGAAAATAGCTGAACTAATATTGTTAGAATTGAATGGAAGAATAGGAGTTTGAAAGAAACCTGAAACATAAGTTTTATTCACTCTGAAAACATTCATTTAGAATTAACCATCTGTCAAAATCATATTATTATAAGTATATACATATACATTTAGTATATTCATGACTATGAGAGGATAAGGATATGTTTGCAAGGATGTGGTTATAGTGGCTTGAAATTTAAACAGGCATTTTTATGAATCTATTCAGATGAGCTTCTCTGTGTTTCCAAGTTTCTCTTTTTGATTCACAGTTTTCTAATCAGTCTTCAAAAATTGTAGCTCCGATTAATATAACATATATGATAGGAAAAAAACACTTTCTGATCATACAGATCATGAATACATATCTTTATAGCTGTTTGGGAGAGAAAATACCTGTTTTTTATGCCACTGACATATGGTGAATGGTGAAGAAGATGAGGATAATTTTTCTTCCCCAGCATGACATAATTGACAGCCTGTTGGAGAGGTTTATTCAGGCTAAGTCTTGGTTCTCTAAGTTAGAATATTCATTGAGTACTTTCTTACGTTTTGATCTCTTCTATATGGAAAGTTAGTATTTATTACTTCTAAGAGTTGATGTAGGTATTCCTTTGACTAAAGTCATCTAATGTGCTTTCTAACTGTTCCTTTGGGAAAACTGTCCACTGACTCTAAGAACGGCATTTTTAAAGAACATCACGTTTATTCTGATCAGACTTATATCCTTGTTACCCAAGCTAATAATGCTCTTACCTTGGCATGTGGAAACATGAGGTAATGATGCACACTGGAGATCAGATGTAGTGTGGGTTGAGGCAGATTACCTATGCAGGCTTTCATGAAGTAGAAAAAAAAAAAAGGATTTATATCCTTAGCCCCTGATTATTTTTGTGGGTTCTTTGTTTCAATGGCTCCCTCCCACTACCATAAGTAGGCCTTATGTTATTTGTGTAAAGAGGGAAACCACAGCTAATAATTAACCGAGACACATGAATATTATTTCAATGAAGCACATCACAACTAACTGGAGGAAGTATCCTTCCTCCAGTGTGTCATTTGAATTTTTAAAGTCACCATTATCAATCAAACCACCTCAAATTATGAAGCATATGACTACGTTGGTTTTCTGTTTTCAAAAGTTATAAAATCAGTGGGTGCTGTGTTTTGCATTAAAACAATCAACTGATTCACTCAAAAAGCAACTATAAAAATCAGATAGATTGATCAGTTATGTCAAGTAAGCATTGCCTGTGTTGACCATTAATTCATTTTTATCTCGGGGGCACCTGGGTGGCTCAGTTGTTAAACGTCTGCCTTTGGCTCAGGCGTGATCCCGGCATTCTAAGATCAAGCCCCACATCAGGCTCCTACGGTGGGAGCCTGCTTCTTCCTCTCCCACTCCCCCTGCTTGTGTTCCCTCTCTCACTGGCTGTCTCTCTCTCTGTCAAATAAATAAATAAATAAAATCTTTTAAAAAATTTCATTTTCATCTCAGTTTCTAAGGGAAAATCAGTATTCCTTCATATTCTAGCCTCACTCCAAAGAACATTTATTACATAAGTAAATTTACTGACTGGCAACCAGTTAAGAAATTATTGTCTACATCTGGACTTCTCATAAAGCTTGGAAGCAAAGAAACGTTCAGTAGTGGTTCACTTTTTAATGAGAGGCAATTTCACTAAAGGTCATTTCGGTTGTCAAATGAAAACAGTAAGCACTGACAGACTGGCAATATATTTTTGTTAACCTCATAACACAGCCACCTAAGACCCCTTCATAACCTGAGAAATCTATGATCCAACAGGTTTCAGGAGTGCTAAGGTCAATTGGAAAACAACAGAGCTAGAAGTGTTGAAAAGGGACTAAGTCTGGACTTCCAAAGTAGGGAATGGCAAGGGCAAGCATTGCATGGTTCAAGATGGATTTAAGAGGTTAAGAGAGAAGCCAACTAGCTAACCAAGCTTGATGTGGTCCCTTGACAAGGTTATGTCAAGCAGAGATAATCCACAATTTTACTAATTCTTCTGAAGGAACTCTTTATTGTGGAAATGATCTCAACATTTTAAAGACTTCTTTTTTGTTGGGCTAATTAATTGTATAATCTCATTGAGACTTGTTGTTGTTTATTTTTGTTTGTTTTGATGTTTTTATTAAGTCAAAAACTTCTAGTGTCTCTCAGTAGGTGGAGAAGAATTTAATGCCTTGTTTGATTTAATTCCTTAGGGGGTAAAAATCCAAATGCTGTTCTATCTAAGTAAAATACAAGGACCCTGATATCCCTACTCACGTCAGAAATGATGAAGACCATTAAATAATCATTTAAAAGTTTAGACTTATTTAATTATATTACTCATAATATACATATTTGCTTTTGTCCTACCTTTACAATAGTTCAGTGTCAGTTTCTTGAATGATCAAATGATGTTTATGAAATTTTCTGTTAGCCAGTCTTTCACTGGATTCCATTTATCAGTTAAAAAAAACAATTATTTTGTAACATTTCAGCGAATTCTTCTAAAAGACTCTACTCTGCAAGAATTCCATGTGTCCATTTTATGTATTCAGAAATTTGTATTTAATAAGTGCTAGATTCTAAATGCTAGAGATATAGCACCAGAAGTAAAAATAATAAATCATACATATATATATATACACACACACACACAATGTTTGGTGGTGATAAGTGAAAAATGAAGCAGGGAAGGTTTATAGGGAGTTTGTATAAAGAGTTTGTAAGGGCTTGTGATTTTCACAAAGCAAAGTGGTAAGAGAAGTCTTCACCAGAAAGGTAACATTCAAATAATACCCTAAAGGAAGTGAGCAAGTCAGATATTCCAATATATGGGGTTGATTACTCTAGGAACAAGGAAGAACTTCTGAAATGGAAGCTTATTTGGCTTGTTGTTTAAGGAACAGCAAGAAGGGTGGTTTGTCTGGAGGGAAATGGCAAGGGTGAGAGTAGTAAGGAGATAAAGGAAATGAGGTCAAACAGCTAATGAATATAGATTATGGAGGGCTTTATAGAGCATTATAAAGGCTGACTTTTACTCTGATTGAAATGGAGCTTTTTGAGGAATTGGGCAGAAGACTGACTTGATTGACATTAACATTTTAAAGGTACAACTGGTTATTGTATTGAGATAGACTAAAGAGGAGGAGGGCATTGATGAAAGCAGAGAAACCATGTAGAAGGCTCTTGGAATGATCTAGTTGAGAGATGATGGCAGCTTGGAGCAGGGTGGTAGTTAGTAACAGTCACTGAGAAATGGTGGGATTCCTGATCTGTTTGGCATCAGAATCAAAGATATCTATTGATACTTTGGATGTAGGGCAGAAAAAAAAAAAGAGGAATTGAGGATTTCCAAACTTTTTATTTCCTAATTATCACTAAAGCTACTCTGATTATGACTGTATCACTAAACTCTTTCAATACTAATTTTACATGAAATTTTACTGTTACCTTTAAATCTTAATGGGCTTTGGAATTTTGGTCAATTAGTACATATTCATTAAAAACTCACTACTCCTAACATAAGCAAAGATGAATTGTTCTAAAAGTAATATCAAGCAAATTTATGTTACTTCAATCTTATTTTCCTGACTATAGAGAAGGAACGTGGAAAGAAGTAGCTCAGTAATCATAATCTAGTCACCAAGGCAATGTGGGTCAGTCAAGGAGCCAGTGTGGTTTAAGTCACAGGTGCTGTTTGTATGGGCTTATGAGCTTTGCATATTTCACTCTAGAAAATCCATTTCTGGCTTCACACATCCACCTCAAAAAGGCATGCCCTTGCTTACAAGGGAAGCCTCTAACTCTGTATGGAAAGGTCAGTCCAGATCCTCCTTGCTAAAAAAATCAAAACAAACAAACAACAAAAAACAAAACCAAAAAAAAAAAAAAAAAAAAACCAAATGACAACTCACAGCACTTATTTATTTACCAACAATGAAAGTAAATAGCATCGTCCTCATGTTTACACAACACATTACAACTAAGAACATAAAGAATACAAATGCTCAGTGGTCTATGTTTTCCTAGAGAAGTTAACTGAAATACATAGTGAAGCATATATAGGAATTATTAATAAATACTTTTGCAAGCATTTTTTGAAATTTAAAGATGCACTAAAATATATGACTAGGTTTTAGTAAGTGATGCAAAATTGTGAAAATAAAAAAATTGACTCATTGAACTCACTTCTCTCTTTCTCTTTTATTCCAGAACCTACAGATAGGTTGCCTATGCTCTTAATTGCAAATTCTGAAACAATTGAGGTTTTCTATCTTAATGGAAGTAAAATGGCAACCCTGAGCTCAGTCAATGGAAATGAAATTTATACTCTGGATTTTATTTATAATGAAGACATGATTTGTTGGATCGAATCAAGAGAATCTTCAAACCAACTCAAATGTATCCAGATAACAAAAACAGGAAGATTAACAGATGAGTGGACAATCAATATTCTTCAATCCTTCCACAGTGAGTATTTCAATTCATATTATATGTCACCCTTTAAGGATTTCATTTACAGACCAGTAAACAAGATTCTTAGATTTTTCTAGCACAGTATTTGGCTATTGGAAACCTATATATGCAAATATGAATACGCTTAAATAAGTGTATTCACTACCTGTTTTGAATATACACACACATACACGTATAGTTTCACTGTTCATGTAAGTAGTAAGTTACAGAGTTAATTTTAATTTTCTTTAATGCTTATTACAGTGTTACCTAAATGAGAATTGTAATTTGCCACTGAGTGATAGTTCGCAATGTGATAGTGAAGGTGGGATTTTTAGAAAGGAAGAAACAGAGTTGATAATTATAAACTCATCAACTGTAGTGTTTATTAACATGCCTTAAAACTATTAGATTCATGCTAATTGGTAACAACTACCTGTGTTTGTTGACTTTTTTCTTAGCAAATCAGAGTTTTTATGCATCTTCCAAAAGAGAGATTTGTGATTTTGATTTACCTTGATTTCTCATGCTAGAAATCCACAAACTAGCAACTGTACTTCCTGCGTATTACTGTAAATTGAAATCACATTGTTACACAGACACACACGTTCCTTCTTCTGCGCTGGTGCTCTCTCTTTCTCTATCTCTCCTGACCTCCACCCCTCCAACGCAGGAGTATAAATTTACTTGTGCTTGCCTGGGGAAACTGTATGCATGAGAATTTTAAGATACGTCCATTTATTTTATGATTTACAGAAAAAAAATTATTATTGCAAACGCTGCTACCATAAAAATTGGTAGAAAAATAAAGAAAAATATGCAGTCAAGTTAAGAAGGAAAAAAAAAGTGCTTGATAGAAATAATGTAGTTTTCAGATGTAGAATGTTTGGTGATTTGGATTCGATAATTATATTTTATTAATATTTTTGACATACAATTAAAGGGATTGGTTATTAATCTTTATTAAACATAAGAAAACAGTACCTTGTAATATGTAATAAGTATCATTATATTAAATGAACCGGTGGCAAAAATTATAAAAAATGTAATATAAAGGTATGATTGTATATGGTTAAATGAACATAAATAAATGTTTAACAAATAGAATCCAATGCTTTGAAAATCCTCTTAACATAAATGAAAGAATTGGTAAAGCCATTTATTGTGACACTGGACCAAAATGCCTAGTAAAAGCAGTAGACACTGGCTATTTTCAAGGATTCTATGGAAAACGATAATTCCTAATAAATAGTAAATAACAAGGGCTGCCTGCACAAGGAGAGGTGCTGTGTGATTTGAGTATTTCAGCCATTGGCTGAGGCAGCTGTTGGAAACTGTTAAAAAAAAAAAAAAAAGCACCCCAGTCTCTGCCACATTAGTGATTACCTTAACTAATCCAATGCATTTGTCCCTCACAAATGGAATGAATATGGCAGTCAAATAGCTAGGATATTCACTAAGTTGCCAGGTAAAATTATTTTCCAGGTTTACTTAAGCAACTTTTCTACATTTAATATGCTCTATTAGTAGTAGCAATTTCTTCTGTAATATATATTTTTAAAACAACTTTTTTTTTCTTTAAGTAAATCTAGGGATGGTGAAGCAATTGCACATTAGAACATCTATAGAATATAATTTGCAACTTAGATTGCATTTGTTATATGACAATCCTTGGCAAATCTAGAAAACTAAAGTCATTTTTGTGAAGCAATTCACTGAAATGCTGAATAGAGCATTCATTTTGAGCTATAAATAATAAATGCAATGGAAATCTTTTAATTAGAATAAATATTTTTTGACAAAGTCAGATAAAGTCAGATTTAAGGTATACAATTTCAGTCACTGTAGAAAAAAGTGATTAAATGTGTGGAAGTAATTTAATGATGGGAGTGGAACAGAGGTGTGAGCAGGGCTGGTCTCCTCTATCCTTGCTTGTAAACCATGAATTTTATCAACATGTCAGAGAATAGCTGCCATTAGATATGGTGGGCTGTTCATTCACTGTGACAATTTTTGAGTTGATAATGAAGTTGGAATATTCCTTGCATGTATAATTACATAAAATCTCTGCTGTACCATATAAGTAAAAATAATGAACTGATGGGAGTATGCCTGAATACCTGTCACTATCCACTCTTCCATAGATGCTTTTCTCTGAATTTGCCTGAGGAAAGCGTTCTTTTTTGAAAAAAATAAACATAATTTTTTTTCCAAAAATTTACCGTGAGGAGAAAAACAACCGTTACAGGTCAAACTGACTTGCACTTAAAATTTGCATAATGGTTTATTTAAACAGTTCAGTGCAATATTAAAATCTGTATTTTCTATCTCATCTCACTGGATACACACCACGTTTCTGTATGCCTTTCCTGTTTTATCATAGAAAAAAATTTTAGCTACAGACCTCAGATATATTAGACAATCCTGAATGGCTAAAACAAAGGCAGAGATGGGACAGCTAAATCTTACATTCTTTCTTCTACATTGGAAGGGCAAATACTGGTGCCTTCAAAGAACCTCCCAAATCCTCCACAAACAATATCTATAACTGTGCTGTGTGTGTGAGTGTGTGTGTGTATGTAGCTAGTTAATACAACATGTTCCTGCTGGAATCTGGAATTTTAGCAAAGTGATCAGGCCACCCATTGAGTTCTCAAAAAAAAAAAAAAAAAAAAGAGAGAGGAGGAGAAAGAGTTAAAATTAGCAAAGATGTTGATCTGAGGACACATTTCCAGGGAATTTTCAGAATTCTTTTTTGTTACCATATGCTTAATGTTGTAGGCAGTGATATTAAATTATGTCTTAATTTTTACATTAACATTAGATGAATTTATACTTTGAAGTAAGTAAACCATTCTGATTTACATTCAGTACGCAATCATAAAAGACTGTCCTGAATGCCTACTAAAAAGAAAAGAAGAACAAAAAACACTCTCAGCACTCTGTTCCTCTATAAATTTGTCTTTATTGTTAGTTCAGTTGTCAGGCTGCAAAGAACTAAATTACTATTTATTGTCATTTGGCAACATGCTTGAAACTCACCAAAGCAGATATTAGACATGTGCTAAGCTTCAATTGTTATTTTTTTTCTATGAATTTGGTCAAATATACCTTACACACCAGAAGTGTATTCCCGTACAAATTTTGCTTGATGTTACATAGAATTTTTAGATCATTATTCTCATAGTATTTTTTTGTCTAGATTCACATGTCTGCTTGTTTCATTACGGATTTTAATAATCAAAGTGGGACTCTCTTGGTGATCCCATCATGACGCCATATACCAAGTAGAACAAAATATTTAGCAGGTTTTCCTAATCTACCAATCTGAAATGTGGAAATTAAAATGTTCTTTTCATGATGAATAAATAAATCATGTACTATATTTGAAATCCATGACATCTAATTACTAAAATCTGTTTCTGTCTTGATAAACTCTATCGTGATAGAAGAAAGAAGGAAATGAGGGAAGGAGAGAAAAGAGAAGGAAAAAAAAAGAGGATATTATTTTTATGGGAAGTAGTCCTAGTAAAATAATTTCTAACTTAGTATTTATTTGATAATTTTTCTCTATAAATATAATAATTGTTTACTTTAATTCTTTCTTTTTATATTGCATTTCCTTAAAGAATTTATGCCAAGTAAACTGGGCATTTTTTTCTCCTCATATTCCTTGACCATTACAAATTTTTAATGTTGCAGACACATTTACAATAGGAACTTAACATCAACTGTAAAGGCAATGAGAAGTAGGAGCATAATTAAGCAAAGTAATAAAACTAGCGTGTAGCACTTATTTTTGATTAAGATTATGGGTTTTAAATTTTAAATTTTATTTTTTTCAGGCTTTAACATCTTGTGACTTGTACATTTATTTTAACACTGGTTTATATTTCTATCTCCACAATATTTGGGGTAAAAGGAATGGTGAGTTGATATGGTCCTAGCTCTGTGATTACCTGGGTATCTGACGTTATGCAAATCATTTTAAAATGAAAGAACTTATTTCATAACCGCTAAGATCCTGCCCAGATTTAAACATACTTTCTCCTTCCATTACTTTGTGTTTGTTTTTCTCATAATTTGACGTATTCCTATGTGTGTGTGTGTGTGTTTGTGTGTGCGCACGCATGTGAGTGAAAGGAAGAGTATTTGTTTCTTCCCCCTTTTTATCCCTTTCTTATTTTTCTCCCACCTAATCACTCTCAATAGGTACACTTCAGTATCTTTATAATACAAGTTCCTAAAATATGCTCCTTGGGACACCAGTTCTGTAAGACATTTTTGGAAAAATGACTTTATGGTCAAATAAGTTTAGGAAATTTTGTATGCTATGGAACCTATTGGAGATTTATATATACGTAGCATGTTAAAGATTATTCAAAATCCTTCAGTAAAGTACCTGTTTTACTTTGTGTAGCCCAGAATTCCCTTTACTTGATTACTAAACACTTGATTGATATTTTTGTGGGTGTGTCTGTGAGTGTGTTTCTTTGGACACTTGCGTCTAAGGAGGTGGTATGAGTGTGTATATATGCCTAATATGTATTAACATCCCTAATATCTAGGGTTTTATGTTATCCACTTTGAAAAATATTGTTTTAAAGGTCTTAGGGAGACTCACTCAGATTGGATTCTCTCATCACATTTTTATATATTCACTGTCTTTGTGGCTAAAGCTATACAAACTGTATGTGCAAAAAGATACAGAGACTTACTATAATCACAGTTTTCTAGCTATTTCTTCCTAATGGCCTAACTGCTTTTAGTCGGCACACAAAGGATATAGGGTCCAGATACCACATACTCTGAGATTATAACAACACCAGAGTCTGTTTCAGAATTGGAGCTGACAGGAATTAGATATGCAATAAAGATTTGCACATATGTGAAATTCATTCCAGGAAAAGGCGTAGCCTAAAAGATCATTTGTGGTTGAGGATGTAGCAAAGAGTACGTTTTAGTACTAATTTTAAAAAGACAGTGTCCGGTAACTTTTAAATTTTAACATTTTTTTCCAGAGTTGGTTAAAAAGTATGCTGACAAAACCTTTTGATGATAGAAGAGCAATGTCAGAGAAAGACAACTATCAAAGGATCTCACTCCTATGTGGATTTAAGAAAGAGAACAGATGAACATAGGGGAAGGGAAAGAAAAATAAGACAAAGACAGAGAGGGAGACAAACTAATAGAGATTCTTAACTACAGGAAACAAACTGAGGGTTGCTTTAGAGGAGGGGCTGGGGGATGGGGTAACTGGGTGATGGGTATTAAGGAAGGCACTTGATGGAATGAGCACTGGGTGTTATATGAAACTGATGAATCACTAAATTACCTCTGAAACTAATAATATACTGTATGTTAATTAAATTGATTTTAAATTTAAAAAAATAGCAATGTCAAATAAAGAGATGGTAATATAGATGGTGAAAGATTTTTAAAAAGTTTGTGACATACAGGTCTAGATTAAAAATATATATATACTGTGTTGGGGCATATTCATAGGTGTCAGTTGTCAAAAAGGTAGCATTCCATAGTGTAGTCCTGATAATTTTCTAAGTACCTCATAAAACTTAGAAGGCCTCAACTCCATTATACGGAATTCCCTTTGCTTTGATTTTGGGCTTAACAAATAACTTCGAGGTTTGGTTTCTCACACACCAAATTCCTCTAGGGAGGAATTTGTTAGGTGGGTGCCTGTTATTAATTGTGTCACTGCAGCATCCTACCAGTAGTTGTAAATTAACAAATTGACATTCTGGTTGATCTCTTAGTCTCCTGGGAGTCTGGTAAACATGAAATAATTCTCCAAAGCCTGCTAATCCTTTGGTGAACAACTCAAACAATGTTCCTGAATTTGCAAATCTAATGATTAAATGTGGGCTTAAGATAGTCTGTAAATCGTTATCATCTTAGTGACAACATTTACTTGATAAAGTTATGTTTTCTTAGCAACTTTTGTTATTTTAATGTGAGAATTAATCCATAGCATTTTAATCTCACCGTTTTAAGGTGATGCTAAAGAAAATGTTTCTGTCTCTTTAAGTATTATTATTCAATTTAGTTTCACTCAAAAATAGGTAGTTATGCTACATTTCCAAAACTAAATGGTTAAGGAAGCCTTATGTACCACTCGTCAACAACGAGACTAACTTTCCAACAAATCCATATAATAACACACACCCCAAAATTGTGCTAGACAATGTTTTTAATCCTGAAAATTCACAAAAAGGCAAGAATTCTATTGCCAAAGAAGCTTCCATTTAATTGTTGTTATTGTTGGGAAATATTTTGCAACAACAGCAATAATAGCAACACAAACCTTTATGGTTTCCCTTGTGGCTTCGTAGAACAGTTCAACTTATCTGAAATGGTAAGAACAATTTATTATCCATATGAAATACCTCACCTGGCCTTAAGACTTGATTGTTTGTATTGTTTAAAAATATATTGATGATTTGTTTGGACTTGTGAGAGGTAGGTGAAATCAAAATTATTATAAAGTTCTGACTTCTTCATAGAAGACTCACTATGTCTGAAAGAATACTTTTTTTTTTTTTTTTCTGAATAACTTTTGGTACATCAGTCCAGGTTCTGTGTGGGCAACAGACACCTCACTGTTTGAATCAGGAAGGGCTTTAATACTGAATGCTCTCAAAATTGTTGGAAGATATGAAGGAGAGAATTCTAGACTGTGCCTTTGAAATGACATCCAGATAAGACAGAACTTTAGAGGCTGCCATGATTCTCTGTATCAGAACTATGCTGGAAAAAAAAAAAAAAATCCACTGCTCTTGCTACCGCTGCAGTGGCAGCTGCCTTTGAAGCCCTGACAACTGGAGACTGGATGTCCCCAGCTGCAATCCAGAAGCAGGAACTCTTGTGATGAAGCCGAGGCCACTCCTGCTGCGCCCACGCCGGTTCCTGTCAGGGACCTGGGTGATGGCCACTGAGAATTACTCCAAATGCCTTACTTACAGCAATCGTGCCTCCCAATCAAAAATGTTAAAATGGGCAGGAAAATGGCCTCCCATTTTTTTTTTTTTTCCAACTTCCCAAGTGCCTGTCAGTGAGCTTCCAAAAACAGCTTCGAGTTTGTGTGGCAAATAGTTTAAGGCTTTTCGGTCTCTTCAAATGGACAGAAAACAGAATGAGATTGAGAGGGCCAATCCAGAGTACCCAGCATAGATCTTGGGGTGTCTTTTATCTGCAAATAGTTAATATCAATTTTTTCTTACTTGAAATTATTTTTTTGCTTTTTCATAGTTACTTACAACTTCAAACCGGTATTGGAGCAGGTTATACTCCTTTGAGTATACTCCTTTGAGAATAACTTTTTTTTTTTTTTAATTCACATTATGTCAGTGTGTTTTTACAGTTTCTTATCTTTCTTTGGAATCATCACTTTACTTAAAGAAAAGACTCCCATATTTTCGCCAAAGTACCCCATTAGACCCAGTCCATTATTTGTCTCCTCTCAATGGATTTCAGAAACTGGTCAAGTATTTCATCTTCCTTCATGGACATCAAAACAAAACAGAACAAAACAAAACAAAAAGGGTTATGTCTGGCAGGAAGAAAGATGGCATCATTGGATTCTACTGACATACACATGCAGGTTTTGAAAATAATCCTTTTATTGTTTGCTTTTGTTATCACAAAGAAAGATATTTAGTTGTCTCTGAAGTTCTCAATAGGAACAACATTCAGTTAAATTTTTAAAAAGACATTTAAAAATGAAATAAAGCTTTCTTTTAAACTTCTCTGTATCAGATGCAAGTTTTACTCTCTCAGAGCCTTGAGGATTTGATTTGTAAGAAGAATATAACTGACTAAATTAGATTCATTATGGCTATCTCCACAAAAATTTTGAACGTGGAGGGGTGCATTATGATTGTGATTACTCACACAAAAGGCCATTGGGAATTACAGCAGGTACTTAGATAATTTGTGCAAAAAGATGTTTGTTCCTAAACTATAGATAATTGAGGCAAAATGCTTCTAATGTGTGAATTATGCAAATAATCAGCTCAGTGTTCCATCCCATTCTATGTTAGGCCTGAGCTTTTATTTTGGGACTCTCAATTAATGTTGTCCATCCTATTTCCATGGGATGAGATTCACACAAAATTACAAGGAGAATCAAGGTAATTATTTTGATAAACACAAGCTCAATTTTCCAACTTTTTCCCCTTGAATTATATTGGCTTATCTTGGATATATCTAGTTCAGTTCCGGATCACCATGATAAAGTGAATATCACAATAAAGCAAGTCAAGTTTTGTTTGTTTGTTTCCCAGTCAATATAAAGGAAATTTTTACACTATACTATAGTCTATTAAGTGTGCAATAGCATTATGTCTAAAAAAAACAGTGTACATAACTTGCTTAACATTTACTGTATTGCTGGGGTGCCTGGGTGGTGTAGTCAGTTAAGCCTCCAACTCTTGGTTTCAGCTCAATCACAATCTCAGGGTCATGAGACCGATCCCTGCTTTGGGCTCTGCTGTCAGTTCAGAATCTGCTGGAGATTCTCTCCCCTCTCCATTCACCCCTCTTGCATGTGTTCTCTCTCTCTCTCTCTCTCTCTTTCTCTAAAAATAAATAAATCTTAAAAAATATATATATATATATATATATATATATATATATATATTTTGCTCATATCCATCAAAGGAGGCACTGTCTGTGGCAACTATAGCCTTAAGGAATATATTTCTTGGTGTGCCTGGGTGGCTCAGTTGGTTAAGCGTCTGCCTTCAGCTCAGGTCATGATCCCAGGGTCCTGGGATCAAGCCCCATGTTGGGCTCCCTGCTCAGCTGGGGACCTGCTTCTTCTTCTCCCTCTGCCTGCCACACCCCTTGCTTGTGCTCTCTATCTCTCTGTCAAATAAATAAATAAAATCTTTTAAAAAAAATAAATGTATTTCTTAAATAGTAAGACTTGAAAATCAAAATTACTCCTTGATCCATCGGTGCAGAATGGATGTTGTGTTAGCAGGCATGAAAACAACATTAATCTTGGTGTACACACCTAGCAGAGCTCTAGGGTGACAAGGTGCATTGTCAATGAGCAGTAATATCGTGAAAGAATTCTTGTGTATGTGTGTGTGTGTGTTTTCCTTTTGCAATAGGTCTCTGCAGTGTTTTTAAAATATTCAGTAAGCCCTGTTGTAAACGGGTGGGTACTGTCATCCAGGCTTCCTTGTTCCATTTACAGAACACAGGCAGAGTAGTGTAGCATAATTCTAAGGGCCCTTGGATTTTTGGAATGGTAAGTAAGTATTAGATTCAACTGAAAGTCACCCACCGCATTAGCCCAATGTGATGTTAGGCAATCTCTTGAAGATTTGAAGCCAGACATTGGCTTCTCCTCTGTAGCTATAAAAGTCCTAGATGGCATCCTCTTCCAATAGAAGGCTGTTTTGTCTGCACTGAAAATCTGTGCAGTGTAGCTACCTCCATTAATGATATTAGCTAGATCTCCTGGCTAACTTGCCACAGCTTCTATATCAGCACTTGCTCCTTTATCTTGCACTTTGCAGCTTCCTCAGCTTTCAGTCTTCATAGAATTAAAGAGAGTTAGGTTCTTGTTCTGGGTTAGGTTTTAGTTTAAGGGAATGTTGTAGAATGTTTGATCTTTTATCCAGACAACTAAAACTTTCTCTATATCAGCAATAAAGTTGTTTCACTTTCTTATCATTCATGTGTTCACTGGAATAGCCTTTTCCATTTCTGCCAAGAACTTTTCCTTTGCGTTTACAACTTGGCTAACTGGCGCAAGAATCCTAGCTTCCAGCCAGTCTTGCCCTTTGACATGCCCTAAGATTAATCATTTCTACCTTTTGATTTAAAGCAAGAGACACGTGACATTTTCCTTTCACTTGAACACTTAGAAGCCATTGTAGGGTTATTTATTGGACTAATTTCAATACTGCGATGTCCCAGGGAATAGGGAGGCCTGAGGAGAGAGAGAGAGAGAGAGGAGGGGGAATGGTCAGCTGGTGGAGCAGTCAGAACATTTCCAACATTTATCAATTAAGTTCACTGTCTTATATGGGTTTGATTCATGATGCCCCAAAACTATGACAGGAGCCCATCAAATATCACTGATTACAGATCACCATAACAAATATAATAATGAAAAACCATGAAATACGGGAAGAATTACCAAAATGTGAGACAGAGACATGAAGTGAGAAAATACAGTTAGAAAACTGGCATCTAGAAACTTGCCACTAAACTTTGGAAAAAATGAAATATATTCAAAGTTCAAAAATGCAAAGCACAATAAAATAAGGACTGCCTATACACTGAAAACCTTCTGGAAAGGATTTATTAATCCAAATACCATTTAAAACATTTGTGATTCATGGGAAGAGGTGAAAATATCAACATTCACAGAAGTTTGGCAGAAGTTGATTCCCACTGTCATGGATGACTTTAAAGGCTTCAACACATCAATGGAGGAAGTAACTGTAGATGTGGTCGAAACAGCAAGAGAACTAGAAGTAGAAGTGGAGCCTGAAGATGTGATTGAATTGCTGCATTATTACAATAAAACTTGAATGGTTGAAGAGTTACAAAAAAAGTAGTTTCTTGAGATGGAACCTAGTCCTGGTGAAAATGCTGCAAAGATTGGTGAAATGTCAACAAAATATCTAGAATATTACATAAACTTAGGTGATAAGGCTCCAATTTTCAAAGAAGTTCTACTGTGCATAAAATGCTATCAAATAGCATTGCATGCTACAGAGAGGTTGTGGGTAAAAGGAAGAGTCCATTGATGTGGCAAACTTCATCATTATATTAAGAAATGGCCACAGCTACCTCAGCCTTCAGCCACTGCCACCCTGATCAGTCAGTAACCATCAACATTGAAGTAAGACCCTCTGTCAGCAAACGGTGTGACTCACTGAAAGCTCAGGTGTCATTAACATTATTTGGGCATAAAACATGTTTTAATTAAGGTATGTACTTTTTTTTTTTTATACAGAATGCTATTACACTTAAAACTTGCTTTATTGTGGTGGTCTGGAACTGAACTCACAATATATTCAAGGTATGCCTATAGTTCATACTGAGTGAAGCATCAGATTTCTTTCTTTCTTTCTTTCTTTCTTTCTTTCTTTCTTTCTTTCTTTCTTTCTTTCTTTCCTTCTTTTTATTTTATTTTATTTATTTATTTGACAGAGAGAGACAGCCAGCGAGAGAGGGCACACAGGCAGGGGGAGTGGGAGAGGAAGAAGCAGGCTCCCAGCAGAGGAGCCTGATGTGGGGCTCCATCCCAGGACTCTGGGATCATGCCCTGAGCTGAAGGCAGATGCTTAATGACTGAGCCACCCAGGTGCCCCAATTTCTAAGCATCGTTATATAAAGTTTAAAAGTATTGAAAGATTATTATAGACAAATATTCAACAAATACATAATTTTCTTAGGGTTTCTGCTAGAAACAACTCTTCCTCTATATATACTGTTCTTAGGCTAACATTAGAATCAGATGTCTGAGGTGGAGGACTGTAAATTTGTCACTGCAGGGATCGACTAAATCTGGATTTCTCCTGTGTTAGTCTTTAATTCAGATATGCTCTAAAACCTTCGGGAATGCTTAAGTGTAAATGCTAGAAATAATCTCCACCCAGGTCAAATAAATTAAAATGATCATTTGTGATTGTTTTTCACTCTTGAGATTAACTTTTAAAATTTTTAAATAAAATAAGTAAATAAAAACAACCAAAAATATTTATTATTTTTTATTATTTATATATATGTCTCCAAAGAACTCATGCCATTTCATTACCATCATGTAATTAATCTTAACAGTAGAGTAAATTTAATCTAAAATGTTTGCTAGTAGTTAACATAGATGAGGAAACATCTTACAAATATTTGTCTTTGGCTCTTTCACTTGAATTTTTTTTTTCCTACCAGACCCAATGCAACTGATAACACTGGTCCAACTAAACCTCTATTTACAGAATCAGTCTACTAGAAATACAATCAGTACATTTTCTTCTCTTATTGTACATTGTAACTAATAACTCAGGAAAACACATCATTTTTTATTTGTTTTGTTTCAGATTCTGGGTCTGTCACTTGGATAGATTAAGAAATATGACAAATATGAACAATAAACAATAATAATGTAATATTATATAAGATGACATGATAATTGCATTATATATAATATAAATGCATAGTAATAATCATCATTTAATCAAAAGTTTGTGTTTTTAGGGATGCCTGGGTGTCTCAGTCAGTTAAGTGTCTGTCTTTGGTTCAGGTCATGATCCCAGGTCCCTGAGATTGGGCCCACGTTGGGTTCTCTGCTCAGAGGAGAGCCTGCTTCTCCCTTTCTTCCCTGCTCCTACTCTCTCTCACTATCTCTGTCTCTCTCTCTCCAATAAAACAATAAAATCTTTTTAAAAAATGTGTTTTTAGGGATATGAGTCAAAGATAATCTGAAGTAATCCAATGTGTGCAACCAGAAGTCAAGGTAACCAGTGGTCTCAGAGACAAACCATGGGCAAGGTGCCAATAAATTCTTAATAAGAGCTGCAAAGGTCTGAGAGTCATGAAATGATTCTTGGGAGGAATAGACAGCAAAGAAGGACTGTAGAGAATTGGAAGCAGTAAGGCTGTAGAAGTCAAGATATGGCAGTTTTAATGCAAAAATAGATGTGATGGCATTTCATCCCCAGTACAACATTTTGTCAGGGCAGTCTTCTGATCTTTGGTTTATTGTCCCTTCTTATTCACTTAGGTTCACCAGTTGTCGTTATTCTTCCAACTGTTATGTGGCACTATCATCCCTCAACTATTGTAACTCACCCTGGGTACTCATTCCAGCAAATTGTTATCTGCTTTTGTAATAGTACTTGTCCACATTAAATAATGTAAAACCTTCTTATATACATCTTTCCTGGGTAAAAAATAGTGACCTGCCAAATTTGAGCTCACAGGTAAAATCAAGGAAAATATTGCAGCTGATTAAAGAACAAAGGGGCTGTGACTTAAGATGACTCCCAAACTGATTGATTTAGAGGTGAGGACACAGATTTTAGGCAAGGAGTTTCTTGAGCAAAGACTAGCCTGAACAGAACAGCAGTATTGATTTGGAAACATTTACTGGGCACTTACCATGGGCTAAACACTATTTCAGGTAAAGCTCTTAAGATTTGGGATAGATGTAGTTTGGGATGAAGTGAGGACCAATAAAACTAAAACAAAGGATGAACCATTTGCGTTGTCAAATAAGGATTAATTTATTTGAGTCAAATAAGAATGCAAAGTTCGGCTAGTGGGAAAAACATTTGTGCAAACTGGTTTTGTTTTTTGTTTGTGTGTTTGTGTGTTTTGTTTCATTTTGTCTTTGCTATAGAGAGAGAATAACACTTGCATATTTTCTAAGTGCATACACTATAGGAAATAAGATTGGTTTGTAGTGTGGGTTAGAAGATGGAATTGAGAAATAGTGGAACAGTTGTTCCTTCCTCACAAGAGAAAACATAAGAACACTGAAGACTTACACAACTACCGAATATTGGCCCACCGTCCCATGTCAGAAGCACCTTCCTTGTCTTTTCTCATAAAGACATGCACAGATTGTATGTGGAACTTTGTGACTATTCGTCTAAAGAACTGGCCTTGGTGATCATTTTGACTACATTTCATGTGCTTAAGAAACAGAATTGGAGCCTAAGAAGAGGCAGTCTTTCATTAGTTAAAGGAAAAAGAGAAAGCTCTCTTATGTGCCAGAGTCTATTCTCGATTAAGGATATGCCTGCCCACAGTACACCAAATTAAACTTCTGTAATACCATTTTAATTATTATACCAAACAGACAGAGGCTTTGTTTACTCAATTCAGTTTATTTAATGTCATGTAGGGATAAAGTGAGTACATGCTTCTTGATAAAGATTATGGTGACATATAAAAATAGATGCAATTACATCTTATCATTCAATGAGCATTTTCAAATGTTCTGGCAAAGAAATATGATATAAAATTTAAATGTTAATTTACCACTTAAACCAAGAGACACATAAATGGAGGAAAACAGTTTCTTTACAATCTTACCATTTTTAAAATTTTATTTTTACCTGCTCTTCTCTATATTTATATTAGAAACAATATAACTCTCTTTAGTGAAGGCAACATCACAGCTTGAGGGACAATCTTTGTGTGGAAATAAAAATGCTAAGCTAAAATAGTCATAATATACAAAAAGAATAGACATGTGGGTAGAAGCAATCTGTGTTTGGAATGTTTCTGATTTTCTGTGATGTCTTCAAATTTTCTATCATTCTTGGCTTCTTCATCTAAGCTAGACTATAACTTAACATGTGTTCCTTTAAACATGATTATATATTTAATTTTGACAAAGGAAATGTGTATAGTATATACTGCATAGGCTCACCTTTGCTCTGATACTCTTTGAAGCCACCATCTCTCTCCTGGAATTTACAGAATCTTCCCTAACTGGTCACCTGCTTTCAGACTTATCCCTTTTATCCATACAACAGCTAGAATGATCTTTTTAAAAAGCTAAACAGACATCTAACTTTTCTGCTTGAAACTGTCCCCAGGGGTTTTCCATTAAACACTGCAGATTGAACAGAAGTGTTTATAATATATTTGTTCTTTTTTGGAATGCCCCTGTAAATGCTGTAAAGAAATGTCTTTAATTTTATTAATCCAAAAAGAAAGAAAGAGAGAGGAGATAAAGCATTTGAGATAATTTTGGATAATAAAGAGCAGATGATTAAATGATGAATGAATTATGTTTAATGTTTCTCTGCTTTGCTGAGTGTAGATGGGATGGCAATATAAAGAACCTTGGAGAGGCTCAAAAGTTAGAATCCGGTCACCTCTAAAGGTGGGGTTATAGGATAAGACTAGTAATAAGTGGATTAGCTTAGAACCTATTTTCAGAATAGCTCGGCTACTAGATCCCCTACCCTAGTCCCTACAGCGAGGCAACCTCTTATCCCCTACATTAGCAGAAAATGAGATGCTTCATCTCTGAGGCAGTTAAATGATAAATGTCTGAACGGAATAAAAAAACAAAAACAAACAAACAAAAAAAGCCCAGGATTATGGCTATAGAGCAGGCTAGTACAGATTGAAACAAGGGGATGTCAGGCAACAGGAAGGATGCCAAAAGCAATATATATATATATAAAATCTATCTATCTATCTATATAGATGAATTTGTTTTTTGTTTTTTGTTTTGTTTTCATTTTGTTTGGTTTCCACTTAGGGGGAGTTTTAGAATTATTTGGTAGAAATATGCAATAATAAATTACACCTAAATCATACCAAAGGAAAAAACAACAAGAAAAAAAGAACTCTGAAAAAACAAAAGTTCTTCAGGGAAGGAAGTATGAAACTTTTCTTTGCTTTTCAACAAAAAAAATTTTTAAAGATTTTATTTATTTATTTATTTATTTATTTATTTATTTGACAGACAGAGAGCCAGTGAGAGAGGGAACACAAGCAGGGGGAGTGGGAGAGGAAGAAGCAGGCTCCCAGCAGAGGAGCCCGATGTGGGGCTTGATCCCAGGACCCTGGGATCACGCCCTGAGCCGAAGGCAGATGCTTAACGATTAAGCCACCCAGGCGCCCCTCAACAAAAATTTATATAGTCATAATTATAAAACATTTAGTATTAATATCACTACAAATTAAGATTGAGGGAGGATGGAGGGAGAGAAAGCATGAATGCGTATTGGTATGTATGTGTGGAGGGGCATAAAAAGTTAAATCCTAATCTTGTGTAACAAAAAGTCAATAGATTATATAAATAACTTCAAAAACACTAAAATTATAGTAGAGACATGTTATATAGAATTATGGAAGTGAGTACAGTTGAGATAGCTAAAACAGTGAAAAGAGAAGAGGTGAAGTGGACACTGCTACATTTTACTGTCAGACTTGATGGGGTGTTTGACTTTTTAAATCGGTGTACATTTACAGTATGATAAAAATAAAAATTACATTTAAAATAAAATAATCCCCTGGTTTTTCAATATGATGTTTATGAAATCTACCCATCTACTGTAGTTTGCATGCACCTACCAGTCTCTCTTACCTCATCTGTTCTCATTCATTCATATTTTAGCTATGATATAGCTCCTCACATCCATGCTCCTCATTTTGAGAACATGCCAAGCTCAGTCTTGTTTGGTAGGCTATGCCCTTAAATCTCCACATGGTCAACCATCTTATTTTGAACTTAGTTAAAATACCATTCTTCTAAGGATACCCTCTCTGACCAGTCACTCCATAAGTCATTTGTACTATCTGACACTGCCCTTCTCTAGAGGGGACTATGTAAGAGATTCATACCTTGACTGTACCCAAATATAGTTGTTTCAGCACAGAACCACACTTTGTAAAAATAAAGCAAAAATTTTCAAGAGAAATAAGAAAAGTTGTCTTTAAATCTCCCAGGGTTCATTTATGAGCATTTATAGAGTATCCTCTGTGTTTAAGCATTAATCTGCACTACAGGTAATTTAAAGGAACCAAACCAGTTATCTGTAGTGACAGTTCAGTTCAGATATGCCTCTGTAAGTGATATCCAAGTGGTAGGAAGACAATAAAATCTATCTTTAAAAACTACAGGGATTTTACCAGTGTAGTAGTTCTCTATTGCTGCATAACAAATTACCCCAAACTTAGTGGCTTGAAAAGAGCACCTATTATACTTTCTGTGTGTCAGAAATTCAGGAGTTGCTTAGCGTAAGGTTTCTTTTGAGGTTGTAATAAGATGTTAGCCTAAACTGGACTGCTAACAGGCATCCAGTAATTTAACTGGGCTGGAAGATATATTTCCAACCTCATTCTTGTGACTGTTGGCCATAGGTGTCTGTTCCTTGCAAAATGGGCCTCTGCACAGGGTTGCTTGAGTATCCTCATAGCATGGCATTTGGCTTTCACCAGAGTGATCCAGAGAGAAAGAACAAAAGGGAAGTTGTAATGCCTCTTATGGCTTATCCTTGAAAATCACACCGTGTCTTTTCTACCACATTCTATTCAGTACAAAAAGTCACAAAGAATATCCTGCACTCAAAGGGGAGAATATTGTTTCACCTCCTGAAAAGAACAGTATAAAAACATTTTTGGGCATATTTTAAAATTATCAAACCCAGTAAGTGTCTATCTTATCATTAACTATTTATGATTTTATCTAGTAACATGCCATTCCCTAGTAATAAATATTACAAGAACGCATAGAGATGTAAACTAAGGGCAACATCCTTCTGCCTCTGGAAGACAGCTAATATTCATGGAATACTTACTGCATGTCATTGTATTGGATTCTTAATATTTTTTTTCTGATTTAATCTCCTCACCACTTTGTAAATTGGATATTATATTCATTGAATATAAGAGCAATGACTTCTATAGATATTACTGACTTTCTCAAGAACATACTTTAAGTATAGGGTTAGACTGAAATAAATTATATATACTCTTTGCTTTGGTGGAATCACACTGATGATTTGATCCAGTTTGGCTAAGACAAGTTTTGTTTGATACATATAATGCTTTATAATTTTTAAAAATTAGTTTACATATTTAAAAATTGGGAGACTGCAAATGAAATCCAAAAATCTGGATTTTGGGCTTCTTTGTTATTTTTATTTATTTATTTTTATTGTCCCTGTTTTTTTCTTTTTAATTGAAGAAAAATTAATATACAATGTTAGTTTCAGATCTATGACATAGTACATATTTATATGCTTTACAAAATGGTCACATCCACTTACCATGTGTCACCATGCAAAATTGTTACAATATTATTGACTGTATGCCCTATGCTGTATATTACATTGCATCCCTGTGTCTTATTTATTTTATGACTGGAATACTGTACCTCTTAATCCCCTTCACCTATTTCATCCAACCTCCCACTTCCTTAACCTTCTGGAAAATCATCACTTTATTCTCTGTATCTATAGTCTGTTTTTGTTTTGTTTTGTTTTTTAGATTCTACATTTAAGTGAAGTCACATGGTATTGCTTTTTCTAGGATTTCTTTCATTTAGTGTAATGTACTCTTGGTCCAGCCACATTGTCACAAATGACACAAGGTATCTTTTTTTTAAATCGTTGAGTAATATTACATTTATGTTTACACCATGTCACCTTTACCCATTCATCTTTTGATGGACATTTAGGTTGTTTCCTTGTCATGACTATTGTAAATAATGCTGCAATGAACATAGGGGTGCATATGTCTTTTCAAACCACTGTTTTCATTTCCCTTGCATAAATACCTAGAAGTGGAATTGCTACATCCTCTGGTAGTTCTATTTTTAATTTTTTGAGAAACCCCAATACTGTTTTCCAAGGTGACAGCACCAATTTACATCCCCACAAACAGTGCACATTTTTTGTCTTTTTGATAAGAGCCATTCAGACAGTTAAGAGGTGGTATCTCATTGTGGTTTTGATTTACATTTCCCTGATGATCAGTGATGTTGAGTATCTTTTCATGTGTCTGTTAGCCAACTGTATATCTTTGGGAAAATGTCTATTTGGATCCTCTGCCCATTTTTTAATCAGATTGGTTGCTTACTGGTATCTGTTTATGAGTTCTTTATATATTTTTGGATGGTAACCCCTTCTTGTATATATCATTTACAAATATCTTCTCCCATTAATACATTGACTTTTCTTTTGGTTGATGGTTTCCTTTGCTGTCCAAAAGCTTTTTACTTTGATGTGGTCTTTTGTTTTGTGTTTTTTTTTTTTTTTTTCGTTTTTATTGCCCTAGCTGAGGATAGAGAGTTAAAAATATATGTATCACTTAGACCAATGTCAAAGACTGTATTACCTACTTTTTTTCTAGAGTTTTATGGTTTCAGGTTTTATTTTTAAGTCTTTAATCCATTTTAAGTTTATTTTTATATATGATGTTAGAAATTAGTCCATTTTCCTTCTTTTGCATGTAGCTGTCTAGTTCTCCCAACACCAATAATGGAAGACACTGTCTTTTTTTCCATTGTATATTCTTGCCTCCTTTGTTATAGACCAATTGACCCTATAAGCATAGGTTTATTTCTGGGCTCTCTATTCTGCTCCATTGACCTATTGTGTCTGTTGTTGTGCCAGTACCATAATGTTTTGATTATTATAGCTTTGTAGTATAGTTTGAAATTCAGGAGCACGGTGCCTGTGGCTTTATTCTTCATTCCTAAGATTGCTTTGGCTATTTGGTGTTTTTTGTGGTTCCTTGCAAATTTTTGGATTCTTATTCTAGTTTTGTGAAAATACATGTTGGTAGCTTGATAGAGATTGACTGAATCTGTAGATTGCATGGATAGTACAGACATTTTGTTTTTAATTTTTATTATGTTATGTTAGTCACCATATAGTACATCATTAGTTTTTGATGTAGTGTCCCATGATTCATTGTTTACATATAACACCCAGTGCTCCATGCAATACGTGCCCTCTTTAATACCCATCACTGGGCTAGCCCATCACCCCACCGCCCTCCCCGCTGAAACCCTCAGTTTGTTTCCCAGAGTCCATAGTCTCTCGTGGTTCATTCCCACTTCTGTTTACCCCCCCTTCATTATTCCCTTCCTTCTCCTACCAATCTCCCTGCTATTTCTTATGTTCCACAAATGAGTGAAACCGTATGATAATTGTCTTTCTCTGCTTGACTTATTTCACTTAGCATAATCTCCTCCAGGCCTGTCCATGTTGCTGCAAATGTTGGGTAATTGTTCTTTCTGATGGCTGAGAAATATTCCATTGTATATATGGATCACATCTTCTTTATCCATTCATCTGTTGAAGAGCATCTTGGCTCCTTCCACAGTGTAGCTTTTGTGGCCAATGCTGCTATGAACATTGGGGTGCATATGTCCCTTCTCTTCACTACGTCTGTATCTTTGGGGTAAATACCCAGTAGTGCAATTGCTAGGTCATAGGGTAGCTCTATTTTTAACTTTCTGAGGGACTTCCACACTGTTTTCCAAAGTGGCTGTACCAACTTGCATTCCCACCAACAGTGGAAGAGGGTTCCGCTTTCTCCACATCCTCTCCAACATTTGCTGTTTCTTGTCTTGTCAATTTTTGCCATTCTTACTGGCATACGGTGCTATCTCAATGTGGTTTTGATTTGAATTTCCTTGATGGCTAATGATTTTGAACACTTTTTCATGTGTCTGTTAGCCATTTGTATGTCTTCATTGGGAAAGTGTCTGTTCATATCTTCTGCCCATTTTTTGATGTGATTATTTGTTTCTTGGGTATTGAGTTTGAGAAGTTCTTTATAGATCTTGGATACCAACCAGCCTTTTCTCTGTAGTGTCATTTGCAAATATCTTCACCCATTCCCTGGGTTGCCTCTTTGTTTTGTTGACTGTTTCCTTGGCTGTGCAGAAGCTTTTTATCTTGATGAAGTCCCACAATTCATTTTTTCTTTTGTTTCCCTTGCCTTTGGAGGCGTGTCATGAAAGATGTTGTTGTGGCCGATGTTAAAGAGGTTACAGCCTATGTTCTCCTCTATGATTTTAATGGATTCCTGTCTCAAATCGAGGTCTTTCATCCATTTGGAGTTTTTCTTTGTGTATGGTGTGAGAGAGTGGTCAAGTTTCATTCTTCTGTGTATAGCTCTCCAATTTTCCCAGCACCATTTATTGAAGAGACTGTCTTTTTTCCACTGGATGTTTTTTCCTGCGTTGTCAAAGATTAGTTGACCATAGAGCCGAGAGTCCATTTCTGGAGTCCGTATTCTGTTCCATTGGTCCATGTGTCCGTTTTTGTGCCAGTACCATGCCGTCTTAGTGATCACATCTTTGTAGTATAGCTTAAAATCAGGCAACGTGATGCGCCCAGCTTTGTTTTTCTTTTTCAACATTTCCTTGGCGATTCAGGGTCTTTTCTGGTTCCACACAAATTTTAGGATTGTTTGTTCCAGTTCTTTGAAAAATGTCATTGGTATTTTGATCGGGATGGCGTTGAAAGTGTAGATTGCTCTGGGTAGCATAGACATTTTAACGATGTTTATTCTTCCAATCCATGAGCATGGAATGTTTTTCCATCTTTTTGTGTCTTCTTCAATGTCTTTCATCAGTGTTCTGTAGTTTCTAGAGTATAGATCCTTTACCTCTCTGGGTAAGTTTATTCTGAGATATCTTATGGTTTTTGGTGCTATTGTAAATGGAATTGATTCCCTAATTTTTCTTCAGTCTCATTATTCGTATATAGAAATGCAACCAATTTATGAGCATTGATTTGGTATCCTGCCACATTATTGAATTGTTGTATGAGTTCTAGTAATTTGGGGGTGGAGTCTTTTGGGTTTTCCATATAAAGTATCATGTTATCTGCGAAGAGAGAGAATTTGACTTATTCTTTGCCAATTTGAATACCTTTTATTCTTTTTTGTTATCTGATTGCTGTTGCTAGGACTTCTAGAACTATGTTGAATAATAATGGTGAGAGTGGACATCCTTGTGTTCCTGATCTTAAGGGAAAGGCTCTCAGCTTTTCCGCACTGAGAATGATATTCACTGTAGGCTTTTCATAGATGGTTTTTATGAAATTGAGGAATGTACCCTTTATCCCTACACTCTGAAGGGGTTTATTCAGGAAAGGATGCTGTATTTTGTCAAATGCTTTTTCTGCATCAATTGAGAGCATCATATGGTTCTTGTCTCTTCTCGTATTAATGTGATCTACCACACTGATAAGTTTGCGAATGTTGAACCACCCTTGCATCCCAGGGATGAATCCCACTTGGTCGTGATGGATAATCCTTTTAATGTACTGTTGGATCCTATTAGTGAGGATCTGGCTGAGAATTTTGGCATCCGTATTCATCAGGGATATCGGTCGGTAATTCTCCTTTTTGATGGGGTCTTTGCCTCGTTTGGGATCAAAGTAATGCTGGCCTCATAGAATGAGTTTGGCAATTTTCCTTCTATTTCTACTTTTTGTTTTTTTTTTTTTAAAGATTTTATTTATTTATTCGACAGAGAGAGAGAGACAGCCAGCGAGAGAGGGAACACAAGCAGGGGGAGTGGGAGAGGAAGAAGCAGGCTCCTAGCGGAGGAGCCTGATGTGGGGCTCGATCCCATAACGCTGGGATCACGCCCTGAGCTGAAGGCAGACGCTTAACTGCTGTGCCACCCAGGCGCCCCACTATTTCTACTTTTTGAAACAGCTTCAGGAGAATAGGTATTATTTCTTCTTTGAATGTTTGGTAGAATTCCCTGGGGAATCCATCAGGCCCTGGACTCTTGTGTTTTGGGAGGTTTTTGATCACTGCCTCAATCTCTTCGCAATTAATCGGTCTGTTTAGATGATCAATCTCTTCCTGTTTCAGTCTTGGTAGTTTAATGGTTTCCAGAAAGGCATCCATTTCTTCCAGGTTGTTTAATTTATTGGCATATAGTTGTTGATAATAGTTTCTAATCATTGTTTCTATTTCCTTGGTGTTGGTCGTGATCTCCCCCCTTTAATTCATACTTTTATTAATTTGGGTCTTTATTCATTTGAATAAGTCTGGCCAGTGGCTTATCGATCTTATTTATTCTTTCAAAGAACCAGCTTCTAGTTCTGTTGATCTGCTCTACTATGCTCCTGGTTTCTAATTCATTGATCTCTGTTCTAATCTTAATTAATTGTCTTCTCGTGCAGGGGTTAGGCCTATTCTTCTATTCAATCTCCAGCTTCTTAAGGTGAGAATATAAGGACTGCATTTTAGATTGTTCTATTCTTTTGTGTGAGGCTTGGATGGCTATGTATTTTCCCCTTAGGACCGCCTTTGCAGTGTCCCATAGGTTTTGGACCAATTTGCTTTCCTTCTCATTGGTTTCCATAAATTGCTTAAGTTCTTCTTTAATTTCCTGGTTTACCCAATCATTCTTAAGCAGTATGGGTCTTAGTTTCCAAGTGTTTGAGTTTTTTTCAAATTTTTCCTTGTGACTGAGTTCCAGTTTCAAAGCATTGTGGTCTGAAAATACGCAGGGAATAATCTCAGTCTTTGGTATCAGTTGAGACCTGTTTTGTGACCCAGTATATGGTCTGTTCTGGAGAAAGTTCCATGTGCATTCGAAAAGAATAAGTATTTTGTTGTTCTAGGATGTAGTGTTCTGTATATATCTATGAGTTCCATCTGGTCCAGTATGTCATTCAAAGCTCTTGTTTCTTTGTTGATTTTCTGTTTAGATGATCTATTACTGAGAGTGGAGTATTGAGGTCTCCTACATATTATTATCTATATGTCTCTTTATTCTGGTTAAGAGTTAGCTTATGTATCTGGCTGCTCCCCTGTTGGGGGCATAGATATTTATAATTGTTAGATTCTCTTGTTGGATACACCCTTTAAGAATAACATAGTGTCCTTCTGTATCTCTAACCACAGTCTTTAGCTTAAAATCTAATCTGTCTGATATGAGAATTGCTATCCCAGCTTTCTGTTGAGGTCCGTTGGCATGAAAAATGGTTTTCTATCCCTTCACTTTCAGTCTGGATGCATCTTTAGGTTCAAAATTAATCTCTTGTAGACAGCATATGGATGGGTCATGTCTTTTTATCCAATCTGCAACCCTGTGATGTTTTATGGGAGCATTTAGGCCATTCACATTGAGAGTGATTATTGAGAGATATGATTTTAATGTTGTCATGTTGCCTCTGAGGTCCTTGTTTCTATAGATTGTCTCTGTAAATTTCTGTTCTGTATCACTCTTGGGGTCTTTTCACTTTTATAGAACCCCCCCTTAATATTTCCTGTAGGGCTGGCTTGGAGGTCACATATTCTTTCAGTTTTTGCCGGTCTTGGAAGTTCCTTATCTCTCCATCCATTCTGAATCACAGCCTTGCTGAATAAAGAATCTTTGGCTGCATGTTCTTCTCACTTAGTGCTCTGAATATGTCTTGCCAGCTTTTTCCGGCTTGCCAGGTCTCTGTAGACAAGTATGACGTTATTCTGATGTTCCTCCCTCTGTACATGAGGAATCTCTTCCCCCTCGCCACTTTCTAGATTGTTTCCTTGGATCTAAGATTTGAGAATTGCACTATTATATGACGTGGTGTCAGTCTGTTCTCATTGATCTTGGTAGGGTCCACTCTGCCTCTTGGACACAAATGCTTGTTTCCTTTGCCAGATTAAGGAAGTTCTCAGCTACAATTTTTAGTATCTCTTCTAGACCTCTGTCTTTCTCCACCCCCTCGGGGTTGCTGATGATTCTGACATTGGAATGTTTCATTGAGTCCGTAATCTCCCGTAGTCTTTTTTCTTGAAAGTGGAGTTTTTTAAGCCATGTTTCTTCTCTTTCCTTCTTTTCTATCATCTCATCCTCTAACTCACTAATTCGTTCTTCTGCCCCATTTACCCTGGCCATCAGAGCATCCGTTTAAACTGAATTTCATTCATAGAATTCTTAATTTCCACCAGATTTGTTCTCATTTTAGCCCTTAGAGATTCTATATTTTTGCTAATATTATTTTTTTCAAGCCTACACATCATCTTGACAATTGTTACTCTGAAATCCATTTCTGACAATTTGGTTATATCCGTATCTATTAGTTCTGTGGCAGAGGCCGCAGTCTCTGTTTCTTTCCTTTGTTGGGGGTTCCTCCTCCTGTCATTCTGATGAGGTGTGGTTGCGGGGATGGACAGAGCCAAATTATTGACCAGGACCCAAGCAAGATGTACTTGTTTTATAGGGACCTTAGGGATGTGGCCTTCTTGTTTTTTCAGCCTGCCTTCTGGGGGAGGGGCCTGCTGCACTGATACTCAGGCAACCCTGTTTGGGTAGAGTTGCCCTCTCCCCTGTGTGTGTATGGGAGGGGGGGGGGGCGTGGGCACAGTGAGAACCAGTTTTTCCGGGCTTTTGTTCTCTGGCAGCTTTCCCTGGCGGCTTTCTGTGACTCTTCTGAGAGTCACAGTAGCAGCAGCCATATCTTAGCCTCTGTCTCAGAACAGAGAGATCGAAGTCTGTTCTTCACTGAGCTCTCCTGGCCACTCTAACTCTGTTTCTGTTGGTGCTGCTGAAAACCCGCAGCGTCCCGGTTGTGCTCCCCACAGCCACTCTCCCAGTCCTTGCTCCCAGGGCTGGCATGTCTCTGCCTTTTGTGCTTCTAAAACCACCAGCCACCCCCAGTTCCTGCGCACACGCTCCTGAGCTCCCGATTTCAGTCTGGTTTTGCTCTGGCTACAGGTCGGGGAGTCCCGCCCACTCCCCAGCACAGGAGGCTTCCGTTTCCTGGCGCCTGAGCGCAGCGGCTCCCTCCCGCTTCCATTTATTTTCCGATATCCGTGCACAGACTCCCAGCTCCCTGCTTTGTACCTCAAAACCCAGCACAGGAGATGTTCATTTGTAGAGATCCAGAGATCCAGATGTATCTTACGTCTCAGGCTGATTTCGTGGGTGTTCCGGATGGTCTGGTAGATATCCAGCTCGATTCAGGGGACCAGCTGAAACAGGGTCTCCTACTCCTCTGCCATCTTTTTCCCTCCCCCTTAGTAAAGACATTTTAATAATATTAATACTTCTGATCTGTGAGCATAATTTATCTTTCCATTATTTGTGTCATCAATTTATGTCATAAGTGTCTTAGAGTTTTTAGAGTATAAGTCTTTCACTTCGTTGATTCAGTTTATTCCTCCATATTTTATTCTTTATTATGTCATTATAAATGGGATAATTTCCTAAATTTCTTTTCCTATCGTTCATTATTAGTATATAGAAATGCAGTAGATATATGTCTATTGATTTTGTATTATGCAACTTTACTGAATTCATTTATTCTAATAGTTTTGGGATAGAGGCTTTAGATTTTTTTTTTTTAATTTTTTGATGTATAGTATTATGTCATTTAAAAATAGTAACGGTTTTACTTTTTCCTTAACAATTTTTTACTTTACCTTAACCATTTGAATGACTTTTATTTCTTTTTTCTTTTTTTTTTTAATTACAAGGAACCCACTTTATTATTTATAAAATTTTGATTCCGGTGTAGTCAACATACAGTGTTATATTAGGTTCAGGTGTACAATGTATTGATTCAACCATTTTATACAATACTCAGAGCTCTTCATGATAAGTATACTCTTACTCCCTTTCACCTATTTCACTCATCCCCCCTCCCCCCCACCTTACAGTTTGCTCTTTATAGTTAAGAGTTCTTTTTTGGTTTGTCTCTTTATTCTTTGTTTTTGTTTATTTATTTATTTTTTTCTTAAGTTCCATGGATGAGTGAAATCCTATGGTATTTGTCTTTCTCTGATGGCTTTTTTCACTTAGCACTGTAATCTCTAGATCCATCCACATTGTTGCAAATGGAAGGATTTCATTCTTTTTTATTGCTGAGTAGTATTCCATTGTACATATGCTCCTATGTATGTGTACACACACACACACACACACACACACACACTGCATCTTCTTTATGCATTCATCACTTGATGGATACTTGGGCTGCTTTCATAATTTGGCTATTATAATTAATGCTGCAGTAAACATATGGGTTCATGTATCTTTTTGAATTAGTGTTTTCATATTCTTTGGGTAAATACCCAGTAGTAGAATTACTGTATTATATAGTAATTTTATTTTTTACTTTCTGGAGAATATCCATACTGTTTTCCACAGTGGCTTCACCAGTTTGTATTCCCATCAGCAGTGCACAGGTTTTTGGATTTTTGTTTTCCCCACATCCTTACCAGCACTTGCTGTTTCTTGTGTTCTTGATTTTAGCCATTCTGACTTACATTTCCCTGAGGATTAGTGGTATTGAGCATCTGTTTTATGTGGCTGTTGTTCATATGTATGCCTTCTTTGGAGAAATGTCTGTTGCTGTCTTATGCCCATTTTTAATTGGATTATGTCTGGGTTTTTTTTGGCACTGAGTTGCATAAGTTCTTTATATATTTTGCATACTAATTCTTTATCATTTATGTCATTTGTAAAGATCTTCTCCCCTCTAGTAGGCTGTCTTTTCGTTTTACTGTTTTCTTTTCTGTGCAGAAGCTTTTTATTTTGATGTAGTCCCAGTGGTTTATTTTTCCTGTTTTACTCACTTCAGGATACATACCTAGAAAAATGCTGCTATGGCCAAGTCAAAAAATTGCTGCCTGTGCTCTGTAGTAGGATTTTTATGCTTTCAGGTCTCATATTAGGTCCTTAATCTATTTTGAGTTTCTTTTTATATATGATGTAAGAAAGTGGTCCAGCTTCGTTCTTTGGCATGTAGCTGTCCATTTTTCCTAACAAAGGAGGAAGATAACTTTGTTTTTGTTTATTTGTTTTGTTTCTTGTTGAAGAGATTATCTTTTTCCCATTGCCTATTTTTGCCTCCTTTGTGGAAGATTAGTTGAGCATATAATCATAGGTTTATTTCTGGGCCCTCTATTCTGTTCTATTGATCTATGTGTCTATATTTGTGCCCATACCATATTGTTTTGATTATTACAGATTTATAGTATATGTTGAAATCTGGGATTGTGATACCTCCAGTTTTGTTCTTCATTTTCAAGATTGCTTTGGGTGTTTTGGGGGGTCTTTTATGGTCCCATACAAATTTTAGTATTGCTTGTTCTGGTTCTGCAAAAAAATGCTGATAGTATTTTGATAAGGAATGAATTAAATCTGTAAATTACTTTGAGTAGTATAGACATTTGCACAATATTTGTTCTTTCAATCCATGAGCATGGAAATTCTTCCTATTTCTTTGTTTTGTCTTCAATTTCTTTCATCAGTGTTCTATAGTTTTCAGAGTACAGGTCTTTCAACTCTTTGGTTAAATTTATTAGGCATTTTATTATTTTGATGCAATTAAAATGGTATTGGTTTCTTAATTTCTCTTTCTGCTGCTTCATTATTTATGTACAGAAATGCAACAGATTTCTGTATATTGATTTTATATCCCACAACGTTACCGAATTCATTTATATATATAGTATCTTCTCATCTGCAAATATTGAAAGTTTTATTTTTTCCCCACCAATTTGGATGGCTTTTATTTCTTTTTGTTGTCTGATTGCTGTGGCTAGGGCTTCCACTACTATGTTGAAACAAAGGGGTGAAAGTGAATGCCCTTGTTTTGTTCCTGATCTTAGGAGACAAGTTCTGTTTTTACCTCATTATGTATGATATTAGCTGTGGGTTTTTCTTATATTGCGTTTATTATGTTGAGGCATGTTCCTTCAAAACTTACTTTGTCGATGGTTTTATCATGAATGGGTATTGTGCTTTGTTAAGTGTTTTTTCTCCATTAATTGAAAAGACCATATAGTTTTTATCCTTTCTCTTGTTGATGTGATGTGTCAGTTTGATTGATTTGCAAATACTGAAACACCCTCACATCCCAGGAATAAATCCCACTCAATTGCAGTGTATGCTTTTTTATGAATTGTTGGATTGGGTTTGCCAGTATTTTGTTGAGGACTTTTGCCTGTATGATCGTCAGAGATATTGGCCTGTAGTTCTCTTATTTAGTGATATCTTTATCTGGTTTTGATATCAGGGTAATGCTGGCCTCAAAGAATGACTTTGGAAGGTGTCTTCCCTGTTCTATTTTTTGGAATAGTTTGAAAACAATAGGTATTAACTTGTCTTTAAAAGTTTGATAGAATTCACCTGTGAAGACTTCTGGTCCTGGACTTCTGTTTGTTGGGAATTTTTTGATTGCTGATTTAAATTCATTGCTGGTAGTTGGTCTGTCAGATTTTCTATTTCTTCCTGATTCAGTTTTGGGAGGTTGTGTGTTTCTAGGAATTTATCTGTTAGGTTGTCCAATTTGTTGGCTTATAATTTTTCATAATAATCTCTTATAATCCTTTGTATTTATGTGGTGTCAGTTATTATGTCTCTTTCATTTCTGATTGTTTGAGTCTTTTTTTTTTTTTTTTGGATGAGTCATATGTCTAAAGGTTTATCAATTTCATTGATCTTTTCAACAAACCAGCAGCTCCTGGTTTTATTGATCTGTCCTATTGGTTTTTGTTTGGTTTGTTTTGGGGCTTTTGGGGGCCATTCTTTTTTGGTTTCTGTTGTATTTACTTCTGCTCTAATCTTTATTATTTCCTTCCTTTTACTGGTTTTGGGTTTTGTTTGTTGTTTTATTTTTTAGTTCCTTTAGGTGTAAGGCTAGAAGGGCTTTTTTTGATATTTTTCTATTTCTTGAACTGGACCTGTATCTCTGTAAATTTCCCTCTTAGAGCTGCTTTTGCTGTGTCCCATAGATTTTGGACAATTGTGTTTCCATTTTCATTTGTTTCAGGTATTATTTTTTCTTTTTTATTTTATTTTATTTTATTTTTTTTTTTTAAAGATTTTATTTTATTTATGTGACAGAGAGACAGCCAGTGAGAGAGGGAACACAGCAGGGGGAGTGGGAGAGGAAGAAGCAGGCTCCCAGCCGAGGAGCCCGATGTGGGACTCGATCCCGGAACGCCGGGATCACGCCCTGAGCCGAAGGCAGACGCTTTAACGACTGCGCTACCCAGGCGCCCCTATTTTTTCTTTTTTAATTTCTTCATTGACATATGGATTGTTTAATCGCATGCTGTTTGTGTTTCCTTTTCTTTTAATTTTCTTCTTATAATTGATTTCTAATTTTATAGTGTTATGGTCAGCAAAGATACTTCATATGATTTCAGTGTTCTTAAATTTATTGAGATTTGTTGTATACCCTGCTATGTGATCTATCCTGTAGAATATTCCATGAACACTTGAGAAGAATGTGTACTCTGCTGTTTTTAGTTGAAGTATTCTGTTAAGTCTATCTGTTCTAATATGTTGTTCAAGGACATTGTTTTCTTATTAATTTTCTGTCTGGACATCCACTGATGCAAGTGGAGTATTAAAGTCTCCTACTATTATAGTTTTTCTATAAATTTCTCCCTTTGTATCTGTTAATATTTGTTTTATACATTTAGATGTTCCTATGTTGGGTGCATAAATATTTACAAACGTTATATCTTCTTGTTGGATTTACCCTTTATCATTATGTAATGCCCTTCTTTGTTTCTTGTTGCAACTTTTTGTTTGTATGTTTGTTTTTTGTTAAAGTCTGTTTGGCCTGATGTAAGCATTCTACCTCAGCATTCTTCCTTTTCATTTACATGGATATCTTTTCCCATTCCTTAACTTTCAGTCAGTGTGTGTCTTTAGATTTGAAGTGAGTCTCTTGTAGGCAGCAACAGACTGTATTTTGGGTTCCTTTGAAATAATGAAGCATTTCTATGAAGTCAAAACAATCAGCTGGAATTGAGCCTACCTTTTTAAGTGGATGTGTACTCCAGGTTATCTTCTAGCATTGTCATAGTTCCTTCAAACAAGTTTTGCTTAGTTATCTTATCTTTCTCCTTCTTGTGGACATTTGCATTTTCCATCTCTGGCAAGTGGAAGATTATATAGCAAATAAATTGAAAAGAAATCAAGAAGTATATGTTGTCAATGTGTAACTTTCTAAAAAGTTAAAAACACGACTTGTACAAATATATAGTGAATATGTGTTAAGGAGTCACTTAGCTCACTAATGAGAACCAGAAGGATGGTAAATCTGGTTCAAAAGAGTACAGAAGAGACTGAAGTATTTACAATCAATGAAATAAAAATATATTAATTTAAGATTTTAAAATTAGATATAGAACTAGTCAATGTCATACTGGACAATAAAATTAGGGTTATCTTTACTACCTGATGGAAATCATTTGCATCTCTATTGGACATAAATTATTTGCAATTTATCAGTGTACAAATTAATATCTAAATTCATAGAGACTGGGATCTGATCACTATTAAATTGTAAGTTAAGCAAAGATACATTACTCAGGAAAATTAATTAATTTTTTGAGGTGTCTACTAGAGGATGACTTCAGTTGGAAAAGGAATAAAAAGCAACTAGGAAATATATTAACAGGAATATATTTAAATTTTTGTTCTAATAACAATAATGTTATTATTATTGTTATTAGAACAAAAATTTAAATATATTCCTGTTAATATATTAAGTAATAAGGGTCTACAAATTTGGGATTTTTTTTCATAATGTCATAAAATGATTACAATTATCTTTACCAGTTTCCTATGATCTTGGTTCTATTTCAGCAAAATTAAAAAGAAATACTGAATCCATTGTCTGGAAGATTCACCTATCTCCTGAAACATATAAATTAATTTCAGCCAAATTTATTTACTTACTTATCTATGTATCTGTCAGCTTGCTTACTTGAACTTTTTTGCCTAATTGCCTCAATTCTCCAATCTTAATAAAAGATTACATTAAAACTAGACAGAATCTTCAAACAGAAGAAAAGGAAACAAAGCCAATACCCACAATTACTAAGTGTTTGGCTAATTATTAGGTTCTTTAGTGAGACCTTGTTGCTTCAGACTTGGATGGTTGTTAACAATACCTATTGTTTCAGTAGCAGAGAATCTTTCTGTAATGATGAAGAGTTGAAAAAAGGTGTGAGTGCTGTCAAAAAGCCCTTTTGTCTGAAATTACAATTGCATAGACTACACAAACTGCATGCCTAGCAGGAGGGATGGGTCATTGAATGGGCTCTGACACATACTTTATCTGAACCCAAGGTATTTAAAATGACATTTGAAACAGTGGGTCCTGTGCTCTAGTTGGTATAATAAGGTAAAATGAATAAAAAACAAACAAAGCATGCATTTGCAGATTTCTGGAGACAGAGAAATAGTTCAGCTTTTTAAAAATCCTGATTGCTGAACTGGTTGAAAAAAGCTGCATGTAGTTTGTGGAACATTTAAATGGTTATGTTTCCATAAAGACTGTACAATTCAGGAATGAAACTGTAATCGATAGCTTGAAGATTTGTGTCCAG
This sequence comes from Ursus arctos, assembly GCF_023065955.2. Classification (NCBI taxonomy): domain Eukaryota; kingdom Metazoa; phylum Chordata; class Mammalia; order Carnivora; family Ursidae; genus Ursus; species Ursus arctos. The sequence continues at coordinate 24,827,818 of NW_026622763.1, read as the reverse complement.
TGAATTGCAATATCCACTCCGTGCTTGTCCTTGTAAGCCATGATAGAAATTCCCACAAAGTTGCTACTTTCTGTACCTTGTTTTGACAATATACCATTAAGAGTGCTAATAATGACACATGCATCTATGTCAGTCTTTCGGTTGAAAAGGTATCATTCACTGAAGCAGCATGTTACTAAGGAAGTATTTTGAAGAACAGAGTAGGAAGAATGTTTAGGTTGAGATTATAGAAGGAAACTTCTTAGTGAATGAATCACAGATCCATAGTAAGTTTAAACAAGGAGGTATCGAAGTATAATTTCCAATAGATAAAAAACATGACTGTCATAAAATTCAAGAATAAGTATGAGCCAGAAATTTATTTATGGAATTACTGAGAGAACCATCCCAGCAGATCTAAGAGCATTAGTGGAATTGAATATTTGCAGGCATTTTAAGGAAAAAGAATATATAAATAAAGTTTGTAGGAGAGCATCAAAATGGTTAATGCCTCACAGGGCAGTATGACCATAACTTTTTGGGTTATCTTTTCTACCAGATAAATATCTACAAATTAGCATGAAATTCCCCAGTGGTATAGGTCTGATCAAATGGAAGATATTCAAGTCAAACACAAATACATTCTCCTAAACCTGGTCTATCCATTGTAGCCACTAGCTACATCTTTTAAATTTAAATCTGAGATCATTAAAATGAAATACAATACAGATTTAGCTTCCCAGTCACACTAGTCACATTTTAAGTGTTCAGTAGACACATTTGGCTAATAGCTACTTTATTAGACAACATAGATGTAAAATATTTCCTTCATCATAGAAAGTACTATTGAAGACATTCTAGAGAATTCATCTTTGAGCAGGCCTGTTTTATAATGCCTATGTTTGCCATTGAAAAACATATCACCCTCCTTTCGCTTTGAATATTTTTTGTAAACAAAGAGATCTTACAGATCTCCTTTTCTACCTTTTCCACTCCTCCTTTTCTTTTCTTTTCTTTTCTTTTCTTTTCTTCTTTCTTTCTTTCTTTCTTTTTTTTTTTTTTTTGATGGAAGAGGATCTGAAAATATGGGTTTACTCTTAGACTTATAGAAAGTTCACTCTTATTAACTGAAGAGTTTGGCTATGTCATTGAACCATTGGGTTGAATGAACTATTTAGCATAAATGGGGGAACTAGGACAAAGATTTTTATTGTACATACTTGTATTTTAAGATTTAGAGATTATTTGCCGATTTGCCTAGATCATCTTCAGTCCTTTGAGAAGAAAGGTATTAAAAGGTAGTCATTACTTTACAGAATAATAAAATCACTTATTTTGGCATAGCAAATAATTATCTTTGCAGGTTTTTTTTTTTTTTTTAATCATAAAATTACCTTTACTTTTGGAATGTCTCCTGTGATGGTTTGGGCATACTTATGTACTCTTTGTATTATGATACTAAATTTGCACCTGTAACGCAATGATTTTGTGTATGTGTGTTTTTCAGATGTGCAACAAATGGCGATTGACTGGCTTACCAGAAATCTCTATTTCGTGGACCATGTCAGTGACCGGATCTTTGTTTGTAATTACAACGGGTCTGTATGTGTCACCCTGATTGACCTGGAGCTTCATAATCCTAAGGCAATAGCAGTAGATCCAATAGCAGGGTAAGAAATTCTTTTTTATTGTTTGATCTTAAGTAGTTACCAATTAAAGATGTAATAGATCAAAAAATATAATAGATCAGTGTCTGGTGGGCTTTGTGGAATATAAGGCTGTAGGCTTAAAGTATTTTTAAATGTCGATTTCAACAACTGCATTGCAAGGAGGAAAAAAGGGCTACAATTTACCATGCAGAAGCTGGGGAATATCAGTTCCTTAACACATTAATATTGCTGGCCTAACCTGAGATACAAACAACCTGTCACCCTCTTAAGAATTGCTTTGGGGTCACCAGACAAGAGCCTCAGGGTAGTTTTAGGTTAAAGAGAGAAGACTTTAAGTTCCCTTAGCAGTAGACCTTGTAGTTAGCAAGCTTCAGAAATACTACTTGAAAGTTGTACTATTAACAAACTTACATCCAACACATTTGGGATTTCTAAAAGGGGCATAATACAAGTTCATGGGTACTACTTAAACATTAAGGTCATCTTTTAGTTGAAACCAATGTTGTTGTTGTTGTTTTTTCCCCCTCTAACTGCTGATAATGTAAATACTATATAATTATGGAGTTACTAAATTCATCAGAATTCATTTTCTCTCTCTCTCTCTTTTTTTTTTTTTTTGACTTTCTAATTTTGCAAGCCTCTTTGTTGGTTAAAAAGATGTCTTATCTGACCTTCTTTTAGCTAATAGGCTCATTAATCTTTTTAAAATATTTCACAATTTGTCAAAATATGGTCATAAATGTTTAAATTCCCATCAAGTTTGTTATATGATTAGAAAATCAATATAGGAATTACGCTTCGATTTTATAAAAACTATGGCATTATTGAGGGGAAGGGGCAAAAAAGATGTAGAGTCTTATAAATTCATTTGTTTCTCCAGTCAGTACTGGGCAAAGGAAAATCTCAAATTAATGACATAATGTACAATTTTAATTGGAGGAGCTGTTGTGTTTTCAGATGTAAGTTGTAGCAAAGATTTGAAAACGGAAATTTTATCCTTGTTACTGCTTTAATCGTCCCCAAGCAGTTCAGGCTGAAATGTCTGATGGAGTATATCCTGAACTGCCATAAGCCTCCATTCAATAAATGGGAAAATATTTACAGAAGAAACAGCTGTCATCCATATGTGGACTTTTGTCACTCTTTACTTAAAGTCTGATTGAATATTAAGATGCATCATCACAATGGTTCTGATTTTGACAAGAACAGCTTGCACGTAAGAACTTTGCTAGGAAGGCTGTGTAATATAATTCTTGAATGTAGCTCTATTTGTATTTGCAGCAGATGGTGACTTGACTCAATCTGACTGCAGTGATGCTTCAAAAGACATTAGTGAAAGAAGTTGTATTTAAACTGATTTGTTTGGGTTGTTGGATAAGGGTAGTAAGAAAGAACTGGAAATTTACAAATGTGCTAACAGCATTCTTTTGGAATTCTGTTTAGAAATATATTTGCTTGCATGTTTTTCCCTGGATGTGCTAACTGAATTTCGAATTAGCCTTTAGACAGTCTTATCTGCCAAAAATGTTAAGAGGTGAAGCTATTGTGTTTCTCCCCTCATTCTACCATCTTATCCTTCCCCATTCTTAAAAACAAAGATCCAGAGACCCTTTCTAAATAAAACTGTCAATCTGAAATATAATATATGTGAACGCCATCTCCCTTTCTGAATAGCAACGTATTTTATGTTCTCAAGCTTCCTGTTTCTCTGTCATTACATGAAAGAAACATATTTTGTCATTTTTATCAAAGGAATTAGGAGTAGAAAACCCCCATATTGTTTGCACTTATTCTCTGCAGGATGCCTTTGGGCCTAGTAACTGTTTAAATGCAATTTTGTCATGTATCATTTATCACAATAAGTTCTTTGGAATTTTTTGTTTGAGTTTGCTCTACGTCTCTAACAGTTTTTCAATCATGAATCATAGATATCAGAGACAGCAGAGCTCTGCTCTTTTATAAATATAAACCGGTTTGTAATACAACTCTTTCAAATATATTCTACCTTTCTCTTATTATCAGAAATTTGGCTAAGATTAGTACGGTACTATCTAGGATAGGAACAGTAGGCTTTTCCTTTAACTTCTACTTTTGGGCCTGGTCCAGAGTATATTGAATAGTCAAGGCTAGAACAACTCTGCATGATTTATTAAAGGGGACATGTGCCACCAGTGAAATTTCTCCTACCTTTTCTTAATTGTATGGGGTGAGTGATATATATTTGGCTCGTTCTCTTATAACTTCAGAAAACATTGGAATATATTTAAAGTCAAACCTGATTCTTAGAGCTTGACCTTAGTAGCAGTAGAAATGAGGGAGAGTTGCCTTACTTCTTCAAAAGCTGCACTGAAAAAAATATCTTTTAGTTGGCTATACTTTTAACTTTTACTTTTAATGATGATAATGGAGTTGGTTTGGCAATTTGGGAAAAATGCATCTTGGCAGATGTGTGGTAGCATGTATATAACCCCAACTCAGTAGAGTTATGTCAGCTGGCTAACCTGAGGGAGAGGGGAATCTCCCCTTTCATAAAAAACAGCAGGAATTGATATTTTCTAAGTATAATGTATACCATTTTTCTATGTGGGCTGGATTTTTGACTTGAAGAGCATGAATGACAGAGTGTTTGTAGGATTTATTTGTGAATCTATGACCCCATGTAGAGAACCAGGGTAAAGTGTCATCATCTTAGTTCTCTATAAAAGCAGGCCAACGACCAGAAAGCAGAGGAGTGAAGTTCAAGTCTTGAAGTTGAATGCACACAGGAGTGATTGACAGTATTTAAATAGTTAATAAACTTTTTCCCATCATCTACCTGGATTCCTACTGCTGGCAAAACTGATCATAGATGAGAAATTAGAGATAGAATCAAAGTAAACAGCTATCAGGGAGTAGAATGGACTTAAGAAATTCTAATCTAAGATACTCTGTGAATGTGGGAAACCAGAAATGAGGCAGGTTTGCCCATGCCCCTGAAAGGGGTTTTATACCAAGGAGATCCTCTGGGTAGATATCAGGTTTTCAATTCTATTAAGTGGCTCCTAGAGCTAGCCTAGGCTCCAAATTAGAGCCTGCACTCACTATTCATCTGTAATAGTAGGGCTGTTGCTGACCTTTGTCTGTTAATCTTCTCAGACTGTACGATGGGTAAATTGAATCTATAGACTACACCCCCACAACTAACTGCTATCTATTAGTTTGATGACTCAGATGGTTCTGAAGTTGCTATGGGTTTGAACATTAGGAAGTATCTAAAGACATGCCACTATATGTTTTTGTTTTCCTCATGGAAGCATCAGTCTTGAAGTCTTGTATACTCATCTGTAATTTATGAGCACCCTTAATCTTCAGGCATTCATATTCACATTTTGATAGATTACAAATTGTGAGTCCTAACTTTTTGAGGAAGAACTATCCTCTACACATACCCACAAAAAAAGTTTCTTGAAAATTCTGTAAACTTAGCCTCCCTCAAAATCTTCTTGCTTATTTCTTTTTATTAGAAGAAAACTCAGAAAAGGTAGACATTTTAATAACTTCAGTAATCATCCTACTGAGTTTATGTGTTGACTTGCTCTAATTTTCTTCTTGGAGATAGTGAACTTGAAGTTTCTTAAAAATAGATAGATAGATAGATAGATAGATAGATAGATAGATGAACAAAACTAATTGCTGAAAGTGTATTTTGCGTTGTTAGTATATCTTTGGAACAGTCTTGGTCCTGCACATAGGAGCAGGATTCAGGTGAATGGACCTCCAAATTCACCTATGTGAAGAGTACCAAGAAGTTATTTGCTCACTTCTTATACTCAGTGGGTAATTAATGGAGTGCAGTGACTACATCCTTAGGCTTATAAATTTGTATTAATTATCCCCCAAGTCTTACCAATGTGTTTTCTTATCTGTAACAACGAATTCAACTGAGTATCATTATAATGTTAGCTCTATTTTCATTGTTTTATCTGTCCATAATCAATCTAAATATCTCTATGCTTATCTCCTATTTACACTACTACTACCTTCTCTGGTTGACTTCAGCACTCCTAGATGGCATTTAATTCATAGAGAATTATCTAAACAATAGGCATCTACCTATCGGCCAGTTTACTAAGTACTTCAGGAGGGTTATCACTGCCACTTTTCAATCCGAAGTTCCTTTCAGGAGTTGCTAATGTGATTAGGCAAGACAACATGGATATGCAAGTTTGTGTTTCATGGTCTGCACTATTTTGAGTGAAGTTAGTAGTTCAAAGACTCACTCAAGGGTATAAATCCATATTAGCTGTTTTATATATGACTCAAATTATTCTCATTAATTCATTTTGTCTAGGGTCAAATGTTCCAAATTCCTCTCCAGGCCTCTTCTCAAGTGGAGGTTCATGTATGGTATTGCCTTTAATCACTGTCCCCTTCAGATACAAATTATATTGTGATTATCCTGGGATTATGAAAGAGTAATTTGGAGTGGTTTGTGTTCACTACAGCCTTTACTGGAAACTTACCCCAAATTGATTCAACTCTCGGTGTGTTCTTAGCTCACATCATTCATAATAATACAAATAACTCAAAATAATGCAAAACATTCTACATCTCTGTTCTCTTTGCTCTTCTCTCTCTCTTTTTCACTCTCTAAATTTTTGGTGCTTGTTAAGCTTATCTCTAAATTACTGAGTTCACAGTGCTATTTCTAGTAATTATATTTAGTATCTTCCCATCTTTCTAGCCACTCCCTATAAAAGAGATTTCTTCTCTGAATTCTCACTCTGATTAATGATGTCCACTCAAATAAATAAAGTAATAGAAAAAAAAATAACAATGTGTAACTTAAATTATGAAGGAATTTATTATATCACGTAAAAATCTAGGTATAAGACAGTCCTGTATTGGTTATTTTAGTGGCTCAACAATATCATTAAGAATGTGTGTCCGTTTACCTCTTTGTGATGTTATCTTTGGTGTGTGCTTTTCAAGCTAATTCTATTGTCATAAATGGCTATACTGAAGTTCTAGGGATCCTGTGTAGAAACAAGATACTCAGTTCAAAATAAAGAAAAGGGGAAAAAAAGGGGGGGAGCATTATATTTCCCTTGGGTGTAGAAGAGCTCCTAAGGAGACATACATGTATGTCTTCTTGTTCAGAAATGGGGTAGATGCCTACCTGAATGGGACAACAAAAGCCTTTTTTTTTTTTTTTAACCATTGGCATGTGAAAGACAGAACAACATGGGAGTGAAATTGGGACCAAGCTAACATGGAAAAAGAAAAATGAATTAAGAACGAACATTATCTACTACAACCACTGCTGTATGATATTTGTCTCTTCTGTGCACTTCTTTGACTTTTTCTTGTTCTTCCCAGGCACTTAGGGGGTCTCTTTTAACTTAGCTAAACTTGTCTGGAATATGTACAAATACCTTGTCTCAAGTCTTTATTCCCTTTTCTAGGAGAACTCCTCTATTCCCTTTTGGCCAAGGCCATTCAAACTCATATCGAGAAATATTTTTCTTATCTCTTTTCAAGCAAATGGCATTTTTTTTCCCCAGTAACATTTTGCAATACAAAGAAGAAGTTGGGGTGGGAGTACTCTGGATAGCAGTCCTAGTATCACTATTTTTATCTTTAAAGATACACTCTAAGAAACTGATGGTAGCTTTTATTCTATCAGATTCTCCAACACTTTTGGAATATCTGTGAATAATCTGAGCCACTGGGGTAACATTAAGCAAATTATTGTTTCACTTATAAAATGATTCTCAAGTGGCATGAAAGCTCTTATACTCTCTGCCAGAGAATAGTTTGCATACTGGAAGAATCTGTGCCATTATTAGAAAAGAATAATTTTATATTTCCAAGTAGTTTAAAATTATTTCTAATTGTTTCTTACATAGAGTTCTGTGAAAACAAGAAGTGCATATGAGCCAGTGGTACTGATTTGAAAATATGTGGATGGATTTCCTCTTTTCACTCAGGTGTAATGAGGGCATCAAAGATGACAATGTGATATATACTCTTACCGAGCTTGGAGTATAACAGAGTTATGCTTCAAATATCAAATATTATAACCAGAAGATATAGTTACTATAGTTTACAAAAAAAAAAAAAACTCCACTCTAAATAACAAACAAAATGCTAAGCTGTAATTTATTTGAAGTTTATGAGATAAATGATGGGTCAGGCACAAATGTTATTTTCAAAAAGTAGAAAATCTTGGTTTGGAAACACCACCACAAGGGAAAGGACAAAAATTAACAACAATAAAATAAGTACTTGACACCATTCCCCTTGTATATTAGCACTCTTTCACATTTAACATAAATTCAGGATTTTACTGTAGGTTATATAACCATATTCAACGAAAAAAAAAAAGAATAAGAACAAGAACGAGAAGAAAAAAAAAACAGCTTTTATGCTGAGCTATATTTTGTTCTGCTTGACTGCTGAGCCTTGCAGGATATTGATCCAAAATTGATATTTTCCCTTGAGCCAGATTCTTAGTGGTTTGACTAGGGAGAAATTGGTCTGGCCTTAGGGTCAAGGTGGATGTTTTACAGTGTCAAGTAGTGTTTACTCAAGATATTTTTTTTAATCATGCAAAGGAAAAAGTCAAATGTTGAGGGTATCTGGTCTTCTTTCAGTTTTAGTGAGATAATTGTCTTTGTAAGCACTTGTAAAAATTGTGTTTAGTCAGGAGGCATCACACTTCTTGAGTACCAGGTATACTATAAATCATAGTCATTGAAATACTATGGTACTGACATTAAAACGGACAAATAAACCGATGGAACAGAATTGAGAATCCAGAAGTAAATGCAAGCATGTACAATCAACTAATATTTGACAACAGAGCCAAGAATACTCAATGGAAAGAAGCCAGTTTCTTCAATACACTATGCTGGGATAATTGGATAGTCACATGTAAAAAGAAGGAAACTAGACTCATATTTCACACCACTCACAAAAATTAACTTGAAATGGATAAAAAGCTTAAGCATAAAACTTGAACCCATGAAATTCCTAGACGAAAACATAGGAATAAAACTCCTTGACATAGGTCCTGGTAATTAATTTTTGCATATGACATCTCAAGCACAAACAACTAACTAACTAGATAGATAGATAGATAGATAGATGATAGATAGATAGATAGATAGATAGATAGATAGACCAGTGGGACTATATCAAGGTAAAAAGCTTCTGCACAGCAGAAGAAACCATCAACAAAGTAAAAAGACAACCTATTTAATGGGGAAAAAAATATTTGCAAACTTTGTATCTGATAAGGGGTTAATGACCAAAATATATATAAAGAACTCCCACAACTCAATAAAAAATTAAGAAGAGAGAAAGAAAAGAAAAAAGCAACCCCATTAAAAAACGGGTAAAAGACATGAATAGACATTTCTCCAAAGAAGACATATAAAGGCCAACAGGTACATGAAAAGATGCTCAACATCACTAGTTATTAGGGAAATGCAAATTAACAATACAATGAGATATGACTTCATGCCTGTTAGAATGGTCATCATCAAAAAGAAAGAAAATAGCAAATGCTCACATAGATGTGGAGAAAAGGGAACCTTTATGTACTAGTGGTGGGAAGTTGTAAATTGTAAATTGATACAACCATTATGGAAGACAGTATGGAGGATACTCAAAAATTAAAAATAGAACTACCATATGATCCAGTAATTCCACTTCTGGGAATATATCCAAAGGCAATAAAAACATTAACTCAAAAAGATATCTGCACCCTCATCTTTACAGTAGCATTATTTACAACAGCCATGACATGGGAAGAACATATCTATCAATGTATCATTGCATTTTTATCCAAAGAATTTGTGATATACACATACATGTGTGCATGCACGCACACACACACGTATGCACTGACACACGCACACAAAGAGTGGAATATTATTGAACCATTAAAGAAAAAACAAAGAGGAAATCCTACCATTTGTGACAACGTGGATGGACCTTGAAGACATTATAATAAGTGAAGTAAGTCAGATAAAGAAAGACAGATACTGTATGAACTCACTTATATGTGACGTCTAAACAAAACATGACAGAATAGACTCATAGAAAAAGAGATCAGACTTGTGATTACCAGTGGCAGAAGTTGGAGAAAGGGAGAACTGGAGGAAAGTGGCCAGAAAAAACTTTCAGTTACAATATAAGTAAGTACACATGTACAGCATGGTGACTATAGCTATTAAATGTAGCACCTGACTAGGCACTTTCTTGCCCATGACACCACCAGACTATGGAAATGGGAGCTTTCAATAAATACTTTGCCATTTCTACCACAGTCTTCTCTTCTGGCTACCAGATATCTATATGCAACCTTACATATCTAATCCTATACATAGAATATACTACATTTAGACCAGAGTGGAGGATCCCTAGGTGATGAGTAATCCTATTCATGATGACCTTTTGTGCTTCCTTGTATACAACAAACTATGAACCAAAAGAAAAGGTGTCTGTACCCACTGTCCCCTCCATACACTATATAAATGGATGGACCAGTGATAGAATGACAAACAAAACAAAATTATCAGCTAGAAAAGAAGATTGGAAGCACAGTAGTCATTGGCATAAAGCAATAATGAAATCCTGTCAGGCAAGGAAAGGAAGGCCCTCCTGCCCCGGCGGTTTGGAAGTATTTTGTCTAGATGCTGCTTCTTTCCCTGTAACATTTCCCCTTGTCCATTGTTCTTTACCTATGCTTCCCCTGGGAGGTTCTTTCTTGTCTGTTGTATTCAATACATCAATACATCAATGTGTGCCAATACAAAATTGGCAATGGGGAATATTTTCCCCCTGTGGACTCTATATATTTCACAGACTGTTTCTTGTTCCTTTCAAGTTGTTTAAAGGTTTGAGGGGACAAAGAATTTTGTAAGCTAGGGTCATGACTTTGTGGTTATAAATTCCCTAAAAATTAGTAGAATTTTTATTTCTTTGCTTCTCATTACCTTTATATACCAGTATCCTAAGTTATATTCTAGAAATAATTATCAAACTCAAATTATTTCTTTGTACCTCACACTCTTGCTTTTCTCTTTCAACCTATTTGTGGTTACTGTGGGGCGTGAAAACAATGCTTCAGTGGGGAGTAAACATCTTTTGTCTGAAGGTGAAATTCTTCTGTTTAATTGGAACTCTTAATTGGCTTTTGGTGCTCAAAGACATTTTCAGTATTTTTTCTTACTATTTAGGTCCTAGAAACAACTCGCTTTCCAAACCTGGGGGGGCCTCAGTTTTGCACTTGGACTATCCCTTTCAGTGTTTGCTATTAACCAGCCAATTTTAACTTATACTTTTTTTTTCTATAATATCTTGCTAAAGTAAGCATGTAGCAACTAATACAACTACTACTATTGTACTTTTAAACTTCTTTCTTTAAATCCACAAGCTCAAAAAGCATTTGTTTTTTTCTTCCAATATATTTATCAAGATGTTACAAATGACATTTTTTAATAAGTATTTTTAACCTTTATTATTTTCAGTCCTGAACAATAATTACATTGATGCTGCTGCCTTAACCATGAAACCAATGTTATGTACTTTAAATTTTTGTTAAGGTAGTTCTGTACTTGTGCTACTAACTTCTGAATTTTTATGGTAACACTCACTGCTATAAATTTCAGTGGATAGCACAATAGAAATCCCATTTATTTGTTTTCTGTTTTATCGCTCAAGTTAGAGTCCAATGCATGTGTTCTTAGCTGTCAGGCAGTTTTTTTCTATGTGATGATTCAAAGATGGAGGCTCCTTTCATCTTGTGGCTCCTTATCCTTTAGGGCCTGAGAATCCTCTGATTTTTTTCTTATTTTTTTAATTTAAATTCAATTAATTAACATATAATATATTATTGGTTTCAGAGGTAGAGGTCAGTGATTCATCAGTCTTATGTAACACCCAGTGTTCATTACATCACATGCCCTCCCCAATGACCAGCACCCAGTTACCCCATCCCCCACCCCCTCACCTCCAGCAACCCTCAGTTTGTTTCCTATGATTAAGAGTCTCTTATGGTTTGTCTCCCTCCCTGATTTCATCTTGTTTTATTTTTTCCTCTCTTCCCCTATGATCCTCTGTTTTGTTTCTTAAATTCCACATATGAGTGAGATGATATGAGAATTGTCTTTTTCTGATTGACTTATTTCACCTAGCATAATACCCTCTAGTTCCATCCATGTCATTGTAAATGGCAACATTTCATTTTTTGATGGCTGAGTAGTATTCCATTGTGTATATATACCACATCTTCTTTATCCATTCATCTGTTGATGGAAATCTGGGCTCTTTCCATAGTTTGGCTATTGTGGACATTGCTGCAATAAATATTGGGGTGCTGGTGTTCCTTCAGATCACTTCATTTGTACTTTGGGGTAAATATCTAGTAGTGCAATTGCCGGGTCGTAGGGTAGCTGTATTTTCAAATTTTGAGGAACCTCCATACTGATTTCCAGAGTGGCTGCACCAGCTTGCATTCCCATCAACAGCATAAGAGGGTTCCTCTTTTTCCACATCCTCGTCAACATCTGTCATTTCCTGTCTTGTTAATTTTAGCCATTCTGACTGGTGTGAGGTGGTACCTCATTGTGGTTTTGTTGTGTATTTCCCTGATGCTGGGTGGTGATGAGCATTTTTACATGTATCTGTTGGCCATTTGGATGTCTTCTTTGGAGAAATGTCTGTTCATGTCTTCTGCCCTTGATTGGATTATTTGTTCTTTGGGTGTTGAGTTTGATAAGTTCTTTATAGATTTTGGATGCTAGCCTCTTATTTGATAAGACATTTGCAAATATCTTCTCCCAGAGAATCCTCTGATTTTTGACCAGAGAGAGAAAAGGCACATCTGCCTTTTTTCTTTTTTCTATTTCTAGCTCAGTAGCGACCTTTATTATTCCAGTTATAGTCATAGTTAGTGACATCTAGTCACTTGGTCACATCTGAAGGCAAGTAGCTAGAAAATATGGTTTCTGGAGTGGCATGAGCTATGAGCTTCTGGTGACAGATGACTGTCTTTGCCACTGTAACCACTATCTGATTTTATTATTTTATCTGATTTTATTATTTTCTTGTCTTTTGGTTACTAACAAATTAAATGTAGAAGAGGATAACATGTCAAAGACTTTGTTTCTAAAAGGTATTTTAAATTGAGTGGGTTCATGTTTCGCCAATGTTTTTTAAACTCCCCTCGATGTTCAGAATTCAGGTTTATCATTTTACCTTGAATGAGTTATTTTCATTAGGTTTATATTTCCTCTTGATACATTCACAAATCCACATAATCTATTAAAAGTTTGTCTGGCAAACATCTAATCAGAAAAACAAGTATATTAAACCCTGGCTAATAAATGGAACAATAGGCATCTTCATATTGGGGCAATTTCTCTAAATAAGTGGTGCCAAATTCCTAGAACCTAAACATCCTCTTCTCTGGAAAGGCTACAAACACCATGAACTTTCCTCACTCTATTTCCAACTCTTTCCAGAGTTCTGAATGATAATTATTCTTCTATTTGTGCTTGCTAGTATGCTACCAGCTCATAGAAGCCAGTATTCTCCATACTGGCTATCTTAGATTTTAATTGATATACACTAAGCTAGTATTTATTTTTCGTTTTCTTGTTTGTTTGGGAGCATACTTTGAATAAATGTAATGTTTACAGAAATTCAATCTGAGAGTGGAGGACAAAATGGGTTATTGTTAGGGGTAACACCAGAGGCGGAAGAGAAAGACCATTGAAACAGTGTGAATATAGTATAATAATGGTCAGTATGTTTTCTAATACTTTAGACACTGACAAAAATCCTGACTTTACCTGCTTAAATGACAAGTGAATTCATTTTCTCACTTAGAGGAAGTCCAGAGAAGAGCAAGCTTGGTTGGATCCAGGCTTGGTTAGATCCAAGCTTGGTTGAATTAACACCTCGATGACATCATTAGAGAGCCACATCCCTTCCATAACTCTGCTCAGCCATCCACAGCTACATCCTTTTCCCCCATGGTCATAAGGTTGCTGCCAGTAGCAACTGAGGAAAATTGCTTACTTATTCTCATGCAGCAGGAAAAAGAAAGAAATCTGACCCCTTAATATGGACTACAAATCTATTACTCCAATTTGAATGGGCTAAATAAGGTTGCTTTCTCACACATGGAGCAGTCTCAGTTGCTGGGAGAATACCATGTGCTGTTTGGATTTATATTAATCAGAATCCACCCCAAGATCTGGAAGTGTATTCCATTTCCCTCAGTCACGTGGGATTTGGTGGTGGCGAGGGAGTGGGATGGGGAGGGAATGGGGAATGGTGGCTATCTGAACATAATGAAGTTTCTGTTAGGAAAAAGAATTAGAAGAAGCCAAACATAATTTCAGTGAGAATGGGAGAGAGATGTATTATTGATTTCGGTGCCATGGGAATATTTGCTGTGGAATCCAGGTCCCTGTACTTGAGAGCAAATCATGTTCCTCATGATGGATATTTTGAGGTTCTTTATCAAAACCCTGCAAATACTAGATAAGGATGGTAATGGAGATGATAATGATGATGATGATGGCGATGACAGAAAGATGACAGTGAAAACTGCATTGATAACACCTATGATGATTTAACAAGGCAATTATTCAAACTGTGGCTACCACACGTTTTTTTGTTTTTTGTTTTTTTTATACTGAAGCATGCTAAATTTACAGAGAAAGCCCTAGTTTATTCCATAGGAAGATATATTTTAGGGATCAATAGTGACTTCCTGATGAATAAGACAAACATAGGTTTAGATGATTGAAGATAGGGAAATTTCTAGTGAGAAATAGAACTAGCTGCTGGAAACTCTGCCTTCCTTAAATGCTCTTACTCTTTGGATCTGTGTCTGTTCCTATTATTCAAAGACAAGTACCTGGATACTATAAGCAGAATAATACATACATTTGAGATTGCTTAGTAAAGTTATTTTTAAAGCCATGCCTTTTTTTAAAAAAAATTTTTGTAGTTAGCTCATATATTAGATTTCACTTATCAGACAACTTAATATCGAATGATTTAAAAAATAATTTTAAGTGTATTTTATTAAAATTAATTATGTTAAGATGAATAATAGGGAATAACTCATAAAACTTCTTTGTTTTATGATCTATAGGATTAAAAAAAAGTATGATAATTGTGATTAAAACCAAAATCCCATTTTTCTCAAATTAAATAAGAGTATTTATTTTAGTCAATAATATTATAGGTAAATTTAGAGGATTAAAGTGCCTGCCTTAAACACTTGTAATTAATAGTATTTTTTAAAACTTATATCTGAGCTATGACATTTTCTGGGAGGTAGTTTTATTAAAGGTTTGAGTTGGAAAGATCTTGATGTTACGTATTTTTCATAATAATATTCTTAGTGTTCATAATGTAGAAGCATATATATGTTATCTGAGACAAAGTATAACGCGATACTTTATGGAGCATCCTGCTCTGCCCTTTGTCCTACGTGAACTGATGCTAAATACATCATATGGAATTCATGTAGTGAGCTCATCTGTGCTATGGGAACTTCTTCATGATGGAGGTGATTTTACTAAGCATGTTCTCAAGGATGATCTCAACTATCCCAGAACCTCAAGTCACTCTATCATCATTTCCCTAAAAACTAAACTATCGGACTATTACATCTAGAGAAGTAGAGTCAATTAACTACTTTTGCATTATCTATCTTTTATAGAGCCCATTTTTTTGAGAGACAGAGAAAGAAAGAGATTAATATTAACATTACTGAATGTTTACTTTGGCCAGTCATTATTCTAAACACTCCCTGTACATTGATCATTTTAATCCTCACAGTATCTTGTGAGGTAATTAATACCTTTATCTTCTTTTACAGATGAAGCTTGGAGAGGTAAATTACTTGCCCATAGTCAAAGAGCCAGTAAGTGTTGCAGTCAGGGCTCAGACTCAAGCAACCTGCACGCTTACCCACTACACTATACCCATTATGAGTCAGCTTTAATCGGGGGGGGGGTGTAAAATGAGGAATTTGGGGGTTTGTGGTGAGCCACCATTCATTCACAAGACTGGGTACTCAGTCCTGAGGAAAATGGCACTTGGGAATATGTGGTGTGGTAATTTTGTAACTTAACATAGGACACCTGTAAGGTTTGCGTATGTGTCAGTTCCATGAGGATGAATAGAAATGACACACTGGATTTGTTCTGAAAATTTAAAGGAAGTAGTTATATGACATTATGAAAAAAAAAAAAAAACTACAACAAAAACAGAAAGATCAGTGGTTGCCAGAGGTTGGGGCAGGGGATTAAAGGAGGAAAAATAGGTAGAATAAAGATAATTTTTAGGACAGTGAAACTGTTCCATAAGATGCTGTAATGCTGAATACACGTTATTATGCATTTGCCAAAACCCATATCACTAACTGTACAACACAAAGAGTGAATCCTAACGTAAACTATGGACTTTAGTTAATAGCAATGCAGTAGTATTGTTTCATTAATTTTAACAAGTGTAACACACTAATGTAAGATAGAAGAAACCCTGAGTGAGGAAGAAAGGGGATGTATGGGAACTTGATATCAATTTTCTATAAACCTCAGGCTCTAAAAATAAAGCCTGTTCAGTTTTTGAAAAAGGAAGAAAAAATTTATTTGTAAGTGACCATATGACTGTAATTGTGAGTCAGTCGGGAAACAGGTGACTCATTTCAGAATAATTGTATCTTTCATTCATTAGTGTTGACATCCAGGACTTCCATATTCTCACTCAGGTACAGTCAAATTCCAAAAATGCCTTGATTCTGTGTTCTCTGTGTTCCACTAAACTGTGAATTCTGGATGAGCCGAAGTCTACTTGCCTCATTCCTTCCTGAATAGGAAAGAAGCACCTTTCAAAAGCATCATTAATTCTTATAGAGCCACAGGGGCACAATTAAAGAGTGGTTGAGTGTTTTCCCCAAATGTGTAACTTACAGGGACAGAAGAAAGAAATCTCCACCTGTATCTTTTAGCATGATTATCATGATGGGCTCGATTTTCCCACGCATAGTCAGCCTTTGTTAATATGCTGGCATTTGAAGGGAATATTTACTCTCAATTTTAAAAATGAAAGAGCTTGTATGGGCTGAGAAAAAAAGAAGTGGGTAAATACTAACATTTCTTGTGGAGTGGAAACTACTTCCCCTGCACTTTTCCCACCATTCAAGTCACAGTTTGTGAAGGAAATAGCTTTAGAAATTGACAGAGTCAATGGATCCATAACTGTGCTTTCTCCACACGGTTAAAGCTCAGTGTGAGACTGGCTGGCAACGTGAACAGTAAGGGAGACATAACAGGATGTGGGGTTATTAGAGAAAGCAGGAGAGAGTCACCTTTCTGTCATAACTAAAGTCTAGCTGACTCACCCATGCATGAGAAATGCTTCTTCTGGTCTCATTTTCTAGGGTTGGTGGCTTGACTGCCCCCTCACCCCAAACAGTTTTTTATCCAGAAAATACTTATGTGAGGCTAATTATCATATCTACCATTTCAGAATTATGGGTTTGCTTGGTCCTCATACCTCTTCATAAGAAAACAAGAGATTTTTAAAAGATAACACAATTTTAGAAGAAAAGATCTAAATCCACACCAAGTAATAGGTTTTGCTATATACTGTTTGATAGGAATAGGAGTATATAGAAATATTCATAAATGGTATATAGGTACTCTTTAATTAAGAGTTTGCATAATTGGTAACCAAACTCCATCATGAATATAGGATTAATAACCTGGGTAGCAACACTTTTTGTCTGTTCAGATTTTGATTATAATTGGGGGTTGGGTGGGAGGGAGTGGTGTCTTTTTCTATGCCAATCTATGTCCAAATCCTGTTTTCATTTGTACATTTGAACCAGGTTGATATTGGACTTGTTGCTTCCTGTTATCAATTTTGATACATTAAGTGATGAAATTTCAAACTTTTGTCCTTAGAAAGGACAGTTTCTGTTCTTTACTACCTAACAACTATAATTCTGTTGCTACTTTTCTTGTAATGTCTGTTCCTGCATGCTACTGTACCATGCAATGCAGGATTAATGATAATGCAGTTCTCCTCAAATACTGACTTCAATTATTTATAACTATCCCATAAAATTGTGTAATATAAGCCATTGGTATAGTTTTGGAAAGCCTCCAGTATGTTGAAATGAGGGGGAAACACAAAAATGTCAAGATTAATTACTAATCTGAAGTTTTTTCTTTTTTTTTTCTATACCTCCATATACTCCATCTTTTACAACCAATTTTGTACTACTAAGGGTTTTTATAACAAAATACCATTGAGCACTATGTCTATTATGATTACTAATTTGCTCTGTCATGAGTTTACTCTATTGTGCTCTTTTATAAACCATTAGCTTATATCATTCGTTTAGTCTTCACAAAAGCCTGTATTTATCATACCCATTATACAGATCAGGAGACTGAGGTGGGAAAAGAAAAGCACTTGCTAAATGTCACACATTTCTAATTACTGAAGTCAAAAATTAAACTCAGAAAATCTTGCTGTAATGTTCCTGATTAGTAATAAATTTCTGAACAGAAGCAATACTATTAGATGAAGAGTATATGGACAAAAGTCACTATTTTTGTAACAGAGACTATTACTGTTATTATTACAGTTATTTATTGTAATTATTTTCTCTAGTGTCCTTTTCTCTTTTGACAGTCTGAACCACAAAATTCTGTCTATAATTTGGTACTTCAGGACTTTAAATTTCAATAGTGATTGAGTAAGATTTTTTAATAGTTCACTGTCTTACACAATGCACTTCACTACTGTAGGTAACTGACTCATTTTCTTTCTAAACATAGTTATAATAGAAACCGCTGCTTCACTTTCTAGCAGATGGAGAGCAATCTTGTTTTAATGCACATCATTTACAATAGATACAAGCTGTCAGATAACTTCTGGTAAAATAGGGTGCTGAATCAGACATTTATTTTTAGTGGTAATGTTGACACATAGACTAGCCCACCCAAATGGAAGTATGCCATATCACTTGGCTCTATAGATAAAATATGCTGTAATATTCTTTGTCAGTTTTCATTTTAGATTTTTGTTTTAGACTTCCTGCTGTACACCATGATTTCCATTACTTCTCTGTAAGCAGCTTGTTGTCTTAAAACCATTATACTTTAATAGTTATATATTAGTTTTTGTTTCTTCTTTGTTAAGAATCATCTAAAAGCCAGTAGTTTTAAGTAGTTACGTCATAGTTCTAAAAATGTGCCCTAGAATCCAACAGATTTAGATTTGAATCCCGGCATAGCTCCTTATGGACTGAGGGGAAAATATGTTTTAATTACTGAAAACCTCCATTTTTAAATATTTCTATCAAAGATTATTATAAGAATCAAATGAGTTAATGTTTCTGAAGTGATTATAATTTACCATATGTATTATTAACTTTAATTCACTAATATGAGGCATCAAACATATAATGAAAGCCCCAACAAAAACAGATTTTAAAAAGTGAAGGAGCTGAATTAACACCTACATGACAATATTGGTATATATCAGGTGTGTCTGTTCCACTTAGTTAATGTCTATCATCTATAGTTTGATAAGTATTTTAATACTGCTACTGCAAAGAAGAAAGGAAGAAACATTGGTATTTATTATATGCACAATGCCTCTTTTGGCTAATTCATGTAGATGTGATATTTGGAAAATATAATGGGAGCTAGATTTGGATAAAATTAAAAATGCTAGGTGTATATTTTAACTGCACATATACTAAAAACGGAACAATACAAGGATTACCCTGACTTCTACATAAGGATGACACTTGTGAAGCATTTTATATTCCATATTTTTGGAAAAAATATATTTTGTATGTTTTTTGTGTATTCGGTGATAAAGTAAGGATGGTAAAATTATAATAAATGGGGATTCAAGGTAAAAAGTTTATGGGACTCCTTTGTATTATTTTTATGACTTTTCTGCAAGTCCCAAATTGTTTAAAAATTAAAAAGACATAATCAATATCTTGGGAAATAAAAAAGTAAAAATAAAGTAGCAACCAGTCTTTTATTTTTTTTCAGTCTTTTAAATAGTATGTTTCAACTAGATCTGGATGAACCCTTATGGGGTGGGTGCTTTTAAAGTATAGAGGTTTTATGTTTTATGTGTATTACATTTTAATTTTTGGATTTGCTAGTAGTACTCTACAATAAAATAATGTATTTTTCTAAAATTCCTCTTTTTAAGTTGTTAAAAAGCCATGAGCTTACTTGATACATCTTATAAAAACAAATCATTAAGAATGTGATTTATTTTTTACTCCAGTGCAACCAGTATGTACTTTCATACGTAGATACACTCATAAATACAAATTATGATAAGTGTTATATGACTATAAACAGTGTGTAATTGTCAAGACTGACAGAGAGGGCATTAATTAAATTAGTTGGCCAGTGAAAGTCTCACTGAGGAGATGACATTTAAAATGTTACTTAAAGGATAAGAAAAGAAAATTAGGGAAGGTGGTAATGTCGACAGGGAGCACAACGAGCATTGCAGAGGGAGACCAAGTCTGATACCTTGAGGAGGAAGAGAGTGGATGGAGCATGTTTGAGAAACTGGAAAAGAGACAGTGTGGTTGGAGTACAATAACCAAGGAGATGAGTGGCTCAAAATGAATGTGAAGAGAGAGGCTGTGGTTGTATCATCTAGAGCCTTGAAAGTCACACTGGAGTCAGTTGGCCAGATTTACAATCTAGAAAGCTCAGTTACTGTGAAGTGTGTTGTGTGTGTGTTGTGGGGCAAAATGGGAATGGAAGGATTAGTGAAGAGCCTATTTTGATAGCTTAAGGTGGGTAACAGTTGCTTGGACTAAGGTAGTACCTGCATAAATGGAGGAAACATCATTTTGAGATCTATTATGTGTATGTATCATGAATATATTATGGATGGAAGAGATTTACTTAATTACAAATAGCTATGGTTTAGCGGTGCCTGGGTGGCTTAGTTAAGTGTCTGCCTTCAGCTCAGGTCATGATCTCGGTGTCCTGGGATTGAGCCCCATGTCAGGTTCTCTGCTCAGTGGGGAGTCTGCTTCTGCCTCTCACTCTACTTCTGTATTCTCCTTCTCTCTTTCTCAAATAAATGAATAAAACAGAACAAAAACAAAAACAAAAGAAATAGCTATGGCTTAAGACTTCAACTGAAATCATGCCAATAACAATGGCATACTTAACATTCAAGAAAATATTAGAAGCTTGCTATTAATGAGCATTGTGTTAACTAAGACTTCTGACTAAAAATGATTGTTTTTAAGTGAGTGAGATTTAATCATGATTATTATTATAATCACAAATTATGTGAAACTTTTAATTTCTTATTTTCCTTTAAAAACTCATTTAAATGGATATAACTTACTGAGAATGTGCTATTGTTCCTATTTTCTTAATGGTTCAATTATACTTAAAATGATTAACGACATAATTTCATATTATCTTGGTAGAGGTTGATGATGCACTTCCTAAATGAATAAAATAATAATAAGTGAATAATTAATTTATAAATCCTGGATATTGTGAGCTTGTAGGAGGTAAATGTATATCTAATAGATGATGAAAAATCATTAGCTAATATTGTTTGTAATCATGATATTCCATGGGGATTAGTGACCTTAGTTATCATAATTATGGTAGTATAAACATTTAATCAATGCTATCAGTATTTTACCACTGAAGAGTTAACAGAGAAAAGACAACCAAAAAGTAGAGAAAACAAAACAAGAGAGTTGGTGATGTGGAGGGCATAACATTGCATATTGAGAAGAGCTCTGGCTTAAGTCAAAAGAGTTGGCTTCCAGTTTTAGATTCAGGTAACCTTGGTCAATTCACAACTGATGATTTGTAAGGTTTTCTTTCAACTCACAAATTCTGTGCTTTTTCTGAAATATACCAGGGATTAGAGCCCTCTGGCTACTTTTATCTAAGTGTTCTTGTTCATTCTACTTTCTCTCTGCACAACAGCTTGTTTTAAAAATCAGAACTTAAAAATCAGTGAAGATATTTCATTGTCTATCATTGTTATTTGAGTTTATTGAGAAGGTGGATTCTTGAGAAGAATGGAAAGATCAGATGAAGTGTGATGTCTTGAAGCAGGAATGAGATGATTAAAACACTGAGCCATTGAGATAGTGGGTCAAATAGAAATAAGGAAATAATAGTAACTAGTTTTAGTAGTTGGGTAGGAAAACATTGCAAAAGTAATCAGTAAAAGAATTCTGGACCAGCTGCTACTATATTTCCAATTGTCTTATTCCCCCTTAGAGTGACTCTGTGTCCTCTAAATTCCAGAGCTTATTTTCTTTTTAATGAGGCTATAGGGGATTTAAAGCTGCTTCTCCAAATCTGGATTTCAGCAAAATCTGTTTGTTACTATCACAAAAAGAAATATGGCCCCAAAATAAGCATGATCATAATGACTACAGAGAGAAAAAAGCCTACAACTTGGGTTAGAATACCTTGAGTAGAGTTCTAGTTTAGTACCTTACTGGCTGTTTTATACAACTATGTGAAAAATCATTATCTGACATTCAAAAGCAGCATTTGTAAAATGTGAACAATTTTGTCTGTTTCGGTTATCCTCATCAGGAAAATAAGAGTTAAATATGTTTTTTTATCTGGAGACTGCTCTATGTTTGTGAGCTAGTTTTTACTATTCATCAGTGTAGCCTGTCTAGTATGACCATTGATGGATACAGAAGAAAACTGGGAAATTTCTTCACTACTATTAATCAACTTTGTATTACCGTAGAGTTTAACAATGATTGAGTTGTATTCACACACCCAATGCTAATTAAGAAAAAAGCAGAAAATTCCACAAAACTCATAGTTCCTCCAGCTCTGCAATAGATCATCGCAGGGCCATTAACTTCTCTGTAAGATTCTGCTCACTCTTCTAACTTCCATCTCCACCTTCTGCTTCCTTGTAGAGCAATCACAGATTCTCTCGCTCACATTATGAGTTCTCTAAATGCCATCCAACTCAATACAACTGGAATTCAATATCTTTTGCATACAATGCAGATTAATGCTTTTCTCCATCTCTGTTTCTTAGCAGTTCTAGTGTAGATTTTCCACAAAAATATCAAGTAGTGTCAAAGTTTCAGTGTTTTTTTAGCCTATCCCCTAATATCTAACATTAGACAAGTCCAAGATATAATAATCATCTGCAGAGTATAATAATTTTGACTTGGTGCCTCACCAGGGGTTATAATCCTGATTTCGAGCAGACATCTTCCTAATGCATCTTAATGTAAATTCACAAATTATCATATATCCAAATGGTTATCAATCAGTAGAATCATCTTGCTGCATAAAACAGTATTATTACCAAGTTGAGGAGTTTTTATTCATTTTGTACAATTCGATTCAAATTATACTTTGTAATATAAACCTTTAATTTCCTTTTATGGAAATATGTGAATTTGCTTGAACAGAGAAAGTGAGTTTATAAATATGCCACCTAAACATATCTGTTGTGAAGTGAGCTGTGTCTTTTGTATTAAATTAGGTACTTCCCAAAAGTAGAGGTTCAAGGTTCAGACAAGTTTTTGTGTTTAGGTAGGCTATTTAGGTGGTTATTCCAGGAAGCAAGAGTGTGGGGTGAAGAAAAGTACAGGAAGGAGGTAAAGGCAATATGAAGCATGTTCCTGCAGGAACTGTGATGAACTGGGGCTTGATTCTCCTTAGAACTTTCTGAGAAGCATATGGAATGCTTGTCAGAACTGCCTACCTGTGGACTCATCATGACAAACTCCTTTCCTCTATGGGTTGAGTGTTGCCTTGGTATGTTAATTCCCTAGGCTTATGTATGCCTACTGAACAAGATTTACTTTGCTCAGGGTGAAATGTTGTCAATATATGGAAAATCAAAGCTCATTTTTAACTGTCCACCATAGATTCTACAAGGATTAGAAGCCAAGAGAGTGCGTGGTAGGACGTCAGGTACATTCTTACGTATGCATTTGTGAACTTCAGTGATAAACCATCTATAAAAACACTGTTTAAATCATCCGGAGCCCAGTACTATTGTTTTTAGACCTATACTTCCAAATTATATTTTCAAATTTGGAAAACCAGAAAGTAATTAAACTGGACCCTCTATTTATTTTATGTTTATGTCAAAACTGCAAATAATGTGAGATTTTATCCTATTTGCAAGCCAAGTTTACCTGCCAGAGCTTCCTAGATCTTGGCAGAAGACAGGAGACTGGGTCAAAGATAAAGTACTTTATTGCTCACAGGACTGCAGGCAGCATGAGCTCCACGCTCAAATTAGTTCTCCTCCTTTTCAAACATCATTGAAAAGATAAAAAAAGCAGCACCAGGATGCTTATATTCTAGAGGAAGCCTCTAGGGGCAGATCTGAAAGATCATTAACGGCCTTCCCATCCCCATACCTCCCACAGTCTAAGGTTATCTCTCCTCCAAGTACAGGATTTTTGCTGTCCTTCCACCTCCACAAAGTCTGAAGTTGCTAAAACTTCATCTTCTTTTTTTCTCCCCCATCATCTCCTACTTCATCCAAAGCTTTGCCTGGAAGAGTCAAATGAAAGAGGGACCAAAGCATATTAATAAACTGTAACCAGAATTAAGTCTTAATGTCCCAATTCTCATTCTGAACAGGCTGCCATTCAGAGACTATACACATTTAGGCAGGTCTGGGGTTGCCACTGTAGGGTAAAGAAAGACACATTGTGGCAAGGAACTGTCAGGAAGAAATCCTCAAATTTCTGAAGCCTATATAATGCCCTCAAAGCTTTTTACCTGAGATTTTTTCTTATTCACAAAGCATCAAATTATGTTGTTCTAGTTGCACAGTCTTCTAGGTCACAGAGAGCTTTATTCATCACAGGATAGGCTCCCCAAGTCCCATTCAAGGAATGTAAAGGTGGACCCAGATGGATGATATCAACACAGTAAGTTTGTAGGATAGCTAAGCAACTCTGAGTTTAGGAAACCACCGATTTTATAAGGCCACAGCTAGCCACTGGCCCACCAACCTTTGCCCTGGAGAGAGGCATTATCTTTATTATTCCGTTCAGGGGACAAATCTCCCCCTTGCCCCAGAGGGAGACACTGCTTTACAAACATCCTTGAAAGGGTAGTATAAAACAAAAGTTGCCAATGCCTTTGCTTAAAACAATGGGCAGAAATGTCAGAGATCCAATGGAGAGTTGTGTCCAAATATTTTGTTGATTTTGGTGGTGGCATTCTAGTCTTTCCATCTGAAATAACTGTATCTGTTACTATATCCCCCCGCCTCCTGTCCGCTGTGTTTTAAAATAATACAGCCTGAGAAGAACTGGCAAATAAAATATTAGTTGTGTAAGAAATAAAAAAATAGTTTTTTTAACAAATTTACTTTTTGTTCATCGCTATAATTTTTTTATCTTATTTCTACCCAATGTTGTAGTAATGAGGAAAATGGAACTTCCATTTCATTATTTTTAATGAGATACATGTACAAATAGTAAAAGCTAAATTGGAAAATGAAGGTAATGAAGAAAACCATTGAATTTTGTAATAATTTGGCTCTACTTTAGGCAGATGATAAAAGAAAAAAGTATCCTTTATTTTATTGCATTTAATACTTTAATTTTAAAATACTTTGACTCTCCAAAAGTTGCAAAATTAATAGAAAACTCCTGTAAACCATACACCCTACTTCTCCTAGTGATAACATCTTACATACCATAGTAAATTATTAAAACCAGGAAATTTAAATTGGTACAATATTAACTCAACTACTGATGTTATTCAGATTTCATCTACACAGTTTTTGTGTATAGTTCTTTGAAATTTCATATGTACGTATTTATATAAACATCACCAAAATCAGGATTCAGAACATATCCATCACCACTGAAAAACTCTCTTTTTTTTTTTTTTCCTTTTTAGAGTCACACCCTTCCCTAGCCCTAACCTCTGGCATCCACTGATCTGTTCTCATGACCATTATTTTGTGATTTAAAGAATATTACTAAATGGAAAATGTTTCAATTAAATATTTTGAGATTGACTTTTTTTCCACCCACTCAACAGGAGTTCCTCAAGATCCATTCATATTGTGCATATTGGTGGCACATTCCTTTCTATTGCTGAATAGCATTCCATTGTAGAGACATAACACATCACTTATCCATTCACGTGTAAAAGAAACCTTTGGGTGGTTTCCAGTTTGAAGCTATTCATTATTTAAATAAATAATGTATTTAATAAATTATTTCAAGCTACTATGAACATCTGTGTACAGGTTTTCATGTGAGCATAAATTTTCATTTTTCTAGGATAAATACCCAGGAGTATGATTGCTGAGTAAATTGCATGGTAAATTCATGTCTAATTTTATTTAGAAACAAAAACCAAACAAACAAAAAAACCACTGCCAAACTGTTTTCCAGAGAATCTGTACAATTTTACTAGCACTATGAGATCTAGTTGCTCAGCATCCTTTCTAGCATTTGGTATTGTCAATATAGATAGATAGATAGATAGATAGATAGATAGATAGATAGAGATAGATATTTATTTTAGCAATTCTAGTAGGCATATAATGAGATCTTATAATACCTTTCATTTGCATTTCTCAAATGGCTAACAATTTTAACATTTTTTATTTGCTTATATTCCCATCTTTTTAAACGTAATGTTATTTATTTTGTTATAGTAAAAGCCAAATTGTGACTCTAAACAATAGGACTTCTTTTGCCCAACTTATTGATTAATTGATTTATTTCTTGTCATTTGAGAGGTTGTATTAAATTTTGTAATTATATGAGAAGCTAATGCTCAAGCATTTAATTGCCCCAAAACATTGGGGCTGGCACTTTTACACAGTTGCCTTTCAATTTCACCACTTCGCTTTTTTGTTACTCTGAAATCTTATATGTTTCTTTAAATACTGCCCTGATTTAGATTGGCTTCACAGCAATTTATGATCATGTACTGCTTAATTAAATTATTTTCCTTCTAAACCTATTCTTATCTGTTCTAATAAAATTTCACTGAAAGTTTGCAATAAGGGGAATGAAGAAGACTATTAGTTTACTAAAGTGAGATTATATTAAAATGATACGTGAAAAATATATGGTTTTAAGGTTATAGGAGACTGGCTAGAAGAAGTTAAGTAGTTAAGTCCCTTCTGTAAAAAAGAGGTAGCTTTATGCATTCATTTCCTTCATTCAGTTATTCTACAAATATGTAATTTTGTCACAACCCACTACAAAGAATACCAGTGCGTAGAACCATTGTATCCCTCCAGGATCTTACAAGGAACATGGGGTGAAATGGGTTATAAGAAATAATTAAAAAGTAATATCAGCCACTCTGGATTATAGATAAAGACTTCATGTTATTAACTGGCTTATACTTACCAACCTAAGCATTTTATTTTTACTTTTTAAAATCTGTAAACAAACATACCTGGAATCAAAATTTTCTAGGTTCACTTCTAGTATTCAGAGACTGGAAGTCAGAGAAATATTCTTATAGTTGGCAGTTAGAAGGATTCCCGACTGCGCAAAGCAGCTTGAAAAGGAATGTATATTGTGGCTGCCTGGCCCCACATCTAAAAAAAGGAAAAGAGGTGTAAGTTAAACCATGATATTGGAATCTCTTTGTATATACTTAAAAGAAGCTGATAATAAGTGATACCTTGCTCTCTCAGGATGGACCACAGAGAGAA
The DNA here is from genome assembly GCF_023065955.2 of Ursus arctos. Lineage (NCBI taxonomy): Eukaryota > Metazoa > Chordata > Mammalia > Carnivora > Ursidae > Ursus > Ursus arctos. The sequence goes on along the minus strand of NW_026622763.1, from coordinate 24,800,411 downwards.
CAAAACTGAAAAGGCAAGTATCTTGGAGAAAGGTGAGCATAGCCTCAAGAAAAAACCTGGGGGGGGGGGCGGCGGTGTCAGTGGTGCTGCTGTCCCAGCTTTCTCTATGTTTCACTAATTTGTCTATAAAGATATAAACAGAATTCATGTTTTCTATGTACTTAAAAAAAGGACACAAAGTGATATGATTTTAATTATGTTGAATACCTGCTAAACAGTGTAAATTTATATATTTTACTTCCTATGTTATAGTTTCAGTTTAGTTGACCCTCACCATCATATTGCACAAAGCTGCACTGAAATTCTCAGAATTACTTCAGAGAAAAGAAGATTCCATTGTGTTTTAGGAGTAGGAAAACAAAAAGATACAGAATAAATATAGGTTTAATTTAACAGGTTAAAAAGAAAAAAAATGTATTGATGTGAGTCATGTGAGTTTAGTCATTTAATGATTATATTCAAAGAGCAGTTCTTTCCGTATTTGGTGCAAAAATAGGAATATCCAACATTTCACACACTTAACAGCGGCAGTCATAAACACAGTATATTAAAATAGATTTTAAATAGTTAGACAATGTGTTCGGCCAGTTATGAGAACTGGTGTATTTGCTTATCCAAATAAGCGAAATGTGTGCAAGTATGAAAATAATATTTTTTGTGTGCAGACTTCAATAACTCTTGTTTATCCCTGTCTAACCAATAACAATCACATGAGTTACATCAATGAGAGTTTCAAAGACAAAATAACAATGTTTTTTGTTAGCTCATTCTTATGTTTATAGAATAAGTTCTTACATAGGCTTTTACCTAAGTTCTTTTCTCAATAGGATTAAACAAATGGTAACTAGCCTATTGAGTAGTAAACTTTTTTTTCAGCACACAATTTTTGTGCTTAATTAATGAAAGGGATATGCCTAAGTGAGATTTATTAGTTCCTTGTTGACAAAGATCTTGCTCTTGATAGGTTATTGCCATATAATATATATAATATATATATTTATATATAAATCTTTATATATATATAATAGGACTTCTTTTGCCCAACTTATTGAATATATAATATATATTTTTATATATTTTTATATATAAAGATTTTATCTATTCATTCGTACCACAGAGAGAGAGCACAAGTGGGGGGAGTGGGAGAAGGAGAATCAGATTCCCCACTGAACAGGGAGCCCAATGCAGGACTCAATCCCAGGACCCTGGGATCATGACCCGAGCTGAAGGCAGACGCTTAACTGACTGAGCCACCCAGGTGCCCCTATATTTATTTGAATGAATAAAAATGGAGAAGAATCTATGTCTACATGTTTATACTTTTAATTAAAAATTTTTATATATTATACATAAACAATAGAAAGATGATTAAAAGGGCCAAGTTTCTATTTCTGACTCTGTAGCTACTATCCTTGTACCTTGGTCCATTAGTTCTCCTCTCTGACATCCAGCTTCCCAGTTCCACAGAAGAAGGTAAGACAATTCTTCTCCAGAGTACCTCTCAGGTTTAATTTTTTTTTCCTGTAATGTGTAAATTTTATAGATTTTTTAAAGTCATACATAAAAGGTAATAATTAGACATTATTTATGTCCCAGAATAAACAGTTAATATATCATATTTCTACCACATGCATTTGTATTCATACATTTAGAAAATTGCATAAACTTTTATATTCATGTTTTATAAATTTAAAAGCAAATTAAAATTAGTATGTTACATATGCTTTTTATATCCATACATTTTTGTAAGTTTAAAAGCAAATGATAGGTGACATAAAGCATCTTTGTTATTAAAGACTGTTCAATATAATGCCCTATCCAGTGAAATACAACAATATAATTATTTTCCTATTTGTTAGACTTATGGAGGGTGGATGAAGTTGAAATTGGGAATGAGAACAAGATTTCATTGGGCAGGATGGAATAGTGTACTGACAAATACTCTGAACCTTTCAACAAACCAAATTGATAATTGATGCTGAGATTTTTCTAACAGACATTTATTGACCGTGCCTCTGCTTCAAAATACTGTATTTACTTCAACTACCTGTTTCCAGACTTTGACTTTTTTTTTTAAGATTTTTATCTATTTATTTGAGAGAGAGAGATGTGAGAGAGAGAGCACGAATGGGGGAGGAGGTAGAGGGACAGAGGGAGAAGGAGAAACAGATTCCCTGCTGAGTAGGAACTCCATGTGGGGCTCCATCACAGGACCCTGGGGTTATGACGTGAGCGAAAGGCAAACACTTAACTGACTGAGCCACTGAGGCACTTGACTTTTTAAACAGAAAGAAAGGAATCATCAAAATTCCTAAATTGTATATCTACCAGTGGGTTTCATATGCTCACTTCTGCTTTTACATTTATCTATGAGAACTCTTCCTCTCAGCATGTAATGTGGCACTTCTAAATTTCTCCTACTTCCTGCTCAGAATTGTGATTTGTGAGTTGATTTGGGAGGGAATGCAGTGATAGAAGAGTGAAGGGCCAGCACTCTGCATTCCTCAAAGTCCAGCTCTCATACCTTGAAGGGCCAATTGCCTGTCATGGGCCCTGGATTTCTGACTGAGGTGACAAATAGGTAAGGAGACACAAAATGTATTTCCATTTTCTCTCTGGTCAGTGGTTTTATTTTAGTTTTGGTCAGAATATATAGATTGGTCATTGTGTCTCTCATTCCAGTTTTATCAGTAGTCTGGCAGTTTTTAATTCCTTCTGAATTCTAGATAATAGTTGACTGAGTGTCTCCTAGTAATACAAATTGGAGTCCTTTCCTGTTACTGCAGGACTTTTGGAAAGAAGTAGAGACTGACTCAAGGACCACTATTCTGACACCATCTTTTTTTTTTTTTTTAAGATTTTATTTATTTATTTGAGAGAGAGAGATAGCAAGAGAGAGCATGAGCAAGGGGGAGAGAGAGAAGCAGACTCCCCTCTGAGCAGGGAGCTTGATGTAGGGCTCCGTCCCTGGACCTGGGGATTATGACCTGAGTTGAAGGCAAATACTTAATTGACTGAGCCACCCAGGTGCCCCTATCCTGACACCATCTTAAGCCATTTTCTAATATTAACTTTTGATTGTTTGACTGGATGATTTTTCGAAGTATATTCAGTTACATAAAATCATAATATTTGACTAATATTGTTAAATAAATTGAGCCATTTATTACTTGAGAAATGCTACTAAATGTAATTTTTAAAATTATGTAATTTGCGGGTACCTGGGTAGCTTAGTTGGTTAAGTGTCTGCCTTGGGCTCAGGTCATGATCCCAGGATCCTGGGATCGAGGCCCATGCTGGGCTTCCTGCTCAACAGGGAAGCCTGCTTTCTCCCTCTTCTTCCTGCTCATGCTCTCTATCTCTGTGTCTCTCTCTCAAATAAATACATAAAATCTTTAAAAAAATAAAATTATGTTACATGAATAATATTAAGTTAGTAAAATTCCAAGACTTACTTTACTAAAATTCTGTCAGCAATGTGTAGTATATTATTTTAATATATAAACATAAACTCAGAAATACAGTATTGCTACAAAAATAAAATGTGTCCTTAGGATTTCAAAAGATGCAAGTCCTTAGTATATGAAAATTCAAATGTATTACAGGATGTGTATTTTTAAAATGTACATAAGAAGTATACACCTCTTTGTCCACCATCCCCCAAATAATATAATACCCCCTCTCCATACCAAGAAATCTACAGAGTCTCAAATAAGAAAATATAAGTAAATATAGAAAACAATATATAAATATAAAGCATTATTATTTATGTGAATTTTTCAAAAAGAGGTAAGCTTTCAGTAAAAATATTTTTTTAATAGTAACCTTACTTTCATTTCCAATGTAGATATTTTCCAAAGCTAGCATTATAAGTAGATATTTGCCTCTCAGTGTCTTATTAAAAAAATTGTCTTTAATCAGAGGCAAAAAACAATTGTGTTCCCACCATAATAAGTGGTCCAATTATATTACTCCCTGTATTTAAAAAAAATCAATTAATTTTTTTTGATATTTATACAAGTGCTATATAAATTACTTTTTTTCTGTTTTATTTATACTGCTAAAGTAATGTACAGACCATTAATTTTAATAGTGTGGTGCTTTCATTTAACTTTAGCAGTCCTAGATTTTTCTCTAGGCTGTACTTCTCCTTTCCTTGATTACTGAGAAGAGACAACAGAGATAAGGACACAAGTTAGGAGGCAACTGACATAATACAGGGAAGATTTTTTGTAATCCTAAACTAAAGCAATAGCAGTAGAAATAAACTGTTACAAATAGATTTTGAGAGACTCCTACGGGTTGTGATTGATTAGAAATAGTGCAAATTTATATTTATGGGATGGCTCTGGCTTGAATTATTAGATGATGATGATATTCTGAGATTGAGAATAGAGAAGAGAAGCATATTTGGAGGGAAAGATATTTTCAGTTGTAGACTGTTGAACTTTAATGTTGAACATCTAAGGGTATAATGAAACGAAAAAGTTAGAAAATATTCTGAGATAATATATAATTTTCTAGAATCACAAGTAAGAATTGAAGGGGTAGCTCCCATAATATGAAAACTGATAAAATAAGCTTATGAAAATATGTCATGAGTTTGGCCATTATTCTTTTTTGAAAGATTTATGTATTTGAAAGCAAGAAAGAGAGAGAGTGCATGAGCAGAAGGGGCAGAGGGATAGGGAGAGAATCTCAAGCACACTCTGCACTGAGCATGGAGCCCAATGCAGGGCTCCCGCTCACCACCTTGAGATCACGACGTGAGCCAAAAACAAGAGTCTGATGCTTAACTGTGTCAGCCAGGTGTCCTTCTTTTATTTTTAAAATAATTAATATTTTATTTATTATTTACTTTTAATTTTAATTCCAGTATAGTTAACATACAGTGTTATATTAGTTTCAGGAGTACAGTATAGTGATTCAACAATTCTATGTATTACTCAGTGCTCCTCAAGGTAAGTATGCCCTTAATCCCCATCACCTATTTCACCCTTCCCCCCCACCCACCTACCCTCTGGTAACCATCAGTTTGTTCTCTTTAGTTAAGAGTCTGTTTTTGGTTTGTTTCTTTTTTCTTTTCTCATTTGTTTGGTTTCCTAAATTTCATAGATGAGTGAAATCATATGGTATTTGTCTTTCTCTGACTGACTTATTTTGCTTAACATTATATCCTCTAGGTCCATCCACATTGTTGCAAATGGCAAGATTTCATTCTTTTTTATTGCTGAGTAATATTTCATTGTATATATACCACATTTTCTTTATCCATTCACATATTGATGGAAAATTTGGGCTGTTTCCATAATTTGGCTATTGTAAATAATGTTGCAATAAACAGGGGTTCATATATCTTTTTGAATTAGTGTTTTTATATTCTTTGAATAAATACCCAGTAGAGGAATTACTGGATCATAGGGTCATTCTATTTTTAATTTTTGAGGAACGTCCATACTGTTTTCCACAGTGACCGCACCAGTTCGCATTCCCACCAACACTGTGTGAGGGTTCCTTTTCCTCCACATACTCAAAGTTCAGCCTAAAGAAGAGTCTAAAAGATTTTTTATTGGTAATTGCTTAGACAAAGGGAAAGCTAATAATATATGAACCTGTAAGAATATGTGACATCTTGATTTTTTATCTAAGCCAAAATATAAAGCTGCATCTTTATTTTTAGGAAAGTGTCAACAATTATAGGGAGGAATAATTGTGGTAATTTAATTTCTCCAAACAAAAAGTAACTTAAAAGGAGAAATTAAACTACTGAATAAGAAGAATAAGGAAAGAGATTTAAGAGAACCAATATTTAAAAGTATGTTCCAGCATTCAGTCATGGTTAAGCATTTAAATAATTCTAAGAGATGATTTCTGGTTAAAAATGGTAGGATGTGGGATGTTTGTTTATGGTTGAATTGCATGAGAAAATCTACGATGTGTCAGTAACAGATTTTCAGAGAATACACCCAGTTTTATTAGTAGTATTTTTTAATATAGTTTCTTCAGTCCTACTAGCTTATAACCAATTGAGCTGAACAAATGAAACAAAAGAGAAAACAACACACCAGGAGTTTGTGCCCCCTGGGTGTACCATGCTACGATAGGCTAACATGGCAAACCTGTCTCCACATGGCCATTTCAGCCTGTCTCAGGACCATAACTATTTATTTCTACCTTTTCTGTTCTTTCATTATTTTTTTTTTCTCTTACAAAGACTAGTTAGTAAATAATAGTACTTACCATTAAAATGGATGGCAGATATCACCATTCCTTAACTATACTCTTCCATTTGAAGAAGTTTCAAATTCCTTTGCTTTCTTTTGTGCCTCTCATACTACTTTCTACTATATATTTCACCAGATAGCCTCATTTTCTCATTCACAAATTAATCTTAAATCCTAGGACTAAGACTATCCAAATGTGACTTTGAAGCTATTTCCTGATTTTCCTGTGTGTCCAAAAATATGTCCAATTTTGCTTATTTAACAAAAATTTGAAGTACGTGACTCAGCTATATGAGGAATAGAAAGATGTAAAAAAACTGTAGATATCTGCTTTCTAAAAATTTACATTCTGGTAAACACAAAATATGCAAATAAATAACTGAAATGTTGGTAGTATAAGAGAAATAGAAGAAATACACAAATTTAAAGATAGGTAATTTTTTTTTTCCCTACTACTTGAATACTGGTTTCATGATAATCTTTAAGCTGGTCCTTGAAGAATGGGTAGGATTCGGTATCATCATTATCTCTTTTTGGATCAAAGTCTTTAAGTACTGGGCCTTTATCCTTTATAGCCTTTACCCTATGCTTTTTGGATCAAAAGCCTTTAAGTACTGGGGCCCTGGGTGGCTCAGTTGGTGGAAGCTGCTACCTTCAGCTCAGGTCATGATCTCCGGGTCCTGAGATGGAGACCCGTGTCGGGCTCCCTGCTCAGTGGGGAGTCTGCTTCTCCTTCTGCTTCTGCCTGCCGCTCTGCCTACTAAATGCTCTCTCTCTCTCTCTCTGTCAAATAAATAAAATCTTAAAAAAAAAAAAAGCCTTTAAGTACTGAGTAAAAACTAGAGAAGTCTTATGTGTGAGTAGACAACCCTACCTAGCTTCCTGAGGCTTAGGTTCTAGAAAGAAAATATTAAACTCTAATATGACAAGGTCTGTACTAAAATTATTAATAAACCTTTAGAAACAGTGTATATGTGTTTGCATGTGTATGCTAGAATAAAACAGGCACACAGGAATGTACTCTGTCCATACATAACAGGTAATGCCACCTGTTTATTTTTTAAAGATCCTGTGATGGTGAGAGATTTGAGAATGAAACGGTTGGAGTAGTTTCAGTTCAGGGCAAAATCTAACTGGAGCAATGGAGAATCGAGTATTGGCCTGGGGGTGAAACTGATAAAACCTCAGCCTGGCTCATTTGCAAAGTCCCTGCTGTTCATCTCTCTCTCTCTCTCTCTCTCTCTCTCTCTGAGCCAGAGTGATTACATTCACATGGACATTCATCGTGAGTCTGGCAATTTGTCTTTCACTCTGTTTGTATTTTCTGTTTACTAGTGAGACTTAACATTCCTCTCTCAGAACATTTGTCATTTGGGGAAGGAAGTAGAGTGGTTTATTTAGAATAATTTATTCCAGAGTGATTTTTCTCCCCCCCCACCAAAACATCGTTAGCCAATCTCAAAACTCCACAGTTACTTCAGTGTTCAGAATGTAAGAGCGTAAGAATTTTGAAAACCTAGTCACTATGTGCTAAAGAGTGTGCTAGATATTTTACAGATAGCCTCCCTATAATTCTGTAAGAGCTATTATTGTTTGTATTATAAAAACAAAGTCTCAAAGAATTTGCACAGTTTATAAGTGCTGTGTATATTTAATTAAGTAAACCATGATTCTCTATAATGTTTCATAAAATAATAAAGAGAAATGGTTTGAAGAAGTTAGCAGAACAGATACATTATGACCCAATTAGATCTGTTCTTGCTGTGTCACACATTTGGACAAATCAAAATTTATTCTAATCTTTCAAAACAGAAGTAGACACTGAACAAAGCCTGACAATTACATAGTCTGTGAAATTAGTATTTTTTCTTATATGTTTGTGCCAACATTAACATGAGTTCTTGCCATAGGTCTAAGCTTCCATAGTATCAGTTAAAAACAGACTTTTTCCATGTCTGGTTTCCTGTAATGCTTGTTTTGAGCAAGGGCACTAACTGGATTATGTTCTCTTTTTTTAAAGATTTTATTTATTTATTCGACAGAGATAGAGACAGCCAGCGAGAGAGGGAACACAAGCAGGGGGAGTGGGAGAGGAAGAAGCAGGCTCACAGCGGAGGAGCCTGATGTGGGGCTCAATCCCATAACGCCGGGATCAAACCCTGAGCCGAAGGCAGACACTTAACCGCTATGCCACCCAGGCGCCCCCTGGATTATGTTCTGATGAAAGAAGTTAGAAATGAAAACAATCTAGTTGTACGAGATGTGCTGACTCGAGATGTCAAGCAGGGGGCAGATGTATAATCCAGGAAGGGGATATTAAAAAACACGGAGCTGATACTAACTAGTGAAGACCCAGCATATACATCAGCAGTATAATTTATCGAGGTTTTTTTTTTTTTTTTTGAGTGATTGAGTCATAGGACTAAAAAAGAGGCAATAAAGTGTGATCTGCTTGATACATAGCTCTAAAAAAATTTAAAGAAGGATAGGAAGCCATTGTTTCCTAGCAAAATCCACTTGGTAGGTTATAAGACATTTGAATAGAATATTATACTTGACTATAGCTATATGACAATTTCATAGCATTATGTAGGTGGTAAAAATAGTGTAACATTGACAAATATGATCCTGCTTTCCTATGCTTATTAGTAAGTCCTGCTTCCTCCGAGTGTTAGATGTGTACATATGACTTGCTCTGGTCAATGAAGCATGAGAAGTATATCACTTATCTGCAGAGCTTTTTAGATCCCAGGTGTGATTTACCACATTTCCTTTCCCTATCTTAGTAATTACAGAAGCATGCATTTAAATGGAACATCCATCTCTGTAAGAATCTAAACGATTACAGTGTACAGATCATCAAGAGCCTTCATGTAGCATCAGCTAGAAACAAACCATTATTTTAAGGCATTGATATATGAAGCTTGTTACTGCAGCATAACTTGGCCTGTTCTGTCGAATATACATATTGAGAATTCCTTGGTAGTACAAATCATACCTTCTTTACCACTATATCTCCAAGTATCTAAAATAGCATCCAGCATAAATATTTATTGAATCAGTGGATGACTTAATGAATGATAACACATAAATATTTGTTGCCTCTTTGAGTGTACAAGCTGATAGCATAGCAAAAACAAAAATATAAAAGCCATCTAGAAATAAGGAGAAGTTATTTACATAATTTATGGGCTAGAAGTAAGTGCATTTTACTGGTAGAGGGCAAAGGTTAACACTAATTGAGCTAAGGAGAAGGAAGAAGAATTTTGGGACTTCCATTAGTGAAGTAACTTGAGGCTCTTGCCAATCACAGGACTAACAACAGGGATTTTTGAGGTGAAAAGATTCTTTTTTTTTCCTTTACATAAAAAATGCTGCATTAGAAATTTAGTTGTACTTTTTGTGATTTTAGGTGTGAAACTTTTACATAGCAAGGAAACATGAAATGGACTTATAAATTGCTGAGTAGTTTCTCTCATTCAGACAGATTTTTTTTTTTTTTGCCTTAGTGAAAGAAGAAAGGAGAAATTTGGCAGCCAGCCATTTAATTAGAATTAACCTTGGCCATGAAGGCATGACAGATGAACCAGCCCGATCACTCTAATATTTACCTGTGTGAATGTGGAATTCCTGTCTTAGACCAGAATGGCACAGAAGGAAATGTTCCTCTTGAAATTTTTCTCTGTATACCAGTCATATTGTTTCCTCAGGACATATCTTAAAGATATGCGACAAAATACTGTAATTGTATTAATCAGAGCTGTTAAAAAACAAAACAAAACAAAACAAAAACCAAAAAACACAACATTGGTCACAAACTCAGATTTTAATAGAAAACAGAATTCTGATCATTTGAGTGATTTTTTCCAATATTTTTCAGCTGAAATTTTTTGACAGTCATTGGCCCTGTAAATTGAACCTGTATTCAAAATATTTGAGCTAAATTAGTTTAACATTTTACAGTTAAGTTAAAATAGAAAAACTGCAGTTTTCTCGGAGGACAACACAGATATACCACCACCACCTGCCGTGTACACACCCATACACCAACATCACCTTACCAAAATATTTTTTCCCTCTCTTTCCACTTAGTATTACTCAGAATTATCTGAAAGTTTAAAATGCAAACTTAGCAGTCGTATACTCCACCCAAGAGAAAAAATTAAGCAGAATTTAAAGAAAATTGGTTTAGCAATTGTTTTGATAAAGGCAACAGAGCATTTTCTATTTGGGTATAACTACATCAATGAAACTTGAGTGGATGGAAGTCTTGTCTAATGCCAATTAGAAGGTTGTCAGAGCCAAACGAGGGGTTAGAATACCAGTTAGAACTGAGAACTGCCTTGAAGATAGGCTCTATTTCATTTCCTGCAGTAGATAAATAAGGACCAAATATAGGAAACTGTAAGGTCGTTGGCAAATAAAAACCAACCCACCATTCTGGGTATCATATAATGTGGTTGTTGGTGCTGGTATTTTGCTCACTATGATGGCTTAAAACATGGCTGCAAATTCTTTGATGCTTGGGTGCTCCTCTCTTTTTCCTCAGAGTGAGCTTGTTACTGCTCCAACCAAGACATTACAAAGAAAGTTACATTAGGCAGCCTCTGAGGCCAAATTTTAAGAGGCCAGGTAGCTTCCACCTTGTTCACTGTGATACCCCCTCCTGGGTCCCTGAGATCCAGGCAGTAACTCTGACTACCCCGAGGATGTCACACTGGAGAGGATAGTTAAGAACTGGTTAAGAACAATGCTAAAGCCACACTGTGTGGGTTCAAATCTTACTCTACCAATGAGCAGGTGTATAATCTTGGGAGAGTTACTTAATTTCAGTGTGCCTTGGTTTCCTCATTTATAAAATGGGGAAAAATAATAGTCTCGAACACACCACCTGTTGCCCTACAAGTAGCTTATGTGGTTGTTTAAAGGGTCAAATGTGTGTGTGTGTGTGTGTGTGTGTGTGTGTGTATGTGTGTGTGTGTTTATTTTTTCTTAATTTATTTAAACTAAAAAATATATATGTACAATTTACCCGCTTCTCCCAACACCCCACCCCTTGTAACCACCAATCTATCTCCATATAGAGATAGATTTTGCTTCTTTTTTAGATTCCACATATAAAAGAGATCATATGGTATTTATCTTTTTCTGTTTGACTTATTTTACTTAGCATAATTCCCTCAAGGCCCACCCATGTTGTTGCAAAGGGCAAGATTTCTTTCTTTTTTTGTAAGGCTGAAAAACATTTTGTAGTGTGTGTGTGTGTGTGTGTGTGTGTGTGTGTATTCAGCTACTAAACACTTTTCTTTTTTGCCGTCTCTTACATTGTTTTTGTAAGTGGAAATTTACTTTTCTTCTCTGTTTGGTACTTTTTAGAGTCATTTTTATAGTTGTTCCATTGAAAACTTCCATGACTTGAATCTAGGATAATGGCTATTTCATGAATAGGAATGTTTTTCTCTAATTGGCATTATAGGTACCTCTTTGTAATCCCAAATACCAGACCAGACTTTCAAAGATGATGTGTTCTTCTGTCTAGTGCAGGAAAAAGGATTGCCTGTGTATGCCTTTCAGTTCAATACAGGAATCTCCAGAGTAAAGGAAATGGTAACTTCTCTTTAAGTGGCTTCTGCTTAGGGAAGGACCGCTTTCCACCAACTATATCTCCTTTATTACTATAGGTTAGTTCTCTGGAACTCTTCAGAGATACATCTGTATAAGTTGATTGTTGCATTTCTACATATTTATACACATGGCTATTTTGGATTTTCTCAAATCATGTATGATTACTAAAAATGCCAAGCTTAGGAACCTCAGGCATAAAGATCAGTATGTGTCTAAATTAGATAGACTTCACTAGTTTATAGTCTTAGTACAGTAGGCAATTGATTACTAACCTGAGTATATCTGTGAAACCAGAAATTCATAACCATTATAAGAACGGAGACTATCCCTGAATGGATATTGCCAAAAAAAGCAACTAATTCAAAATACTCTTTCAACAGGACCATTTGACATAGCAAAGCAAATGCCTCTTCTAACTGCAGGCTTTAAAAAAAAAAGGCTTAATTCAAAATACCATTAAAATATACTCACAAATATGGATAGACATACCAATTGATTTTTTAAAGTAAATGGAAAACATGGCAGTAGAAATCCCGGAAGTCAGGCTTAAATTAGCAAGAGTACCTGACATTAAGTTGCTGGGATTTTTTTATTTCTGAAAAACACATGTAATCTGTTCACTCATACATATTTACTTTTGAATAATTTTTGATATGTGAAACTGTGAACTTGAATATAAACAAAATATTTAAAACAAGTGCTCCTATTGCTTCTACTGTCTAACCTAAAATATAAGAAAACAACTATTTTTATCTTTCTAGAATGGGATCTTGTATCAGCCAGGATCCTGATAGGAACTTCACATGGTTCAAGAATTTAATAAAGACTGTTTGCAAAAGTATGAGAAAATTTTAAAGGAGCCAATAAAAGATGTTGACATACTTAAGATGCAAGAAACAAGGATGCCAGTACCACCCCTAAGCCTGAATGTCAAGAGGAGGAAGTAGCACTATCAGAGCTCAGTGAGACAAGGAACCACATGGAAGGCACCCGAAACAAGCTATAAACCTGGGGGGGGGGGAGGGGGCTGTACCCTCTACCAGAAAATGTATCCAAGAGCAGAAAGTTCAAATCTCCCTTTCCGTTCCCTGATCTCTCACTGGAGAACTCAAACAGAGGCGGGCTAGCTGGGGGCTGTGGTCAGTATACAGGAATCAGTCATGTGGGGCAAAGAGCAGAGCAGAAAAAGAGTGGTGGGAGTAGAGGCTAGAAAATGGGGGAGGGGGGTAACCTAGACAATTCTTACTTTTGTTTTTGTTTTCATATTTCAAACAAATGGTAGTCCCTTTAAAACACAAAATAGGCAGAAAAGTTAAGTATCGCTAAAATCCTGTTGATGAGAAAAGTATTTTCTGTGCTATCAATATCATATTGCTGCCAAGAGAATGAAGGACAAAATAGGTCAATCACAAACATGCACACACATATGTGGTTATATCTACACATGACCATAAATGTCAGTGTGTATCTGTGTCCTCTTCTTGTCTCTAGTTCATTTAGTGCTTACTGACTTTTAAAATTTTGTAGAGAAACTAAAAAATTGCCACTTGATTTTTATAAATAGAACCAGTAACATGGTAATATTGGTTTGCACAAAAAACTGCTTATCCAATTTTCCAGTTTATTATACTTCCATTGTGTTTAAGAAAAACAGATTTTCCCACAAGTATAGTGAATAAAAAAAATGTGAAATAATGTGAATGTCAGGACAAGCCTATGAAGGCCACTGAAGAAGGAGAACGGGCCAGGCAGTAGACAATACAAAGAAAACAGAAATGGTAATAGGTGGCAAGAGTAACCTAGTGAGATGAAATAACAGAAAAAACTCATAGACGACATATTTTATGCATCATGGAATCCAAACGCCATTGTGAAAAAAGTTTAACTAAAAAGAAAAAACAATTAAAAATGAAACCAATATTTTATGATAGGTATCATAGAAAACCAGCACTGTTATATTTACTCCACAGAGCTTTAAGTATCTTAGAAAAACAGCTTATTACAATAGTACTTGGAGTGTAATCTAAGTATCCGAGGCAAGTATAGGTGTATTATTTCCGTGATGAGAAACTTTTTGGTGATAAGTACCTTTAATTTAGTGTAGTCAACTTCTCAGCACATGTGGAACTGCAACCTGGAGGATTACTAAAGAAGGATTTATTCTCAAAGTTCTTATTCATTTATATTATTAATTTATAACATTTTAATTGCTTACAGTTTCATATGTTTTTATTGTGGCATAACTGACATATAATAATAGTTTCAAGTATACTTATAATTTTCATAGCAAAAACTTTTCAGAATAAACGAATAGAGATTGAAGGGCATTATTAACATATCAGTTTACATAAATCTAATGTTGTCTGCATTAAAATCATAGCCAGAGTGAAACTCTGAAAGCAAAAGGGAAAGTTATTTTCTTAACTTTTATTAATAGTTAAACGAAGAAATCATCTGTGTAGTGTGTTAGAAAAGAGCCCGGGTTCTCTTTGGAGGCAGAGCCAATTTGTCTATTTGCTCAGCACTCAATGATTTTGGAGATATTAGTCAACAGAAAAAAGTACTAATAGCTTTTACAAACATTAGCCTGAAAACCATTTTCCATTTAGTCTGTAGTTAGTTAATCGAGTGTATGTTCATTTGTCCATATAAGCTATAAAATCCTACAATGAAGATGTAATTATAATTAACATTGCTGACCAGTTAAAAGGCATAAACAGTAGTACGCCCATCAATATGCACTCTCTATTTGCTGACATTTCCAGTTATGCCAGATGGTGGATTTAATGATGGTGCCTTGTGGTGCTTCGAATGATTTTTGTGCCTGATGGTACTTTTATAGGGCCCGTCACATCATAGAAGGCTAAAGGGTGACTTAATAATGATCCTCAAGCATATGAAGGGTCATGAAGTATATGGTTATGAAGTGACCAGCTGTTACTCATTCAAACGAGAAGGAGTAGATTTTAACTGTAACCGGAGCAATTGAACTTAGATGTGAAATAGAACTTCCTGATAATAAAAGATATTTAATGAGAGGGATGATGAGAGATGCTATAGAATATTTTCTTTTTTCTTGAGGATAAAATATGCTCACTTGCATGAAAGCCAAGTTTGCACTTCTTTTGTTGCCTTTCACATCCATGACTATATTTTTCATACTCCAGTACTAAGTGGATTCAAATCCTGGCTCTAAGTTATTACTCTCGTGACTTCAAGTAAGTTAGTTGCTTAAATATTTTGAATCTTGATTTACAAATCTTCAAAATGGAAATTAAATATTTTATCTAAATATCTAGGGACAAGTGTAAAATGCCACTAACTACAAGGCAGGGTCGAATTTGTTTCTTCCATCTTTCCCCCTTGAAAATGAGACCAGACAGGTCAAAGAGGTCCTTTTAGTCAGATCCCCCTGCCCCCACCTTTTTTTTTTTTAACTTTGGAGACCCAGAATAATGGAGACCTATACAATAGTAGGGGGTATTATAAAACCCTCCATATCTTTCCTATCCAGACACTGAATAGGAATAGATACCCTTCATAACATGAAATAAATGCACTGTGTTAGAGAAGGCAGAGGGCCTTTTTCTAGTTTAGGTTCCGGTGATTACTAACTATATAATCCCAAAATAAATTGTTTAACTCCTCTGAGTTTTATATTGCTCCCTTTATAAAATATGTTAAGGAACTGGGCATTGACAGATCAGTTTTGATATCACCTTTGTTATGGGGAAACAAGAGACAATGTTGGAAGTTTTGAAGAGATACAGTTGGAAAGGTTGACAGTAGAATTTTCTGCTGCAGGACCCTGTGTATCGAGTGGGAAAAGGCATTTCTGACCAATGTGAAGAGAATGGAATGTCACCAAACCTTAGCATACTTGCTTAGGAACTATTAATTTGACAAATAATATGTTCCAGACATTGTTCAAAATACTAAGAATTTGTCACTATACTAAAGTACAAAAATTCCCTGTCTTCATGGAGTAGTAAGGAAAAAAGTCAACAAATAATCACCTAAATAAGAGAATTTCAGGGGATGATGTACCAGGAAGAAAATCAGACCAGGTGAGGGGTGATAAGACCAAGACTATAGAGAGGGAGGAGGTGAGTCTATGGTCCATGAAGGCTTCTCTAAGGTCACACATGACACTTGTTCTCTCTGTATAATATAAAAGGATTCAACTATGCAAAGTTAGAAGAGAGGCCCAGTTAAAGGTTAGAAGTAAGGAATCCAGACAATCTAGTGCCACATTTCTCAATCAAATTTACGGAGCCTTAATGTGTAACATTGACAAAGTTTTGGTTAGATTCTGTTTCTGGCTTTATTAATCACTAACTGATCTCTGCTCATCAATTTCTTTTAAGTAAAATACAGGAGAGGGAGCTGGAATGTTATGAGAAATTGATTATTTTCACTTTTCCCCTCTAACAACACTATGATTAATCCCTGTCTTGCCTATTTCATGCAGTAGATTTAAAAATGAGATGAGATAATGGATGGGTAACCAGTTCATTGAGGACTACTCAGTGGGATATTAATATGAAACAATTTTATTTTTTTCTAATGCTTTCCATCATGCTCTGTTTTGATGTCTACTTTCCTTGTCTCTTAATGATGTTGTAGGCAGATACCATAATTTTTCTGGTCTCTTTCAGTTATTAAAACTTAAGCCAGTCTAGTTAAATATTCAAATCATACAACTTATTTAAAGCTTCATTGTCTTCTACTTTGGGCCTTAGCTGCAATTCTAGTACAACAGGAAAATATCCAGTCAACATCTAGATTATATTTATAAAAACAACTATAAAATGTAAGGTACAGTAGTTATTAAAGATGACATTTTCAACCCATGAGTTATTTTATGCCGAAGTTTAGAGAAGAGAGAACCTATAATGTTGTTGCTAACCAGAAAGCTTAACTCTGCAAGTGACTGCAGGAGCTCAAGATCTAAACTGAAGCCCATGTTTACAAACAGGGTAGGAGAACTGCTAGAATCAGTCCAATCATTAATATTTTCCCTAAAAGTCTAGAACAGCTGTCAACATGGCAACCTCTTTTCAACATTCAGAGGCCTGTAATGAGACAGCATCTAGTGAGAAGATGTCAAGATTCTTTTACATCTCAAATGTGGACATCAGAACATGGCAGGTAAATTATTTGGAAAATAATTAGGATATTTTAAAAAATAGATTTTTGTTATAATGTGCCAGATTGTTAATGCTTTATACCAGTACCTTAGGAGAACCAGTAATTGTTGTTTCTACTGTGTTTTAGAAAAGCATATCATTTTGTGTTGTATTACCTACTATAATATTTATAAGCCTATTAGTTGGTATGTTCCTATATACACTAAAACCACGATCTAACAAATGCATTAAATGGTGAATTATTTCATTACTAAAAGAGAAAGTGATTTAAATTAACCCAGCCATTTGTTTACATGTGGATTGCCATTTTCTTCTGCACATTAAAAATAGACTAAATGAGGGGCGCTTGGGTGGCTCAGTTGTTAAGCGTCTGCCTTTGGCTCAGGGCGTGATCCCGGCGTTTTGGGATCAAGCCCCATGTCAGCCCTGTTCCCCATGTCAGGCTCTTCCGCTGGGAGCCTGCTTCTTCCTCTCCCGCTCCCCCGGCTTGTGTTCCCTCTCTCACTGGGTGTCTCTCTCTCTGTCAAATAAATAAATAAAATCTTAAAAAAAAATAGACTAAATGAGCTTTACAAATTTCTGTCTAAAATTAAAGATATCATAAAAGGCCAGTTGTTTTCTTTCTTTTTTGAAACAGGTTGAGGAAACATTCAAACATTCATTTGAAAACTCTTTTTGCATGCTATGATTTTTACAAACACTTTTCTTTCTATAAAAAGAATAATCCAGATGTCATTTATTATTTAAATAAAGAATCCATACATATTTTTACAGTACATATTTTCCAGTACATATTTCTATTTTCTAAAAAAGTTAGAGGGATGTTTTTATGTTTATTAAGGCATTTTTCTCTTCATGTAATGGATATATGATTATTATTCTGGAAAGAAACAGGGAAAGATTTTTCTATTAATGTCATTAATAGATATGCTCAAAAGTCAGAAAGCAATATCTTTATAGAGAAGATTGGCAAACTGTATATATAGCAAGATTTATAATGCCACTGACCATGGCTTTCTTTCCTCGTCAGTGAAAAATACTCATTTCCTTTATATATCTCAAAGAAAAACATTCTCAAAGTTCAGTGTTCCATTACAGTGAATTAGGTAAATGACACACACAACAAATTGTATGTATGTATATGTACATACATTTACATATATATATATATAGTACAGTTGAAGAAAGAAATTTTGAAAGAATGAAACAATATATAGATATTTAGACAGAGGTAAAGTAACTTAAAACATTAGGAAACTGTCCCAAGAAAGAAACATGAAAATCATGTAAATAATTATCTTAAACAGAATAAAAAAATAAAAATGTTACTGAACTATCTAACATGCTCACCAAAACTTGAAAGCTAAAATTTCTTTTTCCCTGGGAACGGATATTATAGCTCCCAAATTATCAAGAGCTTTTAAAGCATAAATAAAAATTTGAACTTTATTATGAAAATCTATCTGTTTCATTTGGCATGCTAATGTTATTTAAACACAAGTAATTCATATATACTATGTATGATTGTAAGGAAATAGTTACCATTGAGAACATTTTTTTGCCCTTCCCAGGGTAGAGCATGCTATCTTAAAAATCATAAGGAATCCCCTGCTTTATTATATGAACAACAAGAAGCATTTGTAGAACATATAAAACATAACTTACAATAAATGTGAGTTTGGAGTAAAATGAGGAATGAAGAACAGTGTGATGAAGCAAAATATTTTGTCCCTCGTTCTCTGGGCACAACCAATTCATACTTTACTACTCTGCTTTGAAGTTTAAATTTACAAAACTTGCTACCTAATCCCAGGAATATATTCAAGGTGGATCAAAGGATTTGTAGTGTTATATGTGCATTAAATGTCGTCTGACTACTAGGAATACTTAAAAATCCCTGGGACAAACATCAACCAAAGACGTAGTTAATGTTGTTCTTATGTTATTGTTTAACTACATTATTTTTTAGCAGCTTTTGTATTAGGCCCTTAAATATTTTTTTTTTATTTAATTCTCACAATAACCTTATGAAATAGGTAGGATTTTCTTTATTTTACCGTTAAGAAAATCGAAGCATAGAAAAGCTACTAACTGAATTACAGCTTTCAGAACTACTAGAAAGAGGCAAGTGTCAGTCTTCACCCTGTGTTTTTCTAATTCCAAACCCTGTGCTATCTACAGAGTAGAAAGGCTATATACCCTATTGTCTTTCATTTGATATGGGAATTGGATTTCCTTTTTTTAAATTAATGTATTTTTTTATTATGCTATGTTAGTCACCATACAGTACCTCATTAGCTTTTGATGTAGTGTTCCATGATTCATTGTTTGCGTATAACACTCAGTGCTTCATGCAATACGTGCCCTCCTTAATACCCTTCCCATCCAATACTTTATACTTTTGGAAATGCTCACCATGTAAAAGTTGCCTTGGATACACATGTAACAGAGATTTCCTTGGGTTTATCAAAGACAAAGTTCATGGATAATTTATGACTCTTGGGTGAAAGTTTATTTTTTTTTCTTTCAAAAAAAGCACAATTCAAAGAACCTTACTTTCAGAACTATAGAATCCCAGAATAAGAAAGAGTTTATTATATGACTCTTGACGATTCTGATTAGATAACTTTAGGTTGGTTTTGAGAAGTTGTAAGTTCTTACGTTTGACAATAATAAAAAAAAGGGGGGGGATCCTGGTTTTTCTCAAGATGTAAAAGTTTTAAGATGGCCAAGTAATTCATTGCTTATCTCTTGGAATGCAAAGCCTCTATAAATAAAAATCCTTTTTGGTCCATGATATCTTCATGTCAGAAAGAAAAGATGTTTTACTTTTCAGTTCCTCTTTAGCTTAGCTTTATTTCCTATGGCACAGATTTGTCCAAATACATTTGCTCTGTGATATTTGAGTCAGTGTTATTAATGTGATATTTTGTTCCATTTATCCTTTATTACTCGCAGTGCTGTAACAAGAGGTAATGATTATTAGTACACCGAGAACTTGTTTTAGGTTTAACAAGAGTAGAGCCGTAAGACAGAGTTAACTTCTCTCAGGAGACTTTGTGAAGTCCTAATATGATATATTATTATCATCTTTATATTTTTATTGCCTTTATCAGTTCTTAAATTTCAAGGCTAGAAACCAAGAGCACCAATCAATTCTACTCTATAGATTTTGCCCATAGTTCCTGAAATTCTCTGTTTATTCTGTTTTTTTTGAAGTCACCAAGTATTCCAATATTTCTGGGCCGCCGAGCAGTGGCATAGTGACATTTATTATCCCCTGAAAGACCAAATTTCCTTCAGTCAGAAAGCAGGCACCAGGTCAGTTCATAGTAGGAATTTGTATTATTGTTTCCACATAAGAAGAAGAGTATTTGTTTATTAATTGTTGACCGATCACATGTAATTAAATAGTACCTTTAAACGTGACGTTTCTGGTAAGGTGATGATTATTAACCTTATACAAAAAAGCAAGACAAAACAAAACAAAAATATACATTGCCATAAGGAAATTGACTTGGTAAAGGTGGTTTCTGATATTTGAACATACTTCTATATAATTTAACCAGGCCAATATCAACATATGTCATAGTTTTAAAATAACCAATATCAGAATTCTTTTGGTGAATCACTATCTTATAGTTTATATTAAGATATCCCATGAGATTTATTCTCCTTCGCTCCAGGGGGCAAGTTAGAAAAATGAACCATTCAGGGAATATCTCATTTCAGGTTACCAAGTATAGTGTGCTGCGTGGAGGCAGAGACTAATTATGAAGAAAACAAGTAGGATTTCCGAACGTATCCATCAAAAAATGTTATCTTGTCCACATTCACATTTCTTTTATCGATGCAATTCAGGAAAAATATTCTTGTTCTGTCAGATCTTGAATCAATAGTCTTCTTTCTCACAGTCATCTGCTTTTGGACTAATGGAGTCCTGGTTTGGTCTCCTGTTAGAGTGTGACAGGTGTCTACTCCTGGCAGCAAAGCCAAATTAAATAATGAACCCAATACCCACCGAAGAGTGTGTTTTCTCCAATACCAGGTCAAGAGCACCTTTACACGGTCCTTTGTGCAGGCTATTATTCTTTTGATGTTAATTCAGAAGTCTCCGCATATGATCTAAAACACATAGCAAGGACTTTTAGGCAAGTAAAAGGGAAAGGAGGGACCACTTGATGATAAATTATATGGCTCTGTTTAAATTATTATAATAAACAGAATTAAGCACAATGAATCCCCTATTGGAATATGTAACTATTTCATAAAGATTTGGTCAATGATTATACAGATGGTAGGATCATATTATGGAGTATAAGGGGATTAACAGATCTCTAGCACCTACCAGCCTATCCAGAAAAATGTATATCACAATCCTAGTTGGAGCTTTACAAAAGAAGCATATGCAATTGCATTGGCAAGAATATATAAGTAAAAACCATTCTTGGTGACTCGATTTATTTCATTTTCTCTCTTTATGAATGCTAATGTCTTTAGAAATTGTTTTGTAATCAAATATTACTTCCTAAGTAATTTAATATTCATAAAAGATCTTTAAGTTAATTAAGGATGTGGAAATTAATTTAAGTTGGCATTACAGAGTAACACAATTACTGTTGGTAATAAAAAAGTTAGAGAGAGGTGAGATTTAAAAATTTACCCATTTAGTATACTAGAGTGAGTCCAAAAAGTCTGTAGCATTATCTAAAGTTCAAATAAATAAGTCCTTTTAAAAGACCTAATTTAGGGGTGCCTGGGTGGCTCAGCTGGTTGAGTGTCTGCCTTCTCAGGTCATGATCCCAGGGTCCTTGGATCGAGTCTCACATCAGGCTCCCTACTCAGTGGGGAGCCTCCTTCTCCCTCTTCCTCTGCTGCTCTCTCTCTCTCTGTCAAATAAATAATTAAAATCTTTTAAAAAATAAAATAAATAAATAAAAGACCTAATTTATTGCAATTCCATTTGGTTGAACCTGTTTGCATTCTTTATGGAAACGATCTTAATACGTTTGATACATAAAATCAAATTAGGAAAATCAAAATAAGAAACGCTTCATAAAAATGAACAAATCTTCTATATATAAATACTTGCATAATATTTCAATATGCCATAACATTAAGAGAAAACAAATGGCAATATTAAAAAAAAACCCAGTCTAATTTGTCTTAAGTATTAACCTTAAGTGAATTTATTACATAAAGTTAGATATTATAATTCCTCAATAGTAATTCACTGAATAACAAAATGTTTCAGAAATATTAATCAATGCATTTTTATAACTATTTCTTGCTATCCTAATGTCTATTTGCAATATTGTTGTTGTTGTTTCTTATCTAGCAATCAGATGTTGCCAACACAGCTAAACTAAAAGTTTCTGTGAAAGATTGATCATTCCCCTGTCCCACCCTGAAGGGACAACCTAATTAAGTACTAAAAATATAATTTCTTTATTTTGAGGGAATTCTTGAATTCTCTGTTAGATTTATGTAGGTATTTCTTAATCTTAATAAACCAATCGGATTAGGAGCTGCTTCCAAATTTTTCAGGTATCATTGTTAATCTGCTTGGGCTGTCATAAGAAAATGTCAAAGACTGGTAGTTTAAACAACATAAATGTATTTTCTCACATTCTGGAGACTGTAAGTGTGCAAGATCAAAGTATGGGCAAGTTTGCTTTCTCTGAAACCTGTCTTCTTGGCCCACAGACTACTGCCTTCTTACCATATCTTCAACTGCCTTCTCTGTGCGGATGTGTATTTCTGGTGTCTCTTCCTTTTCTCATGAGGACCTACTGGAGTAGAGCCTCGCCTTTATGACCTCATTTAACCTTTAGTAAAGGTCCCATCACCTAATACAGTCGCATTGGGTGTTAAAGCTTCTTTGTAAGAATTTCAAGAGAATGTGATTCAGTAGGTAATAGCACCCAATTTATATTAGTTAATCTTTGTAAGAACCCTATTAGTAGGGCTTCAGTTTTTTTAAAACAATTTTGTTGTGATATAATTAACATGCAATAAGCAACACATATTTAGAAGATAAGTAATGACGTATGTGTTTATCAGTGGAACCATCACTGTGATCAAGATAGTAAACATATCCATCACCACCAAATGTTTACTTATGCACTATGTACTCCCTTTCTTCCCTACCCTCCCAAGCAATAAATTGTTCTTTTGTCATCATAGATCAAATTATTTTAGTTTTGTAAAAATGAATTATACAGTATATACAATTTCTATCTGGTTTCTTTTACTCAGCATAATTATTTTGAGATACATTTACGATGTTGCATTTATCAACAGGTAATCCCTTTTTATCACTGAGCATTTCATGTTACAGATATACCAAAATTTGATTCTTGCGCTTGTTGATACACATTTGGATACAGCTATTACAGGTAAAGATGCTTTGTATTTATGTGTAAATTTTTGTTTTGACATAAATTTCCTTTTCTCTTGGATAAATACCTGTGAGTAGAAAGGCTGGATTATATGGTAGATGTATATTTACCTTTTTAAGGAACTGCACAACTATTTTCCAAAATGAGTGTGCCGTTTTACATTTCTAGCACGTAGTGTATGAGAATTAAGTATTTCTATGTTTTTGTCAATACTAGGTCTGGTCAGTGATTTTAATTTTAGCCATTCTAACAGATACATAGTTGTAACTCATTTTCTTTTTTTTTTTGCATTGGCCTGCATTTAACCAATGATATTGAACATTTTTTCATGTGCTTATTTGCCCTTCTTATTTCTTCTTTGGCGAAGTCTGTGTTGAAGACTTTTTGCCCTTTTTTGTATAGGATTATTTTCTCATTTGTGAGTTCTTTATATATTCTGTATAACTGTATAGAAATCCTTTCTCAGGGCGCCTCGGTGGCACAGCGGTTAAGCTCTGCCTTCGGCTCAGGGCGTGATCCCGGCGTTACGGGATCGAGCCCCACATCGGGCTCCTCTGCTATGAGCCTGCTTCTTCCTCTCCCACTCCCCCTGCTTGTGTTCCCTCTCTCGCTAGCTGTCTCTATCTCTGTCGAATAAATAAATAAAATCTTTAAAAAAAAAAAAATCCTTTCTCAGAAAAAATATTTTGTAAAGATTTTATCCTTTGTGTCTTATCTTTTTACTCTCTTAATAATGCCTTTTGAAGAGAAGTTTAATATTTAACTAATTAATGTAACTGTTTTTTATGGACTGTCATTTTGGTGTCAAACCTAAGAAATCTTGGTCTGATCTAGGGTCACAAAAATTTGTTCTTATGGTTTCTTCTAGAGTTTTATAGTTTTAGGCTTTACAATTCAGTCTATGATCCTTCTTGAGTAAATTGTATATGATAACGAGCTATGGATTCAAAATTAATTCTTTGCATATAGATATCCATTTTGTTCACCAGCCATTTGTTAAAAAACTGTCTTCTTTCTCCATTGCATTGCCTTTACACCTCTGTCAAAAAATCAGTTTATATAGGTGTGAGTTTATTTCTAGGGTTATGTGTTCTGTGCTACTGTCTATTACCCAGTCTTTATACAATACCATACTGTCTTGATTACTATAGTTTTATACTAATTTTTAAAATCGCATACTACTAGCCCTTCATTTCTGTTCTTTTAAAGTTGTTTTGACTATACTAGGTCTTTTAAATTCCCATGTAACTTTTATAATCAACTTCCTAATTTCTACAGGAAGGTTTCTGCAATGCTTAATTGCATTGAAATGATAAATTTGGTGAGAATTAACATCTTGGCAATATTATATCTCCCAACACATAAACAAGGTGTATCTTTCATTCATTTATTTATTCTTTAATATTTCAATGCCTGTTACAATATTGCATTGAAATGATAAATTTGGTGAGAATTAACATCTTGACGATATTATATCTCCCAACACATAAACAAGGTATATCTTTCATTCATTTATTTATTCTTTAATATTACAATGCCTGTTATGTACACATATTTTTCACATTTTTCACATATTCCATGCAGTCATTATATATTTTTATGCAATTTTCAATACCACTTTCTTAAACTTCAATTTTTAATTATTAGTTGCTAGTATATAGATATACAAATGTCATTTGCATATTGATATTGTATCCTTCAACATTGCTAAACTTACTAATTCTAGTCTCTCTTTGGTAGATTCCATTGGATTTTCTATGTAAACAACCATATAATCTGCAAATCACTTTTTCCTGTCTGATCTGGTTGGTTTTTTTAAATTTATTTTTCTTGTCTAAGGGCAATGATCAGAGTTTTGTGTACTGTGTTGAATAGAAGTGATGAGAGCAGATAGCTGTCTTGTCTTGCTCCTGCTCTTGATAGGAAAGTATGCAGTTTTTCACCATTAAGCATGTTACCTGTAAGGTTTTTCATAGATACCTTTTATCGGATTGAAGAATTCCCCTTCTATTCCTAGTTTGCTGGGAGTTTTTATCAATAGTGAACTTTAGAGTTTATCAAATGATTTTTTCCAATATAAATAATTATATTGATTGACATTCAAATATTAAACCAACCCTGCAATATATTAGAATAAATACCATTACTTGGTCATAACATTACCCTTTTAATATATTATTGGATTTGATTTATTAGATTTTGGTTAAAATTTTTGCAGCTTTGTTTATGAGAGATTTGTAATTTCCTCTTTTTGAAAGGTCTGTGTCTGCTTTCAAGTCAAGGTAATGTTGACCTCATAGAACAAGTTGGAAATACTCTTCTTTAAGTAATATATTTTCTTCATTAATTATTTAGTAAAATTTACCAATGTAACAACTTGAGCCTGGAGTTTTCATTATGGAAATATGCTTTTTAATTACAATCATAATTTTTTCACACATATAGGACTATTAAATTACCTATGTTTTCTTGAGTGAGCTTGGTAATTTCTGTTTTTCAAGGAATTTGTCTTTTTTCATCTAAGCTGTTGAACTTATTGGCATAAGGTGTTCATAATATTCCCTTATAATCCCATTTATTAACTGTAGAATGTGTAGTGATGACATTTCTCCCATTCCTAACATTTGGAATTTGTATCTTCTCTTTGATAATTTTGGCTAGAGTTTTATTAATTTTACTAATTTTTTTGAAGAATCAGCTTTTTGTTTTATTGTTTTTCTCTATTTTTCTGTATTCTGTTTCATTGCTTTTTACTTCTGTTATTTCCTTTCTTCTGCTCATTTTGTATTTAATTTGGATTTATTTTGTAAGTTTGAAAGGTGAAAACTGAGGTCATTGGTTTTAGACCTTCCTTCCTATTATAGGTCTTTAGTGCGAAAGTTTTTCACTAATATTAGTATTGTCCTATTCCGTTATACTTTTTACTTTTTAAAATTTTTATTGTGTTAAAATGTTTCTAACTCACTTCTTTGACCTATGGGTGATTTCGAGTATGTTATTTAGTTTCCAAATATTAGAGAAATTTTCTAGAAATTTTATTTTGGTTATTGATTTCTAACTTAATTTCATTGTGGTCAGAGAAGATACATGTATTACTTGATTCCTTTTAAATGTATGTTTTATGTTTTGTTATAACCAGCATATGGTCTATCTCAGTAAACCTTCATATGTGAAGTGTCTATCTTACATTTGAGAGGAACGGGTTTTTGTTTTGATGTTACTCAAGAATGGTCTAGGTCAAGTTAGTTGACTGTGTTATTCAAGTTTACTATATCCTTGCTGATTTTCTGTCTACTTGATGTATCAATTATTGAGAGTGGCACGTTAGGATTCATGACTTAAATTGTGGATTTATCTCTTTCATCTTACAGTTTTATCAGTTTTTGCTTAATACATTTTAAAGCCCTGCTATTAGGTACATAAACATTAAGTTTTATAATATTCTCTTGATGAGCTGATCTTTTTATATCACTTATTGGTATTAGCAATAATTCTTTGGTCACTTCAGTGATTAATTTAGTATTCATGCTGTACCTCTTTAACTTATTGCAGGTGTATCTTGAGATTTTATCACTCCACAGTATTATAAGCACATAATAGGGGACTTCTCTCAGATTTGTGATATTATTTATCATGTATTTTACTTTTACATATTTTATAAACCCCTAATATATCATTATGATTTCTTCTAAAGTTGTCAGTTATCTTTTAAACAGTTTGAAATAATATTTTTTAATTTATTTTTAATTTTTTAATTTAAATTCAATTAGCCAATGTAGAGTACACCATAAGTTTCAAATGTAGTGTTCAATAATTCATCAGTTGCACATAGCACCCAGTGCTCATCACATCATGTGCCCTCCCTAATGCCCATCACCCAGTTACCCCATTCCCCCCACCCACCTCCCCTTCTGCAACCCGTAGCTTGTTTCCCAAAGTCAAGAGTCTCTCATGGTTTGTCTCCCTCTCCAATTTTTTTTCCATTCTGTTTCCCCTCCCTTACCCTATGATCCTCTGCACTATTTTGTATATTCCACATATAAGTGAAACCATATGATAATTGTCTTTCTCTGATTAACTTATTTCACTTAGCATAATACCTTCCAGTTTTGTCCATGTCAATGTAAATGGTATGTATTCATCCTTTCTGACGGCTGAGTAATATCCATTGTATATATAAACCACATCTTTATCCATTCATCTGTTGATGGACATCTGGGCTCTTTCCATAGTTTGGCTATTGTGGACATTGCTGCAATAAACTTTGGGGTGCCAGTGTCCCTTCAGATCACTACATTGGTATCTTTGGGGCAAATACCTAGTACTCCAATTGTTGGGTCATAGGATAGCTGTATTTTTAACTTCTTGAAGAACCTCCATACTGATTTCCAGAGTGGCTACACCAGCTTGCATTCCCAACAACAGTGTAAGAGGGTTCCCTTTCTCCACATCCTCGCCAACATTTGTTGTTTCTGGTTTTGTTAATTTTAGTCATTCTAACTGGTGTAAAGTGGTATCTCTTTATGGTTTTGATTTGTATCTCCCAGATGACAAGTGATGTTCAGCATTTTTTCATGTGTCTGTTGGCCATTTGTATGTCTACTTTGGAGACATACATGTCTTCGGCCCATTTCTTGACTGGAATAATAATTTAAAGAAAATGTATATATTAACTCCTGTAGTTATCATTTCTGGTCCTCTTCATTCCTTTGGTAGATTGAGATTTCCAACTCCTACCATTTCATTTCTGCCTGATAGACTTATTTTAATGTTGTTGGGTTTTTTTTGGTGGGGGGAGTATTTTGGTAATGCTGGTGATGAATTCTTTTAACCTCTGTATGTCAAAAAACATTTATTTTGCCTTTGTTTTAGAAAGAAATTTTTGATGGATATAGATTTCTAGGGTGACAGTTTTGCTTTTCTTTTTGTACTTTACAAATGTCCCACTGCCCTCTTGCATGCATTTTTCTAAAAACTTATGATTTTATTCTTACATTTTCTTCTCTGCATGCATATCTTTATTCTCTGGTTGCTTTCTTTTTTCTTATGGTAGTAAAAATTACATAACAGATTTCACCCCTGGATGCTTTTATAACTTTCTGTTTATATTATATTTAATATAATATAATTATTATATTCCAAGCAATTTAATTATAATGTGCTTTTTAGAATTTTTTTAAAGTATTTTTTTTTAATTTTGACTTTTTATTTAAATTCCAGTTAGTTAACGTATAGTATAATATTAGTTTCAGGAGTAGAATTTAGTGATTCATCACTTACATACAACATCCAGTATTAATCGCAAGTGCCCTCCTTAATCTCCATTGCCCATATAGCCCATCCCCTGCTCACCTCCCCTCTATCAAACCTCAGTTTATTCTCTATATTTAAGACTCTGGCTTATGGTGCACCTCTTTCTTCCCCAACCCCATGTTCATCTGTTTCGTTTCTTAAATTTCACACATGAGTGAAATCATATGGTATTTGTCTTTGACTGACTTATTTTGCTTAGCAAAAAATACTTTAGCTCCCACCATGTCATTGCAAATGACAAGATTTCATTCTTTTTGATATCTGAGTGATATTTCATTGTATACATTTCATTGTATACATTTCATCCTATACATCACATCTTCTTTATGCATTCATCAGTTGGTGGACATGTGGGCTCTTTCCTTAATTTGACTATTGTTGATAATGCTGCTGTAAACATCAGGGTGCATGTATCCCTTTGAATCATTTTTTTTGTATCTTTTGGGTAAAAACTTAGTAGTGCAATTCCTAAATTGTAGGATAGTTCTATTTTTAACTTTTTGAGGAACCTCCATACTGTTTTCCAGAGTGGCTGCACCAGTTTTCATTCCCACCAACAGTGTAAGAGGGTTCCCCTTTCTCTGCATCCTCCCCAACAAACTGTTGTTTCCTATGTTGTTAATTTTACCAAATCTGACAGGTGTGAGGTGTTATCTCATTTTAGTTTTGATTGGTATTTCCCTGATGATGAGTGATGTTGAGCATCTTTTCATGTGTCTGTTAGCCATCTGTATGTCTTCTTTGGAAAAATATCTGTTCAACTCTTCTGCCCGTTTCTTAACTGGTTTATTTGTTTTTTTGGGTATTGAGTTTTTTAAGTTCTTATGATTTTGGATAATAACCCTTTATTAGATGTGTCATTTGCAAATATCTTCTCTTGTCCTAAAGGTTGCCTTTTAGTTTTATTTTTTCCTTCACTATGCAGAAGCTTTTTATCTTGAGGACATCCCAATAGTTCATTTTTGCTTTTTTTCCATTACCTCCAGAGACATATCTAATAAGTTGCTATAGATGATGTCAGAGGGTGCTGCCTATGTTCTTCTCTAGGATTTTGATGGTTTTCTGTGTTACATTTAGGTCTTTAATCCATTTTGAATTTATTTTTGTGTATGGTGTAAGAAGTGGTCCAGTTTCATTCTTTTGCATGTTGCTGTCCTGTTTTCCCAACACCATTTGTTGTTTTTCCATTAGATATCCTTTCCTGCTCTGTCAAAGATTAGTTGACCACAGAGTTGTAGATCCATTTCTGGGTTTTCTATTCTGTTCTATTGCTCTATGTGTCTGTTTTTGTGCTAGTACCATACTGTCATGATGACTACAGCTATGTAATATACCTTGAAGTCTGGAATTGTGATGCCTTCAGCTTTGCTTTGCTTTTTCAGAATTGCTTTGGCTATTTGAGGTCTTTTGTGGTTCCATACAAAATTTAGGATGGTTTATTCTAGCTCTGTGAAAAAGGTTGTTGGTATTTTGATAGGGATTGCATTAAATCTGTAGATTGCTTTGGGTAGTATAGGCATTTTAACAATATTTGTTCTTCCAGTCCATGAGTGTGGAATGTTTATACATTTCTTTGTGTTATCTTTGATTTCTTCATAAGTGTTTTATAGTTTTCAGAGTACAGATCTTTTATCTCTTTGGTTAGGTTTACTCCTACATATCTTATGGGTTTGGTGTAATTGTAAATGAGACAGATTCCTTGATTTCTCTTTCTGCTGCTTCATTCCTGCTATATAGAAATGCAACAGATTTCTGTATATTGATTTTGTATCCTGCAACTTTACTGAATTCTTGTATCAGTTCTATCAAAAATTTTGGTAGGGTCTTTTGGGTTTTCTACATAGAATATCATGTGCCTGTGAAGATGGAAAGTTTGGCTTTTTCCTTGCCAGTTTGGATGCCTTTTATTTCTTTTTGTTGTGATTGCTGAGGCTAGGACTTCTACTACTATGTTAAATAACAATACTGAGAGTGGACATCCTTGTCTTGTTTTTGACTATAGAGGAGTTTTTTTCCCATTGAGGATTATATTAGCTGTGGATCTTTCATATATGGCCTTTGTAATGTTGAGGTATGTTCACTCTAATCCTACTTTACTGATGATTTTTAATAAGAATGGATGTTGTACTTTGTCAAATGACTTTTCTGCATCTATTAAAATGATCATATGATTCTTATCCTTTTTTTTTTCATTAATGTAGTGTATCACTTTGATTGATTTGCAAATATTGAACCACACTTGCAACCCAGAAATAAATCCCATGTGATCATGGTGAATTATTCTTTTAATATACTGTTGGATTAAGTTTGCTAGTGTTTTGTTGAGAATGTTTGCATCCATATTCATCAGGGATAGTGGCCTATAACTATCTTTTTTAGCAGGGTCTTTGCTTTTGGAATCAAGGTAACACTGGTCTGATAGAATGAGTTTGGGTGTTTTCCTTACACTTCTATTTTTTAAAACAGTTTGAGAAGAATAAGTATTAACTCTTCTTTAAATGTTTGATAGAACTCCCCTGGAGAGTCACATTGGCTCTGGATTTCTGTTTTGGGGAGATTTTTGATTACTGATTCAGTTTCTTTGCTGGTTATCTGTCTGTTCAAGTTTTTTATTTCTTCCTGTTTCAATTTTGGTAGTTTATATGTTTCTAAGAATTTATCCATTTCTTGCAGATTGCCCAATTTTGTTGGCATATAATGTTTCATAATATTCTCTTATAACTGTTTGTACTTCTGTGGTGTTTGTTGTGATCTCTCTTTTCTCATTTGTGATTTTATTTATTTGGATCCTTTCGCTTCTTTTTGATAAATTTGGCTAGGGCTTTATCAATTCTATCAATTCTTTCAAAGAACCAGCTCCTGGTTTCATTCGTATGTTCTAATGTTTTGTTGTTGTTGTTGTTGATGCTGTTGTTTCTTTGTTTCTATTTCTCCTCCAATCTTTATTTTCCATCTTCTGCTGGCTTTAGGCTTCATTTGTTCTTTTTCTGGCAGGTTAGGTTGTTTATTTGAGATTTTTCTTACTTCTTGAGGTAGGCCTTTATTGCTATGTACTTTCCTCCTATGAACACTTTTGTTGTATTGCAAGGGTTTTGGACCATCATGTTTTAATTTTCTTTTGTTTCCATGTATTTATTTTTATTTCTTCTTTAATTTCCTGGTTGACCCATTCATTCTTTAGTAGGATAATATTTAACCTCCATATATCTGTGATCTTTCCACATTTTTTTCTGTGGTTGACTTCAAGTTCATGGTGTCATGGCCAGAAAATAAGCATGGCATGATCTTTTTGTACTTATTGAGACCTGATTTGTGATGTAGTATGTGATCTATTCTGGAGAATGCCCCATGTGCACTCAAAAAGAATGTGTATTCTGCTGTTGTAGGGTGAAATGTTCTGAATATATCTGTTAAGTCCATCTGGTCTAGTGTGTCATTCAAAGCCATTGTTTCCTTGTTGATTTTCTGCTTAGATGATCTGTCCATTGCTCTAAGTGGGTGTTAAAGTCTCCTACTATCATTGTATTATTATCAATGAATTCTTTTAGGTTTTTATTAATTGTTTTATATATTTGGGTGCTCCCAAGTTGGGGGCAAAAATATTTACAATTATTAGATCTTCTTGTTGGATAGAACCCTTTATTATGAAACAGTGCCCTTCTTCATCTCTTGTAACAGCCTTTAATTTACAATTTATTTTATGTGATGTAAGTATTGCTACTCTGGCTTTCTTTTAGGGTCCATTAGCATGATAAATTTTTCTGCATGCCACACTTTCAATCTGCAGCTGTTTTTAGGTCTAAAATGAGTCTTTTGTAGGCAGCATGGATGGGTCTTCTTCTTTTATCCATTCTGACACCCTGTGTCTATTGATTGGAATATTTAGTCCATTTACATTCAGAGTAATTATTGTTAGATATGAATTTAGTGCCATTTTGTTACCTGTTTTGTCATTGTTTCTGGAGTTTTTCTCTGTTCCTTCTAGACTTTATCACTTTTGATTTTTATTTCTCACTTAAAGAGTCCCCTTTAATATTTCTTGCAGGACTGATTTAGTGATCATGAGCTCCTTTAGTTTTTGTTTGTCTGGGAAACTCTTTATCTCTCCTTCTATTCTGAATAACAGTGTTGCTGGATAGAGTATTCTTGGCTGCATATTTTTCCCATTCAGCACGTTGAATATATCATGCCACTTTCTTCTTGCCTGTCATGTTTCTGTGGAGAAATCTGCTGCTAACCTGATTTGTCTTCCCTTGTAAGTTAAGGACTTCCTGTCTTGCTGCTGTTAGGATTTTTTTTTTATCTCTATTGTTTGCAAATGTAACTATGAAATGTCTTGGTGTTGGCCACTTTTGTTGATTTTGATGGGAATTTTCTGTGCCTCCTGGATTTGGATGTCTATTTCCTTCCCCAGGTTAGGGAAGTTTTCAGCTATATCTTCTGCTCCTTTTTCCTTCTCTTCTTCTGGGACTCCTGTGATACAAATGTTATTATGCTTTATGGAGTTGCTGAGTTCCCTAAATCTGTATTCATGATCCAATATTTTTATTTCCCTCTTCAGCACCATTATTTTCCATAATTTTGTTTTCTATATCATTTAGTTATTCCTCTGATTCTTCCCTCCTTGCGGTCATTACCTCCAGTCAATTTTGCATCTGTTATAACATTTTTTATTTCAGCCTGACTAGTTTTTTGGTCTTTTATCTCTGTGGTAAGGGACTCCTTGATGTCTTCTATGCTTTTCTCAAGCCCCACTAGTATCCTTATGATTGTTGCTTTAAATTCTGGATCAGGTATATTACTTAAATCTGTTTCAAGTAGGCCATGACCTTTTCTTGTTCTTTCTTTTGGAATGAATTCCTCCATCTTGGCATTTTGTTAAGATCTCTGTCTTCTTCTCTGTGTTAGGAAAGCCTGCTATGTTAACTGTTCCTGAGAATAATGGCTTTATAATAAAGAGACCATATACTGTCGGGGGCCTGGTGCTTCAGGAAGTGTCTCTGGTGTATGCTGTGTGCATTCTGCTGCTGTGTTTTGGCTGCTCCTTCCCAGTCAGTCTTCTGCAGAGTTTCTCCTTGCCTGCAGTGGGTAGTGCTTGGATGTTTGCTACAGTGTGGGAGTTTTAACTAGGTGTGCTCTAGTCTTCTTGTTAAAAGAGACCTGATGCTATTTCTACTGGAGATGAGGTTTTGCAGAACTCTATGACCAGTGAACATGGTGTGTGTGTGTGTGTGTGTGTGTGTGTGTGTGTGTGCGTGTGTGTGTGTGTGTGTTTTGGGGGATGGGTTATGCTGGTCTTCTGAGGGAGTGGGCCCGCTGCCTGGTTGTCAGGCACACTTACCCTACAAAAGCAGCATTTGCAGAGCACAGGGAGGCAGGGCTTGGTGTAAGCTATTTAGGCCACCAATGTTGGCTCTGTGCTGATTATTGAAGTTAGTTTATGCTGAGTGGTGAGGGGAAAAAAATGGCACTAGTCCCCTCCCTTGTCCTGGAGAGGGGAGTTTGCACTCTGCTATCTGGAAAGCCTTCCTGGAAGAGTGAAAAGTCTCCCTTTATGTATCTCAGGCTTCCCTCACATTGCTGCCTTCACACTGTCTGTGTCTGGCCATCTGCCCACCTGGTAATGCAATGCACATGTGTTCTGTCCCAGGCAGGCTGGCTGAGTTTTAAAACTCCAAAATTTAGGGAGTTGGCATGAGGGAACCCAAACTGGTCCTCTCAGGGAGGGTCTTGCCACACTGAGACTGATGCATATTTGTCCCAGAAGGGTAGTCACACCAAAGCACAAGGGTAAGCATTTTGGAGTAAAGCACAGCAAATCCCAGTATTGAGGTTAGCTGCCTTCTGCAGGTGTCTCTGAACCTTTGTTGAGGTGCACCTGCCAGTTCTTTCATCCCAGAGAAGTAATTCCACATCTCCCAGATGCTCTCTAAGAAGGGGAAGCATCCCAGGGGCTTCTCAAATCCCACCACATGCTACCAGTCGATCTTCCCTCCTCCACAGGAGAGCTGCTTTATCTGCCAGGCTCCACACCAGGCATGCCATAGACCTCTAAAACACTAGTCTTTGAGCTCCACTGGTGGTAAAAACGCATGAAAATTAGCTTCTCTCCTTTTCCCCGTTGAATGCTTTGGGGAAGTATTTTCCTTGTGTGATCGCCTGTGCACTGCTCTCTTTCTGGCCTCTCTTCATGACCAGGATTCCTTCCCTTTCCTGGCACCAGAAATCCACTTCTTCCCCAAATTACATCTCTGCACCTCCTACCTTCCACTATGCAGCTTCTTCTCTCCTCTAGTTGTGCATTTTGTTCTGTCAGTCCCCAGATTGATTTCTTGCATATTCTGAATGATTTGTTACTTATTTAGCTGTGTTCAAGGGACGAAGCAAGCCTAAAGTCCTCTTACTACTCCACCATCTTACCTCCTCCTCTGCCTTTTATAATTTCTTTCATGTTATTACATGTTATATTTGAGGTTGTTTTTTTTTCAATAGGTAGGATTACAGTTTCCTTCAAATTTGTAAATATTTAAGTTATTATTTATCTTTTTGTGCCCCCACCATCCTGAGGGACACCAATTACCCATATTTTGAGCCATGTGAATTTATCCCTTAGCTCATTTATGCCTTTTTGTCCCCTTTTCATCTTCTTTTTCTTCTATGTGTTTTATTTTTAATAAGTTCTATTAGTATGCCCTTAAATTCGTTAATTTTTTTTCTTCTGCCATATCTAATCTTCCATTAATACCAACTAGAGTATTTTCCATCTGACATATTACAGTATTTATCTCTAAAGTTTGATTTGGGGCACCTGGGTAGCACAGTCAGTTGAGCGTCTGACTCTTGGTTTTGGCTTAGGTCTGATCTCAGGGTTGTGAGATCAAGCCCTGTGATGGGCTGTACGCTCAGCACAGAGTCTCTTTGGGTATCTCTCTCTCTCTCTCCCTCTGTGCCTCCCAGCTCCCACCCCCCGCACTCTCTCTCTCTCAAAAAAATATTTTAAAAAAAATTAAAAAAATAAAAAATTAATAAAATGAAAGTTTGTGTCTTCTTTAAAGATTTATTTATTTATTTATTTATTTATTTATTTATTTAAGAGAGAGAAAGCACACACACAAACAGGAAGAGCAGCAGGCAGAAGGAGAAACAGACAACCACTGAGCAAGGAGCCCAATGCTGGACTCGATCCCAGAACTCTGGAATCATGACCTGAGCTGAAGGCAGAAACTTAACTGACTGAGCCACCCAAGCATCCCTGATTTGTGTCTTAAAGATATTTTTCTGTCTCCATTTACTTCCTCTAATTCTAGTATCTGTGTCAGTTCTGTGTCACATTTGATTGAGTGATTATTCTCATTA
This sequence comes from Ursus arctos, assembly GCF_023065955.2. Classification (NCBI taxonomy): domain Eukaryota; kingdom Metazoa; phylum Chordata; class Mammalia; order Carnivora; family Ursidae; genus Ursus; species Ursus arctos. The sequence continues at coordinate 24,764,342 of NW_026622763.1, read as the reverse complement.
TGAGTCATGTTTCCTGCCTAATAATTTTGATTGGATGTCAGACATTGTGAATTTTACTTTGTTGTTTGCTGAATATTTTTGTGGTCCCATGAGTTTTACTGATCTTTGTTCTGAGATGCAGGTGATTATTTGAAAATAGCTTGATCCTTTTGGTTCTTATACTTATGATTGTTGGTTGAGCCTGAAGAAATGTTCATTTTGGGGCTAATTATTCCATCTATTGAGGCAAAATATGCTAAAGTACTCTATTCAAATGCTATGAATTATGAGTTTCCAGTCTGCCTGGTGAGAACAGGTATTATTTCCGACCCTCTATAAGCACATGCTATGCTTCCTCTACTTTTTTTCGATGACTCTTTCCCAAGTTTTGATTAATTTCCTTACATGTGTGTATTCTATGCTGAGGGCTTGAAGAGAACCCTCTGAAGATCTATGGAGTTTACCTTACACCTTTACCTTAGCTTTTTTGTGTTTCTGCCAAAAGTATGGAAAAGCGAATATGCACACAAACTTCTCAGCCTTTACAGGTAGTAATTATAAAGGAACTTGTAAAGGAAATCGCAAAAAGCAGAGTTGCTCATTCCAACTCACAATCCAGCTAACTTATTCTACTGTTATATAAGGCAATCAAATCCTTTTTAGAAACTTACTTTAATCTTTGAAAATAATGGTTTTTTATTTAAATGGTTTTATATTATTTAAAGCTTTCCATATGATTCTTTACATTGGAAAATAGGTCTGTCTATAAGAATTAGATATCACAATAGTGTTGGGTTTCTCAACCTAGTAACTATTGACATTTTGAGCCAGATCATTCTTTGATTTGGGGGATCCTGCAGATCATAGAATGTTTAACAACAGCACCACTAAGCTCTACAGCCTAGGTTTTAGTAGAATACCTTTCACCCTCAGGTTATGACAAGCAAAAGTGTTTCTATGTATTGCCAAATATCCTGGAGGAAAAGAGAGGGCACACAAAATTGCCTCTGATGGAGAAGCATTGCTATAGGGCAACACACCTAATAGAATGCAAACATCAATAATCCCTAAAACTGTTCCTCAAAAGGCAGCCACAAATATAAAAGGGCTACAATTACAAACAGACAATTAAGTACAAAAGGCTAGTTACTGCACTATCACAAAGAGGGCTAGGGAAAATAGAAATTCAATATACCAAATCTTAGATCCAACAGAAGCTGTTCTAAGAGAGGAAATTCATAGTAATTCATGCCTACATTAAAAAATCTCAAACCACCTAACTTTACACTTAAAGGAACTAGGAAAAAACAAAAAACAAAAAAAACCTAAGCCTAAAGTTAATAGAAGATAGGAAATAACAAAGATCAGAGCAGACACATGTGACATAGAGACTAAAAAGACAACAAAATGATCAATGACACTAAGAACTATTTTTACTTTTTTAGGATAAACCATGTAAACAAGCCTTCAGCTAATGTTATGGGAGAGAGAAAGGGGGAGAAAGAGAGAGAAAGGATCCAAATAAATAAAATTAAATATGAAAGAGGAGACATTATAACTACTACCACAGAAATACAAAGGATTGGAAGAAACTATTATGAAAAATTATATGCCAAAAAATTGGACAACATAGAAGAAATAGATATATTCTTAGAAACTTAAACCTATCAAGGACTGAATCATGAAGAAAATAAAATCTGAACAGACCAGTTACTAATGAGATTGAATCAGTAATAAGAAGCTCCCCCAAAAAGAAAAGTCTAAAATCAGATGGCTTCATTGATAAATTCTACCACTTTCAAGGAAGAATTAATAACACTGCTTCTTAAACTCTTCCACAAATTAGAAGAGGAGGGAACACTTCCACACTCTTTAACAAGATCAGAATTATCCAGACACCAAAACAGAAAAGGATACTACAAGAAAAGAAAATTATAGGCCAGTATCTCCTGTGAACATAAATGCAAACATTCTTAACAAAACATTAGCAAACCAAACTCAGTAGTACATTAAAAAAAAACATTCATCATGACCATGTGGGATTTATTACAGGAATGTGAGAATGGTTCAAATCTGCCAATCGATCCGTATGATAATAAAATGAAGGGTAAACAGCTTACAATCATTTTAATAGATGCAAAAAAAGCATTTGGCAAAATTCAATACCCATTAATGATTAAAAAAAAAAAACTAAGAAAACTGGATGTAAAGGGAACATATCTCAACATAATAAAGGCCATATATGGCAAGCCCACAGCTAATATCATACTCAATGGTAAAAGCTGAAAATCTTTCCTCTAAGAACAAGAACAAGGCAAGTTTGCCCACTTCTCCTACTTTTATTTAACATATTAGTGGAATTCCTAACCAGAACCATTAGGTAAGAAAAATAACTTTAAAAAGCCTCCTAAACAGAAAGGAAGAAGTAAAACTGTCTCTATTTGCAGATGGAGCGATAATTATATAGAAAACTCTAAAGTCTCCATTAAAAAAATGATAAAACTAATAATAAATTGAAGACAGTTGCAGGATAAAAAATCAATATACAAAAATTTGTTGTATTTCTATACATCAGTAAGAAACCATCAGAAATAGAAATTAAGAAAATCCCATTTATAAGTGTATCAAAAAGAATCAAATATCTAGGAATAAATTTAAACAAGGAGGAGAAAGATCTGTACACTGAGCACTACATCTGAACACTATAAGATCTTGATGAAACAAATCAAAAAAGACATAAATAAGTAGAAAGATATTACAGGCTCATTGATTGAAAGAATTAATATTATTAAAATGTCAATACAATTCAGAGCAATCTAAAGATTCAATGTGATCCCTATGGAAGTTCCAATGGCATCTTTCATGGAAACAGAAAAAATATATATATTCCTAAAATTCATATGGAACCACAAAAGATTCCAAATAGCCAAAATAATTTTGAGAAAAAGCAGAGCTAGAAGCATGATACTTCCTAATTTCAAGCTATATTACAAAACTATAGTAATCAAATAATAGGGTAATGTTGTAAAAACAGACACATAGAACAGTGGACAGACTAGAGAGCCCAGAAATATATATCCATGCATATGTAGTCAACTAAATTACAACAAAGGAGCCACAAATATATAAAGAAAGGATAGTCTCTTCAATAAATGGTGTTGAGAAAACTGGACAGCCACATGCAAATGAATGAAACTGGACCACTATCTTATGCTATACACAAAAATCAACTCAAAATGGATTAAAGACTTGATTGTAAGACTTGATATCTTAGAAATCCTGGAAGAAAACTCATGAGGTAAGCTCCTAGACATGGGTCTTGGCAATGATTTTTATTATTATTATTATTTTTATTTTATTATTTTTTTATTATATTATTATTATTTATATTTTATTATTTTTTTTATTTGACACCAAAGCAAAGGCAACAAAAGGAAAAATAAACAAGTGGTACTACTATATCAAACTAAAGAAGCTTCTGCACAGGAAAGGACAACATCAACAAAATTGAAAGGCAACCTATGGAGTAGAAGAAAATATTTCCAAATCATATATCTGATAAGAGGTTAATACTAATTCAACTCAATAACTAAAAAACAATCCAATTAAAAAAAAATGGGCAAAGGGTTTGAATAGACAATTTTCCAAAGAAGACACACAGATGGTCACCAAGTAGGTGAGTAGGTGCTCAACATTACTAATCATCAGGGAAACATAAATCAAAACCACAATGAGATATAACCTCATACCTGTTAGAATAATTAATCAAGAAGATCAGAGGGGCACCTGGGTGGCTCAGTGGGTTAAGCATCTGCCTTCGGCTCAGGTCACGATCCCGGAGTACCAGGATCCAGCTCCACATCAGGCTCCCTGCTCAGCAGAGAGCCTGCTTCTCCCTCTGCCCCTCACCCCACTTGTGCTCTCTCTTTCTCTCTCAAATAAATAAAATATAATCTTTTTAAAAAATGATCAGTGATAAGTGTTGGCAATGATGTGGAGAAAAGGGAATCCTTGTGCACTGCACAGGAATATCACCTGGTGTAGCCACTAGTTAAAATAGTATGGAAGTTCCTCAAAAAAATTAAAAACAGAAGTATCATATGATCCAGCAATTTCACTTCTGGGTACAAATCTGAAGGAAATGACATTACTATCTCAAAGATATATCTGCACACCTACGTTCATTACAGTATTGTTTGCAATTGCCAAGACATAGAAACAACTTAAGTGTCCAGCAACAAATGAGTGGATAAAAAATAAATATCACACACCCACACACACAAATATTATTCTGCCATAAAAAAGAAGGAAATCCTGCCATTTAAAACTACATAGGTAGATCTTGAGGACATTATGCTAAATAAAATAAGTCTTACAGAGAAAGACAAACAATATATGATTTCATTTATATGTAGAGTCTAAAAATCTGAACTCAGAAACAAAGAACAGATTAGTGATTACCAGAAACAGGGGATGTGGAGTAGAGGAAATGGATAAAGGTGGTCAAAAGGTACAAAGTCCTAGTTAGACGATAAATAAGTTTGGGGGATATATATACAGCATGGTGACCATAGTTAACAGTATTGTATTGTATGTTTGAAAGTTGCTATGTGAGTAAATCTTTGAAGTTTTCATCACAAGAAAGAAAAATTATAATTACATAGGTTGATAGATGTTAACTGAACTTATTAGAGTTATTTTGTTTTTTTGATCTTTTTAAAGATTTTATTTGAGAGAGAAAGACAGTGACAGAGATGGTGAGAGAGAGAGCACAGGTGGGGAGGAGAGGGAGAAGCAGGCTCCCCACTGAGCAGGGAGCCCAATGTGGATCTCGATCCCAGGACCGTGGGATCATGTCCTGAGCTGAAAGCAGATGCTTAACAGACTGAGCCACCCAGGTGCCCCCTGAACTTATTGTTGTAACCATTTTGCAATATGTGCATATATCAAATCATTATTCTGTATATCTTATACTAATATATTGTTATATGTCAACTCTATCTTCAGAAACTGGAAAAAATAAAGTGGGTTAAGGATGTTTCTAACTTACAGACACAAAGAAAAACTTGTAGTCTCAGACAACTTACCCAAAGGTGAAAAGCAGAAAAACCTCTATAGGAAAAACAAAACTAAAACAGAAAAAAAAAAAAAACTAAAAAAAATAATTGGTCTTTAAACAAAATATCAGTTGTTTAGAGTATGGCTTTGGCCACTTTCTCATGCATGTGGTGGAGACTGGCCTACAGTATCGATAATACTGTACTCCATGTATCTCAAGTCTCAAATGTGGATGGCTTGGTCACTGTAATCCTGAAGTCATACAATACAGAATAAAGGTAAGCACACTAGTGGAAAAGATAAGATGGCCACTAAGACAGAAGTAATCCAAAAGATTGTGAACCAGAAATAATTACAAAACAGATTAGGTTAAACCAAGAGGTCTACTACCAAATGTTGAGACTGACCCTGAGATCCCAGGGCTGTACACAAAAGGATTTGTGAGATGAATTTTTGACAACAGAAGTAAGTCAGTTGATTAATTCTTAAGTGCATCTAAACTTGACCTCCTTTAATTATTCTATTTTGATCAATGGGTAAATATAATAAAAGGCAATGAAAGAGAATAATATCTCTTGAGATGGTAGGATTTTGAAATGTAAGTTTTTTGGAAATAGTAATATTTAGGAAGTAGAAAAAGGAGAAGGGGAATAAATTGGAGTTAATGCTGTATGGAGAGATTCAAATGTACTTTGTGGGCTTAATTAAATTTATGTAGCCATCATACACCTAAAACACATTCCCCCAACTTAAGAAATCCAGTAGAGTGGATTTTGTGGACAGAAGTAGAGACCTGTTTTACATTAAACTAAGCTCTAATTTGTACTATTACATCAGTAGACTAGCTGTCAGTTGAAAAATAATATCCATATACTATTTCATATTGCTCTTTGAAACACCTTGAATATACTTTTCTGTTTTTCTTTTTATTTTCTTTCTTTTTTTTTTTTTTAATTTTCCCCTGAAAGCCCTGTAATATAATATAGTCAAGAATTGTAATTGTTTAGTCAAAACATGACACTTGAAATGACTGGTGAGATTTTCAGTATAATTCAACCTTGTAACTGCACATATTTTTATTATTGTGATTAGCATAGAGTAGGCAAACTCTTCCAGTGTCCATAAATGTTAGGAAAACAGATACAAGAAACAACAGGGGCTGGTGAGGATGTGGAGAAAGGGGGAGCCCTCGTGCACTGTTGGTGGGAATTCAAATTGGTGCAGCCATTGTGGAAAAATGGTATGGAGGTTCCTCAAAAAGTTAAAAATAGAACTATGATATGATCCAGTAATTACACTAGTAGGTATACAAAAATACTAATTTGAAGGGATACATGTACCCCAAGTGCTTGTAGCAGCATTATCTACAATAGCCAAACTATGGAAACAGCTCAAGTGTCCACCGACTGATGAATGGATAAAGATGTAATGTGTGTGTGTGTGTGTGTGTGTGTGTGTGTATATGTATATTTTGTGTGTGTGTATATATATATATATATATATATATATATATATATATATATATACACATCTGTATATAGTGTGTGTGGGATATATATATATATATGTATATATATATATATACACAAAATGGAATATTAGCCATAAAAATGGAATGAAATTTTGTCACTTGCAATAACATGGATAGAGCTAGAGTATATTGCTAAGTAAAATAAGTCATCAGAGAAAGACAAATGCCATATGATTTCACTCATATGTGGAATTTAAAAAACAAAACCAACAAAGAAAACAGATGCAAGGAAAGATTTCACCACGTGTATTAAGATAATGTGCACTAAAAAAAAAAAAAAGATAAAGTGCACTGGATATAATTGCTGCTAAACATTCAAAGATACAAATATAAAAATCCCCCGATTTTAGCAATGAAATTAAGTTTCTTGAATTAACATTTAATGTTAACCAACAAAAGAATTATGTTACTAGTTAACTCTAGTTGATAAATAAAATAAAAAGAAAGTTTGAAACATCTACAGCTACTGGTTGGGGGCGGGGAAAGGAATGTATTTGTCTAACTAAAAACAAAAACACAACTTTTTATCTTTTTTTTTCTTAGAATGAATGCAACCCAGTAGTTAAAATTTGAATAAGCTTTTAATGGCATTTATAAAATTTTGCATGTGCTTTTTCACCTTATCATTTCACATAGACCAAACATATCTGTTCTCTCACTGAATCTCCATTGCCTTTTCTTCTGATAATAACCACTAAATTTTCTTTTTGGTGAAAACATACCTCCACACAATATAGATCTGGGCGGAGATTACCTTAATCCCATTTTCTTCAGAATTTACTTGGGTAACTCTAATCTAATTTAATCAGAATATTCCAATATCCTAGCTACAATGGTTTAGGCAAAGGTATGATTCAATTTAGGTCAATGACTATAAAGACTCATTTGGAAAACATATTATTAGCTAATGCTTTTATGTGCCAAGAATTCTTTCAAGAGTTTTGACTAGAATAACTAATCATCCAAATATCCTAGGTCGTAGAAACTGGTCTTATAGATGAAGTTAAGGCACTTTGTGGGGCACCTAGCTGGCTCAATTGGAAAAGCAAGCAACTGTTGGTCTCTGGGTCGTGAGTTTGAGTCCCACATTGAGCGTAGAGATTACTAAAATGAATAAATAAAGAAAGAAGAAGAAGGAGGAGGAGGAGGAGGAGACGAAGGGGAGGGGGAGGGGAGGAGGAGGAGGAGGAGGGGAAGAAGTTAAGGCACCTTAGATATTTATGAAGCTAAACTTATAATAGATCAGATTGAGGCCTGAACCAAGACAAATCTGACTCACTACTGTGATAATATCTTAAAACTATGCAATGCTGGAACAGTTGGCAGAAGATTGCTCTTTTCTTTGGATGTGGAAGTTCGGGGAAAAGCCTGGAGTTGCCAGGAGCCAAGATATAGAATCTGAGAATGAAGTCAATACAGAGGAAAACAGAAAAGAGGAAATCAGAGAAAAAGAGAGTGGACCCCAGGTTCTTCACGATGATATAATATCAGCTTCTGTATTTAGTTGTACAAGGACCTAGGTCTAACTCTGGAATTCCAGTGTAAATTGGGATTCAGTGCTTGAAAACAGAGTTTTGATGAATACACCAAATAAAATTTCCCCTCAATTCTAGAAAGCCCTTGTTTCAGTATTGGATTATTTCTGACGAGCTGCTCTTTTGCACAACAGTGAAACATAAATTCCTCTTGTTTTGTTGCATTTATTCTGTTTCTTATACCACCAACAAATATCCCCCTATGAATATCAAAGCTATCTTTTCAACTGGGGGAAACTGACCTCATTTTTTTTTTTTATATCTGGAAACTAGGTGTTCTGCTTAGTTTTATTAATAGTGGGCTTTTCATCTTCTTCCCTCCTGACTAGCTGTAAGCCTGAACACTTTATGAGACACGAGAAAGCTTTATTTTCTCTACCTAAACTACTACTCAGTAAAGAACATGAGAGCAATCTTAATAAATGAGTGTACGGATAGAATGTAGTCTTTTTTTTTTTAATTGGAAGATTTTAATATACAGAATAAACTTGAGAACACCATTAAAATCACCTATCCCAAAAGAAGGATTAGTTTCAATGACCTGGACATTTGTTATCAGTTATCAGATCCAAAGTGATATTTGAAAATTTTGATGGTATCTAGATTGAGCCACCATTTGTCAGGACTTATTGGTAGCACCCATGAGGGTGCTCCATTCTTTGTTTGTATAGGTTCATATGCAAATAGTATTTGTATATATGCATTGTATCTGTGTGTGTATGTGTTTATATGTGTGCGTGTATATAAGTGTGTGTGTGTGCATGTGTGTGTGTGTGTGTCTATACATACTGGTGGGTTTTTGAGAATTATTTCTAGGTACTACAACTTATAAATTTGTAAATCCATTTAATGCAAAGTAACAGTTACACATGAAACAGTATTATAGCAATATCTATCTAGTAAAATATCCCTTTGGATGTTTTCCAGGTGCAGTAGTTAAAAGCTTAGGTTCAGGACTTGAAACCTGGGTTCAAATCCCAACATTGTTCCTTATTAGTTGTTGCTGTGCAAAATATTTTTATATGTACCATATATTTTTAAAAGTTGAAGGACCAAGACATTTAGCTTTTCCTTTTTCTTTTTCTTTTTTCTTTTCTTTTCTTTTTTTTTTTTTTTACTTCAATAAATCTTTCAATATTAAGGCAGGCAGTTCCCGGAAGTCCTTACATCTTGCCTGCAAGAAGCACAACTTCGAATCTTATCGAGGGATCAGAAATTCTGGTAAGCTGGTTGGCTCTTCTAAGTCCAGGAAGTGCCATGTTCTCTGGCCAGTATTCCAGGAATGATGACACATATGCGGCAGTTCTGAGAACCTCCAGAGATGTGGGCACTTTTCTCCCTTCTGTAACTAACATATAACCTAATTTCCTAATGCTAAGTCTATTAGGCTGATGTGCCTTAGACCTTTTGCTTGAGTCTTTAAAACTGAATTTGACAAAGTATTTAAAATTGTAACAGTGGGAAATTGACAGGGTTATCCAATAAGTCTCATTTCATATGGTTTTAAAGCTGGCCAAATTTAATATTCATAGTAGATTATTTTTTTAAAAACAATGAAAAAGTGCTAATTCTGTTAGCAGCATTATTTAGACATTTTGTAGTGTCTCATAATTCAATATTCTCTTTCAGCTGGAAGGAAAAACATATCCATAGAATTGAATAGCAGATATTAATGCATTTTGCATTTTCTTTTAATTCGTGAATTTATATGAACTTTTCCATAATGGTGCCACATACATCTTCTTTAATTTGTCTCTGATAGAAGTTCTGCTACTCTGACATACCAAATCAAGTTTATGGTTTAACCTATATATCTTCCCTTTACCTAATTGGCAGTTTTAGGACATTAAGAAATTATATAGATGATTCTTTATGGATGTCTAAAAACAAGTACATTCTTCTTAACTAATTTACCATCAGATCAGGTATGTTTTTGCTCATCATTTTATATCCGGTATCACACTATGTGTATTGTGTGACGCATAGTAAGAACTTATTAAATTGCTTTGAATAAATGAATGACATTAGATAGATATTAAAATGGAAAGGGAAATAAAATTGAAAGTCCTTGCCTTTAAATAAATGAAGCTCTCTTTTAAAGCTTATTTTAAAATATTTTATTTATTTATTTGAGAGAGAAAGAATGCATGTGTCACGCACAAGTGGGGGGAGGGGCAAAAGGAGAGGGAGAAGCAGACTCCCCACTGAGCAGGGAACCTGACTCAGAGCTCAATCCCAGGACCTTGAGATTATGACCAGATTAAGACAGACATTTAACTGACTGAGCCACCCAGTCACCCCTGAACCTCTCTTTTAAAGATGAAGGAACTGAGATAGGAGTTTCTTTTGTATAGATTAATTTCTACTTTGTTAAAATTCATTAATACTATGCAATTTAGGAATCTGAAACATTTATATTCAAGCTTTGAAACAGTAGTATTAATGAAAGGGAATAGTGAAGATTCAAGATCACTACAATCAAGATTTGTCAATTTCCTTAAGGACATAAATTTTTACCTATAACCTATTTTATTCTACTTTGTAGTTAAACCTGTTTTAAACTCTCAGCAATACCCCCTGCACACAGACATACCATAAATTTGCAAAGTATCTAACCATATGCATGGAGCTTTGTAGAAACTAAAATATATAGTGCATGTTCTTTTATATTTTAAAACAGTACCTACGTGAACTTTTTGTGAGGCTTTATAGTTCCATTTGATGTTAACTCTATTAATAATTAATATAATACACTCTCTATTATCTGCACAAGTTGTACATAGTAGTAATGAATCATGCAAAACCTAATTCAGAAATCATTTTTATTTGTATGTGGGAAGTATTATGTGATGTTTTTGGAGTAAATTTCCCTCCTTAATTATGTTTTGCTTAGGGTAATTAGTTTGTATTCCCTGAGCACACATCAGTTGACAGTGGGGGAAATACAGCCCTGAAGTATTCTGGGAAAATGTTTTAAACTATTGCAGCTGAACAACATGTAGACACTCAGTACTTGGGTATGACCTGGGAAAATTCCAAGGAGTCTAGTACTGTCTAGACTATTATTCAGTCTTGGTGATCAAATCATGTTCCTCAAAAATAATTGCATACGTTTCCAGTTTAACTCAGTTAATCGGCTCTCACCATGCCAGTTTTATAAAAGAGATCCATTAAACTAGATAGCTTAATGAAGGGACCTTAACAGCAAATGGACATTCAGTTTATTATTAATTCAATCTGTTGGTCTGTTTCTCTGTGTGTCTATAGATGGTTACTTAAAAAGTTATTTTAATTTCTCCCTATAATAGTATATCATTTTTTGTTTGTTGTTTCACTACTTTGAGTCGTAGCTAAAACTCACGCTTTCACAGGCATTATTCTATAGAAAATCATTCCTGGAGCACTCTTGGTGCTCATTCATTATATTTACGTACTAGAAGGAAACAAATTTTAAGGACAACTGCACTATACAGATAAAATGCAATTTTATTCTACAGTGTTTCTATGTAGCAAATGTTTCTCTGTTGTGTGCTAATAAGTACATATTTTCATTAATTTTCTAAAGGATTTAGTAGGATCATATTAACAAGAGGAATAAGAGGTTTCTACTAAAAATGTATAACTCTTTGTATATTACTTTTTTTCTACTAATCTCTCCCTTAAGAGAGAATCTTTCCTTCTCTCCCACCCTCTATCCCTCTCTCTCTCTTTCTCACATTTTTACGCTAGGGGAGTATTTGAAATCCAATCTTCAGTTTCTTTAATTTGGAGTATCAAAACATATTGATTGTAGCTAGTGATAACATTTGTGTTTTAATGTTAAAATTTCTAATCTCACCCTTGAGATGCTGCACGGGCAACATATATACCTTGGATTTATGAAGTGTGGTTTCTTTAACTATAGTTTACATGAATGCTAATAACCCATACAGCAAAGACATAATAGTAAATGAAATGCCATAATAGAGAATATGAATACCCATGATAGATTTATAATAATGTTTCTCCTATTCTTGCTTGTTTTTTATTGGTGATATGATGACTTCTATTTTCCTAAAGGTAAATAGTGAGCTGTACTTTCCTTCATTCTGTTTGCAATGCACTGTATACTTTGTTTAGGGGGAAAAAAAGTTTTCTTCTTCAAGTTAATGAATTTAAGCTAGGCCTAGTAAATCCTCTATGGGACAGATAAGGCTCCAAATAGAAGGCTATATTTAATCTGAGCTTGGAATAATTATTATAGATTAATCAGGTCTTTTTTTTAAAGATTTATTTATTTACTTATTTATTTATTTATGAGAGAGAGAGAGGGAGAGCATGAATGGGGTGGGGAAGGAGCAAGAGGGAAAGGGAGGGGGAAACAATCTCAAGCAGACGCCACGCCAAGCACGGTAGTGGACACGGGGCTGGATTCCATGACCCTGAGATCACGACCTGAGTTAAAACCAAGAGTTGGATGCTTAAGCAACTGAGCCACCCAGGTACCCCTCAAAAACTTTGAATGGAAGTTACAGAATGAGGTTCCATTTTAAAAGATGATTTTGATGGAACATAAAGAATGGTTTATAATAGTAAAAACCTGAAATAGGGAAACCTGGCTGTAATCTCTGGCTTCATTCCAATTGAGGCAGCTGGGGAAAGCCATTGTAGATGAAGAGGAGGATAATTTGAAAGGTATTAAGTCAGTAGAACCAGCAGGACAGGATAACTGCCATGTGTTGGGTGGACAGGGGAAGAGATAAGAGGGTGACTTTCTTGTTTCTTGTCTGGGTGATTCAGTGGATTGTGGTGTAATCACTGAAATAGGAAGTAACAGAGTAAGAGATTTGAATGTTTCTCTCTGCTGTGTGTGTGTGTGTGTGTGTGTGTGTGTGTGTGTGTGTGTGTGTATGTGTGTTTAGGAGAACATTATGCACTCCATTATAAATCATTGAGCTTGAGATACTGGAGACATCTAGGTAGAATTGTTTAATAAGCAGTTAGGAATATGGGACTGGATTTTAGAAAAAGGTATCTGAATTTGAGGTTTTAAAAACAGAGAGATGGTAAATAGTTGAAACCACTGGGGATTGGTAAAGTTATCCATCTATCCATTCATTAACCATGAATGCAATGCACATATAAAAAGGACATATTACTTCTATCATGGTGCTAAGGCAGTGAATAGTAAGTTATCAATGGCTTTGGATTGAGCATTTACAGAGAAAGAAAAAGTATAACTGAGCATTTATGGAGTATTTATTATGAACCAGACAGAGTTCTACCTGCTTTAAAAAGTTTGCTCCTTTTAATCTTCAAAATAATCTTAGGAGGTAGGTACTATCTTCACTTTACAGAAAAAGAAATGAATAGTTGAAAAATTTACCTAATGTTATACATCTAACAAGTCTCCATATCTCAACTTTTGAATGTTGTCTAAATCTTCTTACTAGAATATTTCCTAAACAGAGTTTTTGTACAGGAGGGAAAATTAAAACAGATGATACCAGTATATCAAAAGATGTGTAGTATTGTGAGGAGAGAAATATTACAGGTAGCCATAAAAACTGCTGCTGTGGTTAAATACATTTAATTTGGGAATAACCTGAAAGAGATTCTGGAGAGAATGATTTGAAATATGGCTTATCTATCTTAAGAGCTTTTTGCATTTTTCCTGTGGCACTAGGGATCTTCAAGCATCACTTTACTCTGGGTAGGCATTCTCAGTCAGGTCTGAAGTTGATGTAACATAAAGTGATAAAAGCAAAAACAAGTAACTTAAGTAATAAATTCATACTGTTGAAAAATGTTATTGGTGTAAAATCACATCAGGGTGCATTTTTCATCTCACAGAATATGTGGAGTAATTTTTATTACTCAACATGGAGTCATGATTGGTTGATTGGAGGGAGGTCTTTAGTCCTGTTTTGTTTTTTAATTAACAAAGTATAGTAGACATACCATGTTATGTTGATTTCAGGTGTACAACATAGTTCTATACATCATTCAGTGCTCATCATAATAAATGTTGTCACCATTTGCCACCATAAAACACTATTACAATATTATTGACTAAATTCCCCATGCTGTACTTTTCATCTCTGTGACTTATTTATTTCATAACTCTAAGTACCTCTTAATACCCTTCCCTCAACCCAGCTACCCTCTGGCAACCACCAGTTTGTTCTCTGTATTTGAGAGTCTGTTTGACTTTTAGTTATTTTGTTTATTTGTTTTGTTTTTTTTAAGATTCCGCAAATAAGTGAAATTATATGGTATTTGCCTTTCTCTGTCTGACACATTACACTTAGCATAAATTCCTCTAGGTCCATCCATCCTCGTTGTCACAAATGGCAAGATTTCATTCATTTTTTATGTCTGACTAATATTCCATTGTGTGTGTGTATGTGTGTGTGTGTGTGTGTGTGTGTCTTCTTTATTCATTCAATTATAGATGGACACTTAGGGGTGTGTGTGTGTGTGTGTGTGTGTGTGTGTGTGTGTGTCTTCTTTATTCATTCACTTATAGGTAGACACTTAGGTTGGTTCCATATCTTGGCTATTGTAAATAATGCTGCAACAAACATAGGGGTGCATATATCTTTTTGAATTAGTGCTTTCATTTTCTTTGAGTAAATACCCAGTAGTGCAATTACTAGATCATAGGGTACTTCTATTTTTAATTTTTTGAGGAACCTCCATACTGTTTTCCACTGTGGCTATGCCAATTTACATTCCTACCAACAGTGCATAGGGTTTCCTTTTCACCACATCCTCACCAATACTTGTTATTTCTTCTCCTTTTGATTTTAGTCTTTCTGACAGGTGTGAGGTGATAATCTCATTATAATTTTGATTTGCATTTCCCTGATGATTAGTGATATGCATCATTTTTGTTGTGTTGGCCATCTGTATGTCTTCTTCAAAAAAATATTTGCTCAGGTCCTCTGCCCATTTTTCTTTAATGATTTATTCATTTAAGAGAGAGAGAGAGAGAGCTTGAGCAGGGGGAGAGGCAGAAGGAGAGGGAGAGAACCCCAAGAAGACCCCCCACTGAGTAAGGTGCCTGATGCAGGGCTTGATCCCACGACCCTGAGATCATGACCTGAGCCAAAATCAAGAGTTGGACACTCAATCAACTGAGCCAGTCGGAGTGCCCAGTTGGTGCCCCTGCCCATTTTTTAATCAGTTTATTATTATTAGGGGGGGTGTTGGTTTGTATAAGTTCTTTATATATTTGGGATATTATTTGCAAATCTTTTATTGGATATATTATTTGCAAATATCTTCTCCCATTGAGTTGGTTGCCTTTTGTTTTGTTGATGGTTTCCTTTGCTGTGCCAAAGCTTTTTATTTTGATACTGTTCCAATAGTTTTAGCTTTTGTTCCTCTTGCCTGAAGAGACAAATCCATAATATATTGCTAAGACAATATATTGCTAAGACAATATATTGCTAAGGCTAATATCCAAGAGATTACTGCCTGTTTTGTTTTGTTTTGTCTTGTTTTTTAGGAGTTTTGTGGTTTCAGGTTTCACATTTAGGTCTCTTAGTCCATTTTGAGTTTTTGTGTATGTAAAAAAGTGGTACAATTTAATTCTTTTGTATGTAGCTGTCCAGTTTTCTCAACAGCATTTATTGAAAAAGCTATCTTTTCCTTATTGGATGTTCTTCCCTCCTTTATTGAAGATTAATAGACCATATAAGCATGAATTTATTTCTGGGCTCTCTATCCTGTTCTATTGACCTTTGTGTCTATTTTTGGTGCCAACACCATACTATTTTGATTAGTGTAGCTTTGTAGTATATCTTGAAATCTGGGATTGTGGTACCTCCAATTTTGTTCTTTCTCAAAATTGCTTTGGTTATTTGAGGTCTTTTGTGGTTTCATACAAATTTGAGGATTATTTGTTATAAGTCTGTGGAAAATACTATTAGGAATTGCATTGAATCTGTAGATTTCTTTAGGTAGCATGAACATTTTAACATTATTAATTCTTCCAGTCCATGAGCATGGTACATCTTTCCATTTGTTTGTGTCATCTTCAATTTCTTTCATCAATGTCTTATAGTATTCAGAGCACAAGTCTTTCACCTCCTTGGTTAATTTTGTTCCTAGATATTTTATTAATTGTGGTGCAACTGTAAATGGGTAATACTTAGATATGGGAATGGTGGGATAAAATTTGTTCACCTTTTAAACTTAAAATTCACTTCCAGGGGCGCCTGGGTGGCTCAGTCGTTAAGCGTCTGCCTTCGGCTCACAGCGTGATCCCGGCGTTATGGGACCAAGCCCCGCATCAGGCTCCTCCACTGGGAGCCTACTTCTTCCTCTCCTACTCCCCCTGCTCTGCTTCTGCTCCCTCTTTCTCTGGCTGTCTCTCTCTGTCAAATAAATAAAATCTTAAAAAAATAAAATAAAATTAAATTAAATTAACTTCCAAATAGTTCTCTATAGAGATTGGAACAATTAACACTTTAAAAACATTTCATGGGAGTGCTTGTTTACCTATACTCATGTCAGTTCTCTGTGTTAACAACTGTTTAATCTTTACTAATCTGCTAAGTGTAAATAGTACTTAAGTATAATTTTTATTTACATTCCTCTTATGATAAAAAAAGGTAGGCAACCTTTCATAAGCTTAACAGTCACTGGCATTTGCCCATTTTTCTACTGTTGTTGTTTGTTAATTTGTTATATTAAAGTGTTAAAGAAATGGGTATTTGTTATATGAGTTGTAAATGTTTCTCAGGCAGTTGGCTGTGTTAATTGTGAGTCTTTTTTTTTTCTAAATTTGTTTTTTAAGTTCTTGAATTTATAAAAAAAATGTTCATTCTAATTGGTTTCAAAATAAAAATAAAACCTCTTGATGGCAATGTTATTATTTTTAAAATTATTCCATCTTTTTCTAGTACTTTAATGGCTCATTTTGTATGATTAAATTCTGTATCTAGTTCCTTTAATCACTATAGCTTTAAAATAAATATTAAAAACTATTAGGTCTAGTGCATAATAATTCTGTCATCTTTTCCCAAAATGTTTATAGAATATCTTTGTTGATTATAGCTTGTTTATTTAACCAGATGAACTTTATTATTTTTTTCTTGTAAGAGAACTTTTTATTACATTTATGTACAGAAAATTCAACAACACACACTTAGCCCAGTTTAGTGGCTAGTTCTTTAGCCTTTGCCTTTTCCAGCTCAGCAATGTGAGCCACTGACTTTGGACCCAGGACGTTGCCTCCCCAGTGACAACGGCTCTCATCATATTTGTCATTGTAATTGGTCTTGATAGCTTCCACCAGCTAGCCAGAGCTCCTTTGTCTTCCAAGTTAAACTGTATAAAGGTGACAGTAGTGCAGGTCTTCCTGGGAACCAGACACCCCAGCCTAGCCTTCCCATTGATAACGCAGTAGGGAACCAGGACAGGCAGGAAGACAACCAGCTCAATGGGATCCACATCATGTGCAATCAGTACCAGCTGAGCTTTCTTGTTTCCCAACAAGGTGGTAACAGTATTAATCCCAGCTCAAAAGACGGGTGCCCTCTTAGTGGGGACATGCCCTTTGCCAGCAACTTTCTTCTCTGCCTAGGCCAACAATCTCTGCTTCTTCTCTTGCTTTGTCTTTGGTCTGCATTTGTGGGCCAGCTTAAGCAGTTGAGTAGCTGTTTGGCAGTCCGAGACTGGGTGAACTGGTTAATCATGGGAGGCACTTGTAGACATTTATAGAGAGTACTCTTTGCTGCTGCAGCTGAATGTACTAGGCCATTGGACAAAGCAGATGAGGTCCCTTTTGGGCTGAACGTCTTCTCCATTGCAAAAATTCTTGGGCCTTTTCTCAAACAAGGGGTTGACCACCTTCTTGATCTCTTGCTTCTTGACAACAGTAGGTGCCAGGGCCCCTTCTCCTTAGCCCTCTTTCCTTTGGGCATCTTGGAAGGCCAGAGGAGAGAGAAATCAACCATATGAACCTCAGAATCAGCTTTTTCCCTCTTAAATTTTTTTTATCATTTTCCTGTTATTATATAGTAAATTTTCTAACTCTTTATTATTCGTATATTGGAAGGATATTGCTCTTAGTAGATTAACTTTGTGCCTGCTTACTTTATTGAATTTTCTTCTTATTTATAAAAGTTTTTAGTTGAGTCTCTTGGGTTGTTGAGAAATAAAATAAAACTGAAAATAATTGTAATTTTACAGATTTATATCCAGTGTTATGCCTATTATTTTGTTCTCTTTTCAAATTGCATTAGCTTTTACCCCCAGAAAAATGTTAAATAACAGTAGTGGTAGTAGACATCTTCTATCTTTAATGTGAGTGCTTCCATTATACAGCTATGAGTATAGACCTCATAGTAAGTTTTAATATCTAGCTTTACAAGTTCTTCCTCAGTAAACTTTTCAAAAGATCTTTATAATTTCCTAGTTATCTATTTGCTATTCTGAGCTTAAAAAAGAAATTAGTCTTCAGTCAAATCCAATTGGTGATCTTTTTTGGAGTTGCAATAAACAGGTCTATGAATTTGTGAAAATTTTCACTTTGTAACAATAGCACATTATTTTTTTCCCCGATGATTGTTTCTCCATTTATTCAGGGGTTATTTCAAGCTGTTCAATGAAACTGTGGGATTTGTGTGTGTATATTTGTGTGTTTGTGGCTTGCTTTGTTTTTCATCTATTCTTTCTTATAGTTGAGGTACCATTGTGTCTGAGACATTCTTCTTTTCATTTCCATTTCTGATTAATATGTAGGAAAAATATAGACTTTGTAAATTTATCATGTTCTCAGGCATCTCACTGAATCATCTATTAATTCAAGTATCTTTTTATTATTGCATATAAACATATTTTTATGTCTTTTTCAATATTTATACTTTAAGGCACTTACTGAGGTAATTAGAAATAATAGAACATTGTTATCTTTGTAGTGATAACAGGCATCCTTGTTTAATTCTTGATTTTAAAAGAAGTCAGTTTTGTTCATCAATATATACTGTTGGCTATTGTATTTTGTTAAGACATCTTTATTATGTTTAGATAGATTGCTTGTAGTCCTGTTTTGCTTCATATTTTTTCCTTCAAATAGCTGCTGTGTATGTGCAATGAATACAACAAATAATTTCTTGCCTTATGGACTTTACATTCTGAAAGGAGAGGATGCAGATAATGATAATGATGGTGGTGATGATAATACTAGTAACACCCACAGAACAATAACAGCAGCAGCAGCAACAAAAACAGTAATTATGTAATATGAAAGAAAGTGCCTATCGTTACGGGAAATATAATTTTGTGTAGGGGGAAGGAGTGTGTTTGAAGGGGTGCTGTAGGTTTAAGCTAGGCCCTCAATGACAAAGTGATCTCTGAGTTAAGAACTGAAGGAAAAGAAGGAGCTAGCAATGCAGCTATCAAGAACAGTCAAGACAAAAAAATAAATCTAAGGTTCTGAAACCAGGAGAAACTTGGCATTTTTGAGGAACAGCATGGGAGCACAGGGTGGTTGGCCCTGAGTAAATAAGGGAGAGAAAAGAAAGAGATCAGAAACATAAATTTGGGGGACAGATTAGGTGGGGCCTGAATGGAATGGCATCAAGAAAGCATGAATGAGAGGAGAAATTGTTGACAATAAATTCAAAGAACCATTTTGTGGATTATTGCCATAATGGGGAAGGAGAAGAAAGGAGAGAAATAAAGTGGCAGCTGGGAAAAAAAAAATGGAGTAAAAAGAACTTACTATTTTTTTTAAGGTGAAGAAATAGTGGTACATGGACACACTGGTAGGAAAAATCCTGTGAATGCTTTAATGATACAGGCAAGAATTAGAAGTCCTGCTGGAGCCGTGTCTGAGAGCAGAACAGAAGATAGGGGTTCCTGTGTGCAACGGGCGAGTTGTATCTACTAGTGATAGACGGTTCAAGCATGATAACACAAGAGTAAACTATGTGAATACAGACACAGGTAGATGAGTAGGTCAGGTGGTGATGGAAATTTACTTCGAATTTCTTCTATTTACTTTGTAAAAATAGAAAACTGGAGCAAGTATAGGAAGTGAAAAAATAGAGGTTTGAGACAGAGAGGTATCAAATAGAAATCTGAGGTAGTATATTTCGAATTTTCTGTGATAAAGGACTAGATTCTTTTTTTGTTTGTTTTGATTTCTAATACATGATAGAACACTTTTGAAAATTACTTAAAAAATTAAAATGTAAAGAGACATAAAATACAAATCCAATTAAAAAAATATTCCCCAGATATAAAATTACCAGGTCAAATTTTAACCAAACCAACATGAGTCCACTCCTTGGTGAATAAGGTACTGTTACACTAGGTTGAGTTGTCCTACAATGAAAACTTTATTTGCAGCAAATGAGATCACAGGGAATGACTTCCAAAGCCAACTCCCCAAGGGAGGGAATCCTTTTATTTAGGGTTAGGGTGAATATTTGGATAGGGAAGCCTTGTCACTGTATGTAGAGGTGGACATAATAAGGTCGTGCATGTGCCCTAAGGAAACATGTCAATACGTACATTCCGTATTATGTAAATGAGGCTGGTGCTCCTCCTTGGGCGGAGATTTTAGTTTTGTAAAGGGGTAAAAGTGCTCATCCGCCATTCTAGAGGTCACTCCATGGTCCTTCTGTGCAGGCATCAGTCAGGGGTTAAGCTCAAACTGGTCTGGGTGGTCTGGGCTGGCTGGTCTGTCAAGGCATTTGCTTTCACTCAAAGGGCGAGGGGCAGTTTTGGTTTCCATCTGCCTGAGTTAAGAGATAAGCTAGAAAGAACAGCCTAAGGAAAAATGTGAGACAAAGGTCAGTGAGTACAAGCAGGTGGGCGGTAAAGGTCAGGTCTTGCGGTCTAGCTGATGACAAAATTGCTACAAAATATCCCAAATGTTTTCTTTTAACTCCACTACATATCTGTAGACTGGTAGCAAACATGCACTGTCTATTGGCCAGTAGCCATGTTTTGAATAGCACTGATCCACAAGAGTAAGAGAGAGTAACCAGACAAATGTAATTGCTGTGATTCCTAAGATTATGATCAAAAATGTAAAATGAGACTATTAGGAAGGAAAAAGATATATATTTTTCCTTCTACCCTTAAAGGTGTTTGCCTGGGGCTCTGTAACAAAAGACATATTAACAAGAGAAAAACAGAAGTTTATTAACGTGTGTATCTCTTATATACATGAGACGAACTCGGGGATGAGTGAGGATTAGTTAAAATTTGGGTTTATATAACATTTTAGCAATAGAACAATGCATTTTTAGAGAAGGGATAAGACAAAGGAAAAAGCCTTTGAGTCTCAGAGGTAGCATATTGTGGGAAGACAAATATATGGTAACTAATGCAAGATAAGAGCTAGTTAGTAAAGTTTATTATGTGGAGTCCTCTGGTGCTGTCTCTCCCAGGCTGATAAAGGCCTAAAGTCTCCTGTGATTAAAGTTTGTCCTTCCTGGTAGAGAGGGGAAGGAAGATGCATTTGCACATTTATCTCCTGGTTCTAGGCAAATAGGGGGAAGGTACAGAATTTTCCTTGTATCTGTTTTTTCTTAAAAGCCTTCAGCTCAAAACAATCCTTATGCCAAAGTGGCATAATTTGGAGTGGCATATTTTGCTAGTCTATACTAATTGGAATGATTTGGGGGTTTTTCTTTTTCTTCCAACCATATTCATCTGTGTGGGTACAGTTACAGAGTTGCACTATTGAAGCACAAACGGATACAGAAGTTGAGGGTGTATTCAGTGGAGTAAATAAATGATTGGCATAGGATTTAAACTGGTAATAAAAGGAAGAAAGGGCATTGGGGAGGTAAGGGCAGGACAGTTGGAAATGGATTAATGATCTAAAGGGTTGAAGGCTTGTGGGATAAGGTACTAAAGTAAGTGAGCTGGAAGGATGAGAAATTATGTTTATAGAATGGGATATCACATATTTTGGTAATGGCAGGTTTAGACTATAATGATGAGAGTGGCTGATTGAGGTATGGGGGAGAACACGATCATTTGACGAGAAAAGGTCAAGGATCCAAGAGACTAGTATATTGGAAAATCATCTTCGTATGTGTTAAAATCATAAAGAATTAAGCAGGAGTTACTTTGGAGAACTGGTAAGGAAGGAATAAGAAATTTCAAGGACATTCCTGACCTGAGTTGAGAAAGAACTGCAATGAGGATAATGGATAATGTCATCAGAGGACTGAGGATCAAAGGGTAGGTATTTTAGGGATGGAGAAGGGAAAATTACCTGGAAAATACAGTGAGCTTCAAAACCTCCAGACTCAAATAGTAAGGAGGAGAAGGGTGTGGATAGAAAATAGCTATCAACTGAAAAAGCTCAGGCGAGCCAGTGTCCTCAAGGGAGAATCAGGTTTCAAGAAGAATGAAAATGCTGAAAGGAACATTAGGAGGCTAAAAACACAAAGAATTTTATTGATGACAGACGTTGCATTTTAAAGGCTCAGTAGAGGGTTTTCCTGGGTTCAGATGGGGTCAGAAAAATGGTATGGGCGGAGCCTTATGGGCTTAGAGCCTAGGTTTGTGAACCTTGAGCTTCTTGTAGATACCTGACCTAAACAGTGGTAAAGTTCATAGAGAACATTTCTATATATGCATCGGTATTCAACCAGCTCCACTTTTCTATTTTTCCTCCACATACACGGAATGGGGTTCTCTTATTTAGAGGTATATCCATGTGCTGGACACAATATCAATGCAGGACACAGTATCCATGGGTTGTTACACTGCAGCCAGTTCATAGTTAGAACTCATCAGGAAAGGTAGTGTGTGCCCCATTGTGCAAGGACAAGTCAGTGGAGGAAGTGATAGATATGTTAAAGCACGATTCTGGCTGCAGAATGAATGTCCACAAAAAGGAAGACATAAACCAAGAACAAAACAATGACTAGCAATGTAAGCCATGAGTTTTTAAGTGCACTTTCTTCCTTCTCCTTCTGTGTTCTTTTTTCCATCTGGAATATTTCAGCATTCTAGAATAATCTGCCCGTGCATAGCCTCACCTCTCCTTGTTAATCATCTATGCACTGCTGTGACTGTGCCTATGTCCTAGCCTTAATTTCTAACATTTTCAAGGAAGAGGAAGGAGAAATGAACCATGACTCTTAAATTCTGAACAGGTGTTGCTAGCATCTTGCTGGTTTGAAGGGGTCAGTGTTTTGTTTATAATATAATCTTCAGGTATTTTCATTCCTTTTCATAACTTTAAGCTAATTCGGTTTTCTCCAAAGAAGATTATTGGCCCGGGCATTCAAATGTTTTTCATGCTTTCTCATTGTCTAGCTAATTTGATTTAAACGTAATTCGTTCACTGCTATTTAAGTCCTTAAAAAATAATTTCCCATTTTCCTTTCCATATCCTTAATTTTATTATTTTCTCAAGCATCTAGGTGGTGATCATGACAAATATATTTTGTTTTTCCAGCTCATTAGACTTAGAACTCGGAAAGGGGAAAATGAAAGATTAGTGGTCTGGAAAACAGATATTGCTAATTTTGTAATCTTACTGTAGATATGTAGACAATCCCTCGCCCCCACCCTTTTGAAGATATGTATAGCAATAAAAATAGAAACAACATGGGTCCTTTCCCTATATATTAAATTAGCAGAGCTGTTTTTAAATGTTCTGCAAAATATGGAAAACTGTGGCTTAATATAAGGTTGAATGGGATCATTTTGTGCCTTTTAATTGATTCTTACAGGTGTTCGTTCCTGTCTTTTTCATTTGCTCCGTCACCTGTTCAATCATGTAATAGGTTTTCTTCATCCCAGTCTAAACAATGTGACAGTTAGGTAAACTGGGGACATTAGGTAAGCTAAAAAGGACAGAAATAGGTGAGTGTTATCACAAAGTAAGGTTTTAATGCAATGAAAAGGATGGCCTTGGAACCATAAAACTGGGTATAAAAATGAGAGGAAAGTGGACTATCACAGAACAGCTCCACGAAGAGAAATTAATAGGCTAGTTACCTTGAAGGACAGAGAAATAGTATATTCTGTCTTATATTTGTTTGAGTTTCTTAAAAGCATTCTGTTACACTTTTTGTGGGCAGTATATCATTGTGGCATCTACAAATCACAAAATACACGAAGAAGCTGACGGAGATAATGTGGTGCTTCCCAACTAAGGGTTAGGCTTTGTAGAATTGTCCTGAGATTTCATACACCCGAAGGGAGAGGAGGAAGACAAGCTTTCAGCTATTATAATTTTCCCAGGTAAGGAGGGAGGAAGAAGGAAGGGAATGGAGGAGAGAAGAAATAAGCAAAAGAGACATTTATGAACACGTATCAGTGACCTTAGGAATCATACAGACAAGAATAATGCATGCATGTTCCTAAATTTGGTGAGATCACCAAGCTATATTTTATTTTACTGACCAGTTTAGCTCTTTCTTTGCTACCACATCTATTGATACTTTCATTTCATATTTTATGAAAAATTTGTTTCATGTCTAAAAAGTCAGACTTTAAATGGAAAAATAAATCAACTAATGAAGAAATGTGCTTTAATTGCTTTCCCTCTCTATCCCTGTGTCCTTCTGTCCCTTCATGCCTCCCTCCATCTCCCTTTCTCATTTTCTCTCCTCCAGTTATTTTCTGTTTAAAAAAAAAGATATTTTTGTCATTTCTTTCTGAAAAGAGCTAAGAATTTACTCTATTACTTTTATGACTAATCCCAGCTGAGACATGCCACATCAAGCTTGCCAAATACCTAAGAAATGTATCCATTTCCTACTCAAACTTTTTCTCCTCCTTTTTCTTCATTTCAAATAGGAAAATGTAGGGGTAGGGGCCCAGGGTGGGCTGCCCCAAAATGTGCTACTTTGGCATAAAGACCATTTCGAGTTGAAAGTGATAAAAAAGAAAAAAAGAAGAAGAAAAAAAAAACCAAAAAAACCCTGGCAGATGCAGGAAAGGTTCTCTGCCTCCCCCATAACTGCCTAAATTTATACTGGAAAGGAGAGCCTGCAACAGGAAGAGAAGTATTAACAGAGGCCCCTTAACCAAAGGAGCTCATCTTCCTAATAAAACATTCTTGTTTTTCCAAACATCTCCTTTCCCCTTCTTGCTAATGAGCTTTCTCCCTCTTTGTATCCTCAGACCCCTACCCATTTTCTCAGCTCATGTAAGCCTCATGTTGTCTCATTGTCTGTGGAATTTCTTGTCTATGTGGATTGCGCCACGCCCCACCAAGCCACCCCCTACCCCATCACCCTGTGCATACACCTATTAAATTTGATTTTCTCCTGTTAATCTGTCTCATGTCAATTTGATTCTTAGTCCAGCTAGAGGGACCATAGAACAGAGGGAAGTCTTCCTCCCCAATGAAAACATTTAAGAAGGAAGTAGAGAAGAGCAAAAAGCAGTTTAGGTAAAAAGGAAGCTAGAAAATTGTGAGGAAAAAGTAGTTAGTTGCCAATCTCCAAAATATGTAATAATTGGAAGTATGCAAGTAAACTATTGGTTTGGAACATGTTTTAATTGGCTAATGAAGCTATTATTTTTTGTAAAGAAGGTAGTTTTAGGGTTAATTATTGTATTTAGACAGAAGTATACGAATACCTCACGAACAAAATGTAATTCAAAATTTGATCGTTGTATGTTGTAATTGTTTATATGAAAGAACTTATGTAGAGAGAGTAATAGTTAAAAACTATTATAGAACATAGTTTTAAAATATATACACAAGAAAAACATTCAGAATATCTGTTACTAATCTAACTAGAAACCAGATACAGAGATGATAAAACATTTGAAATAGTTAAGGAAACTATCAATTACATGCACATATTACATACATTCTTTTTAAAAAACCAAAACTGGCACTTCAAAAGTTACTAAAGAAAACACAATCACCATCTGGTGGCAAAGCAAAGAAAGTGTTATTTTAAGATATTTTAAGGTATTTACTTTCTTTGACTGTATTCTAAGTTGTCGAGTGATATAATCCTTTCCGAGGCAGAGATTTAGATGTGATGATGCTATAAATCCTTCCCTTGTGGTCTACTATGATATCTTTGAAATATCCAATTTATAATAGGATTTATAGATGTTTTTAAACAAAGCCTAGTTTATTTTTTTAAGATTTATTCATGTATTTGAGAGAGAGAGTTGGGGGGGAACAGAAAGACAGGGAGAGAGTCTTAAATAGACTCTGCACTGAGTGTGGAGCCTGCCTTGAGGCTCACCCTGGGACTCTCCCCGGGGCTCCATGTCAGGACCCGAAATCATGACCTGTGCCGAAACCAAGAGTCTGATACTTAACGTACTATGCCACCCAGGTGTCCCTAAGCAGGGCATAGTTTAACACTCCCTCTGGATTATTGCTTTTAAATCTGACAATAACCCTGTGAAGTTTAACCCTTCATTTTTCCATTTCACAGATGAAGAAGCTGAGATTTACAAAGACTTAATACCTTGCCAATATCTCATAGCTGATAAACAGCATTATTTGGATTTAATTCCAGACCAACTCTGTCTTTCAAGGGCTTGTGCTCTCTAAAACATATAAATTGTTTAACTCAGAAGCTAACCCTTAAAAAGTCCCAATAAAGCAATTAACATTATGTTTTCCTGTCTGTTAAAAGCTATTAGGTCAAAATTCCAGTGTATAATAATTGTGGACTCCATAATGTGAAATTAATTAAGGGGCATCTTAATTAATATCTGATGTTTTCTGATTATAACTACTTGTTCTGAAGCCCTGTCTGGATTCTCAGAGCTTAGCCTAGACTAATGAAGCAGAATGAATAAAGTAAAATAAAACAGTTATTCTCTGTTTGAAGAAGGAGTTGCCTTGGTTTCACATTTCTTTCATTTCAGAGCCAAGAGCAAAATGATGAGCCCACTTTAGGATCATAAAATTATAAAACTTAGAGCTAAAAGTAAAAACAACAGAAATATTTAGATAATTATGACAATTTATGCCAGTTTTATCTCATTACCTAATTTAAACCATATAGCTTTTCAGTTTACAAAGTATGTCACAAAAGATTTTCCATTAGACATAATCATAATATATGGTATTTAAGTTAGGGAATGTTGGGTTGAAATATTGCCCTTTGTGTACATTAAAAATGGTCAAACATGGTCAATTTCATATATTTCAACCTAAAAATAATACTCATTTACAGTGAACTCTGGCATGAAAAATAAAAAAATACAAAGATCCGTATGAGTAGTATATAGCCATCAGATTCACTTTCAATAGGAATAGACCAAAGTCCCATCCCCAAAACCTCAAAACAGAAAAAAAATGAAGAAAAATCTACTTTCTTCATTGAGGGTTTGATTACATTACAAGAAGCCAGTATTTGGTATGAACTGCTTTATTTCATGTATTGATTTCTTTAAAATTTTCAATTGTGGAATCTGCTTGTCCTCAGAGAGTTAAATTCCTGTTTTTCTAAAAGTCTACTAGTCTATGGAGAGCTGCAATAAGTGAAAGGTGCCAGTGTTGCAGTACACTTCTAGATAATTGAGTATTTCCTCCCTGTTGTTGTTGTTGTTTTAAATAAGTAACCTTTCCTCCTCTCTATATCATGAAAAGTATTTCCTAGTGATTATTTTCCATAATACAAAGTTATGATTATTATGGATCTTCAGTCTGATAGATGTCCATTTGCTTGTTGAAATTGATATGTAAGACCCTCCTTAGGCCAGGACTATACTGTATTCATCCCAGTAGGCCCTGCTTTGTAAGCACAGTTCTTTATATATAGTGGAGACTTAATGGCTTTCTCGTATTAAATCGCATTGAAAGAAATAATGAAAGGTCTCTTGGGTTTAACGTTGAAGGCTGTTCTTGGTCTTTAATATCTTAACAGCGTATGCATAAATTACTTTTTGATTTATTGCTTTAGATTTCTCCAGGACAGTGTACTTTTCCTTTGTAATTAAAGTACTTTGATGCAGTCATCTTGAGATGACTATACTATGATAGAGTATATTCATGGGTATGGCATACTTGACTCAGTCCTTTGGGAAGAGGATGAAATAATCTCTCAAGTGTCAGTGTGAAGCTACACTTTTCTCTCTCACTTTATAAAGAGACTATGTCTGACATCTTATTTTTAATTGAAAACTCCTAGAATATCTAGCAAACGTTTTGAAAGATTATGCATAGAGACCTCTAAATAAAATGTATAGAAAGACTCTCTAAGGGGAGAAGTCTGTTGGAGGGATTTGGAAAAGCCCTCAGGCCTGCGTTTTTCTTTTTCAATTTAGAGGGCCCGGTTTCTCTTTTAGAACAAATGAGTGAAAGAACTTTCAGATGATTTTAATAGTTCACAAATGTGTTGCCTGGTTTTGACAAGGGCGTCTGTAATATCTCAAAACTATGTTAAAGATGGAGCATTTAGCAACCTAGGAAGACAATGACTATAAAACACAAAATTAACTCATCAAGTTACTGTAATTTTCTCTCCCTTTGTCTCCAGCTGATTAGTGCAAATTAACCGCCTGAGCAGTTAGCATGCAATATGGAAATCTTTGATATCTGCTGAGAAGGCAGGCTTTTTTTTTTTTTTAACTACATCTATGTAAAATTCCGGAATTCCCTATAGACATTTCTCTACTGTGATTATTAATATTGCTTTGAACCTTAAGGATATGTTTTGTGTATGAGTTTTGAAAATTTCTAACCTTAATTTGTTCAGATTTATAATTTTTATAAATTCCTATATAGGAATTTCACACACATTTTTTTTTAAGAGAGAGAAGAGAAAAGAAATGGAGATACTTAGATACCTCATCTCTTACATGTAGGTAATAAATATCTCACTGGATTATTGTGGGAGTGAAAATTCAATAACACATATTTTAAAAACTTAGAAGATAGTTTGAGCCACACTGTGCATTTAATGTAAGTTTTAAAATTATTTTTATTAAGCACATAGAATTGGATTAGTGAAATATGCTTCTTATTTCAATCTCTTCACTCAGAAAAGGAGATATTTAGGAAATTTCTATTGATTATATTCCATATAGACCTAGAGAGAGCTCAACAGATATGTGAATTGCTATACCAAAAATAGTCAGCGCTGACTATTTGAAAAAGAATGATGTATTATGTTAACAAGGTAGTTAAAAAAGGTCATTAATCATGGAAAAGAAACAAGTTGTATACCTGTTCAGAAGTCAACTGATTTTGGGGGGAGTGCATCTAGAAGAGATCATAGTTATTTGGTAGTGGGATATGATAATCGAAACTACCTAAAACTAAAAATCAGGAGGGTATTTTCCCCCCATTAGCTATGGAATAGTTGGCAGCTCTTTCAGGGAGAAAAATATTTGATACAAATTGCATTCAGTGTATTTGAATCCTCAAATCTTTAAATTTATTTCTGAATGCATTAAAATATTCCCATTTATAGACCATTTCTCTATATAGTAATTAATACATTCATTTAGCAGAAAGTTTTGATCAAGGATCACCAGGTTCTGGACTTTTGTGTTGGGAGTTGAGCACTGAACTAGAACAGTCTATTTCCTGCACTCAAGTAACTTAATGCAGAAAGGAAGGCATACAAAAAGATGAATTTTATGAATGATACATTCAAGAAAAGTCTGAACTTATTTTTGTAATTCAAACCAGAACCTTATTTTTACTTTAAAACATAGTGATAGCCAGTCCACAATAGCCTTACTATGAAAAAGCCCAGATGTCCATCAAAAGAAGATGTGCTGTACACACACACACACACACACACACACACACGATGGACTATTATGCAGCCATCAAAAATTGAAATCTTAACATTTGCAACGATGTGGATGGAACTAGAGGGTATTATGCTAAGTGAAATAAGTCAATCAGAGAAAACAATTATCATATGATCTCACTGATATGTGGAATTTAAGAAACAAAGCAGAGAATCATAGGGGAAGAGAGGAAAAAATGAAATAAGATGAAACCAGAGAGGGAGACAAACCATAGGAGACTCTTAATCATAGGAAACAAACTGAGGATTGCTGGAGGGGAGGGGGTGGAGGGATGGGGTAACTAGGTGATAGACATTGGGGAGGGTATGTGTTATAATGAGCAGTGGGTATTATATAGGACTGATGAATTACAGACCTGTACCCCTGAAACCAATAATACATTATAGGTTAATTTAAGAAGGAAGGAAGGAAGGAAGGAAGGAAGGAAGGAAGGAAGGAAGGAAGGAGGGAAGGAAGGAAGGAAGGGGATGCACTTCAAAAGCATAAGAAAATAACAAGTTGAAAATGAATGTATAGGGTTAAACACCACTCATGGGGCTCAGCACCCAGAAATTCTTCCTGCAACTTCTTTTCCAATGCACAGGGGTAACTTTACTCTGATTTCTAACATAAAATATTAGCTCTGGATTCAAATAAAACAAAATAAAGCTAAACAAACAAACAAATAAAAAACCCATAGTGACAGCCAAATTCTGGTTTAGAGGCAAATAACATATCTCAAGAATATGTCCCATGCCAGAAACAAACTGAGGGCTTCAGAGGGGATGGGGGGTGTGGGATTGGGATAGGCCAATGATGGGTATTAAGGAGGGCACGTATTGCATGGTGCACTGGGTGTTAGGGGCAAGTAATGAATCATGGAACATTACATGGAACTAGGGATGTACTGTATGGTGACTAACATAATAAAAAATTATTATTAAAAAAAAATATGTCCCATGCCAGGAACTGACCCATTGACTCAGTGTTTCTTATACTTGTCTGATATGGGGAGCTTGATCAAAAAGAATACTATCTTGGCACTATTTCCAAGCCTGTTATGGGCTTATTATCTTTGGAGATGACATAGGAATCTGTATGTTGAACAAGAGCCCAGGCACTTCTTTTTAAATTAGTTAATTCAAGAAACACTAGTATATTTTAGAAACTATCATTTGTTTAGCTATTTATGTTTTTGTGTGTTTAATTGGTGGAGTGACGTAGCAAATTAATTAATTCAGCTTAATTCATCTTGAAAGCCAACAGCTTGAATTTCTAAGACTGACATATACAGAAATCTGTCCTTTGGAATAAGCCTATTTCACCCTTATTTGGAACCCTACTATAGTACTCTTCTTCAATTTTATCTTTTAAACTAATTTTTCTCCTAATACTCAGATGTTTAAAATGTGTTCACATGTTCAATACTTAACAGTAAAGAATCACTATGTAACTGGGGAAAGAAAGCAGTGAGGTGCTCTAATATGTTAGTCTCATGATAAAATCAAACTGTGATATTTTGTAAGTCTTTAATTCTTCTGTGATTCCTTTCTCATTCTCTTTCCTTTTTCTCACTCTATATTAAATTGCTTGGAGTTAAAACTACTTACCATCTGTCCTTTAGTATCTGATACGATTTGATTTAAAAACATTTTTAAAAGATCACATTACAAGTGTTTTAAAACAAACCCCACTAAAAGTAACACAAAACATAAAGAACTATCTCCAAGATCAGTAGCATTTAAATTCAAGCACATCTAAAATCTGTTTCCTTTGAATTATATAAAAAAAAAAGAAAAGAAAAGAAAAGAAAAGAAAGAAAAGAAAAAAGTGAAGTAAACAAATACGTAATTCTTATTCTACAGGGACCATGTTATCTTGTTATCTTTCTATTCATAAAATAGATGAAATTACTTCAGTTATATTTATTTGGAGATAGGAAAGGGATAGCTGAAAAAAGGTCAATAATAAATGAAAATGTACTTTAGTCATTCCTAGGTTTGCTTGTCATCTTTAGTAATAATCTAGAAAAAGGATCAAGTAAAATTTTAATAAAATCTGTTAGAAATATGAACCAGAGATATGAACATGAATGGACAGCTTAATGTTGTGTATAAGCCAACAAGGTTATGTAAGTGATCAAGGAATAGCAAAATGAGTTACAGTACTGAAAATGGGCCACCTCATAAAATATGTAACCAAAGGAAAATCAGAGAGGATGATCAATGCATGGTAAGAACATGGAAATAACTGAGTGTGTATGTAATATGAAATTGCCATTCTTCGTTGGGCAGAGTGATTTTTGTCAATGTGGGCTATTAGAAAAGGTGCTAGATTTATGTTTAAAAAATCATTGCCGTGGTCCTAGTTCTGTTCCTCCATGTGCTACCTTGAGGAAATCACAGAAATTTTCCAGGCCTCAGTTTACTCTACTGTAAAAATGAAGATTATACCAGTTTACATGCTACTTTCTAAGGAGTCCTGGGATTTGGTAGAAGCTCCTTAGGAACTCTCAGGGATATGGTGTGCCTATGGAATTATTAATTAAAATTGGGGGACCTAGGCGTGTAATACATAACTGGAAAAACCTTATCTAAAGTTTAAGCAAAAGATGAGAATTATTTTCCTATTAGAAGAAGCGAAAGAACAATTATCTGGATAATTCCACTTCCACATCATATTTAACTAAATTGCCTAGATATGTTAACAGAAATGATTAAAAAAAAGGAAAGAAGCAACACTGATTTTTAGCTTCAATTCTTTGTGAATATAAAGTAAGAACTCATTTTAATTCAATTTCCATAATTTAATGTGATAAATTTATACACTATTCTATATATAAATATTTAATTTATATATCCATATATTAAAATGAAAATGATGAATTTTCCTCTGCACAATTATTAGTTTTTAATATGCTAATAATAAATCATGTAATAGGACAGAAATATGTGATCGTGACACACACAATTATTTTGCTTTAGGAATAAAAAATGATCATCGCATTTAACATCACATTGTCAAAATAAACATTGTTATTTACAGAACTAGTTCTTAAACACATGTTTCATAGGGAAAAAAATTCTCCATTATTTTCACTTAGAATAAAATTGCATTTTGATGTCATGATCAGAATTATTAGTCTTAGTTCCCAAATACAGTACTAATGCAGGCAAAACATGGAGAATATGTACAGATTTTATTAGTCATTTTCTTTTAGAATGTTATTTCAGAATATAGGAGAGTAGTTGATCAACTTAAATTTCACTAGGTTTTATTAAAACCTCATAAAAATTTTCTGTTTTTCTGACTCCCAAAGACCTGAAATAAAGTAATATCCTGAATGACCCCTATACCTCCAATTTCCTTCTTCCTGAACCCATTCCCAGTCTGTCCTTCACACTTCTTTTTTTTTTTAATAATAATTTTTTTATTATGTTATGTTAGTCACCATACAGTATATCCTTAGTTTTTGGTGTAGTGTTCCATGATTCATTATTTGCATATAACACCCAGTACACCATGTCCTTCACACTTCTGCTAGATGTCATCCTAGGACCCTTCCAACCAGGTAAATCTTGTTACAAAATCTTCAGTTGCCATTCCATTGCTTAGATAAAATACTAATGGCCAATATGTTTATTTTCAGCTTTTCACAAGTTGCATCCAACTTTATTACTGTTGACTGAGTTTGTGCGTCCCTTCAAAATTCATATATTGAACCCTAATCCCCACTGTGATGATATGTGGAGGGGAAACCTTTGGGAAATGAATAGACTTAGGTGAGGTAATGGGGGTAGAGCCACCTTGATGGTATTGGTGCCCTTATAAGGGGATGAAGAGCCCAGAGCTTTTTCTTTTTTTTTCCCCACATAGTGAGAAGATGATCAGCTATAAAGAAGGAAGTGGGTTCTCACCAGAAGCTGAATCTGTTGACACCTTGATCTTGGATTTCCCAGCTTCCCAAACTGGGATAAATAAATGTTTATTGTTTAACCCACCCAGTCTATAGTTTTGTTTTGTTTTTTTTGTTTTTGTTTTTTTTTGTTTTTTATTGTAGCCCAAACTGATGAAGATCTATGTTCTCTAGATTTTCTCCTGTCGCTCATCTGTCAGAACTCTATCCCTGCCATACCAGGAACTTGCTGTAAAATGAACACTTCATGCACTCACAGTTGGAACATCCATCAGCCTTCTACCACACCCTACCTCTGCCTTTCAGAATTCTATTTATCATTTATTAAAGTCCACGTACTCTGTGTCCAACTAGTCCGTGAAACCTTTCTTCTTTGTATTCTCAGAGTAGGATGTGCCTCTATTAAAATATTTTTCATAGCTGAGTATACCTGTGTAATACCTTGAAACAATTGTCAAGAGATGCTAAATTGGGATGCCTAGTGGCTCAGTTGGTTAAGTGTCTGCCTTTAGTTTGGGTCGTGATCCCAGGGTCCTGGATAGAGTCCTGCATCGGGCTCCATTCTCAGTGGGGACCCTGCCTCTCTGTCTGCCTGCCACTCCCCTGCTTGTGCTCTCTCTGACAAATAAATAAATAAAATCTTAAAAAACAGAGAGAGAGAGCGATGCTAAATAATTGAGGGCTGTTACCCAGTTTTTGTGGTTATACCCAAAGGTCACCTCATCCTTAAACCAATCATTCCCCTCATTTGCTTCATCATACTTGTATTTTATATTTGTGTTTGTATTTCTTTCTTTTCAGACACTAAACATGTTGAGGGTAGAAAGGTCAGTATAATATTCCCACTATGTTTATCCCACCACTCACCATTTATCTAATGCATCAATTAGTAGAGGATGAATGGACTGAAAATGTAGATTTGTCTCCTATGACTTTCACAAACATTTCCAACACACTTCAGGATCCAGTCTGTGAGCCAAGCTACCTCTTTTTATTCTTTTATTTCTCACCCAGTATCCTGTTAAAATGTGTTACATCAGAGCACATCTCTTCAATGAACTTGCCAATGGCTTCACATATCTCTCAAAGTAAAAGCAAAATCTTCTGAATAGCCTAAGTTCTTATATAATCCTTATGTAATCCGGAGACTTTCTTTATGTCTCTGACCTCATGACCCATACATAGTTCTCCCTTTCTTCACACCACTCCATAGTTCCCATAGTCATGTTGCTGCCCCTGAATATGAAGTGCACATATTTACCTAGGGCCTTAGGTAATATAGGTCTAGAATGCTTCTTCCTCAGTTGTTACATGGAAAGTTACCCTACCTCCTGAGCATTTTTTTCTTAGCAAGGTCTTCCCTGACTATGTAATTAAAAACTGAATCCCTCTCTTAGTGTTCTTCAGCTCATTTTCTGCTATGTATTTCTTCATAGCATTATCAACATATAAGATTCCAAATATTTTACTTATTTACTTTCTTCTAGAATTTAAACGCTAAAACGGTAGATTTTTTTAAATTTATTTAGAATTCAGTGCTGTATATTCAGCTCCTACTACAGTACCTGCTCCTGTAAGTAGCTATTTTAAAAATGCCTTTGTTGAAAGGCAAGAGAAACAAAAGATAAAATGAACTCGTGGGCCTTGGTCAAGATAAAAAGCTTCTGCACAGCCAAGGAAACAGTCAAAAAAACTAAGAGGCAGCCCATGGAATGGGAGAATATATTTGCAAATGATGCTACAGATAAAAGACTGGTATCCAAGATCTACAAAGAACTTCTCAAACTCAATACATGAGAAACAAATAAATCATAAAATGGGCAGAAGATATGAACAGACACTTTTCCAATGATGACATACAAATGGCTAACAGACACATGAAAAAATGTTCAAAATCATTAGCCATCAGGGAAATTCAAATCAAAATCACACTAAGATACCACCTTACGCCAGTTAGAATGGCACAAATTGACAAGGCAAGAAACAACAATTGCTGGAGAGGATGTGGAGAAAGCGGATCCCTCCTACATTGCTGGTGGGAATGCAAGTTGGTACAGCCACTCTGGAAAACAGTGTGGAGGTCCCTTAAAAAGTTAAAAATTGAGCTACCCTATGACCCAGCCATTGCACTACTGAGTATTTACCCCAAAGATACAGACGTAGTGAAGAGAAGGGCCATATGCACCCCAATGTTCATAGCAGTATTTTCCACAATAGCTAAATCGTGGAAGAAACCAAGATGCCCTTCAACAGATGACTGGATTAAGAAGTTGTGGTCCATATATACAATGGACTATTACTCAGCTATCAGAAAGAACAAGTTCTC
Organism: Ursus arctos; assembly: GCF_023065955.2. NCBI lineage: Eukaryota > Metazoa > Chordata > Mammalia > Carnivora > Ursidae > Ursus > Ursus arctos. The sequence goes on along the minus strand of NW_026622763.1, from coordinate 24,728,295 downwards.
AACATTTGCTGCAACATGGACGGCACTGGAGGAGATAATGCTAAGTGAAATAAGTCAAGCAGAGAAAGACAATTATCATATGATTTCTCTCATCTATGGAACATAAGAACTAGGAAGATAGGTACGGGAAGAAAGGGATAAAGAAAGGGGGGTAATCAGAAGGGGGAATGAAGCATGAGAGACTATGGACCATGAGAAACAAACTGAGGGCCTCAGAGCGGAGGGGGGTGGGGGAATGGGATAGGCTGGTGATGGGTAGTAAGGAGGGCACGTATTGCATGGTGCACTGGGTGTTATACAAAACTAATGAATAATCGAACTTTACATCGGAAACCGGGGATGTACTGTATGGTGACTAACATAATATAATAAAAAAACATTAAAATAAAAAAATGCCTTTGTTGAAAAAAATGAATAATTCTGATTTTAACATTATTGCAGGATTAATTGATAGACTACATTAACTCACTTGCTGAAAATATATGATAAAGTAAATGTCCAAAAGAAAAAAAAAAGCTGGAATGTTTTAGGTGTCAAGAGACAGATGCTCAGTGTCATTAGGGAGATTGGAATAGCTCATATAATTGAATAAGGCTATTTTTGTGCAAATACCTGATTTACATGCAAAGGCTACTCATATTTATAATCTTAATCATATGGTATAAATATAGAAGTTCCTTGTAAAGGATAGCCTCTAGAATGTACAAAATGGCACCCTGCCTGAAAAAAAAAAAAGTTAATAAAAATAAAAGGAAAATAATTAGAATAAAACATAATGTTAATAGTGCTATCAATGGTTTCTTTATTTTTTTTAAAAGATTTTATATATTTATTTGAGAGAAACAGAATTTGAGAGAGAGAGAGATCACAAGTGGGGGGTGGGTGGGAGGGATAGAGGGACAAGCAGACTCCCCACTGAGCAGAGAGCCCAACACAGGGCTCAAGCCCAGGACTCTGGGACCATGACCCGAGCCAAAGGGAGATGCTTAACCAAGTGACCCACCCAGGAGACCCAATGGTTTCTTTATTAATGAAAGTTTTCAAGCCCTTCTTATGATGGTTTGGTACTTGGAACTAGGAATGCAAAGATGCATAGCATCTAGGTTCTATTTCCTGCCTTTCAGAGGCGTTGTCTAGTGGGAGAAACAGACTTAAAATAATAACAAATAAGAGTTTTAGGAGAGATTGGTCTAACTATGTCTTAGAAGTCAGTCAGATTTCCTGGAAACAGTAATTTGTGCTGAGTTTTGAATAATAAGTAGGAGGTGGAAGGAAAGACAAAAAGAAGGGGGAATATTTTAGGAAAAAAGAAAATGAATTATTATAGAAGTCAGAATAGTAAATCAGGAAATTGAGGTAGATTGGCCTCACCACAGTCTTGGATGTGGGCTAGGGACTAGGGTAAAAAATCTAGACAGATCATAAGGTAAGATCATATTTCAACAAGGAATAAGTATTTAGTACATATACCTTACTAGACAGATATATTGTAGTGGAGGAAAAGGTTTTCCTCAACTTTCTTAAGGTTCATTCCTGGGTCTGAAAATTAAACTGACAAAGACATATTAACAGGAGAAAAACATGGATTTAATTATATTTTAACATGTACATGGGAGCCTTCAAAAGAAAATGCAGACCCAAAGAAGTGACCAGAACAGAAAACTTTTATACCTTTTGCATGAAGAATCAGTTCATTTGTTGAAGAATTAAAAAGTCAGAAGGATTTAGGCTTGGAGCAATAAATGGTGAAGAAGAAACTAGGAAGATAATGGTTAGTGTGACTAGGTTTGTTTACAGATACTCAGCCCCAAATCACCCATCTGTGATAAGTAGAATATTGTCCTTCTTCCTGAGCAGAGCCTGGAGTATGATCTGGGTGGTGGTGGTGGTTGTTGTCGTTGTTTAATTTTAGTCCATTCTTATGACACCTCAGTGCCAAGCCAATAAGTGTGCTTATCTTTATCCTACCCTTGGACGATACAGTAAAAACAGTCTGGGATATGGGAAAAGTGGCATAGAATCACAAAGCAAACATTTAAAATTCGGTTTCAAATAAATGCAATGCTTGCAAGTCCACATGCTTTTGTGAGAGAAAAATAATATGAAGAAAATAGAATATTGTTATTGGCTATGACTAACCATAATTGTGTTTAAAAATATGTGAGACTCTTAGAAAATTTGCAGTTTTACTTCATTGGTTTTAATCTCCATCATGTTTGTAATACAAGTTCAGGAAGGAATATACATCACTACAACTATATTAACAGAATGAAGCATAGCTGTGAAATACCCCCTTATTTAGGAATAAACATTTCCTTGGCATTAATATGCGTGTCTTCTTGAAATGTGTGTGTGTGCCATACACAATTTAGTTAATTTTGAGTATCCCTTGACAATAATTTTAGTGCCTTTTTTCTTATTTAATTTTTCTTTAATGTTTCTTAATAGCTCTATAGAACCATCTGTTAAATAACCACTTTTTAAGATTTCTGAGAATAGATAGTGCTGCTTTAAAATAGCATGTATTCTCTAAACTTACACTAGATGCATTTATATTATTGTATTTCTGCATCCAAATATCACGATAGTGACTGTTACCAATTTGTAGTTTATGTATGTGAGAAAAGAGATATGACGACATAAATATCCTGGACGCTTCCACTGGGGAAAATCTAATAGCTTCTTGCATATAAAATTAGTATAAATTAACATTAAAAACATAAAATAATTTTTCTGCCATGAATTTAAGTGTAAAACATTTGCACTTTAAATATCATATTTCCTAGCATCCTAGCATCTAACCCAGAAGTGAAATAGCAGTGTTGGTATTCCGTGGTGGTAAGGAATTTTTATGAAGCAAAACTTAAAAAAATAAATATGAATAAATAAATAAATAAATAAATAAAGAGAAAGAGAGACAGAGAGAGAGAAAAGAAGAAAAACAAAAACAAAAACAAAAAAAACCCAAGCCCCAAACCTTGAACTGCAAACCTTATATAGAATTAAATGTTGAATAGTTAAGACTTGAGCAGCCCTTCAAACTTTAAGAAAAGGAGCTGGAAGTGTTCTCAAGGGGACCAAACTAATCAATTGTTATTTAAAAGAATCTTTATTCAATATTGTGTTAGCCAAATATTTCATGGAGTTCTTGTTTTAGGACAAGTCACCCTCATTTTTGCCCATTGTTTATTAAAAAAATTTTTAGTGGATCTTTATTTGATAAAAGCCATGGTTATGTTTCTTTTCTTTCTTCCTTCTTTTCTTTCTTTCTTTCTTTCTTTCTTTCTTTCTTTCTTTCTTTCTTTCTTTCTTTCTTTCTCTTCCTTCCTTCCTTCCTTCCTTCCTTCCTTCCTTCCTTCTTTCTTTCTTTCTTTCTTTCTTTCTTTCTTTCTTTCTTTCTTTCTTTCTTTCTTTCTTTCTCTTTCCTTCCTTCCTTCCTTCCTTCCTTCCTTCCTTCCTTCCTTCCTTCCTTTTTCTTTTTTTAATTACACTTTTAATTGCTCTGAAAACAGTGAATCTCTGGTTCACTAGAGATATTTTTTCTTGCCACCAATTTCTTCTTTTCTGTTTCTGAAAAGACCAGTGCTGTGCTTCCACTTAAATATGAATTTCAAAAAAAAATTACAAATTTAATGTTATATGTCTGTCTTTTTTAGGAATAACACTAATTAACAATATTATAGGGAAAATGTTTGTCCACAGATTTAGTGATTACATAGTACCAGTTCTAATTCCTAAAGAATTCCAGGGTCAATAGGTGTGAACAAGTTTAAGTCTATTTATGAATGTTGTCAATTTACTTTTCCAAAAGGCAGTACCAATTTATATTTCTGTTACACACTTGGTTTATCAATCTACTTCTCGACACTGATGTACTCTTTTTTATGATCTTTCCAAATCTGATAAGTTAAAAAATAAAATGCAGCTTAATATTATTTGATTTGGCCTTCCCTGATTAGTAATCAGAATTTTTATTTTTCAAAAACAGTTGATTTTCATTATTTTTGTAGTTATATTCTATAAAGTTACAGTGCACCCTGAATTAGTCAATATTAAACCATTGCTCCTAGGGGATATACAGGGCTATGTTTTTGAGAGCCTCTGGTTACAACATTTTTATCAACCAATCAATACGTAACCTTATTTTATGTTTCTGTATAAAGAGACCTTATTAAATATAAATTGTTGATTCATTAACCTTGAACTCATGGCCAGCAGAACTATAACTCATGCTTGAACAAAACTTTCTTAATATACATATTTATATATACATATGTTTTTTTCCATGAGGCACATCACAGCATTCTTGAGCTTAGATATACTAGACGGCACTTAAGCATTATAGTTAGGGACCGTTTTAAAAATAAAGTCACCAACAAAAAAAGGAAAATGAGAAGAAAAATATGGTATTAAAAAGACCATGAAAAAGTAATTTATATACTGTATGAGCATGGAGGGAACAAAGTAGAGCATTGCCTCTTTTAACCTCAGCTGGGAAGGTGTGTTTCAGGTTTTGCTGCTTTGATCATGTCCAAAAATGACTATAAAAAACACTGAGAGTATTGATTTTGTGTTACGAATACATTTTAGCAAGTAGGCAAATTCACAAATATGGAATCTGCAAAAAAGAGGACTGACTGTACTTGCTTTTTGCATCTCTTTTTCTGCTCCTTTGTCTTTTTCTATTGGGGTTTTAGAATTACTCTTCTTGGGGTGCCTGGCTGGCTCAGTTGGTAGAGCATGAGACTCTTAATCTCAAGGTTGTGAATTTGAGCCCTACATTGGGAGTAGAGATTACCCAAAAAATTTAAAAAATACAATCTAAATATATATATATTCATATAAGAATATGAGAATATGAATATATATACATATGTATATATATTTATATTCTTATTAATTTATGCAAGCTTAGTAACTTTATGTTAATTCTTTCATTTTTATTGCATGCTTATTTGCTTTTAAACTTTTTCATATTGAAAAAAATTACATGTTAAATATATTGCTTTGATTTTAGTTTTATTGTATTGTGGTCAGACAATGCAATCTCTTAAATATGAGGGATTGTTGTTGTTGTTGTTGTTTTTGCTGTGGTGTCTGTTACCTAGTGATCACTGGGATGGATTTGTGTTATTTCACTGGATGACCATCTGTCCCTTCTCCCTAACTATTACGTTGAGTGAAGATGCTTGTCTTTGGCCTAACAGACTATTTGTTGTTATGAAAAATCCCTAAATGTGGCTATATATTTAATGGGTTGGCCCACTTGGAACCCCAGAGTAGATATGAAAATTATTTTAAGCTGGAAACATTTAAGATTCAATAGATGAAGAAAAAAGCCTTCTCAGAACTGCACTTACCTGAGTAAATACAGAAACTTCTGGAAAATGAGGCTGCCATAAATCCTCTTTTTGGGATAGCTTCACTCCCAGTAAGGAGACCAAGAGTAAAACTATCATAAATTCCCTCCCAGAAAAGATGACTTGCACCTTTATAAGCAAACAGTATCTTAGATTTTCTTATCCATTTGATCTGCAAAAAAACAATTTCTCTTTCCTAAAACCTGCTGTTCTTACCATGAAAGCCTTTTTTCCTCTCTTTCCCCTGTTAAATTAGGTATATAAGCCTTTAACTTTAGCCATTTAATGGGTCACTTCTTTTGTGTGCTTCCATATGCATGTGAATAAAGTTTTACTTTCTCCTGTTAATCTATCTTTTGTCAATTTAATTTACAGCTCCTCCAGGAAGAAACCTAAAAGGGTAAAGGAAAAAATTTTTCTCCCCAACATTAGTTTCATGAGAATTTTTTTGTATATTATTTGCGGCTTAATAAAATATTATTTTTGGAATATTCCATGGTGATTTAAAATAAACTAGAAAGATTTAAAAAATAATTTATATCCTGTGGTTTTATATACAGACACATCTAGACTAAATACTCATGTCTTTACACTCTTGTTTATGTGGTATATGTGTTTTGTTAAGGACAGAGAGATTTTTATAATTTCACCATGTGTATCTACTGTTTTATTGTTTTATGCCTTTGCTGTTTCACATGCATTTGTCATTTTGCTCAAAAAGTTTCAAGAATGTTATATTTTCATGTAGGTAGTTTCCCCTGTTCTTCAGTTTCTCTCTGGAGTTGTCCTTTCCATATCACTGCCACAACTGCTCTTTCAGTTTGGGTTTCTATGGGCTGTTAAGATGTCCACCCAAGTACCTTTAGTCACCCTACGGGATTAGACTTGAGCAATATGCAATCAACTGTTGATGGAAAGCCCTCAGGCACTACTAAAAGGTGAAAGGTTTATTTGCATTTTTAATGTGACTCCAAATACTCACTTTCCAGACAACAGAAGGAAAGGCTTTGGTTAGCTTTCTTAGCTCCTGTTTGATTACCTGTGAGGGTTTCTCTAGATAGTCTTCTTTTTCTTCCCTTTTTGATGCCCCAGCTCCCACTCAGTTCTGATCTTTCATCTGATCCTCCTGGCCTTTTGTGCAAAATTGTAATCCCTTTCTCTGCCCTGCTCCCAGGTGACTCTGATCTCTTCTCCCAGAGGCGGGGTTGCAGGGTCTTCCTTCTTTCCTTATAATGTTTCAATGCTTTGTTATGGCATGTTTGAATCTTCCTTTTGAGTTCTCTCCAGGAATTTTTAATTAATTCCCATTTGGAAGTCAAATAACTGAAGATGAGCCTTTTCTTACTTTTTGCATTTCTGCTATAGCAATCTGATTTTTTCTTGATTCCTTAGAGGTTCTTTGAAAGACTGCACAAGGGTATAGAAATGCAGAAAAGAAGGAAAAAGCATAAAGCTTAATGTTACATGGTTTTATCTGTCTACATTCATTCTTTTAAAGGAATCTACTTCACTCTTTTAAATTTGTTTTTGATATTTAATTCTTCATTGCCAAAAAGCAACACAACTATAGCTGTTTTCTTTATTTTGTAAACGTGTGCATATGTATACACACACACACATATATAATTTTTAAACCTCGTGTGTCTTTATATTTTGAGTTCACCTTTTATAAAAATATAAAATTATCTGTGAGATTTTGCTTTTCTTTAGAAGCTTTTTAAAAATGTTTTCACTTTTATCATTATTTATGCTTTTAGGTTTTTTGTTTATTTGCTTATTAACACTTTTTTGTGTTTTATCTGTTATTGTATAAACCCTGTTTTATTTAGTTTTTCAGTGTTTATAAAAGTATTGTTCTATTTTTCACGTGATAGTTTAATTTTTTCAAATTATTAAAATTTAAATTTCTAATTATTAAAATACAACATACAAAATAAAGAATTGTTTAGATATGAGATTTATTACTATTTCAATTTATCTCTCTCATTAACATTCTTCTAGAATTTTTTATTTAGTTTTCCTATTCTAGAGCTCTTAATTTTGATTCATCTCTTGTTTAACTGCTGTATCTATTCAAGGACTGTTTTCTTTCAATAGTTGCATATGGTGGCATGCTTTTAAAATCTTTGTATCTGATAATTACTTCTGATACCTTCATACAAGAAGGACATCTTGTCAGTTTATAAAATTCTTGAGTCACAAGATATCTATGTTCAATCTTGGTAGTGTTCTAATATTTAGTGATGGAAAAAGTCTGAGACTGAACTAAGCCTTATCACTTATATTATAACATCTTATCTGGATAATTCAAATATCTTTAATATTAAATTTCTACCTTGTACTTCAATCTGAACTTATTTAATGACTTTTTGTAGTTATTGGAGGTTCTCCCTCTCCACCCTCCCACTGTATCCATAGTTCTGATATAAGTTCTAAAGGAGGTACATTTAGGGACATGGATTTCATGGGAGAAAAGTAAATTGCAGTTCCTTTTTCAGTGTTTATTTAAATATCAATGCTTGCTTGCTGAGGGATAGTCAGAAAATCCCGTACTCCCAGATAATATTTTAATTGATTATTTTTGTGTTTAAGTAAAATAAAATAAATGTTTGTCATTTTCAAGCTGGTATAATGAGTACTTGGAAGCACTATACTTTTCTTCCAACTGTGTATTGAAAATGTGTCATTTACCAAGTCTAAAAAGCAACCTTCACTCAGTTATGCATATGCAAGGAAAATAATAATGTTTTATAATTCTAGTGATAAGGATTTATTTAATAGACTTGGGATTATATCATAATCAATTACAAGCACAAGCAAAGATTATACAATTTTTACTGATATCTTCTTTTGATAAATAATTTTAATAAAATCATGTAAAATGGATCTTTTTATTAAAAAGTCATGCAACTCTAAATGCCCTCTAATCAAATGGAACTTAAATACAATCTTTCAAGATTGCAATTTTTAAATTTACTCTTTAAAGATGGATAGTAATATTTTCTATGAGAGAAATTACATAAAGCTTAAAATCACTCTAGAAATATAACTACAGACTTATTTTTATCTCCATAATTGAAAGTATCACATGAACAACTGTCAGTGGTATATTATTATCTACTAAGTCTTCCAAGGTACAAATAGAAACCTTTGCTATTTTGCCTATCCTTTAATTTTTGTTATGAATACCATAAGGATGAATATTAAGGAATACAATTTTCTCAACAATCCTGGCAAAATTCTTGAACACAATTTTAGAAGATAATGGAATTAGTAAGAGCATCAATTGGCTCAACAGATAATATTATGATGTTAAAGAAAACAGTGGTATTACCTTGCAAATATCACACTTCGCAAATCTAATTTTTAAAAGTGATAAAATTATTTTTACAAATATTCTTCCTTTTGTGGTAAATGTAGTATACTTTTTTAAAATTTTATATTATAATGCTTGTATGATAAAAAGTTAAAAAATGTTATTTAAAAACATCTAGTCTTAAGAACCTTGGTATTTTCTTAGCTCACTGGTTCATGTATGCACCTTGGAAGCTAAAACCGAAAATGGAGCATTCTCTATTATTGCTTTTCTTCTATTGACTAACATGCTTAAGAAGTGAGAAGTTTCAAAGAAAGAAATATTTAACTTTCAGAAAATTTGGTTAAAAAATAATAAGGCCTTGAAATTTTGTCAGATTTACAAATATGAGAATGAACCGTATTTTTAAGTAAAACACGATGAAGTATTAAATCGAGCTTTATTAAAAAAAATAAAGTAGTGAAATAACAACTTAGAAGCCAACTTACTGTTAAGCAACTTTCTATTTTGGACAGGAAGGGGGGGAGTTGTAAGCGTTTGTCTCCCTGTGGTTTCCCTTCTCTTCCCAACTTTTTACTTCTGCTGCCCTCACGGTCACCAGCGTTATTTCACAGGGATGAGTGTGGTCCCTCTGGAGATTTTCTTGCCAGCCATTATATTTCTGAAAACCTAGGCACAGACTACTGCTTCCACGTGACCAAAATAAAAATGTAATTTGAAAACCACTTGAATTCCAAGGCAAGTTTTATAAAAGTCCTAAAGTTTAAAATGTATATATCTTCCTAGAAAAGCCATGTCATCACTTCATTTGTGATCTAATAGCATTCCCTAAGCGATCATTTTATAGAACGAGGGTCCAGTGACGTTTTGTGAGTGCTCATTTCAATAAATTCAATAAAATTCCCTTCACTATCGAAACCAGAGCAAAGTATTTTGCATTTTCTTCCTTTTCTTTTTCAGTAGTACTGACAAAGCTCAAGTTAAGATTTCTTTTTTTCTTATACAATAATGTAAGTAGGGATTTAGGGACCAAGATTTAAAATGTTATGTTATTTTGAGATATAGAACCTAGAAAATAATTTCATTAAAAGTCAGACAAGAGCTGAAAAACAACAATACAAGTAAATACAGCCCCCAAATTTAAAAGCTGTTTTATTTTTAGGAAAAAGTTTATAAATTTAAAAAACAAAAGTAAATGTAAGTGTTATATGTCTTCTCCAAAACATCAAACCTATATGTCTAAATTGATTGAAATCGAACACTGTCTGGATTTATGAAATGCAGATAATCTGAAGAGGTCTGTCGATTTCTGCCCACATTATGACAAGCCACAGAGATATGAATTTTCCTACAAAAACTGGTGATTATTTTCATCTCATCTGTGTGAAAGATTCAAATACTATTAACATTCTCCTATGATTGTTAATAATATTATTTACTGAATATTACTATAATCTACTATCTGTAAATTATTATATTACTGTAATATAATAATATGTAATTACTATAATTATTTTTACTATAATCCATGCACCACTCCATGTCATTTTATTCATTTCTTATTTATTCATCATAATGTCTTTGTAAAGTTGTGCTATTACTATACATCCACTTTACAGATGAGGATACTGAGGTTTAGAGAGATTCGAATCCATGGTTTTGTTTTATAAATCAAATTCTCAATAATGCATTTTAGTGCTAATAGAGAGGTCAGAAACTCAAAATCCTACTAAGAGCCAGCAAATGTGGTTAATAAGTAAAGTCAATTAGCTGTAGCATGATCTAAAAAGGAAGAAATATGTTGAAGCTGGGTAGTGTCATTCAGAGCCGAGAAGCAGCTGATTGTTGCTTTGGAGAGAACTCAGATCCTTGGTTTCAAGAAATTTTACAGATGACACATAAATTTGGATTTTTAAACTATTGCTCAATTTTTAAATTTCAACAACCAATTAAAATTTACTACACACCAAATAAAACCTTATCTGCAGGCTGAATCCAGCAGATAGGAGGCAACGTAAGAATTGAGATTATACCATTCATTTCATTTTAAATGATTTAACTGGTATCAAGTCATTTTAAAACTTGGCGTTTAGAAGCAAAGTGGCAGAGCTTGATGACGCCTTTTCTTTTCATTTTTTTTAATTGAAGTGCGATTGACATACAGTATCCTATTAGTTTCAGACGCGAATCATAGTGATTCAGTATTTTATACATTACAAAATGATACTCATAATATGTCTAGTTACCATTTGTCACCAAAGCCATTAGAATTTTAGTAACTATATTCTCTATGCTGTACTTTACATCCCCCTGACTTACTTATTTTATGACTGGAAGTTTGTCCTTTTAATCCCCTTCACCTATTTTGCCTGACTCTGCACCCCCTCTCCACTCTGATAACCAGTAGTTTGTTTCTTATATCCATGAGTCCGTTTCTGTTTTACTTTGTTTGTTCATTTGTTTTTTAGATTCCACATGTGAGATCATACAGTATTTGTCTTTCTCGGTCTGACTTATTTCATTTACTATAGTACCCTCTAGGTCCATTCATGCTGTCTCACATGGCAAGATTTCATTATTTTTTATGGATGAGTTCATATCCATTGTATGTGTATGGCACATCTTTTTTTATTCATTCATCTATTGATGGACAATTGGGTTAGTTTCATATCTTGGTGATTTAAAATAATGCTGCAACAAAACACAGGGGGTGCATGTATCTCTTTGAATTGGTGCTTTTGTTTTCTTTAGATAAATATCCAGAGGTGGAATTTCTGGATTGTATGGTAGTTCTATTTTTAATTTTTTGAGGAAACTCATGCTGTTTTCCATATTGACTGCAACAATTTATATTCCTACTGGTAGTATACTAAGGTTCCCTTTTTTCCACATCCTTGCCAACACTTGTTATTTTTTGTCTTTTTGATAAGAGTCAATCTGGCAAGTGTGAGTGATATGTCGTTGTGGTTTTGATTTGCATTTCCCTGATGATGAGTGCTGTTGAGCATCATTTCATGTGGCTGTTGGCCATCTATGTGTCTTTTTTGGAAAGAAAAAAAAGACTTTATTCTGTATTTATTCAGGTCCTCTGCTCATTTTTTTAAAATTGGGTTGTTTGTTTTCTTTATATTAAATTGTTCATAAGTTCTTTATATAGTTTGGACATTAACCCCTTATTTGGATATAGGATTGGCAAATATCTTCTTGCATTCAGTAGGTTGCCTTTTCACTTTGTTGATTTTTTTCCCCACTGTGCAAAAGCTTTTTAGTTTGATTTAATCCCATTTGTTTATTTTAGCTCTTATTGCCCTTGCCTGAGGAGACTGGTCCAAAAAAAAAAAAGAATTGCTAAGATTGATGTCCAAGAGCTTACGATCTGTGTTTTTGTCTAGGATTTCATGTTTCAGGTCTTATATTCAAGTCTTTAAATCATTTTGAATTTATTTTTGAGTATAACACAAGGTAGTGTCCAGTTTCATTCTTTTGCATATAGCTGTCTAGTTTCCCAACACTACTAATTGAAAAGGCCCTCTTTTCCCCATCACGTATTCTTGCCTGCTTCATCATAGATTAATTGGTCCTATATGTATGGTCTTATTTCTGGGCTCTCTACTCTATCCCATTGATCTGTGTCTGTTTTCATGAGCACCATACAGTTTTGATGACTATAGCTTTGTAATATAATATCCTCTTTCTCATATTGACAGTTGCACAAGTCGCCAGTCTTAATAGTATTTGGTTGACATACTCGAGAGTATTCCTAAGAATTTCAAATTCCATTTTGTAAGTATATCTTGGTCTTAGTTGTATGCTCTTATCTGAAAAAAGTTGTTCATCCCGACCCCCTCCCACCAATCTGGCTTTTGTCAAAGATCATAACAAATTAAGAGGCCATTTACTACAATAACCCCCTTTAAAAAGTGACATTAATTGGTTGTCAGCCTAATAGATTCTGAAGATATATAGAATTAGTGATTAATTTATTGATTTTTTCCCCCTCTGTGTGTGTGTATGTGTTTCTCAGTTTTGTCATGAATAAGAAGTACCAGTTAAGAAACTCACCAGTTAAGAATCTGTTTAGGAGTTAATATTTCTAACATCCCAGGATGAAAGAGTGCTGTCGTTTAAGCTCAAAAATGCATTAAGCATTACAATTCTTAAACTACTGCAAGATACTAAGGAGACAAATATGCTGACAACGAAAAACACGAGAAAATTGTTCTCAATGGAATTGACAGCCTCTATGTCAGTGCTGAATGTACTTGATACAAAATGATTTGCTTATCAAATATCCCCTTGAAGAAAGATTTTGCTACAATGGAAAAATAGGAATCAATACCAATTTTGTGCAGTTTAAAAATAGTGTTTACAAAACATCTGTTATATATTGCTTATTTAGGGCAGTTCTATTGGTAAATATTTTTATTTAAAAAAAAAGTTTTTCTCCTAAAGAAAAGCTTCCAATTCAATTATCTTTTTTTTTGACAACTGTATTGTCAAGAATTGAATAAACTTACCCGCTTTAAAAACTCTGTCTATTGGCAAAGAGAATATAACTGTTAGTAAAGAAGTACACATTTAAGAAAAAATTTTACTCTCTCTTTTTGCTGAACTTCAGAAAGAGAGAGAGAGTATGTGTTTGTGACAGCCCAGCTTCCTAGAGCACACTAATATCCCAATTTAATTAGTCGATCTGTGAATGAAGCCAAGATTAAATTCTGTTCCTGCCACAAATGAGACAAGCCAATCTGATGAACCACACTGAGTGAGAAGCCAAGAAATGACATTGCATAAAACAAGTCTTTTAAATAATCCCTCTCTTATCAACACCAAACCAATTATGTTTATTACTTTTATTCTAATGATTATTGTAAAGAAAAAGAGGTCTGTTGTTGTTGCTGTTGTTAGATTGTAACTCTACTCTGGATGATTTTCAAAGAACATCAAGTTTCTTTAACATTTTGAAATGATATAACTTACAGGTTTGCGCATAATGTAATATAACCCTTTAAAAAAAGATATTTAGAGTTGCATTTTCTCTATGAGATGGATGAGGCAGCCTCTCAAATATCAGCCATTACTGACATTTACTTCAGCATAGAGCATAAAACGCCAAGGTTAAAGAAAGTATTCTTAAAATTTGGTTTTAATAAAGGTTGAAATAAATTAAAATGGTAAAAAATAGCATTGCATCTTGTTTGCTTTATCATAAGATAAACATGATAATATTATCCTAAGATTAGCAATAATGGATCAGAATACGGTTAGCATTTAAAACTTGTGCTAATTGAGAAGAAAAACACCTTTAGTATAACTACTAGTTCATACAAAAAAATCATGTGTTTTTAAATGTCATCGATGGTTTATAAGTAATCCTTAAGACAAGCAGTTAGGGTAGCTGTAACCATTTAAGTGGCTCAAGTATATGGGGTGCCTTGGGTGGCTCCGTTGGTTAAGCCTCCAACTCCTGGTTTTGGCTCAGGGTGTGCTCTCAGGGTTGCGAGGTCCATGGAAATGAGGCTCCTCTTCCTGTTGGGCTCCAAGTTGGGCTCTGAGCTGGGTGTGAAGCCTGCTTTAGTTTCTCTCTCTCTCTCTCTCTCTCTCTGCCCCTCCCCCCTCACACGTACTCTCTAAAAGATAGATAAATAAATAAATAAATAAATAAATAAATAAATAAATAAAAATAAATGGCTCAAGTATACACAACGTTAATTTTACATCAACTTGGTAGAACTCATTTATGACCTACCAACATAAAAGCATTCTTGGATAAATTGATGTTCTGTATCACAGTCATGCATTCCCTTCCATTTTCCTAGACTATTGAGGCCTGAATTGGTTTGTTTTTTTTTCGTGCTTTTCCAACAAACAGCTATCAGCCACATATAATTCCTTCGGTTTGGCGGTTTGGCGTTATTTGCAACAGTTTCGGGCAACAGGGAGAAGCTGAGAATGATAGGATTTCAGAGTTCACCACATGCTGTTACGGTAGCAAGAAAGATATGAGGACAGTTGTGTTTTTAGTTGAGATAATCCTTTTACTCCCTAGTTTGCTCTGTTACTCAGTGATTGTGCAATTGGGGGTTGATTTCCAGTAAACCTTTTAGTATCAACCTCATGATACGACCTATACTATGTAAACTCAAGTGTCTGAATATAAGCTTAAGAAATGTATCAACAGAGAAGTTGCTCTTTGGGTATGTTAATAGTTACATGAGATTTGCAAGCCTAACTAATAATATCTATCCTACTTTCACTCATTTGTAAAACTCTACTACCAGTAAAGTGGCATGGAAGAAGAATACAGAACTGCTTCAAACCTTGGAATTTAATTTAATCTCTTTAAAATTCCATCTTCTATCGCTTTAAAAAATGGATGATATCTACATACATTCTTTCCTCATAAATTTTATGAAACTGGGTTGCAAAAACACTAAAGAAGTTGCATAGCATTGTGATTTTTTTTTTAAAGATTTTACTTATTACTTCAGAAAGAGAGAGGGCGCACAAGAGCAGACAAGCAAGGGGAGGAGCAGAGGGAGAGGGAGTAGCAGACTTCATGCTGAGCAGGGAGCCTGGTCCAGGATCTCAGGATCATGACCCCAGCCAAAGGCAGCCCCTTAACTGCCTGAGCCACCCAGGCAGGCGCCCCTAGATTTATGATTTTTAATTCATCCTCGGTTATGGCTATTGTGTATGTCATCTTATATTATTTAGTGAAATGCATTTTAAGTCATGACTAGATAATCTTAGCCTTTTGAAACTGTGTTTATGTGCTCTATTACATTTACCATGTGAAAGTATCATTTTCCTTATTGCAGAGATGCTAAGGCAAATAATTGCTCTCATACATCATTGCTACTAGGATCCCACTTTGGGGATCACAAACCTTTGGAGAATTTGGGATAAATTAAACAAACTCAGTCTGGTTACGGGAATAGAAGAGCATTTATTAATTCAGTGTGGCTCATAGAACAGTAATACCTAGCATACTGTTGCTTCCTAGCAACTTGTAAAACGGAGATCCTGAAAAAGGTTAATATAAGAAAAATGTCTCCCCCTGTGTTGCCATTTACTGATTCATGGATTTGTGCATTCATATTTCATTCATTCATTCAAATACATAATCAATTTATTGAGCAGCCTCACTCCAGTGGGACATAAATATAAATCAGTTTTATTATTTTCTGATCATTGAATTCAACTGCGCCCTGTCAAATACGCCTTTTCATTCTCTTATTAACTTCTGAAGAAGATCTCATGCTTTTTTTTAGTTACCTTACATTATTAAAAGTCTAGCCCTATCCAAAACTACAATTTCCTATCAGATTTAAACCTCTCTTCCTCTCCCCTTTTCCCAGCATGTTTGAGGCATGTGGCAGTAGGGAGGTGAAATAAAGATGGGCATAGTTTATGAGTTCATTTTCTCTCCTCAATGAGCACCTTGTAAAAGAAGTAGTGGTTTTGTTCTGGGATCATTCTTCCTAATTTTTTTTTTCCTGGTTGTGCGGTGGAGAGTGGGAATGGGTGGGAGGACAAAGAAAGCAGGAATATTATATAACTAGTCATCTATTGATGGTGTAGCATCTTCCGTGGTTTTTCTTTGTATTGGTCTGATTACATTTTCTGCTGGTTGCCTCTGACAATGTGACGGTTTCTGCAGAGCTGGTTCATTTTGCACTTTGCGGTGGTCCTCTAAGTCAGTGAGGGCTCTTTTAGAGAGGAGTAACAGGATGCTTGGCATCTCCAAAGCTTCTTTCTATCCCTGTTACTTCCAAATCTCTTCACAAATAGTCATAGGCGTTAATGAAGACGCTTACATATTCTCAGCGATTCTTCATAAAGAATTGTATGTAGGGGGGTGTTTCACCACACTGTTTACCCAGGCACACTATGCATGGAAATCTCAGCAAGCCTCTTATTTTCATGCATAATTCAAACTTCAGAGGACATGGCTTCAGGTGATATGAGAACGCTCGCACCATGCTCTTCTCTACTCTGCAAGCAGCAGCTGTATGTGGACCTACAGGTTGCCAGTTCAACAAGCATTCAGTCAAGGAAGAAGCGGTCGGGTATCCTTCTGGGTACTCCTGATGCTACAAGTGATTCTGTTGAGTTATCATCTCCTTTTCATATTTGTCTTGGAAGGAGAGGAACACACACACCTTTATTCTACCCCGTGGGGTCACAGAGAGTAACTTCTAACACAAACATGATGATTTCAGTGATTTCTGTTGATTCCTTCTTACTCTTTTCTAGACTTTGTATTTAGGATGAGGATGGGGGGGGGAATGTGTTTGAGCAAAATAATGTTTGTTCGGAAACCTCTTACAGTGTCTTCAATTAGACATCTACTCCAAATGTATCTTGCTTATGGAATTTGCTTTTCCCTCACTTTATAACTGCAGTTTATTACTCATTATCCTGTTACCTGAGATTATTGAGCACTTACTCTAGTAATATTTGGTTTTACTTCTTAGTTTCCTTTTGGGAAGTTCAGTATTAAGAGATATGTAATCCAGGATAAGGGATCATGAGACGGGCTTCTAGAATGCATGCCTCATGCTGGGAAATAAGGGAAAAATAGTGATTATTAGTCAGACAAAGCCATGTAAATGGGAGTCAGTATATCTTATTGATAAAATAGAATAATACTGTTACCCATTCAGGGTTGAAAGTGTGGCAATTAATTAGGCAATCTATGCAATATTCACATTTCAAGGAAGTGTTAATATAACTATTGAAAACCTCAGAAAATAAAGGTGAGGCTTACTCTCCATCCCACCTGAGTCTCTAGTATACTTTTCATTTTCCCATTTTCTTGAACATAACATGTAGGCTTATAGTTCTAGATTTGTTCCTTCTTAAGGAATGTGTCTACTTACTAAGAAATAATTATGCATAATTCTTCAACATCTAATGAATTTTTCCTAGTGTCTTGTACGTTTATCTCAAACAATAGCAGTTTTTTAAGACCTGGTGTATCTGGAAGATGTTCCATGCTCAAAATTTGGACTTCAGGTAGATATGAGTTTGAAAGTTTTGCTTTGTCATTTGCTAGTAATGTCATTTCAGGCAAGTTAACTAATCTTGAAAAACCACAATTTACTTGTAATATGGTGGCTACTAATACTCATTCCCTAGTTTTTGTTGTTGTTGTTTTCCGGAAATTAAATACACACAGAAATATATACTCACTCACTAAACCTGGCATTTGGCCTGTTGAAATACTCACAAAAGAGTGGCTCCTCTTAAGAGTAACAGGATAAGTTGGTACTTGGCATATAAACACAACCACTAGTCTTTTGTTTTCTGATTCTGTGAACTACTTTATTTAGTCACTTCTCAAAGTTTTCTTTCATTTCAATCTCTAGTATGTCCATGTTTTTAGAATATCTGAACTTATGATAGAATTCTGCTGCCATTCGATCTGGCCAGTGCACCCGATTTTTACATTAGGCTCAGCGCCTTCTGCATCCACACACATGGGATAGTTTCCCTGGGTCTACCTGGTTGTAAAAAGCTCAGTTTTCATTGTTCTTGAGGTCTTACTAGCAGCTGCTAAGATAACTTCTGCCTTAGCAGAAGAGCTGCTGTGTGAGTATATATGGGCACATGCGTGTGACATATATGTGTGATTTTCAGAGTGTACACACATGTACATGTACACATGTGCATATCTGTGTATGTGCACTCATGTGCAGGCTTCCTACAGAAAGGTATGAAATCTGTCCCATTGCTTCATATGAAATCTATCCCCATTGCAGAAAATAACTGATGTCCAGTCTTAGTATGCATTTGAACTATTAAAGCCCTGTCCTCTTCTTGCTGTATCTGCATTAAACAGATTTCTCCAGTGCAATTAAAATGCTATTTATCAATTTTTAACAAAAGATTAAAGAAGATTTCACTAGAAAGAAATTAATGTGCTGGTGTAAATTGTTTGATCTATTTGTGCTTTACCTGCGTTTTAAAGAGCTGCTCCTATAAGGAAAACAAGATACATTAAGGGCTTTTTCAGTCAAAGGATAAATTACAAATATTTACTAAGAGCCGATTATGGGTGAGGCACTGTGTTAAGTGCTATACTTAGGCAAGTCCTCTGGCACTAAATTTTTTAAAGTGGGTTTTAGAATATTAATATTTTTACAATCATGGTGTCTTTGGAGAGATTACTATTTTCAGTGTCCCCTGGACTTATGTTTTTACCTGAAATCAAATGATCCTTAATTTTTTAAATGGCCTTTGAACATTTAGGAACTGAGCAGCTAAATAAGCTCTTAATGAGAGATATTTTAGTGGCTATTGAAAATATCAATTAGTAGTCTTATTAAATTCATAGGTGAGGAGAATATCATATTAAACATGTTAGATTTTTTTTACCCTTAATTACCATGGCACACTGAGGTCCGAGGTCCTCATTTTAGCTAAGATGCTATTTCATTACAGAGTTGGAGTTAATAGCCTGAAGAAAAACAGTGGAGAAGACTGAGCATCAGTTACAGGAGAACAGCAATTCTAAAAGTACTCTAGAATATATTTAATGCTTCTGTTACCATATGTTATTTTTAATAATGCCTGAGATAAAAAGAAAATAGTACCACTTGATGCTGTATAATAATTATCTAAGCAGAAATTCATATTAGCTGATTTCAAAGAAGCACTTTAGCATTTACAAGGATGAGTGCAGGGTATAATTGAATACTCTACAGATATTCAGATAATAATAAGTAATTGTTTTTCTTGTTTGAATCCATGTATTTTAGTTTCCTCTCATACCAAAACATTTTTGCAAGCAATTCTAAAGATATACAATAGTATAAATGAGAAATCTAAGAAGTAGAGACACATTTTAATTTCTGACCTCCCACTACATTTTAATATGGATTTATAATTCTCAAAAGGCTTTCATGTTTATCTTACAAGATAAGATCTTCACAAGAATCATATGATCTTCACAAGAATCATATGAGGCGTGAAGTATGTTTTCGTTATGACCATTTCAAGGATGAGGAAAGGAAGGCTCAAAGAAGCTGTATTGTCTGCTCAAGGCCATGCAATTAACTCTCACCATTACGTCCATGGATTTTCACCTTAAATTATTTAGCAGGGGACACCTATCATTCATTGACAATTTATTATTTAACAAACATAGTTCTAGGTTCATTTAATTTGTTAAGTAACAATCACAATATCTCTCACACAAGAGATTTTATCTTTGTGATCTTATAAATTGGGAAAAAAAAGTTTAAGAGCACTGTAATTTGTTCTTATATGGACCAATATATTTATAATGAGGACGCATTAAAAGTTTCCTTTTTATTGTCAATATTTCTCAGGAAGAAAATATTATTTGGCATTTCAGCATATCGTGTAATGGAGGAAAAATCTCAATTTTTAAAAATAATTTTATTATATAAAGCAAATTGTTTTAAATTTTAAATTTTAAGTTGTTAGAAGGTGGGCAAGATAAAGCATTACCACATGACATTTCTAAAATTTACTGTATGCCACCTGCCAATTCAGTTAAATTTGTTCTTATTTTTCTTTTCTTCCTTTGTGTTCTCTTTCTTCTCTTCCTCTTTTCTCTTTTTTGAAGCAACATCAATTGACCGATATTTGCTTAATAGAGACTTTAATGGCTACTTGATAAAGAAAATAAGTGTTAAGGAAGCTTTCAAAATTTCAGAATTTGCAAATTATTTGTCAGTGCAGTTTTTTGCTTGTTTTAAAAATTTCAGGAAAGCACACAATCTTCTGATTATGAATAAATCAATATAGACAGATTGATTCTCCATGTTCTATTGAAAGATTATCTTGAACACAGTTTAGTGGTTAACTCTGTAATTACATAATGAGATTAGAAGTTTAAAAAAAATATGTACTATATGAAAACCTGACAGCTTTTAATTTTCCTACAAATACTGTGTCAGCTGCGATGCTAGGAAGTACAAGATTTTAATAGTGTACCAAAGGGCCTATGCTCAAGAATTGACTAGTGAGCAATGACTTGCCCCTCTCAGGAATATGTATTTAAGGAGGCCTTCTGCAGGCCTGTTCTGAGTTAAAGGTCAACTTTAATTTCTCAATTCATGTGAACTGTTTGTTATTTCCTACACGCTATCCAAAGGCCTCTGGAAGTGCATTTCTTTCTACAGGCCTCATCTCACAAGACAAAGTATACACGAGAATCACTTAACTCAGAATAGACATCAACATGGACTGAAATGTTTGTTTTCAAAAACAAAATCTAGGTTTCGTACATTTAAAATGTTACTTGATTATATAGCTAAACTCAATTTTGAGGACTTTCAATAAGGAGGGTTTTGGAAAAAAAAATGTAGCACACCTTGTTTTGTATGGGGATTCTTTCTAGAAATTCTTTGCTGTTTGGAATGCCTTTGTTTTTGTAAGAGGTTTAATAACTACTATCCAAACAAATTGGAGCATATTTGATATGGGCAGGTGTAATAGGAAAGCAATGTTTATTCTTCAAGGTCCAAGTCTAAATTAAACCCTCAGCTTTAAATGGCACAGAAAATGCTCAGCAAATAAATTACTAATACCTGAAAGTAAATCATGAAGAAATGAGAAGACAGTAATAGAGTGGCTTGAAGAATGTAGCAGGGTACAACTGCTTCGTATCTCTTCTTGACCAAATGGTCCTCCTCAATCTCGGAAGAGTGTTCTCATGAACTTGCAGGCTTTTTGTGAGCAGTGAGAAAAGAACATGAGATGGGGAGGGAGCCAGGAAGGGGACACCTGCTGAAACTGTAAGATCAAAGGGCAGCTGGATGATATAGGCAAGTCACACTCATGCTGAGAATAGATGCTCTTGTTGCTACTTGAAAGTCTGTCAAAGACATTTCTTAACTGTACTAAAATGCAATTAAGATACAGAGAAGATAGTTTGGGTTAAGAATTAAAATAAAATAGAACTAAATCTGGTCAAGATGAGAAGAGAATAAGAAAGAAGTAGAAAAACCCTAGTGAAAGTATACCACAGGAAGAATTCCCCAAGGTCTCATTAGGGGAAAAAAATAATAATCTTAACAGAACTTAGTCTATGTTACGTATTTTAGCTATCATTTTCAAATATGACATTAACTTCTTTATGAACTTCATTTGGGTTAGTACCATGGGCAAAGGCTTGTTTTTTCGTAGCCAAAATTGTTTCTCTAGTGAGCACTTACCTGCCCCTACCTTTGGGACTGATTTTAACATACTTCAGCTCTTACAGATTACCCCTCGTAATCTGCTCAAAACTTTCCTTCAAAGGACTGCCTCTCTTCCTTATAGTGGTTGCCAGTGATTCTTTACTATAGCTATTTTGCAGTTGTGTATAAGGTCATTGAATCTCTAGAAGCCGAGCACACCTTAGTCCTTGGAGTGTGCCTCTATCCTTTTGAATTTAGGATCCTTGCCTGAGTTCCTAGACAATCACTGCATGTAAGGAGATACTGGCCCTCTGATAATATCTTTCTCAGCATAGCCCAGAACAACAGGGAGATGGGTGTGATGTGTAATCTAGCAATTTCACACGTTCAGGGAGAATGTTAACCAAAAAAGGTCAGTTGGAAAGGCTTAATGGTTTTAGTTATTTAGTTTGTTGTTATGAACACAGATGAGCAACTCATACATAAAGTCTCATCTCTGGTCTGCCTACGTAGCTTTAATTATGCCATATGACTTCATTTGTGTCCTACTTCATCCCAAAAATCTGGAAGTCAGATGAGAATGCAGTTGGTCTCTAAGATCTCTTTAAACACTAAAGTTAGGTGATTTAAGACATTTTGTCCCAGAGGCATAGTTTTTAGATATAATGTTATAGTTAAAAGGCTTGGGTGAGATAATTCTGTTTTAAAATTAAGGTTAAGGTTAAAATAGTTAAATATAGTATTTTTTTATATTTAATACTACTATTTTAGATTTTTTATAGTAAACATGATGACAATTTAAAACGTGTTTATATGATCATATTTAGTACTTATAAGTCTTTGGACCTAGCTCACGGATACCAAAATGTGTGTAATTATTTTGAAACTTTATAACGTATTTTAATGCCCTCTCTTTGTAATCTAACCAACATGAGTTCCCTCCTTGGTGAGTCAGAAACTGCACCAAGCTTAGTTGTCTCACAAAGAAAACTTTGCAGCAGATAAGGAGATCACAGGGAATGCCTTCCAAAGCTGTGAACTCCCAAGACAGGGTGAATGGGTGGGTTCTTTTTGTTTAGGGTTAGGATGAATATTTAGACAGGGAAACTTCGTCATGGAATATAGAGGCAGGCATAAGGTCACACATGCCCCTTAAAAAAAAATGCCTAAATATACATTCTATGTTATGTAAATGAAGCTGAGGCTCCTCTTTGAGTGGAGATTTTAGTATTCTAAAGAGGTAAAGGTAATTGTAGGTCATTCCAGAAGTCACTCCATGGTCCATCTGCGCAGGCACAAGTTGGGTTTAGTTCAAAAGGTCTGAAAAGTCTGGGCCAGCAGGAGGTCTTGCCAGGGAAGTCACCATCACTTGGAGGATAGTTTTGGGTTTCCTTTGCCAAGACAAAAGTTAGGGAGTACAAGCAGGTGGGCAGTAAAGGCCGGTCTTGGGGTCTAGCTGGTGACATCTCCATGTCCCCCGACCTTGAGGGTATTTTAAATTCAATCCTCACAGTCTGTGTGATTTGCCCTGAAAAAGACATCCCAATGAAACTTTTCAAATATTAATAATAAATTGATTTTTTTCAGTCACAAATTAGTCTATCTTACCTGTACCCTCAGTTCTCTTGTCCATCTCTTCATTCATTCTGTTCTCTTGGCAAGATAACAAACGTGATTAAATTCAACTCTCCACATCTCTACCCTTGCACCCAGGCAGTTAATTATAGACAGAAGCAGCGAATAGCACACAAACAAACAAACAAAAAAACAGCAAACAAAACACAAATAACAATAATGTTCATTATTCTCATTTTTAATTCCTAAATACTATTGTCTGAGTAGATTATACTATAGCCCCAAAATTTCATTACATATTTTCTTCCACTAATCATTTCACATGATCCCTTCTCTTTTCAATCTTCCACCTCCTCTCCAATTTGTATTCTCCTCTGAGTGACTTTTCCTCTTAATTTCCTGAGAAAATATGTGCAGCAGAAGAAAACTTCCATATGCAACTACTTCCTATCAGCCACCTCTGTTATATCTAAATTAGTCTGCTTTTTTTCTTGTTACTTTGAGATCACTGTATGCTCCTGTTGGAAAACCAGCTTCTTTCCTTCTTCACTGGTTCACTCTCTTGGCTCCTTGAAAACATTATCCCCTCCTTATATTGCATTGTATTTATTCTTGTATCTATCATCCCCATAGGTTACTAGCATGCCTAATTTTTCCTAATGTGTTACCCCCTACCCCAAAAAGGATCTTGACTCTAGTTACTCTTTTCTCCTTTGCTTCAGAGAAAAACTCATTGCGAGAGTTGTGTCTACTCAATATCAATTCCTCTCATCCAGTTCTTTCTTAAACCACTTCAGTCATGATTTCTCCCTTACTTCTTCACAGAAACCACTCTTATCAAGGTCAACAATCAGCTGAATATGACTAAATGAAAATATCAATTTTCATTTCACATTTTACTTGAACTCTCATCAACGTTGGTCACAGTCGATTACTCTCACTCCTCCTTGAAACATTTTCTTTCTTTGACATCAGAAACCTTACTTGGTCCTGGTTCAGCTTCTGCCTCGCTGGCTACATCTTCACAGCCTTCTATGTTTTCTTACATTCCTGAATGACAAGCCTTGCAATGCCTCAGGCCCATGCTTTATTCACTCTTCTCTACCTATACTTACTCCTCAGGTGAACCCATCTAGTCATTGGCTTTAAATAACACTTATATGCTAATTACTCCCAAAATGTCTCTTTTACCTGGACCTTTCTTAAACTTCAGGCCTTATATATCCAACTACCTAGACAACATTTTCTCTTGAGTATCTGACAGGTGTAACAAATTTAATAAATCCAAATTTGAACTCCCCTGCTCAAATAGAGTAATTCAATTTGTCATGATGTTTGAGTCAAAATTGTTGATTTCTCTCTTCCTCTCATACGCTGAATCTAAATAAAACAACACATTATGTCAGCAGGAACTTCAAAATATTAAGAATCTAAATTCTTACCACACCACCTATAACTCTTTGGTTGAAGCCATCATTGTCTGATTGCCTACATCATTAAGAAAAACCTCTTTTAAATTTATCTCCTAAACCCCACCCTTACCCTGGTTTTCTCATTATCATAATTGGAATGGTCATTTTTATTTATTATTTATTATTTATTTTTTAAAGATTTTATTTATTTATTTATTTGACAGAGAGAGAGAGAGCACGAACAGGGGGAGTGGCGGGCAGAGGGAGAAGCAGGCTTTCCATGGAGCAGGGAGCCTGATGTGGGGCTCCGTCCCAGGACCCTAGGGTCAACACCGGAGCCGAAGTCAGACTTTAACTGACTGAGCCACCCAGGCATCCCAGAGTGGTCATTTTAAACATAAGCAGATCACTTATGTTTAGGTGACACCTCTCTGCTAAGAGCCTTCTGGTACCTTTCCATTGTATTCAGAGAAAAAGCCAAAGCTCTTCAAATGGCCTACAGATCTCTACATTACTTAGCTCTGATCATTCTCCCTCTCTGTGTTTATCTGAGCTTATTTCATATCCTTCTATTCTACCTTAATTAAGTAGGAGACACAAATAAATTGAGATTCTTGATTCTTGAGAAAATGATTATTGACTAAACCTCACTTACCCAGAAGCTCTAGCTTATCTACTATCCTCCAAATAAAATTGTTTAACTTTTTTTTTCTTTTCCCCTAAAAATTAACATTATCAGAAGCTGGAAATACAATCAAAGGAACTAGATATGCAATCTTCCATCATTTTTTCTTGCTTTTCATATTCCATATTTGCAGTCCAGTCTCTTTGTTCATCAGCACAGGCCAAGTTGTTCACATGTCTAGTATTTACTATGACAGGATGAATAATTAAGTCTAACTCCTCCCCCAACCTAAGGTACACATTCAAATTGAATCAACTTTTTAAAAAAGTGACTGGAGATGGCCTCCAAATATTTTATTTAGTTCTTTAGTAAAGTATTAATTTCACTGGAGTGGATTCAGTTATTTCTCATAGAGGTATACCACTTTGCCTTTATTGAGTTCTAACCTGGAATAAAACAGAAACTGGATTTGAATCTACTTTTTGCCAGGATTCATCAAATTTTTAAAATCAACATAAAAGAATATAGAATATTGAAACCTTTAGGGAATGACTTTTGATGTTTCCGTAGTGAAGATTTTTAAAAATCTAGCATTTGTCACAATTCTACCTAGTTGGTAATAATAAATAAATGCAGTTTAGAGCAATGAAAAGCTCACTGCCTATAGGTTTTATAATTAATTCAAATTTATATGTTTACAAACTTTTATTTGTTTATGGACTAAATTTCTCAAAATAAGAAAAGGTAGAAATTTACTAATTTGTTCAGATTTGTGTGTTTTAGCCAGTATTTATAGATTTTTTAGCTAGATGTAGCAATTTTCTTGCTTCTGTTTTCACTATTTTTTTCTATCAACACTAAGCCGATGGATTATTCTTTTTGATAAATAAGGATTGGGATATTTTCTAAACAAGGAATGAAACATACACAGCAAATGCATGGCCACTAATCCCTGTGGGGCTCATGACCAAAATTTCCAATCGGGTGTGTTCTGTTGACCTGATATAAGGGCTTAGAGACTTTCTTTACATAAAGCTCCAGCACTAGGAAGGGCACTACCAATTGATTTGTTTGGCACTTAATTTGTATTCTTGTCATGAAATATTCCTTAGGATATCCCAATTACAAGAATTTAATCTCTTTTTACTGTCATATTATTGCAGACACTGTAGGGGGTCCCACACATGTGCCTTTACTCTTCTGACTTCAGTGAACAGTGGTCCAGTGTTCAACTTCCAACACCCTCACTTCTTGGCTGGAGGGCTTTCTTTCACAGCTGTGACTCCTTTGCTGCCCTGTGATAGGACATACATGGCAGAGAGTTAACTCTAAGAGCTCTCCTCACCTGTGATGGACGGGAGGCACTAGATACATATCCCTTGCCCTTTGACTGAGATAACACTGAGATAACTGAGGTGGGGTTTTACCCCAGTTCCCATAGTTTGTCCAGTGGAACTAAACTCCACTCGCCCACGGTGGGAGCTGGCTTCATGGCACACACTTCTGTTTTCCTTTCCTTGTTTCATTTCTCTAGTCTTCTACTGGGGTTTTCCTTTAACTCCTAGCTCCCACTCTAAACTTCATGTCTGGGTTTGCTTCTGGGGAAACCCAAAATAAGATACACATACCAATACATTGCAAAGATGCTAACCTTGTACACAACTCAGCACATGAAACTAATACAATGCTTGGAGGAAGGGAAGCCTTTAAGTTTCCCATCAAATAGAATCTCATGCATTCATTTTCTAGATTTGGGATGATTTACATGAACAGCTTTGTATTACTTTTCTTCAAATACTATGTAAAATAGCCTATTAGGTTTTCATTGTTATGTGTTTAATTATTTTCAGACAGTGAACTGGATTACAAAGGAATATATTCGCTAAGTTTTGGGATTGAGGTATTTAGAATTGGTTCTAATAATTCCACTAATTTTAGCCAGGTATGAAAGGAACGGAATTTGGTAGTGAAATGAGGGAGACTCAGACACTGAGAAAGACATTCAGAGAGATTCAAATTACAGAAAACAATACTCAGCATTTAGCCTCCAGAAATAACAGCCCACTGTGCCTGAAGGGTTGCTGTGAATATTGTTGCTGCTTTTAGCCTTCCGTTCAAACTGTAATGGATTTTAGGCTATACATGACTGCATAACATTCTAAGGATATCCAGATGTTGAGTGAATATTGCCAGGTAGTCACTTAAAGTGTTAGAAGTCTTTTATGGTACTCCATTTTCTCTAAGACTGTCTATAAAAGTCAGGAAAAAAGCTTTATAAGACTGTTAAAGATATAACATGTATGACTTTTTGGGTTTTTTGTTTTTGTTTTTTTTCTTTAAGAGCTAGACAAATCCCTTTTATGTTGTCTCAGAGGGCTATGCATCAAGCTGGCTAAGGCCCTTGGGTATTGTCTTCTAGCGTAAGTTGCAAAGGCAAAGCATGATATCCCTAGCCATTTTGACACTGATTTGAAAGGACCAATAAGTTTATTTTCCCATTTGGAGCACCCTAGTGCTGTTTTCTCTTTCTGACAGTTCCTTGAAACAAGGGCAGAGACCATGTCTTCTATTTACCTTGCAGTTCCCAGCAATGCCTGTTATAGTGCCCTCCGAAGAGTAGGCACTCAATAAATGTGCCTACTGACAAAGGCAAAATGACATTAGTCATCTCCTGGCTATGACCTTGTAAGGGAAATGTAAGTCCTTCTCACCCCACATAATAAAAAGCTGCCTGTGGCCATTAATGGATGTGAAAAGTTTTTATCAGCTATGTTTCAGGTGTTTCTCTAGTAATTTCCAGGTCTCAAGTCCTCATTTTGAAGCAGAACTTAAAAGGTGGCATGAGAACAACACATTTTCTTTAAAATTTATGTTATCCTTTAGGATTTCCAAGGGTTCAAAAAACTTCTCCGTGGAAATAAGAAGAGCCCCTTCAATACTTTATACTGGATTACATAAGGATTTCTGTTTTCATGGACCTAATACATTTCTAACAGTCTACCCAAAGCCAAATTCCCCACTACGTAGATTAAGCATGTGTAAGAAAATGCCTTCCTGCCCCCTTCTTCCACATGAGGGTAATTTGTTGAACTATAAGGATAAGTGGCTTTAGTATCAGAAAACTAGGGTTTAAGCCTACCTCTGTTTCATATTATGTAATTTTGGGCAAATTATTTAATTTCTTTGAAGTTCAGTTTCCTTAATAATAATGCCTAACATCAAAAGCTTGTTGCAAGGATTAAAAATTAAGGTGTGTGAAGAGAACATCTCTGGTAGCTCATCTATGATAGTAATTCTGTAAACATATTGATGTCTGAAGTTGTACGTGTTTAAATTTTATGGGCTTTGCACACACCTCTAGTTCATCTTAAATCAACCTGGCAACCTCTCACTCTCCTTCAGGTCTCCACTCAAACTATACACTTGAAAGTTTTCCTTAATTCCTCCTGGCAGACTTAGGCATTCCCACCACTTTAGAATCATATCCATATCGAATGCTAATTGTTTTTTTGCATAAATGATTCCTTTTGCTCTCTGAGATCCGGACTGGCAGAAACTGTGTCTTCTTATCTGTCTAGCTCTGGTTTATTGTACATCACTGTCCCCTAGTATGTACTAAAGGAATAACTGGTGACTGAATGAACATCACACAGTTGAATACGCCTCAATCTGGATAGAAATGTTTATAAATTTTACAGTAAGATACCAAAATTCAGGATTATTTAGGCAGAATACATGCACTTTCAGAATTCTAACCTAAATGGAGAGATTTTCTCTTTTTATAGGAAATCTTGGTAAAATGGCCACGCTGTCCTTTCCTTACTTTATTTTGGTGTCTAAAAGGAAGATTGAGGGATGGGAAGAGAGGGAACAACAGAATGACCATAAATCAGAAGAAATGGACATTATACTATTTTCTGTATGTCCTGGGTGCCAGCATAATGCATGACATAAATATTTTTGAATGAATAGACTTTGGTCTACTATATTTATTATTTATTTATTTTTTTAAAAAATTTATTTATTAGAGAGAGAGAGCGAGATCACACAAGAGTGAGTGGGGAGAGGGTGAGGGAGAGGGAGAGAGAATCCTCAAGCAGACACCCTGCTGATCACGGAGCCAGATGTGGAGCTGGATCCCAGGATCCTTATGTCATGACCTGAGCCAAACTCAGGAGTTGTCCGCTTGATGGACGTAGCCACCCAGGCACCCCTTCAGTCTACTTTATTTAGAAGAACTAAAAGTTTAGAGGGAATTTCTGGTTATTTACTCTACTGTATATTCTATTTTTCTGAAATTCAGTTTGTTGAATCTACATTTCTGCCACCGCAAGCCTATATCAGTGGTATATAAGTGGCTGCGTATTTTCTGCAAGCACTAATTTCTTTAGACTACTTAACTAGTTACAATAAGTCCCTTCTCATTTTCACACATTTTTGTATCATTGGCAGCAATGGAACCATTGGCGTGCAGAGCAATAAGCAGTCTTCTGATGACTGATACTTTTGATACCACACTGAGGTTAATTGAAGGAACTTCCATTGATTGGCCACTGAGGGTGTCTGTGCATAAGAGGTGCTTTGAAACAAAGGGGCTGTTCGCTGTTGGGTCCTTTCTGTGCCACTGGGCAGTGTAGTAATCCTCATTTGACCTATTTCCTATTTGCACAGACTTTGTTCTAGTCGTGCTTTTCTTCGGTTCCCAAGACAATTAATATAGATGTAAACTTTTATTTGTATGTCGTTTATTTGATCATATATAAATATATATTAACATATTGCATATGCATATATAATATAATAATATGTATAAATGTCCAAATTTCATCTTTTTATAAGGACACCAGTCAGATTGGATTGAGGCTCACCCTGGTTGTCTCCTTTTTACTTCATTACCTCTTTAAAGATCCTATCTCTAAATACAGTCACATTCTGAGGTACTGGTTTGAAATCTTGAAAGAAGAAATCTTGATTAATTTGGGTCATTAGTTTTTGCATAAGACATGTTGGTTACACTTGGTTCAAATTCCGATCCCTGATTGGTACCTATGATTGAGTGGTGGTTGGGGAGGTTTGGAGTGGGATCACATAACATAAAATAAAGTGTGGACATTTTGGCTCACTCCTTATTGCAAGAAGTATGGGAAGAGAGTCACAATGAACTGTGACTGGCAGAGCCTTTAAAAGTCAGTGTTCTTACAGGTTTTGTTCAGAGATGTTTTCAATCTTTGTCTTTACTATCAGAAATGCAGTCATTTTATCCCATTTCTTTTTTTAATAATTTTTTATTATGTTATGTTAGTCACCATACACTACATCATTAGTTTTTGGTGTAGTGTTCCATGATTCATTGTGTACAACACCCAGTGCTCCGTGCAATACGTGCCCTCCTTAATATCCATCACTGGCCTACATTTTATCCCATTTCTATGCAGATGACTCGCATGCCTATCCCTATACTACCCCTCCTTTACCCACTATCACCACATCTGATTATGGATTATGTAAAAGGCTTCACTGAGTTTTGTTAGAGGTTTCCAAAAGTACTGCAGCTAGAACTAACACAAAATTCCACTTAAAATCCTCTATGATAAGAGTTAGGTGGGTAGGAGAGTATTTTCCATTTTGTTTCTAATACTCCTCTTGATTACGCCTGACTATTTTGGCCACTGTAGCACATCGGGGTAATGTCCTCAGAAAATCATCTATTCTGATAGGAGTCTCAACAAACCTTTTGGAATAAAGACAGTAAGATGAGTTCATCTGTGTGGACCAATTGAAAAAGTAATAAGAGCATGGCCCAGCTCTCTATCCAAATGATGCTGAATACTTTTCTCTAATGCATTACCTTAAGCTCGCTCATTTGATCCTCATGCTACTTTTCTGCCACTCTGTAGCCTCCGGAGATTTCCCTATAGTTTATACACATTGACTTGGCATTTCATTACTCTTTTTTGTAAAAGCTAGTATGATTTGCTAAGTTGGACATTTTCGTATGCTGTTTTTCCAAGTATTTATACCACATATAAAATAAGAATTGTCATGAAATGGATCTATGGAAATTTTTTTTGTATGCATTTCATTCAGAGAAGTGTTCATTTATTGTTTATTTTCTTTTGTCATTACTAAATCAAGTTTTTATTCAGACAAAGTAGATAAGTAATTTTAAATGTAGCACTTTACAAAAGTCTTTATGAATATTTTAACTGCATTATACCTATTAGTGGCCTTTTATTAAAAAAAGGTATTTGTATTTTCTCAAAGAGCTCTCAAGATATCCAATTTATGGCTAGTTTCTAGAGAAGCTGTGAGAGAATATGAGAACCTTGAGGGCATAGGGATGGCTCTTCTTCAACTATTATCACCAGTACCTCTCACCTTGTACATTAGGAGAGCTCAGCAAGCATTTGTTCCACTGAAGTCGTACTGTGCCTCTTAGCAGCATCTCACATTTTCTTCTGTAGCCCAAGATTTTCAATCGATATGGAGTTCATTAGCTTATTTAGTGTGAAAGTGAGATTCACCAAGTACATCTTACACCACCCTTGGCCCTGCCAAAATCAGAGTCCTTTGGGGAAGCACTTATTCTTCCAGCAAATGGATATTTATGACTTGGAACTCTGTGTATAAAATTCCCTCTATTTTCAATCACCATCCCCAAACTCTCAGCTAGAAAGAAATAGAATATATATGAAATCAGAAGTATGGAACACAGGAAGGGGGGAAACATATCCATGTTTAGTATCTTTGATGTAATCACCATCTCATTTCATCTGACTCAGAGAAATTCATCCTTGAGCATTATCTTCCTAACTTTACTGATGAAGATGAAGTTGGGGCTTAGAAATTAAGTCCACTTGCTGAGAATCAAATAGGTACTTGGAATCAAAGATGAAATTGAAACTCAGGTTAATCTGTGTCTTTGTATGTATCATCTGATATCAAGCCTGAAAATAACACAAGCTTGACAGTGTCTGACAAAATGGATGTGCAATAAATATGTGTTGAATGAAAGTATAAATGAGTAATTGCCCCTCAAGTTTGCACTACTTCTGTATATTTTATCACCTTTGTCCAAAGGATTGTTCTGGATTGCAACATCAAAGCAGTCAGAATCAGCATACCATTTACTTTTAGGCCAGGACAATCATGTTATAAAATGAAAATAATGATAAGAGCTAGAGGCAGCTCACAAGGCTGGGATCAAATATACACAATTAAGAATCTGGAAAGAACAAAAGCAGCCACTAAAAAACAAAATCAGGAAGATTTTAACTAGCCAAGGGTAGAAACACCAGATAGTAGAGTTTGAACTTTAAGAGCAAAGACCAAAGCACAACCTCAACAGGTCAAGAAGGCATGAGAGACAAATGTCTAGGAAAGAAAGATAAACCTGCAATCTTCCAATTCCTGATCTCATCTCCTCTATTGTTGACTTGATCTTCTCTATTATGTATGCAATCCTTTTACTTTCTAATAGAGCTGACCATGATTCCAAAAGGGTGAGTTCTGTTTAGCATTTAGGGTATATTGAAGTAATCTGTTTCTGTCAAACTGTTTGCTTTTGGCACTTAACAAATGTTGGTTGGGTATTTGGAATGAAAATACAGACTTAATGATATTGGATGGGTACCTAAAAAATTTGAAGTGATTTGTATCTAACTGGTTTTATGATTATTCCATAAAGATTATTGTTCTTGCTTTCAAATAGCTTACAATCTAATGATGGATTCCAAACAATTTAAGCAGTATACCTTATATTAAGTGTGAACACATTTCACAGAGTTTTACAAATTCCTCATAAAATTAATTTACCTGGATTCACTGTTCTAACTTTAACCAATTTTAACTTTAATGATTATACTCAAATGAACATTTCTGTGCATACTGATGTAGGTTCTAACTGAAATGAGGAAATCTGTCTTCAAAAAGCTGTTCATAACTAAAAGAGGAAGGAAGAAAGAAAGGAAGGAAGGGAGGAAGGAAGGGGAACAAACTTGGATTATAGGTTTTCAGACCATAAATTTTTAGACCATCATTATTTGCATGGCTATATAGTACATTAAGAAGCTTGGGTCTGTTGTGCTCACTTTCATTTTACAATTTTGAAGCTCTTGACATATGAATGTTATCATCTCCATTAACATACATAGGAAAAGTGATGAATAATGCACACACATCAATTAGCCTTGAGCAATCTCTCAACACATTTGAACTCTACCTACAGTTATTTCAATGGTCCAAATACTGCAGAAAAAAACTCAAAAGTACACTGTTGTTATCATTATCATTTGTTTATCAGACACAGAAAATATTTTATATACCCTAGAGACAACTGACTCCTTTTTCAAAACTGTTACTTTCTAATTAAAAAAACAAGGTAGGCTGGGGCGCCTGGGTGGCACAGCGGTTAAGCGTCTGCCTTCGGCTCAGGGCGTGATCCTGGCGTTATGGGATCGAGCCCCACATCAGGCTCTTCCGCTAGGAGCCTGCTTCTTCCTCTCCCACTCCCCCTGCTTGTGTTCCCTCTCTCGCTGGCTGTCTCTATCTCTGTCGAATAAATAAATAAAATCTTTAAAAAAAAAAAACAAAAAAACAAGGTAGGAAATCTGAATCCTGTTTTGATATTTATAAATGATAGTTAAAATTCAATATAATTAGAACTATAAGAATGTGTGGTTTTATAAGCATATAACACTATATGGGAGAATAGGGAAATATTGGGAGGAAATTGAGCACAGCACATTTCCATGAATGAAGTTTTAAACCAAACCCTCTAATTACTTTTTCTGTATGGTCCTGGGCAAAGCAATTTATCTCTCTAGGTCTCTATTATAATCCAAGTGGAGAAAAGATAATTTCACCATGGTAGTGCAAGGGTCAGTATTAGCTCAGATTCATTTTCATTTGGTACATTTACTTTTTTATGGATAACATCACTTGAAGTAAATCATTATCATTCCTAAATTCTGGTTAGCAGACCCACCACTTAACATAATAAATTAAAAGCAGCCTTAATACAGTCCCTGTGAGAAATTTAAGGTCCTATATGAACAAAGAGAGAATACTTCTTTCTTTATGGTTGCTTTATGTTTCTCTTCCGTTCCCCTCCCTTCCTTTCCCTCCTTTCCTCTCCAACTCTTCCTCCTCTCTTTTTCTTTCCACGCCTTTCTGTCTCTATCTCATCTTTATCTCTGTCATCTCTATTTCTATCTGTCTTCCTCTCTCCTGACAGGCTTTTTCTGTTGCACTCCTACATGCCTCAACATAGCTAACCAATGCCTTGACTTTATATGTCTATTCAAGCCAAAAGTCAGTAAGAGGTTCCTGTGTCATAATTTGGAAAATCAAAGTCTGAGAACCTGATTAACCCGTTGCAACCAATTTATTGGATGCCCCATGCTAGGTGTTCACTGTGAGTCTCATAATCTAGGGAAAGAGGACAGGGGTGAAGGTTACAGCAATATAAGGGACAATGTACTGCAGGAGCTAAATCCTGTGAGGGAAGAGCCTCTTCCTGGGAAACAAACAACAAACAAAAAAAATGGATGATGAACTGACAGATACTCCAAACTGAATTTCCTAACTGTGCATTCTGTATTTTACGAAGAATATCAATGTCAGAGACTGCTCATTAGGTTTATAGTGGATAATATAATTATATCCTGGTCACCAGCCAATTGGGCATTAGGCCATGAAGCCTTAGCCCAGCAGATCACTACCTTGTTTTCATTCACCTGCACAATTTTCATCTTTCTTTTATAAGTATTTAGAAACACTTTTGCCTCACAATTTAATTCAAAATAGGTAAAAACCCATTATAGTGAATAATTAAAAATGCATTATATATATATATATATATATATATATATATATATATATATATATGACTAAACACACACACACACACATTTGAAACAGGTTGACTGGCAGATGGAAATTCTATACATTTCTAATGGTCATGGCTTTTCTTCATACTGGAATATGAACTTTGTTCTTCTACTTTTGCTGTTTCCTGTGGCAAAACAAAGTAAAGCCTGGAAGCATTTATTAAGGAAATTATAGATATTGTATTTTTAGACTTCTAAATTTTCTGACATATTGATCAAATCATTGATTACTCAGATAACTTTTCAGGACAAATAAAACTATCTTCTAATACTTCATATTTGTCTTTTAAATTGTTGATTTTCATAAGCAGCGTTTGTCAGTAGGACATTTGGCTTCTATTTCTCTTTCTGTAGTAATGATAGGTGTTCCGGTTACCATTTATCTTAACCATGGATATTTATCACACAAGAATTTTCCAGTTGCAAATGGTAGAAAACTCTGTTCAAATCAGTTTAAGCAAAAAGAGAAATTTAATGGCTCAGATCACTAAATAAAACGAGCAGTGCTGATGTTAGCATGGCTGGATTTAGGGCTTCACAATAAGTCCCCAGGACCTGTGCTTTCTCCATTTGGCTTGCTAAACAAATCTGATTCACTATTATGCTAATTACCAGTTATCTGAACTGTCAAATATCTCTTTTAAATTCTTAGTAAATGGAGAAGTATTCTTCTAAATAATTTTTGGGCAGTGTATCAGTCAGAGTTCCACCAGAGAAATAGAACCAGCAGGATTCATAAATATGTATAGATTTCTTGTAAAGATTGATATGTGGTTGTGGGAGCTAGCTAATTAGATGAAAATGCTTATGGCAGGCAGTCAGAAAGGGCAGGCTGAAAGTCTTGGACAAAGCTGATGGTGGTGTCCAGAGGTGACATTTCTTCTTCCTCATGGAGACTTTGGTTCTGCTCTTAAACTATTCAACTGAATAGAATAAACCCACCCAGATTATGGAAAATAATCTCCTTTCTTAAAGTTAGCTGATTATACATGTTAATCACATACATAAAACATCTTCACGGTAATACCTAGGTCAGTATTAAATCGAATCACCAATATTAAATGCTGTATCAAGGTAAATTGACATGTAAAGCTGAATATCATAGGCACTGATATTAGAAGAAAAAAGACATGGAGATTGAGCAGCAAAGAGTAACTTAAGAAAATTCTAACATAGGTGTGATTCAAACAATCTGTTCTCTGAAAAATTAATTGGCCTCCATGTAAGAAATTACTAAGATTGGGACAAGATTACCATTATTGAATAGCTTACTGTTTTTAATTCTTTGGCTATGACACTAACAAGAGCTTGTTAGAATACCTGCTTCTCTCAATTAACAATCAGTAGAGCTACCCTACCAACCTTTCATGAGTGTTTATAAATTGTAAAGTACATTTATCTTCAATGATCTTGCTTCCTGTTCCCTGCAGAGGCACAGGCTACAAGCTTTAGAATTCCCTGTTGTATTCTCAGAGCCTTCAACATAGTAGATGCTGAATCATTATTTCTGAAAAGAAAGAATGGGTAAGGAAGGGAAGGGAGAACTAGATACAGACATATTTTCAATATTTTGCTATTACTAACAATGTTACAGTGAGAACTTAGTGCCTTCATTGTCTCTTATTTGTGAAGATGTCTCTTCAAGATAAATTTTGGGAATAGAGATTGCTGGATCAAAGGGCCAATGCCTATTTAACTTTTTTTTTAGGTACTGCCCAAATTTGCACTGCAGTGATTATAGGAATTAGAGATTTCAAGCAAGTTCCCCAGGTGATTACTGTATCTAGTAAAGCTTAAGAATAACTATTTTAGAATGTGAGTATTTACCTTTTCAAGTATTAACTCTCTTGTCCAAAAAAAAAAAAAATGTGCACCTGTAATACTACAGGTAATACAGTTTTTACTGGCATACCTGCCAATTTGCACAGCCCTACACTACTGGTTGTTGATGGAAACCCTGAAGCTCATCCTGGTCAAGAAACCCTGGTTTAGGAACATCTCACTGTTATAAAAATACTTGTTTTTCTAACTCAGTGAGGACAGTTGATTCCTTTCACTAGCTTCATTTGGCTTCTGCAGTCTTAACTACAGTTAGCCTAAGCTTGATCCTACATTTCTGCTTAAAACTAAACCAAGAAATTCGGGTAATATCACTTATGAAGAAGTTATTGATTTACAGACCTTTTACCTTACTTTTTTCTAAGTATATCTTCCCTTCACAGCTGGGAAAATGAACATCAAACAAAGAAATCTCTATCTTTTTACACTGTTATTTTATCTGTATAACCATAAGATTTTATCATCATTACAACATTATTGCACAGTCTATTCCAACAGCAAACTGAGATGTGTGCACAATTATAAACAACAAATAATATACAAGAAAACTGTGCTGTAAAGTTTCACTTTTCTACATGGTGTTTTCCCCCCATTTAGTAAGAATTTAAAATAGAAATTGACGGTTCAACTAACTGGCAATTAGCATAGCAATGGGCCAGATTTGTTCAGCAGTCCACAACTTCATGGATACTTACCTTAGTCACTTCTGAGACAGCCATCTGTGTTATTTCAGCTCAGAAGAATGCCTCCATAAACCAATAGGACTTCCTTAAGTGCAGAAATTAGGTTATACATCTCTGCATATCTCAAAGAGCAACTTTTTGACATCTAATATATTACTGCAAATATTTTACTGTTCCATGAATCAAGTATATTGAGCATGAGCCTTTGAATATTGACATCCTGCAAACTGACCCCTGAAGGACTCCTAAGATAGTATTGCCCTTGGTCATGAAGTTAATATGCCTAGACTGTAAAATCCATTCTTCATAAAATGGAATGATACCTTGAGATCTTATGAGACAGGTAGACTTAGACTTTCTGAGAGAAATTTGAAGTCAGAATATATCAAGAAATATATTTTATGAAAGTTATTATACTCGAATGCTATTCTCTATTCATACTTGTCCCCAATAAATTATCAAGTCCTATTGACTAAGATCCCAAATATTTCTGAATTTTCTTCTCTTTTCCATCCTCAGCCCCTTACTAACGCATAACTACCAAACCAGTATCTCCTTATCTAATCTCCTAGTACTTTCAAACCATCCTACTCATAGGTGGCAATACTCTTAAAAATTCTTGTTGATTACAATAAATATCCTACTTTAAAGTAAACAAAGAAGCAAACTTTTGCTGGATACTACATATAGGCAGTCCGACACTCTTAGGAATACAGCCGAGTTTTGTTATAATCTGGTATCTGTACTTAAGTAGAAAGGAACGATGAAGAGATGCCATTAAAAATGAAAATTTTTAATTTTTCCAGGCACTGGAAAACCATATCTTACCATGAACCCATCACTAATCCCTACAAATTCTCCAAAAGGAGCTATATGCAAAAAGGGCAGTGTAATCAAACTGAGGCAAAGCAATAATTTATTATTGACTAATGATTTGGGTTCAAAGTAGAATTCCAGTGAGCTGTGCTGGATAATGTGGAAAATTTATTTATTTTCCTAAGCTAGAATGAACTTATCCATATTTTTTCCCCCTTTAACTCAATTTCAAGTCTGAGTTTTAGATTTTATTATCCAATATGAGGAAGTCAGTCTAGAGCCTTTGTGAGTGTGTGTTGGGGGTGAGGGGGAGAGAAGGGGAGAGGAGCGAGGGAGGGTGGGAGGGAAGAAGGAGGGAGGGAAGGAAAGAAGGAAAGGAGGAAGGAAGGAAGGAGAGAAGGAAGGAAAGAAGGAAGGAAAGAAGGAAGGAGAAAGGGAAAAAAAAGAAAATGAATGAATGGGCAGACATATGACTAGGTCTTGAGCATGCAATACTGAATAAAGCAGATATGTCCTTTGTCCTCTTGGAGATTATAGTATACTTAGTAAACAGATCTTAAACATACTGTGTGTGTGTGTGTGTGTGTATCTTTTATTCAAGTAAAATAAAGAAGAGCATTGCAAAAAATACAGAACGGCATCAGATTATATCAGATAAACCTAACTAATACAGGAAAGGCAGGGAAAGTTTTCCACAGGAATTGACATTTAAGTTGAAATCTAAAGCCAAGATTGAGATACCATTGCAGAAATTACTTTCCAGACTGGGGGATAGTATATGTGAAGTGCAGAATGGAAGAAAAGACATGGCTTGTTTAAGAAACTGAAACATGGCCAAAGTATTAGAAGTAGAGAAGGATAGCACTAGATGGCCAAGGTATTAGAAGTGGAGAAGTATACCAGTAGATGAAGCTGGAGAGATAGACAGAGACTAGGTCATGCTCACCATTGTTGGTAATGTTAGGAATATGAGGTTTTGTTCTGACTGCTATTAGCAGCTATAAGAGGGTTTTATAATACATAGTCCACTTTTCATTTTAATAAGATCCCTTTGGTGACTATGAGGAAAGTGTTTAAAAGGAATAAGAAACAGAGATGAAATATAAGTCCCCAGGCAAGAGATGATGGTGACTTGGTTTAGAAAAGAGAAACAGAGAAGGAAATAAATATGGGATTGAGATATATTTTGAAGCTAGAAGTGGCAGGATATGGTGATGAATTAGGTGTAGAAGATAAGATAGAAGTTATGGAGGATAAATTCCTGGTTTCTGGAATGAGTCATTGGGTAGAAAGTGACACTATTCACCAAAATGGAGAAAAATGAGGGGATAAATCTGGTAAGAAAGAACAAGAATTTACTACTGGATATGTTACATTTGAGATGCCTAAAAGAATTTCAATGCAAATACCAAAAAAGCAACTGTACTTATTAGTTAGAATCTCAGAAGACAGACTAGAATATTAAAGAGTTATTGTAATATTAATGAAAATCATGGAAACTTTAAAGATTTTTCTATGAGAAAATTTAGAGATTCTCTATCTGAACCTGGGAAACTCCAATTTTAGAATCCTGGGCATGATACAAAGGAGGTGGGAAAGGTAGCTAAGAAAAAACAGTCAGGTAGGAAGAATACCAAGAGATTGCTCAAAGAAAGAACAATCCTCAAGAGGGAGAAAGGATTAACTTGGTCTGATGCTATGGAAAGGTCAGTAAAAAGGGCTGAGAAAGGTTTAGCCACATGCAAGTAATTGACAATCTCTGTAAGTTAAAAAAAAAAGTGGTTTGGTGCAGTGGTGGGGTTGAAGGATATATCAGTGTGGTAAAAGGGTGATTGAGGGGAAAAATAAAGTCAGCTTGTATGAACAATTTTTTGGACAAAGTTGGATGCAAATGAAATGTGGAGAGAAAGGGCTAGAAATGGAGAGTGGTTTGAGGTCAAGAGAAAAAGTTTGTTTCAGGATGATAAAAAGTAGAACAAATTCATATGTTGAAGGTAAGAATTAGTAGAAAAGGAGAGGTTAAAAATTCAGAAAGAAGTGGGAATTATTGAAGACAGGTTTCAGAGGAGATGGGATGAGTATATGTGTTTGCTTTGTATCAGACTAAAAGATGGGAGGATGCTGCCTTCTGCATTACAAAAGGGGAGGATGGGGAAGAATTAATGTAGATGTAGATGGGTTTTAGCTGGGGCTGTAAGAAAACAGAGCTGCTCTTTGATGTGCTCTCAAGTCTCTAACCAATAAGAGGAAAGATCATCCTCTGAGAGTGCAGTAGGGTGGGATAGAGTGATTAGAAGGCTGGGACAGTGGGGAAAAAAATGAGAAATAAAATTTGAAGGTTGGCTGATGGGCAGAGAATGGAGAGGGTCAGTGGGGACAATGTCTCAATGAACTCAAAGAGTTATTGCAGTGAGAGTACTGGTGCAATACAGGTAGAAAACATACTGGCAGGTGGAAGAAAAAGACCCTCTTGTATGTGTGTGTGTGGTGGGGGGTTGGTATCTCTTTTGGTGGAGGTGAAATTTCTGGTGATGACAAACAATATACTGTTTGTCACAATGGAAATTGGTGGTTGAAGTGTACTGAAAAGAAAAGGTCAGATGCAAAGAGGAGGTCAAGAAAGCAAGGGAGAAAGTTGTGGATCCATTTATCCTGTAGATGCTTGCCTGGTTTGGAGTAGTCAGAAAGACAGAAAGCTAGGTGCTGACTCTTAAATAAAAATGATGAGATTAAAAAAAAAATCAAAAGGTTGTCAGATGATTCTTTGAGGATGGGTGCTATTGGTTAGACCCTCAAAAAAGCAGATGTTACAATATAAGGGGAAAATAATAATCTAGAATTAGGGGCGCCTGGTTGGCATGGTCGTTAAGCATCTGGCTTTGGCTCAGGTCGTGATCCCGGCATTCTGGGATTGAGACCCATATCAGGCTCCTCTGCTGGGAGCCTGCTTCTTCCTCTCCCACTCCCCCTCCTTGTGTTCCCTCTCTCGCTGGCTGTCTCTCTCTCTGTCAAATAAATGAAATCTTTAAAAAAATAAATAATAATTTAGAATTAATAGAGGGGAGGGCATGGATTTTGTAGCTACCCCTGAGGTTCTTGTTAGGAGCCCACATATTCAATGACTGCTGGGAAAGATGACCTCAGCAGCTGGTAAGTTTCCGTCAGAAAAGTTAAAACATTGGAAAGAACATTAAGAGTACAGTCTTAGAATATTGTGGCATTTGTGATCATAGAGGAGGAGTTTCAGAGGGCAGATCAGAAGGGTTTGGCTAGGAAGAGAAGAGGTTGTATCAGTGGATAGAAAGTTATGCTGCACTGCACTTGAAGCAGAGAACTGTATAAACAAGGGTAACAATGTTGAAAGATTTTGTCTTAGATAAAGATGAGTTTATAAGAGTTCCAATTATGGTCTGAGAATAAGGGCTGCCGGCCAGTCAAAATATGAAGCCAAGTGTGTTATTATTTTTCAGGCAGTTAGGTTTGGCTGTTGCAGTTGAGCCATGGATAGGAAGAATGAGGAGTGAACAGAAACTACGTGGTTCTCCTCTTGGAGAATAGAGGAAGTGATGGATCATAAGCAAGTCAAGTTGGACCAGCCTCTTGCTGATAGGGCCAATACTCTATACCCTCAGGCACTGACAATCCAGAGAGATGATTAGGTTTTTGGTTTTTTTCTCCCCCACTGTGTCCCAATCTATGTTAAACAGTGATGAAATACCTATGTGACAAAGAGAAAAATAATAATAAAAAAATAAAAATGTGCAAATCTTTTTCTTTCTCTCCTTCTCTCTGTCTCTCTTTCTTTTTTTTTTTTTTTTTTTTTTTTTTTAGAGAGAGAGAGCGAGAGGGAGATTGTTTGTGTGCCAGCAGGGTCAGGGTGGGGTGGGCAGAAGAAAAAGAAGAGAAAGAATCTTAAGCAGGCTCCAAGCCCAGTGTGGAGCCAGATGCTGGGTTGGATCTCAGGACCCTGAGATCATGACCTGAACTGAAATCAAGAGTCAGATGCTTAACTGATTGAGCCACCCAGGCACCCCTCTCTCCTTTTTTTTTTTTTTTTTAATCACTCCTCTTTTACAGTGGTAGGTTTATTAATTGCTGAGTTGCATCCTGGCTCTCAGAATGTGGAAAATGGAAAACAAATGGAGAGAAAAGCCTAAAAGACTAAGATTTATTATTATTTTCTTATTGTTTGGGTAAAATCATTAAAAAAAGATTAGTTCAAGGCAACATTGGGGTCAGGTGCAGATTGAGGTAGCCTGTATTTGAGTTTGTGAGAGAGTTTAGCCAGCTGGGATTAGGGAAGAACATTTGGAAATCTGTGGCTTGAGTTATCTATTCAGTTAAAAAAAAA
Organism: Ursus arctos; assembly: GCF_023065955.2. Taxonomy (NCBI): domain Eukaryota; kingdom Metazoa; phylum Chordata; class Mammalia; order Carnivora; family Ursidae; genus Ursus; species Ursus arctos. The sequence goes on along the minus strand of NW_026622763.1, from coordinate 24,685,271 downwards.
ATATATATATATATATTTATATATATATTTATATATATGTATATATATATATATATATATTTATATATATATTTATATATATGTATATATAAATATATATATATATATATATATATATTTTTAAATGCTGTTCATTACTAGTACCCTTCTTTGTCTTTTTATGGGAGACTGCAAAAAAAAAATTTCAGATACTTTCTATTTATGCAAGATTGAATATTTTTTTATTTTTAAATTTAATTTAATTTATTTTTTTAAAGATTTTATTTATTAATTTGACAGAGATATAGAAAGAGAGCACAAGTAGGCAGAGCGACAGGCAGAGGGAGAGAGAGAAGCAGGTTCTCTGCTGATCAGAGAGCCTGACACAGGGCTGGATCCCAGGACCCTGGGATCATGACCTGACCTGAAGGCAGCTGCTTAACCAACTGAGCCACCCAGGCACCTCTTGAATACTTTTTTAAAGCGGCCCAGTGCCACAGTGGAAGTTATTTGAGGATTACATGTGAAAATTATAAAATGATTGCTTCATTTATTTATTTATAATTAATACAATGTTTTATTAGTTTCAGGTGTGCAACATAGTGATTCAACAATTCTATACATTACTGAATGCTCACCATGATCATAATCACCATCTGTTACCATATATTATTATAATATTGATTATATTCCCTCTGCTGTATCTCCATGATTTATTTATTTTCTAGCTGGAAGTTTGTACCTCTAATCCCTTTTATCTATTTTACCCGTCCTCCCATCTACATCCCCTCCTGCAGCCATCAATTTGTCTCTGTGTTAGAGAATCTGTTTTTGTTTGTTCATTTGTTTTTGTTTTAGATTCCACATATGAGTGAAATCATATGGTACTTGTCTTTCTCTGACTTCTTTCACCTACCATAATACCTCTAGGTCCATCCATATTGTCAGAAGTGACAAGATCTCATTCTTTTTATATGGGAAAGAATGAGATCTTGTCACTTCTGACAATATGGATGGACCTAGAGGTACACACACACACACACACACACACACACACACACTCATGTTGCTTTCATATCTTCACTATTGTAAATAATGATGCAATAAACATAGGGGTGCATATATCTTTTCAAATTAGTATTTTCATTTTCTTTGGATAAATACCCAATAGTGGAATTACTGGATCACATGGCATTTTTATTTTTAATTTTTTGAGGAAACTCCATGCTGGTTTCCACAGTGGTTGCACCAATTTACATTCCCACCAACAAGGGTTCCTTTTTCTCTATAGTCTCTCCAACATTTGTTATTTCTTGCCATTTTCACTGACCTTTCTAACTGGTGTGAAGTGATATTTCATTGTGGTTTTGATTTGCATTTCCCTGATAATTAGTGATTTTGAGAATCTTTCCATGTGTTTGTTGGCCATCTATATGTCTTCTTTGGAAAAATGTCTATCCAGTCCTCTGTCCATTTCTTTTTTTTTTTTTTAAGATTTTATTTATTTATTTGACAGAGAAACAGCCAGTGAGAGGGGGAACACAAGCAGGGGGAGTGGGAGAGGAAGAAGCAGGCTCCCAGAGGATGAGCCTGACGTGGGGCTCGATCCCAGAATGCTGGGATCACGCCCTGAGCCGAAGGCAGACGCTTAACGACTGAGCCACCCAGGCACCCCCTCTGTCCATTTCTTGATCAGACTATTTCTTTTTGGTGTTGAGTGTATAAGTTCTTTATACATTTTGGATATTAACCCCTTATCAGCTGTATCATTTGCAAATATCTTCTCCCGTTGATTGTTTTATTTGGAGCTAACATTTCAATATAAAAATTTTTCTAAAGTGGTATGATTTTTTATTGTCCAATGTCTTCAGAAGAAGAATTATCTAAATCTTAAAATAGAACATTAAACAATGTAGTGGTTTCTCGTGGCACTTCAGCCTCTAAGTGTAGAAACCCACTGAAGTCAGCTCAAATGTATAGAGATTTCCTGAGACAATATGGAAAATCTTACATGTTCATGCAACTAAGGATGAAAAATAAAGATGGACTCTGGGGGGCCTAATTCCTCACTCAAAGATTACAGGGTTCCTTTCATCTGGGATTTCTGTCTCATGGGTCACCCACTTCCGTGTACATGTTCCAGTATTCCTCCTCTCTCCCTGCCCCCATCCCATCCCCACCCCAGCTGTTTCTCTTACCCATGTTAGCACAGCTGCCCACTAGGTGAGCTTCACACTTTGGGGGTTAGAATATTAACAGAAAGGATCTTGGTGACTCAGCTCAGCCTATGATTTGTTTTCATTTCTATTGCATGTTCCTCGTTGGTCTAATTATCTGTAAACAGGAATGAGAGGGATGCAATTTGTACCTAAGCCTGCCCCTCTCAGGAATACTGTCTGGGTGGAGCAGGTTTAGGTACATAAGGATGTTGAATGGGTCAGCCACATTGACTGACATTATCTAATATATGTATACTTCTGGGGGAATCATTAGTGGGAATGTTCCCAGAATATAGAGTAGCCAGTTGAGAGCCGGAGTCTGTATGTCAAGTTTAATTTCTGTGTGTTTATGTATGAACTGAAAACCAAGTTTGAGAGAGATTTTTCAAACAATGAAAGCAAAAACCTCAACAAGTAAAAATCAATAAATAACTGTCTTGAACAGTCTTGGCTAGGCAGAGAAAATAGTTTGTTTATCATCCACATCCCTTAAGTAGCAGGAGCTAATAGAATTTGAATTTAAACCTCTTACTCCGAAGACTCATTACTCTTTCAGATTTACGATTGCCTTTTAGAATTGCAATGCTAAATATTTAATATTTCTACTTCGGCTGAATGTACTTTAATTACTCTATATAATGTGGAAAATTGCTTTCTTGTTCAGTTTTTGTATACACGATGGAAGAAAAAGGTTGTATTACTATTGATGTTATTTGAATAATACAATTATTTTAAAAACAAGACTGAAAAATGAAGTTCCTAATGTAATCCTTGTCAAGGAAAATACATATCATTTTCCTAAAATGTAAAGAAACTCAGTTACCTACTTAAACACATGATTAATAAGCATGGATGGTTTCCTAGGCCCTAACCAGAACAATGTCTTTTTTGTTTGTTTGTTTTTTAATCTGGTAATATATGGCCCACTAGTTTTATGTCTTGCTTGCCTCTCATCTACTCCCTAACCCAAATCTTGCTACATAACCTCATTTTTCAGCAGTTAAAATGAATAGTAGGTAATTTCATTGTGAGAACTCTGAAAATTTCTAAATTCCATCAAGGAGCTATAACCAAAATGTTAGGAGTAAGAATGTGACACAAAATCAAGGCTGACTATGCAGTTAAAAGAGATGGACAGGACTCTGATATGTTTAAATTCGCCTTCGTCCGTTTGGACAAAGTGCAAAACTACAGAAGCATCATTTAAAATGTATATCATTGGCAAAAGTAAGTCTTATTTTTATCAGCTAAAGAAAATAAAATACATGTTTTAAAATGTCAGTACCTGTAACAATTGCTTTGCTTTAAAGTGTAGGGATGATTGGAGCCATAACTGTGTAAGCACAGTGCTCTATCACTCTCTGTGAGGGCTCCCTTTGCGACTTTTGATTTACGTCAGGCAAGTTTACCAACAACACTCAAAGTTTCTTACAATCTCCAACTGTCTAAAACTTATATGTCTGTAGTAAAACAGGGGCTACTCATATAATCAACAAAGATGTTAGATAAAATCAGTTTCCCCGTATCTGATGAGATAAGGAAGACAAAATGATAAACTCCTATTTACTACAGATGCTAATCAGAAGCATAATGAACTGGATAAATAAATGACAATTTGAAAGAAATGTTGCTCTGCTTTATGAACTAAGAGTTAAATATGCCATAGAAATACAGACTCTAGTTGCAATATTGTTTTATTTTAATTTAAATTTTTGTGTTAGTCGGAATCAAATAGAATGCCATTCAAAAAATAAGTGAAGAACAAGGGATGAGCAATCTCTATTAAATTTATTTTTCTTGTTAGAGGATAAAAAAATAATCGATACCACACGAATGAACAGAGAGAGAAGAAATGTCAGTATTGTAATCCTGAGGGAATGTGAACAGGACAGATTTTGGAATGGCCCCTTCTATCCACCATGAGTTCAGCGTAGCGCTATACTGGGGGCTCTGCTGTACTTGAAACTGTGTCAGATACTTGGTTCCTGGTAGGAGAAGATCCCTACAGGGTAACTAAGAACCTGGAAATTAAAAGAGTTAAGTGTTCAGAGAATACTGAATAAGATAGAGTAAATGAGACTCCAAACTACCATCTGTGCTACTTTCTATGGAATTTCTCGGGTAGTACATAGATTTTCCCGTAGTCTCCCAGCCCGGAGGCAGCAACTAGAAGGTATAAAACTATTGCGTTTTAGTTCAAAAGGCATACCATAATATAATTATGAGAAAAATCAAGCAAATTCAACATGCAGATATTCTTTAAAACAACTTGTTTACCCTTCAGAAATGATAACATTGTAAACAACAAAGGCAGGCTGAAAAACTGTTCAGAATTAAGAGAAGCTAGAGAAAAAAGATGATTCAATGCAACATATGATGCTGGATTAGACTCTAAATCAGAATAAAGGAAAATTTGACTGTACAGAACATTACTGGTCAATGGGCATAATTTGACTAAAAACTGTATATTGTATCAATGTTAAAATTACTGATTTTGATAGGTGTACTGTGATTATGCAAGAGAAGGTCCTTGCACTTAGGAAATGCAGACTGGAGTGTTTAGATGTAACAGGTCACAGTGTTTGCAATTTACTGTCACAGAGTTCTAGGCAGTACTAGAAATAGCCAGAAGGACAAAAGGTGAACAACCGATGAATCTAAATGAATGACATAGGTGTTCACTGGACTATTCTTATAACTTTTCTGTAAGTTTGAAATTATTTCAAAATAATGAGTTAAAAACTAAAGGCATGGCAAACATTCATGTCATGGCTCTGGTAGTGGCTAATCGTGTGGACTTTGAGCCTATTTCCTCTATAAAATAAAAATAATTTGCCCCTTCTATCTCACAGGTGAGGATCAGTGAGATAATGGGGTTCACAAAGCACTATTTACTTTTACTTTCTTTTTTTTTTTAAAGATTTTTATTTATTTATTCGACAGAGATAGAGACAGCCAGCGAGAGAGGGAACACAAGCAGGGGGAGTGGGAGAGGAAGAAGCAGGCTCATAGCAGAGGAGCCTGATGTGGGGCTCGATCCCATAACGCCGGGATCACACCCTGAGCCGAAAGCAGAGCTTAACCGCTGTGCCACCCAGGCGCCCCACTATTTACTTTTTCTAAGATTTGGACAGATATTTTATAGGAAAGCAAGGAGCGATTTTTCAACCCAGCTACACTTACATCACAGATGAAATTTAGTTAGATTTTCGATACAAACTTTAGCTTTTGTTTTCAATTCTAATACAACTATGCCTCAATTAAAGAATGCCCTGAGAATGAAGCTTTTCTCTGTAACAGTAGTAGGTGTTTTTAAACTAAGATTAAACAACACTAAAACAAGTAAATAAATTTAAAAAAATGCATATAACTGTGTGACTCTGGGTACTTGCTGCTTGTAGTTTTATGGTATCAGTACTATTATCCTGGTGAACTCTTGCATCTCTTGCATTTCAATTATAAGTGAACAGAGCTCATCGTAGTTAGTGTTCTGAAGTTTGAGAAGAGTCAGTTCGGTGTAAGGAACATCTTTTATGTCTTCACTGGGCACTAGTTTTTTTTGTTTTTTTGTTTGTTTTACTATGTGTTGGGGATACAAAGATAATAAATTCTTCACTGTTTCTTCTAGCTCTTTTTTACTATTTCATCTTCACATACCCAAAGTCCTCCTGTTCTTTTGATTTTACTCTTCATTAAAACAGGGAGATTTTGATGAGTCATTTATTTATACTTTTTTCCCCATAGCTTAGCTGAAACTTACTCAGAGAGTTACCTCAACCAGTTTTATTATGACCTGGAATAAATATGAGAATCACTTGCATCATTCCTGCAATAGTAGGTCAATATCACTGAAAATCTTAGAAAAATAAATCACATTTTCCCGACCCCTTTCATCATCACTCTTCCTCCATAACTAAACTTCTGAAGCAACTTCTCAATATTACTAGTATTTTAATAAATACCAAATTCAACAGCAGTTTCTTAATCTATATTATTATTATTATTATTATTATTATTATTATTTTATTTTATTTTATGAAGTGATTGACCCAGCTAGCCACTGCGGTCCTTTATTCTGGAACTTCTCTCCCTTAGACTTCTATGAAAGTCTGTGTGATCTCTTTGGCCATAGCCTCTGATCTTTACTTGGTTTTCTTTCTCCAACAGCACACCTCCATGGTTCTGGTCTTGACACACTTCTCTTTTTTCCCTTTTGAAATTAAATGTAATTAAGTCATCTCAAGATGACTTAGAAGAAGTCTCTAACTCCAGACTCATCTTTTCCTCTTCTACACCATGTAGTTAGTACAAACATCTGCTTTATATCACTATGCATAGTCTATACATATTACATTACCCATAGTGTGCCAGAGCCCCCAACTCTCTATACTCAGACCTACCCTTACACCAGCATCTCTTCAGCTCTGTGAAGTGAACCAATCAGAAAAGGAAACTAGAAAAGGAAAGACATTTTTGTATGTGATGAAAAAGAGCGCTTCATGTAACAGGAATAGTGGTTAGTGTTCTACAGTAAGACATAGGAAAACGAGGTACTCAGTAGTTTAACTTGAGATAGCTATGAACCCATTGATTGATTTATTTATTTTTTATTTTTTTTAAAGATTTTATTTATTTATTTGACAGAGATAGAGACAGCCAGCGAGAGAGGGAACACAAGCAGGGGGAGTGGGAGAGGATGAAACAGGCTCATAGCGGAGGAGCCTGATGTGGGGCTCAATCCCATAACGCCAGGATCGCGCCCTGAGCCGAAGGCAGACGCTTTAACCGCTGTGCCACCCAGGCGCCCCTGAACCCATTGATTTAAAGTGAAGGAAGAGGAGATGCAAGATGGAAGCAGGAAAAGAGAGAGAGCGAGTGCGAGTGAGCGCATGGGGCGGAAGTTTGAACGTTAGGCGTGACAATAAAACATGGCACCATATGCCCTTTTATTTATTCTTTACTAGAATAAAAAAGCTCTTCACCTGAATAGAATGTTACCTGAAAAATAATTTTTAACTTATTGTGATAAATCGGTCTTTCAAGAACATTTAGGGAAATATCTTCTCAGAGTAATATCTGGCTTATACTGTTACAGAACAGTATGCATTAATGTTTAAAAATTACTCAAAACCTCCCGCAGGAGAAAGAGCTAAATTACAGTTTAAATAATACTTTTTAGCTTGAAATATACCCCATACTGTTAGATAATGCAAGGATGTTGAGAAAAGTAACTAAAAACTAATTCACCAAGTTTGTAAAATCAAATATTACATACTCTAGGTAATCTTGATATTGCTCAGTCACTGTAAATCTGATTATTCTTGAGATTGTATTTAAGTCAGGGTAAGATAGTCCTCTATTTACAAATGTAATTTAGTCTCCTGAGTAGGTAATCTTGTTAAAATATTGTCAGGTTAACTGAAATTGATTTGTGTTTACTAAACATAGTGAATACTAATCAAATATTAGACACTGAGGTGTTGGAGGTATTTCAACCTTTGATAGACACCATTAGTGCTTCAAGGAAGGACTATTATTTTTTGTCTTGGAGGTCAACATTGCTTTTTAGACTGTTCTTTCAAATAAAGAGAAAATGAGGAGAAATGGCCTTTATTTGCTTTATGAAATTTTGTGATTTGGGAATATTTGGGAGAATTTGGGATTGGTTTTGGGGGGATTATTTATGTTTTATTTCCATCGCTACAAATACTACATTTGCTTTTCCATCTGCTTAATTCCATTCCAGGTTTGCTATTCTCTACCACTCATAGCATCATTGAGCTCCACATAATAGCTTTTATAGGAGACAGACATTACTAGGCAATTTGAAAAGCAGGTTGAAGATAAAGCCTGATAGCTCACGTGCCCTGGCCTGGTGACTTGGCTCACTTCCGAAGCTTATACCAAATGGGCTGCATGCGTTCCTGTGGTGTCTGTGTATTGGTTCTATGAAGCTTAAAGAAACATTTCCCCTAATACAATAATAAACCCACCATAATCATTCGTTTTGGGGAAATTTTACAGTTGTTGGTTAACCTGCTCCCTTATGCCCTGCAATATTCATTAGCAGATTTCTCTGTTTATGAGTGATATTATATGGAAATGGTTATGGGAAGCTAACAGATGTAACCACTGAAATAAATTAGAAGGAAAAGTTCTGTTTTTTACAGATGGTTCTATTGAATATGCTCCCCCCCCCCTCCACTTTAACATTTAGTTTTCTTTCAACAGAAAACTTTTCTTTACTGACTACGGGAATGTGGCCAAAGTGGAGCGATGTGACATGGATGGGCTGAACAGAACAAGGATAATTGATTCAAAGACAGAGCAGCCAGCTGCACTGGCACTAGACCTAGTCAACAAATTGGTTTACTGGGTAGATCTTTACTTGGACTATGTGGAAGTAGTGGACTATCAAGGAAAAAACAGACATACTATCATTCAAGGCAGACAAGTAAGTACAATTCTGTTAGAAAATGCAGCTAAGGTAATAAAATGAATGGTATCATACTAGGAAGAAGACCCAAAATTTGAATTGCAATGTTGAAAATTTCTTATGAAGTCAAGCTGCAAAGGGTCATAAAAATTGTGATGTATTTCCTATGTGGGAGAATGTTCTTTTCACAGTGTGTTCCATAATATCAAAGATGCTTCTGACTTCCTCCTTTGCTCTATTAAAAGAAAGCACGCAAAACAAAAGCCAACAAAAATAAAACAAAAACAATAAGCAAAAATGCCACACTAGTACGAAAGGAATTAAACTAGGACAGATGTTTTACCTATTAAAAGTAAAACTTACTAAAAACTAATTTAAATAGTTTATTTATAAGGAGCTAGACTGTCATCTATCCCCTGTGGCCTTGGAGATATTTTGCTAACAAAAGCAAATGCCTGCTCACAAAAATATTTTTATTATTTTCAAAGGTTGGACTAAATTTTGCCTTCTGATGTATTCAAATACTTCCTAGAATGAGACTTCTGTGGAAATCACGGAGGTCAAGAACTTTCCCATCTGTATGGTTTTACCCTTGCTGAATTACAAGGTTTTGCAGATAACACTCAGTGGACATTTAAAGGAGATCTCTAAGTAGAAATAAGCTTATTCGCTAGTGCACTTCCTCAAATTCAATTTTACCTCAGTGATTGCACTAATTTCTTGTGAGATTCTTATTCTGTGGAGCCGAAATACATGAATCCCTTTTCTATCTTTTGCAATCCAAGACAAAAACATTCTGTAATGATTCCTTAAGGATACCTTTCCTTCCTAATCAGTTTTTAGCAATGAATTTATTTTTCCTTCCTTGACAGACAAACAAATGCACTAATTTGTGAGGTTAAAAAAAAAAAGTGTCCAGTATTAGAGAAGAGGCCAGTTATTTCTTTCATACTTTTGCCTGTCCTAAAAAAAACTTGATTTCTTTGGAAAGCCTTAGTTATGACTTTTAGAGGATCTAATTTCTAAAATGATTATGATGGGTCATCTTTTTACCTATATATAATTAAATTTTTAAACCTTGAAACAAGGATAAGAAGTACAAGTGATTTTCCTCATAATTACCTTTAAAAAGTTTTCTGATGTCTGGTTTTTAATTATTCATTTTTTTCCATTTCTATTTCCTGTGCTTTTTCTGATTCCCTAAACATATGCTTATTCTGCCACTGAATCTTCCAACATAGATACATTTTTCTAAATATTTGGGCTGTAGGCAGAATGGTCTAGCCACCACTCTAAGCTCCTCCCACCTGTGTGGGGAGTAGCAGAGCAGGCAACAGTGTACTTACTTTATGGGAAACAGGCTCTTCTGAAGGAAGGAACAAGGACATTGAGTACAATTTCATCTTTACTATGTGAACATTTTCTACCCTGCCCAATTGTCCCCTCTTTGGCTATGCTTTGTCTCTTGGGTGGGATGACAGTTATGTAAAGAACAATATAAGTATGCCACAACCACACGCTTCCAGATGAATGGCTCCAAACTTCGGGCAAAACATGCATGAGACTAATGGCAATGGAAAAATTGAATTTACTTGCAATTTTTATAGGAAAAAAATATTGCTCAAGTCAAATTTGGACTTAGATTTATCTAGGGAATTATGATATCAGCTTATGTGGAAATATTAGTAAATAAACACATGACACCCCCACCCCTTCTTTCTGGCACATATGCCTGTGCACGTGTGTCTACACACGATTACACCTATACACACATATACACACACACATACACACACACACACACACACACACACACACACACACACACTGGGGAATGACCCTTACAAGGGAAAACATTCTTTGGACTTTAACGTGGAATGATTTTCCTCATTAACTCTTATCTTACATTTCTCAGTTGGTGAAGTGTCTCCTTTTGGCTCAGGTCATGATCAGGGTCCTGGGATGAGCCCCCAGTCTGGCTCCTTGCTTAGTGGGAGTCTGCTTCACTCTCTCCCTCTGCTCCTGCCCCTGCTCATGCTTTCTCTCTCTCAAATAAATAAAATCTTTAAAAAAATAAATTTTTACAGTCAAACCATACAACTTTTTCAAATTCTGTTAACTACAAATCTATACTAAAAGTGCCATATAATGCCGAAGAATTGTGACAGATTTTTTCAACAGAATCTCTACAGCAAATCAAATCAGAGCCCCACCCTACCTTGATACAGAACTGTTTTAGATTAACTATAATAGTAGTACTCAAAAGCATTGTGCTTAGCACATAGGCATTTGTATGAGAAAATCAGTAAACTCATTCTTCCTCAGCTTTACTAGAAGCCTGCCATGACTGCAAGATGTCCATTCCTCCACTCAATTCCCAGGACCTCTGCGAAGGAGAGTTATGTTGTTCAAGTGTCATTAGTTCCATTTCCTTACGAATAGGCTTTAGAAACATATATGATTTCTGAGTGAAGTGCTGCCTTTTTTTTTTTTTTAAACAATCATTCCAAATATGTAGTTTCCTTATTTATTGTGTTCCATGCTGGGACAAGTATTCATCTAAATGTAACTTGTGGCTTAAAAAAAGGGATTTAAAGGGGCGCCTGCGTGGCTCAGTCGTTAAGCGTCTGCCTTTGGCTCAGGGAGTGATCCCCGCTTTCTGGGATCGAGCCCCGCATCAGGCTTCTCTGCTGGGAGGCTGCTTCTTCCTCTCCCACTCCCCCTGCTTGTGTTCCTCTGCTTCTGGCTGTCTCTCTGTCAAATAAAATCTTAAAAAAAAAAGGGATTTAAAAAGATATATATGGGATTTTGAACTTACAAAATAAATTTTCAAAGGTTCTCATCAGTTCTTACACAGCCAGAGCTATATTTTTTTTAGATTCTGTATCTCTTGACTATATGAACAAGCAGCCCATGAAAACATCTCAAATTTTATGTAACGGTGCCACAAGCATCTTATTGAATATACGTGGAAGTTTTGTTCTCACTTGCCTCTGAAAAGTAGCTACTGAACATGTTTTCTTAATGAATCACGAATAAAATTCTCCATACATTTGGAACTGCTTTATCTACTACTGCATAATGTTTTCTTCTCAGAGAGAAAATTTAAATTAGTGAAATGTTTAATTCTCTGAGAGCAAATAAGTGATAATATGTGTGTGACTCTCCCACTATGGGAATTTTCCACAGTAGTAAACAGCAATCAGTTTTTCTTTCAAGTTGAAAGCAGCATCATTAAAAATCATAGTTATTTTTGCCCCTCCATATAGGTCAGACATCTTTATGGTATAACTGTGTTTGAAGACTATTTGTATGCAACCAGTTCTGATAACTTCAATATCATAAGGATAAACCGATTTAATGGCACTGATATTCACTCATTAATTAAAATGGAAAATGCTCGAGGAATCCGAATTTATCAAAAAAGAACTCAACCAACAGGTAAGACACAGGACTTCTTCATTGCCTTTATAATGGTGGGTTGAATGAGGATATGGTCCTTGTGCTTTGTATGGAGTTAAAGTGGGTGAGTCATAAATTCTCTGTTTGATAGCAAAAGTGTACACGTCTGCTTGATAAAATGGAAGAGCACTCCCTGCACAAGTCTAAATGATGAATTGTTCAGTTCCTAGTGAATTGTTTCTACAACCATAGAATTGAAATGATGGCTAGATTTGGATTCAGGAAAGAGCTTTCAATCATGATATGTGTAGACAGGAAACCCAGATGCTAAGATGCTAAGGTTTCTTTTTTTTTTTTTTTTTTTTGGTATCATTTGGGGAGACATTTCAAATCAGGTGACTCTCTTAATGGTATTTATCCAGTTTTTATTGTAGTCATTCCAGTCTCTTAACTTAGCCCAATTATTCTTTAATATGAGTTAATTAAAAAGTAACTTTTAGTGAGAAGGCTATAATGTTTCTAAGTATTTCTTAAAAACACAAACTAGTTATTTTTGCATAGTAGGTTAGTGATGCTTGTTCATCAATACAATTTACATTCAATTATATATAGAATAATGTAACATACAAGAACAATCAATCCCAAATTCTCATCCTCTTTTCGTGCTTCAAATTGAAACTAATTTAGAATTACCTAAATATTAACATAGATTTAGTTGAGACAACGTATTGTCACAAATCTGTTTACAGTAAATTTAAATTTGGAATCCTGTGAATAACCTTATTAGAGTTTGGTGTTAGGATTTATTTATTTGCCAATTATTCATTGACCGTTTACTGTGTGCCAGGAACTACTGTATAGACATTATTTTATAGACACAGCAGTGAATAAAACAACCAAAAACTCTTGCCTATATGAGATTTGCATCCTAGTAGAGAAAAAATAATTTTAAAATGACCAAGTAAATTATTATTATATTATAAGATTATGAGTGCTATAGAGAAAAATAAAGCAGGTAGGAAGTCTCAGGGATGGGGGTGATTTGCAATTTTATATTGAATGGTCAGAGGAAGTTCCATGGAAATAATGAAACTAAATGAAGACAAGATAATTGAGGAAGTGAGGCAGAGACATAGCACGTAGGGAGATGAGCAAACGCAAAGACCATGAGGAAGAACATGTTTAGATTTTTCAAGCAACAGCAAGAGACCTATGTGTCTAAAGCAGACTGAAAAAGGAAAAAAGAGGTAGAAGATGAGGTTGGAGAAATGAAGGAGGACCATAATAACTAGGGCCCTATTGATAATTATAAAGCCTTTTCCTTATACTTCTATTGAGATGAGGAGTCCTTAGGAAGCATTAAGCAGAGGAGTCTCATGATATGACTGACTTTTTAAAGGAATCAGTATGGCTACTGTGTTGACAATAGGCTGTGGGGGACAAGAGTGGGGGATAATCTTTTCATTTAGAAAATCAGGAATACAAAACAGACATGGCACAATTTTAAAAGCATAACCATTTATTATTAAAAGAACATTGCCACGTTATTTGTCACAATTTCAAGTGGTGATCAAAAAGAAATATAATTACGACAGTATATAAAATCTGACTGATATTATTCCTACCACAGCCTTTTTTTCTTTGACTCATCTTTTTCTCATTCTCTTCATACAATATTTTTCCTGTTCTTTTTTCCTTCTCTAACTTCTACACTCATGAAATGTCCTTCTATGTCTCAATTGTCACATGTAAACTGGCGTCCTCCTTTTGAAAATTACAGTCATGCACACACACACACGTACACACATTCATTTTGTTGTCAAGTTCTCAAAATGACAATGGACTCAAAACTGAAAAAAAATATGTCTCAGCACTTCTCAATAAAGATAGTTACTGAATCATATATCTTCTGGGTTAATTGCCCATATAATGGATTATTTCAAAAGAGATCCTTTCTGTGCTTAATTACCTAACCAGGTGTTTTTTTACAGTATCTTTTTACATTTGTAAGAAACATGTATTTTTAAAAAGAACAAGAAGCATGCATCAAGAAGAATCAGGTTACTTATTTTGCTTACAGGTAAACAGTTTAAATTAATATAAAAGCAGAATTGTCTTTTTAAACATATTCTTAGGAGGACTTCAGCAAATACCTACCTCTTTTTCTAGGAAGTTTAAACTCTTTTTCCAATTGATTATGGTAATAAATAGCTGGGTGTAGAGATTTTTGATAGGATTGCCTCTTCTTGCACTGCAAACGTTTCAACATACCAATGTACATAATTATCTTGTCTTTGGAGAATTTCAAGTGTGCTGTTTTTTATTTCTTGTAGTCAGAAGCCATGCATGTGAAGTGGATCCATATGGAATGCCAGGGGGATGCTCACACATCTGTCTGCTCAGCAGCAGTTACAAAACACGGACCTGTCGCTGCCGGACGGGCTTCAACTTGGGAAGTGATGGCAGGTCATGTAAAAGTATGTTGTTAAAATCAAACATTTTGCCAGCAGCTACTGCTTCAGAATAGTTTTTTTTTTCTATTAATTAGCGACATCAACATCAGCAATAACATAAGACTTCAACAGGTGAAATTTGCCTGCAAAATATACCAGCTATTTTTTCTCAGTATTCAGGTTTTTTTGTGTTTTGTTTTGTTTTGTTTTGTTTTGTTTTGTTTTGTTTTGTGATAATGTGAATGAAAAACTGAATCAGGCTATAGAGTCACTAAATTTATGAATCCCTGGGAAACATACTTTAGGCTGTTTTTAGGACGATCCTTTCCTTAATTCCTTAAAGAAGTTTTTTGGTCTAATGAGCCTGAATCATTGGTTGCCCATGCTTTCTCTTATCTGAACTAAGAAGCTCCTCCTAGTAGTAGGTGTGTTGTTTAGTCCAACAAAAATCCACATAAAGTCATGTTTCACCTTATCCAGCATCACTGGGGAGTGAAATTCATTTCAATATTTAATTTTCCAGGTAACTGGAGCTATACTAATTAAATATCAATCTCTTTAACAATTGTATTGAAAAGCTTTCTAACAGTTAGACATATCTTTGTTTTATTTTTGAAATATGCTGAGTAACTTAATTGTTCCTTATTTAAATACGCTAAAAAATAATTTTATACATGACTTTTGTAAACTTAGATTGTTGCCCCAAAATTAGTTAAATTAAGGTCTTTACTTGGGGTCTTCACAATCAAATATAGTAGAATGGTCCTTACAGAAATGATATCCATGTGGAGACTGCTGTCCTTTAAATGTCCCCCAATACCACAATTTTAAAAGTTACAATGGCTGCTTTTTATAGTGCCTATTGTGTCTCCATTTTGTTGTAGCAATGGCTTTTTATTTCTGTGTTTCCTCTCTGATCACTGTCTTGCATCTCTTCAACTTTCTTGTCATGTGCTTACTGAGAGCTATGACATTGATCACTAAAGTTGGTAAAATTTTAAGTCTAAATGGTGGCACAAATATTTTTAAATCAATAACCCAAGAAGCTCAGCTGTTATAAAATATATGTATTAGTATTTTGTTTTCATTTCTAACTGTATTAATGCTGGGTCTCATGTTCAAGAGATCCTGTGGATAACTGAGAGAAGCCTCAAGATGAGCGAAGTTGTGTGTGTGTGTGTGTGTGTGACCAGCCTTTAAATTGGTGTGGTTACCACTTGAAAAGAGATGGCATGTCATAAAAAATGCAACAGTACACATTTATACATACATATTTTCATTCATTCATGCATACATACATACATACATACATACACATGTTTGGGGGGAAACAGGATCACAGTTGCATAAGCTTCAATCACCCAATCAAGGTACATTTACATTAACAGAGATAATTCTAGCTCTTTTAATCAGAAAATATCAAATGTTAATAGATAGGTGCTTATGTAATCAGTGAAAAGCCTGAAGCAATAGCTTCTAGATTCAGTCCTCAGAACAGCCCTTAAAACCACCATTGAACTACCCTGGCTTAAAACTGGAAACCTGCCACACTCAGAAGCCTGGGCATCAGGAAGCCACAAATGCCAATGGTAACTTCAAAAACACACCATTTTAACTGATATCCGGGAATCTCCACAACTTGCGCCACAACTATTAGCTCCAGAAATATGTCACAACTGATAGTTCCCTACTGGCAAACAAAACAAAGCAAAACAAAACAACACCCTCTTCCTTGCCTCTTGATATACACAAAGGAAGAACACTAAAGTGGAAAATTCAGTTTCTTCTTTGGATGAATACCAAAGGAAGTAGCAAAAGGCAGCCTCATTTCCATATTCCCAAACTTGAGTTAGTGCATCGTATTGTAGGTACTTAAAACCAGGCCCATCACTCTATGAGTGTCTCTGAAATGTAGTTTTTAGTATCAATTGCCTATCATACAAGAGTACACACTAGAAGAAACTTTAATGTATCGAATGACTAAGATTGGTGAGTTAAGTAAACAATGGGAAAAATGGTTATTCCTATTTAAAGCATACACACACAGGGGCACCTCGGTGGTTCAGTCGGTTAAGCATTGGACTCTTGGTTTTGGCTCAGGTCATGAGCTCAGGGTTGTGAGACTCAGACCTGGTTGGGGCTCTGCAGTCAGCAGGGAGTCTGCTTGAGATTCTCACCCTCTACCCTCCTTCACCTCCCTGGCTCGTGCTCTCTAAATAAATAAATAAATATAAATTTTTAAAAACAATTAAAAAAATAAAGCATACACACGCACACACGCGCACACACACACACATTAAACCAGTGACTACCAGGTTTACCAATGAAAACATCAATTAAAAATAAACGTTAGCAAAATTGGGTATGATGAAACTAGTGTTCTTATTCATTAATAATAGAAGTGGAAATTGGTATCATTTTTGGAAAGACGTTTGATAAAATATGAAAAAAACAAACTGACCGTATCCTTTAAGAAATTTTTCCTCTTTTGGGGGAATGAAACATGAGTGACTATGGACTATGAGAAACAAACTAAGGACCTCAGAGGGGAGGGGGGTGGGGAATGGGATAGACCGGTGATGGGTAGTAAGGAGGGCACGTATTGCATGGTGCACTGGGTGTTATACACAACTAATGAATCATCGAGCCTTACATCGGAAACCGGGGATGTACTGTATGGTGACTAACATAATATAATAAAAAATCATTAAAAAAAAAAGAAATTTTTCCTCTTTTGACTGAAGAAATTCATTATAAATATATTTATAATAACAAAAACCCAGAAACAATCTAAATATCCAACAATAGGTAAGCAGCTGATTGCATCGTATTGCCTCTCTAGCAGGGAACACGATGCTGTCATTGAAAATAATGATTTTAAGACTTTAATGACAATAAAATATTATTTAAAAAATGAGGCACTAAAATGCATATATAGGATTCCTATTTTTATTTTTTATTTTATTTTTTAATAAGATTCCTATTTTTAAAAAAATTATGCTTATGCTTATAAAGTTGGTAGAAAATGTTAATTTTCAAATAAATCTACACTACTTTTAAATAATATGCAATATTATTTTTAAAAAATACTCTTGAAAGTAGGTGGACACTGAGAAGCTGTGAGGGCAATGAGGAAGAAGGATGTTAATATTCTTTACCAGTAATTCCATTTCTGGAAATGTATACTTAGAGATCATCTAAGAAAATGTGTAAAATGCTGGATTGAAGAAAAACATGGTTCCCCAGTATTATTATAATAATGAAAAGATAAAACCAACTGGGGAACAGTTTAATAAATTATCATATATTATACTGATCATACTGAAAGAATGAATGTAAGGCTTAAAATAATGGATCAACGTAGAACATAATTTTGATGCTAAGATTTAACAATAAAAGCAGAATATGAAATTGAATGTCCTCTTCATTATAAGTAATCACACTTTAGAAAAATAACTAAATAAATTAAATTTGAAATAGCTACATGAAAGAATACAATATAACAGTGAAAATAAGTTAACTATGGCTGCAACAACCATGGATGAATATTACAAACATTATAAGAATAAAATTCACAGAAGAATTCACACATGCAATTCAAACATGAAAAACAAACAATGTACTGTTGGGAAATACATGCAACACGTGTGATAAAACTTGACAAAATACATAATAAACAAAATAACAGGATATTGGACATCTTTAGGATGAAAGTGAAATAGGAAAAAAAGGAGTGAGGAATTGGTTTAGGGCACATGAATATCTTTCAGTGTTCTGGAAATATTTTTAAGATCTGTGCCAGGTGCGTGAAATTTGTTTTATTTTTCTTTATACATTAAAATATAATAAATACCAGTTTATATACACTTAATATTCAATAGCACGAATTTTAAAAGAAAGTGAAAGAAAGAAAATATGTAAATTGACAGTATTGTTTGTATTGAGGTATTGAGTTTATGAGTAATTACTTTTTCTTTCTCTTTTTTCTCCAAATTTTCTGTAGTTTAGTCATTTTACTTTGCTAAGAATCTCACTTATGGTACTGTTATCTGATTATAACTGAATCATTTGTATCCTCAGTTTTATTAAAATTCAATATGTTTTCCCTTTTATATAAAGTATTTTCTTCAAATTGTATAAACTAAACTAAGTCAGTTGCTCTAGAAATTGGATAGCCTGGCATGTTATTTCAATATGAAAGTTTGAAGGAGTCAATTCACTCTATAGAAAAAGCTACATTGATTCTAGCATTTTAACCTGGAAAATAGTTTTTTGTTTGGAGTTCTCATTTTTGCTTTTGTTTTGTTTTGCTTTTGACAAGGGCTGTGTTGTATTTCAGAGTTACTGGCAGACAGCATGAACCGCTAACATTCTAATTAAGATGTAAAGAAAAAAGTGATGCAATAACTGGAATTTTATTTCATTTCTTAAAAAAATAATTCACTTGTTTAGACCTTTGTAATATATTCTCATGCACGTTTGTGATACTGTGTGATTCTATTTGCTTGCCTTTGACAGCCTTAGATGCAAACTCCAAGGCGGGGTGTTTTAAATACTCTGAAGTTTTTAGCATTGTCAGACATAATGAATGCTATAGTTAGTATCTACAGAATGTGTTAGATAGATTGTAATGAATTGTAAAATTAAATGTGCCGGATGTTTTAATAAATGTCCATTTTACTGTTACCAGTTATCCAATGATCTGTCATGTTTTTGCTCTACAGACAGTTATAGACAAAAGAATAATTAACTAAATATAACCCATTCACGGAAGTAATTTCTGTTTTAATTAAAGTAATGCAATTAGCTGGCCTTCTTGCATCAAGATACATTTGGCATATTTTAGAGTTTAATTTTTGTTATTGAATTTAAAAAATGCTAATTGTGCCAGTTAATTAAACAGTGGCATTCTGCAGTGTAAAGAAGATTAGGCAGCCTCAGTTGTTTGTGTTTGTAATCTTTCTTCTGCAGGACCGAAGAACGAGTTGTTCCTCTTTTATGGGAAAGGACGCCCAGGAATTGTTCGAGGAATGGACTTGAATACCAAGATAGCTGATGAATACATGATCCCCATAGAGAATCTGGTAAACCCTCGTGCTTTAGATTTCCATGCAGAAACCAATTATATCTACTTTGCTGACACCACCAGTTTCCTAATTGGCCGGCAGAAGATAGATGGCACAGAGCGAGAAACCATCCTGAAAGATGGTAAGTGACAATACGTAATATTAACACCAAACTCCCCACAGATACAGCACTGTGAAAGGATAAATATGACATATGTCAAACTCTCTTCAACCAGAACCTAGGTACTTACTGTGATTTAAAAATAGTTGTTGATTTAATTTTCTTCAGTAACATTATTTCTACCTGTTTTTCACATACCAGCATATTAAAACCTCCATGATAAAATGGAACTTGGAATTGTCCACCATATTTTAAACATTACAGGAATTAGATAAAGCTACTTATTCACCTTCATGGAAAATGTAGATTTACAATTATGTGTTTATAGTGCTCTATGGCAGAACATAAGATTTAACAGGGCATTAGAGACTTGTGTAATATTTGATTCTTACTAGGATATTGTTCATGTCATTCAGGGTGCATTAAAAATATCAATGTCCCCATTGTCATTGCATTTCTTGCATATTGTTTCTTACTTGATAAATCATTAAAACTGACTTCTCTAGAGTTGCCCTTGAAATATCTGTATTCACAGAGAAACTTTGTTTATACCTAGTTTTATTGATAAATATTTATATGCAAGATTATATTTGCAAACATATATGCCTATACTTTATTAAAACAGTGTATCTTATAAATTTCATGGCTTAGGAACAACCAGTCAAGTAACAAAGTAATATAACTTTGGTGTAAGTAGAAAATATCTTTAATAATCAAGCAAACCAAATCTTTGACTACTAGTCATTCACCTTTAGACATGTTCAGTAATGATTCTGGACCTCAGTTTCCTCATGTAAGCAATCTGCTTACTTCTCAAATATTTTAAAAATCCTTGATTTAGGGAACATTGATTATATGTTTATTAGATGAAGAACACTGTGCTAGCTATCCTTAGGAGATAACAGGAATGTTAGAAAGCGGCTATTGCCTTCAAGGAGTTCATAATCTACCTTTGGAGAGAATATAAATGCACAAAATATGTAAATTTCTTTGCAGCATTTAATTTAATTAACAAGTTCAAAAATGGACCCAAAGAAATATGTGATTATTAGAGATGTCTTTATGTGAGTGTTCCTAGAGAACTTCATGTGCAGGAGGTGGTATTTGGGCTGGATTTTAAAGGAAGAATGTTAAAGGGGAGAGGAGGGTATTTCAGCCACCAGGAATTCTGTAGGGAAAAAAAAAAATCAAGTACTACATTAAGCAGACCAGTATGGGAGGTTTTGGTCGCAGGGTATAGGGTCAGAGGAGCAGTGGGAAGTGAGAGGTGATGAAAGACCCGAAATGTGAGGTGAAGGGGTTTGGAGGAAATCCTAAAGGGGTAAGAGGCAGGAAGGAACAAGTGGTAATGAGTGGTGGCCTCTCCTGACTTGGTGGGAACGGGGTAGCATAAGGAGATTATTCATTCAGTTCAGGCTTGCTTTAAATCAAACCTACACTTTCCACGAGTGACAAGCGAAGTGTTAAAATGAAAAATATCCCTGTTTGTTGTTGTTGTTGTTTATAGTTTACTGATTAAGGCAATATAAAGCCACCATGACTTTTTAGAGAGGCTAATTAGAGTTAAGATTTTTACCTTAAATTGGACGTGACAGAGATTATCTGCCTACTTTTTCTCTGTCATGTGACTTTCATGATAGAAAATGGACAATTTTAGGACAATAGACTTGCATATTCTCTATAAGCAGATACATTTGGATTGCTCTGATTTTGACCTAGAAATTTTCACGAAGGACTGAAATGTAACATAGAAGGTTCTTGGTTTCCTTTCAAGAAGTGCCAGTTCCTGTGCGGTGACTGAATGTTCCAGCTAGTAATCCTAACTCTGATAACAATATCTTATCAGTGACATTGGTGGGTCTTTGCATTTCACCACAGCAACAGAGATCAGCTCTCATAGCCGCTTGACTGCTGGGCACATCTGTGCAGTGTCGCTTTGGCAGTATGAAGGTTATGAGAACATTTTGTAGATTTCACACCTGAAATATACTTAACATTTGCTATTTCTATGCAAGGACAGCTTAATGGGTTTTTTTATTAATCTTTTTCTTACCAGGAGGAAAGAAGGAGAATAATAATAGACATTATGATATAAGATTAACATGTCAAAACAGAAGTTATATTTGGCAAATGACAACTTACCATTCTTGAAATCAGAAAAAAATTAAATTCTTTGTGTGTTCACTAATTTAGCTACAACATCCACCATCCAACCTGAAGACTGAGAGGCAATGCTCGTTTTGACAAATTATTTTGTAAGCTTGGTAGAAATTCTGAGTCTTAGATAAATTTGTACAGTTTGAAGTACAAGGCTATAAAGAGTTTGCTGTTTGTAAATAAAACATTAATATCTTGGACATCTTTTATGTAAGCTTAGATCCTTTCTATAAAGAAAGAAAAACACCAACAGCATTTCTAAAAAGGCCCATCTCTATTCATTCTTTGATTTTTTTTTTTTCTCTCAGAGGTTTATGGAAAACTTCCTAAGGGTGGTATATCCTTTAGTCTGTAGAATCTTATGGGCTAAAACGGTAGTTAAATAAAAGATAAAGGAAAATTGTCCCTTTGAGATACTTATATCTATCTCAATAAATACTGCAAGTATCTATGAAATGAAGACATATTAGTGATTTAATGAAAATAGACTTCTATAAAGACAAAGCATTTACTAATATGTAAGCTTTTTTTCAATCTGTAAGTTTTTTATTCTCCAGAATTCTTCCCATAATTTTTGTAAAATGTATATTGTAAAATTTATATTTGTCCAGTTAATAAATAAATTCTACAAATGCCTTCACTGGTCCAGGTGCTATTGTAAGTGATGGGAATGCTGCAGTAAACAGAATAAAGCTTTATATTTGGTTTGTATCTAAATAATGGGAGGCAGATAATAAACAAACACATATATGAACAAGATAATGATAACTGCTGTAGCAAAAATAAAGTAGGATACTGTGGTAAAAAGTAAAAGGTGTTATCAACAGGAGGCAAAATTAGACGAAGTGGTCAGGGAATTTAAAGTAGCCATTCTTGCCAGGTATAATTGTTACACTATTAGAAGAAGATAGATGCTCTTTATAAGATCAAATTCACTTTTATCTTCTTGGGTGTCTTGTCCAAGATTCATTTTTCATTGCAGTATGAATTATAATTTTCAGCAGAAAGGGAAAAAATATAAAGATGATAACTTACTATTCAATTTATTACTGTATGCATTCTGTTAATGCAGTACTTGTTTCTAAACTGTATAAATTAGTTCTACTGGGATACATATATCCAAATCGGAAGCATGTTAAAACAATCTTTCATTTTGTTCCATATCTTTAAAGTATTAAAAAAAAACACTCAAAGCATTTTTCCTGAGTTTGAAGGTTATTAATGCCTGCAGCTATAACAGAAAAACTGTGTTTTCAATAGCTCCCATAATTAAACTCGAGATTTGAGGTCACCAACTTTGTGGTAATTTGTTACAAAAGCCACAGGAACTAACAGAAGGCCCGTGCTCTTAAACACTTTATATACTGATCTTACCTATATTTTTTGTGGTGGGTTCTATTTGATTGAGATCTGGAGTGGGTACACGTTTCCACACCTCAGACTCCTCCCTTACCTAAAGGTATTTACAAGAGCCATGAATTTGGAGAACAATGAATAGCTTTGGGCAGGATGCAACATAGGATCTATTTTCTGATATTATGAATAGAAGTGTAGCCAAGAGGAAGGGGAAGGAGTCTTTCTGAGGAGAACATATATTCTCCAGATGACATGTTTGAAGATATTCTGTTGACATACTATGTAAGGGTAGTGCCTTATTGCTTGTCCAGCATGTGAAAGATCAAGCCCTTTTCTTCAGCTCGTCCCATCCCCAGCATCTCTGTAATCCCTCCATGGATTTTAGAATCCAACATTTCCTCCAATTTGTTGGTTTGAAATGTATGACATTATACCTGGGACATGAATTATTATTCATCATTGTAATACTTTGAACCCTCACTATCACCACCACTACCACAACCCACCCACACCCTCCCATCCCCCCAGATATGACTACCAACTTAGAACCCACTTCAGAACTCTAGAAATATTT
The DNA here is from genome assembly GCF_023065955.2 of Ursus arctos. Lineage (NCBI taxonomy): Eukaryota > Metazoa > Chordata > Mammalia > Carnivora > Ursidae > Ursus > Ursus arctos. The sequence continues at coordinate 24,661,508 of NW_026622763.1, read as the reverse complement.
CCAGGCTCTTACTCTAACTGATCCTAGGGTGGCTACTTATAACAGATTACAGGATTTGATCTGTTCCCAAATGACACCAATGTTAGAGTACAATTATCATTTTCTAGAGATCATGATTTGATCTTGGATATCAATGATCTCACCATTGTATAACCCTCTAGGAATGTCTATTGTGTTATAAAGATCCGGTTTGCTGTGTGTGGGTTTATTTTATTTTTATTTTTATTCCACGTAGTTAACATACAGTATTGTATTAGTCTCAGGTGTACAATATAGCAATTTAACAATTCCATATATTACTCCATGCTCATCAAGATAAGTGTACTTTTAATCCCCTTTACCTATTTCATGCATACTCCTACCTACCTCTTCTCTGGTAACCCTCTGTTTGTTCCCTATAGTTAAGAGTCTATTTTTTGTTCTGTCTCTCTCTTTTTTTGTTGTTGATTTGTTTTATTTCTTTAATTCCATGTATGAGTGAAATTATATGGTACTTGTCTCTCTGACTGGCTTATTTCACTTAGCATTATACCCTCTAGGTCCATCCATGTCACTGCAAATAGCAAGATTTCATTCTTTTTTATATCTGAATTATATTCTAGTGTGTGTGTGTTTGTATACTGCACGTTGTTTATGCATTCATCCATCAGTGGACACTTAGGCTGCTTTCATAATCTGGCTATTGTAAATAATGGTGCAATAAACGTAAGGGTGCATATATCCCTTCAAATTATGTTTTTTTTTTTTTATTTTTTGGGTAAATATCCAGTAGTATGATTACTGAATCATACATGGTAGTCCTATTTCTAATTTTTGAGGAACCTCCATACTGTCTTCCATACTGGCTGCACCAGTTTGCATCGACAAAGCATGAGGGTTCCTTTTTCTCCATATCCCTGCAAATACTTGTTTCTTGAGCTTTTGATTTTAGCTATTCTGACAGGTGTAAGGTGATATCTCATTGTGGTTTTGATTTGTATTTCCCCAATAATGAGTACTATTGAGCATCTTTTCCTGTGTCTGTTGGCCATCGGTATGTCTTCTTTGAAGAAATGCCTGTTCATGTCTTCTGTGCATTTTTTAATTGGATTATTTATGTTTTGGGTGTTGAGTTGTTTAAGTTCTTTATATATTTTGGATACTAACCCCTTACCAGATGTCATTTGAAAATATCTTCTCTTATTTAGTAGGTTGTCTTTTAGTTTTGTTGGTTGTTTCCTTTGTTGTGCAGAAGTTTTTGTTTTTTTTAATTTTAATGTAGTCCCCATAGTTTGTATTTACTTTTGTTTCCCTTGCCTCAGGAGACTTATCTAGAAAGATGTTACAGCCAATGTCAGAGAAATTACTGACTGTGCTCTCTTCTAGGATTTTTCGATTTCAGGTCTCACTTTTAGGTCTTTCATCCATTATGAGTTTATTTTTGTATATGGTGTAAGAAAGTGGTCCAGTCTAATTCTTTTGCGTGTAGCTGTCCGGTTTTCCTAGCACCATTTGTTGAAGAGACTGTCTTTTTCCCAGCATATTGTTGCCTCCTCTGTTGACAATTAATTGACTATGTAATTGTAGGTTTATTTCTAGGCTTTCTATTCTGTTGGTCTGTGTGGCTATTTTTGTGCCAGTACTGTATTGTTTTATCACAATTTTGTATAACTTGTATAACGTGTATAACTTTTGTATAACTTGAAGTTTGAAATTGTGATACATCCAGTTTTGTTTTTCTTTTTCAAGGTTGCTTTGGCTACTCAGAGTCTTTTGTGGTTCCATACAAATTTTAGGATTGTTTGTTCTAGCTCTGTGAAAAATGATGTCAGTATTTTGGTAGGGATTGCATTAAATCTTTAGATTGCTTTGGGTAATATAAACATTTTAATAATATTTGTTCTTGCAGTCCATGAGCATGGAATATCTTTCCATTTGTTTGTGTCATCTTGAATTTCTTTCATCAGTGTTTTACAGTTTTCAGAGTCAGGTCTTTCACTCTTTAGTTAAGTTTATTCCTAGGTATTTTATCTTTTTGTTGCAATTGTAGATGGGATTGTTTTCTTCATTTCTCTTTCTGCTGCTTCATTATTAGTGTATAGAAATGCAATGGATTTCTGTACATTTATTTTATATACTGCAACCTTACTGAATTCATTTATCAATTCTGGTAGTTTTTTGGTGGAGTCTTTAGGGTTTTCTATATATAGTATCATGTCATCTGCAAATAGTGAAAGTTTTACTTCTTCCTTCCCAATTTGGATGCCTTTTCTTTGTTTTTTTTTTTTTTTTTAAGATATTATCTATCTATCTATCTATCTATCTATCTATCTATCTATCATCTATCTATTTGAATGAAAGTGAGAGTGAGAGAGCACAAGCTGGGGGAGCGACAGAGAGAGAGGGAAAAGTAGGCTCCTCGCTGAGCAGGGAGCCTGATGTGGGGCTTGATCCCAGGACCCTGGGATCACGACCTGAGCCAAAGGCAAATACTTAACTGACTGAACCACCACATGCCCATGGATGCCTTCTCTTTCTTTTTGTTGTCTGATTGCTGTAGCTAGAAGTTCCAGCATTATGTTGAATAACAGTAGTGAGAATGAACATCCTTGTCTTGTTTCTGACCTTAGGGGAAGAGCTCACCCTTTGTTCTTGGTTGTCAATGAACTTCAATATTAACTCTCTAGTAATTTCTAGTCATAAAGAGCCAGTTATACAATGATGAAACAAACATGTTGTGATATCACTAATGAATTATGTTAGGAAGTCCCCCATGAACTTTAATTAGTGAGCAAGCTTTGCAAAACATTTTAAAATTAATAAACTTTTACTCTTTGCTATTAGATTACAGGTGCACATCAATCTCATTTTTCTGACATTAATTCTTAAAGGAAAAGCTCTGAGACTCTGAGAGGTATAGACTTTGACCAACCAATAAAGAAAATAATGAATACATTTATCAGTCATGAGACATTCCCTAATTAAAACTTTAAGAAGAGATTTGTGAGCATTTGCAATTCCTGAGAATCTAATGGATATTGTCCTACCAAGTAGCAAGGTTATAGCCTTTTTGCACGTACTGACTCCCACTGACTATCAATAAGATGATTTTTCCAGAATTCACTGGAGATTTGAGTCCTCAAATATGGGTTCAGTTTCATTGTTAATTTGCAAATATATATTTCTCATATTTTTTTATGTTTCTTATGAAGTATATGAGATATTTGAAAAAAAAACCTCTAAGCCAATATACATGTCTTTTTGTCTGAAAAGTTGACATGACTAGAAGAAGCTTGAAATCTGGATTCTAAAATATAGTGTCATGAAAAATGGAATTGGTCATGTGGCTAATGAATTTGGGGAAACATAGAGAAGATATCTTTCCCTTTATTTGTTTCCACACAGCATAGGCATATATACCAGGCATAAGCATGGACAAATATATGCTTTTTGTACTACAAATGTATGCATACAACATACTACAAATACGTGGATATACACATCAGCTGAGAGTAGCTCTAGAAAATTCTACAAAAAGTCTTTTAACTTATTAATGCTAAATTGCTGGTAAGGTCAAAAGAGAGAATGTGAAAATACTGGGTAATCTTCAAAGTACCATTAGAGTATTATTACAAATATAACCATTATATTAATAGATATTCTGATCAGTATAATTTTTTGCACATTTTAAATAAATTACTAGTTTTCAGTATAAATTAAAATGAAAGAAATGCATTCTACCCAGTTCCTTCATTATTCTTAGTATTATGTGATTTTTATTTGTGACTTAAGAAATCATTTGGGAATCCTTTATTAACCCAGGACTACTATTCTAAACATTGACTATAAGTGTACTATTGTTTAGGTTAATACAAGTTTCTGATTAAAAAACAAGTTTGATAAATTGTTCTTGGCTGACATGACTGTGGGGGTCCTACAGTAGGAAATAGTAGCTCAAATTGTGGGGCCAGATAATATCTACAATGCAAGCTGAGCAACTAGCCATTTTGAGAGGATTTTAGGAGTGTAGTAAGTCATCATATGTGTAACAAATACATAAAAAATGTGACCTATCTAAAGCATAACTTTTTTTTTGTCTCCCATTTGGTTTTGAAAATTTATTTTGTAAACTCTCTTCTAGCAAAACTTTTTACAGCAAAACTTGATCAAATCGCAATCCTTTCTGCTCACAAGGCAACTGACAGACTTGTCAGTCACTTTAAATCAGAAACAGAGCATCAGTTTGGTAATTAGAATGCCTAATCCAGTCCACTATATGTACATGTATATCACTATTCTAAATTCAATATATCATCCACTCTTCCCTGCTTATCATTTGTGTTGTCTTTTGGCTAGAAGCCTGCAAAAGGAAAGGAGGACATACTTGGTTCCTTGTCCTTCACTGCCCTGCATTTATTTTTCCTGCCACCCTTCCCAGCTTGCTAGTCAGTTACCAGTGCTCACTCACTTCTCAACATTGGTGCGAACTGATGAGAGGGGTATGAGTGGTTGGGAGTGATAAGGAGATAGCAAGGGTCTTATTTGAACTGTAAACTGGCCTCTCTCTGAGCATGATGGATCTTTAAAATTTACAGCCTTGACAGATTTGGGTATGTGTGTGTCGTTATGTCTGTGTGTGTGCATGTGCAAGTTTTTGGAGGTTTTTCTGTTGGATTTCACTGATTTCATTTCCCTTGGTCAAAGTGTATGAAACTCTATGCTTGTGACTTAGCATCCCTGAATATCCAGTTCATGCCCATCCTGCTATTGTTTGAGTCCTTATACCCAACTGGGCAACTTTGTACTCAACCAGAGACATTCCTACGCCAGCATTCTCTCCTGTGGGGTCTACAGAATAATTTGAAAACCTTCTGCCCTAATAAACTCTGGGAGTACAGATACAGTGCAAATCAACCACTATTACTCTGCTGCCAGAGTTCATCTTAGCTTTTTCGTATGTGAGACTTTTTAGGCATTAGTGCATTTGGGAAAAGCAACTGTTGAGAGCTCAGTTCAAAGATCTTTCAGAAGTCCCATGGAAGCTCCATCACTAGACTTGAGGTGAAGGACATTTCTCCAATGTCTCCTTTTTTTTTTTTTTTTTTTAATATGTTAGTCACCATACAGTACGTCATTAGTTTTTGATGTAGTGTTCCACGATTCATTGTCTCCTTCTTATTACCTTGGGAGATTGAAGGGCAGCGACTACAGACTTAGAGAACAGGAACATCTCCAAAGTTCTCTTCTCTTCATATTCTCTTCCCTTTACACCAATGATCCTATTGAGGCATCCAAGAGTTGTAGAAACAATTCTGGTCTAGTTCATTGTAAAATATGAGAATTTTTTTCCCCTCACACTCATTTTGATATTTTTTTTCATCATTTTGGCTCACAATCCAAGCTTTAATTTTAACATTCCATTATGAATGTCACAGTGAGTTATTGTTGCTCCTAATTCTGCAACCAAATTGCCGATGTTCTAATAGTCATTAGGCAGTGGTCCAAATGACACCTGGAAAGAAAAACAACTGTAAGACTATTTTGAAAATTCACTTAAACATACAGGTGGTAACAAATAGTATTTTCACTCGCCTTTATGCTCCTAGTTCCTTTTTTTTTTTTTAATTATCTAACTTTAATATCACCGAGATTCTTAATTTTTATTTTAGGCACTTTAAAATAAGGATTTTGCAAGGATTAGAATTGAGCCTTTTCAAATTAAAAAAAAGTGTTTAAAAATAATAAGAAAAACACACACTAAAGCTCTAAAGAGATATCACGACAGCGTTATCCCTAGTCATGAGGTGAAAGAGCACCTCTTCACCTTCTCATCCTTTCCTCTGATTGTAACTACTCAGATGTCACTTTTACCTATCATTTATATTTTTAAGTGGAAGGAATACTAGATGTGGCATATTTTCTAAAATGTTATATTTCTGGTCCATGAGTTATATCATCTGAGCTAATTTTCTGTCCAGATTCTCCAGAATCACAAAATATATACAAATTAAAATTATTTCCAGTCCCAGACTAGCATTGGCTCTCAAGATAAATGAAAAAAAAAATTGCTTGTTCACTGTGCATCACAAGTCATAGAACTGTTGTTATTAATTAATTCCTATTGCCTATACTGTTTTACCTTATGCCCAGAGAAAATTATGTTACTTTTGGATACCACAGTCATCCATTGTGAATTGAACAAGTTACGTTATGGGGAGTGGGCTCTAGCAGAAGAAAACTAGTGCACCTAGCCATAAGTATATACTTTCAGTAGCCTCTCTACCACAGATTGATTTGATGATAAGCTTTGCCAGGTGTATTTAACTATATTTAGAGTAAAAAATATTGAATTTAATGTCAATCATATTAGTTATTTGGTATCATATAAACAAAAATCTTTAAGTAATGGATTTCTTTTTCTTTCTTTCTTTCTTTCTTTCTTTCTTTCTTTCTTTCTTTCTTTCCTGACCACACTGGCTATATGAACTGGTATTCTTTTGTTCTCTCTAAAAATGGCTACAAATTTTGTTCTGAATACCTGTATTTTTTTTTCTGTTAATCTGTAGCTGTTTTTATATTTTATTTTAAAAAATCAGGTTTATTTTAGCATAATTTACATATAGTAAAATTCACCTTTTTTAAAGGAACTTACATCAATGTATCCAGATGAACAATCAATACCACAATCAAATTAGAATATTTCCATCTCCCCAGAAAGTTCCCTCATGTTCCTAACAGCTGCTAGTCTAATTTCTACTCTTGTCTGATTTTTCTTTCTATAGTTTTACCTTTTCTGAAATGTCAGAAAAGTTTAATCATATAGTGAATAGCTTTTGAGTTTGGATTGCTTTACTTATATAATGCTTTTGAGATTCCGCCACGTTGTTGAATGTATCTATTCATTCTTTTTTTTTGTTGGACTATGTTATACTGTATGGATGTTCCACAAGTTTTTTATTCTTTTACCAGTTGATGTTCATTTGGGTTGTTTCAAGTTTAGTCAGTTATGACGAAAGCTGTTATAAACACTTGTATACAATACATTGTGTAGACATGTGTTTTCATTTCTAAAAGTGGATTGCCTGGTAATATGGTAAGATTATGTATTACTTTATAAGAAACTGCCAAACCCTTCAGTCTGTCCAAACTGTTTTTCAAAGTGGCTGGATCATTTTGCTTTCCAAACATCAAAGTATGAGAGTTCCAGTTGTTTTGCCTTCTCGTCAGTGCACACAGTATTATCAGTCTTTTTCATTTGAGCCATTCTAAGATGTGTATATTAATAACTCATTGTTTTAATTTGAAGGCTACCACATCAAGGTCATCTTAGGGTCTGATTCTATTGACACCTGCACCTCTTCTGTTGACCAGTTTATCTCAATGAGTTGTTTTTGTCCTTTTTTGCTTTTTGTATATCCCATGATTATTTATTAAATATCAAAGAGTGAATTTTAAAAAACCTTAGAGATTCAAATTAGTAAAATTTATGCCCAAAAACTAAGCACATCTCTTCTGTCAGTTATTAGTATGGAGATCTTGGTCAGTTTATTCAGTAATTGGATAGGGTTTGGATTTTGTTCTTATTATAGTTACCTTTGGTCAACCAAAGCTTTCATATCCCTCCAGTGATGGGCTGATACCACCTTGTGCTTGATGTGGAGATTTGAGTACGCTTGTTCATTCCTCAGTTTTCAATAGTCCATTCACAGCTGCCTTACTGAGAGATCTCTCTCTATACTCCTACCCTTCCCCCAGTAAGATTATTGTGCTATGCTACTAAGTGAGAAGCTTCTAGTGGGTGGAAGAGGGGCTCTCCATTTTGTTGTAGTCTTAGTTTTAGGTCCTACGCATCTGGGGTTTTGAGGTGGGTCTTTCTGTGCCTCTTCTCCCTCGGCAGCCAGTGTCTGCCATGCTCTGTGGGAAGTCTTGGCCTGGAAATAATCTGCTGCTTCTGACACCAGGGTATTAGCAAATATCTGTGTTTTTGTTGTTGTTGTTGTTGGTTTTTTGTTTTGTTTTGTTGTTGTTGTTTTTCTTTTTGGTATGAATCCAAGATTATGGGTTCAAGCAGCTTTATTTGCCTTCTCCAGGGATGAACAGCTTTGCTTCTCCTGTTCCTTCACATCAGTGTACCTTTGCTTTGGACCAGTGGCAGTAGAGCTTCTTACTCTTCTCCAAGACTAGTGTTGCTTGTTCTGAGTAACAAACTTGTGGTAGGACCAAGGGTGTTTCCTATCCCTCCATCAGGGCCATGCGGGTTTGACTTCTACCTCTCCCTCAAGGGCAGCTAATCTTTACAGATTGCCTTACCTTTGAGGAAGGAAGTTTTCCTGCTGCTTTTCTGGTGGCTGGTGATTTTTTGTTTCTATGCCTTCCTCACAGTCAGTGGATCTTTGTCTTTCTTCTGAGAGTTGGAAAGTCTCCTTCTCCATCCCCAGTGGCTTAAGGGATTTGCTTTGTATGAGAGAAGAGTCTGGGGAACTCAAGGGATCCCTCTCAGGTTTCCTGCTATGCCTTTAATATTTCTCTTGTGAACTCAGCAAAAGAAATCTCTTATGCTGGTTTGTCCCAAGAATTCTAAACTTTCAATTGAACCAAACTTAGTTTTAAGAATTCTTTACCATTTTACCATTCTTAAATGTCTATTTTTATGGCAGTTTCCTTTTCCTCCTTTGCTCTGCTAATGGTATAGCACTTCATGCCTGGAAGAGGCCTGTCGCTCTTTGCATATTTCATCTTGTTGCCTTGGGATCTCAGGTTCATTTGAACTCAGGAAAAATTATGATCTTGTAAATTATTGGACTTTCTCTTATTGTTATGTGTTTCAATATTCTTTTGCAGCTTTCTGCATCCCAAATAAAGCCCAATGCTACGTGTCTGTAAATCGTTAATGCAAATGGGAATTTGAAGAGCAAGACTGAAATATTTTTAAAAACTGCTTTGATTCCTTTCACCTTAGCATTAGAAGCAATTCTTAAAAATACTGAGTACTGCTTACAAATACATTGAATCTCTTGTGATGCTTTTATTTTTTATTTTTTTAAGGTTTTATTTATTTATTTGACAGAGAGACAGACAGCGAGAGAGGGAACACAAGCAGGGGGAGTGGGAGAGGTAGAAGCAGGCTTTCCGCTGAGCAGGGAGCCTGATGTGGGGCTCGATCCCAGGACCCTGAGATCATGACCTGAGCCGAAGGCAGATGCTTAATGACTGAGCCACCCAAGCGCCCCATCTGGTGATGCTTTTTAACATCCACAGCTTACACATAAAAAAATTACACTTGATGCAAAAAGATTTGTGTTTTCTACTTTCAATAAGCTCATTTTGCATTTTTAACCAATAAATAAATAAATAAATAAAAGTAGTGATGGGAGTTTTCACTTTGCAAAAAGAAAAATAACTTAATGCTTTATGTTATCAGAAAAAAAAATTGTAATTAAAAAGATGGTACAGGGTTATATGATTAAAGCCTATCTGAAAATCTGATCCTTATTTATTGCTAAGATTTCCATTTATTTATCTATATAAAACATTATTTAATTACCAACAATCTGCAAGATAGTAGGCGAGGTATTCATCTAAAATTATACGATTGTTGTTCTCAAAGAATCTGCATTCTAGTTTAATGCATCTGTCAGATTACAGATGAATCAAAGGACTAAATATAAAACCAACCAGACAATTAAGCCAGACTCTGCCCTCTATATTAATAAAAATCAGTGAAAAATATTAACAAAATAAATTGATAATAGCACTGAGAAATTGAAAAAAGTATACTATGAGTCATCAGGAATAATGAGAATTTTCTACCTACAGTACAGATTGGACCATATTGACCAGAGGACAAGAAACCATAGCCTAAAACATTACGAGTATAAACTTCAAATATCGGAGATGAAATGGAGAACCCTATGGTCTTAATAAAGACTAAAAGAGATTAAAAAAAAAAAAGGCCTTAAGGCAATCTTTAAAGCAATTTCATAATTAAGTGAATTAAAAATAATGGGTTCAGTTCAATCCATCCCCCCGGCATTAATTATACCCCTAAAAAGCACACATAAAGAATGGGTTGGGATGTGTCTATTCCTTTAAGTGAAAAAAAAAAAAAAAGATAAAGTTAGAGATCTACCTCAAAAGCATACAAAAATAAATCTTAAAGAGCACAAAAAAATATAAAATTTAGGAAAATATTTTTTATGGTATTGGAATATGGAACATTTTTCTTGAAACACAAAAACTAGAGGCTATTAAATAAATTATATATATATATTTTAATGACAAGTGATATTATAAGCAAGGAGAGAATAAACTAGGCAAAAGTCTTAACACACATAACAGAAAAGAATGATTATTTTACAGAATAAAGACAATGTCAGAAAAAAAACTAAAGAATACTTGTCAAGGTAATTCACAAAAGAATACAAATTTCCTAATTAGGCACATAGAGAGATGCTCAACATTATACTAATCATGAAAATCTAAATTAACACAATAAAGTAGGGTTTTTCCACCTTAATCAGATTAATAAATTTTTAAATTGTTAATAGGTAATAGTGAGGTAATAAGAAAATAATATATTTTCCTCACTCTTGGGGGAAATGTAAATTGTTACAATGGTTTTGAAGCATTATTTGTAATATTTATCAAAATTAAATTACATATAATACTTAGCCCAACAATTCCATTATTAGTTATCTATCCAGTTGATGCGTGCACATGTTTAAATTTGTAATAACATTATTTGTAATAACAAAAAAATTGGAAATAGCATAAATGTCCATCAAAAGAGGTGTGATGGATTTTTGCTGTGCATGATAGTAAGTAGCAGTTAAAATGCATGAGGTATGTGAACAAGCACTAAGACAAACAGAAAAGTAAACAGACTTGAAAATATTTTTTGCAGGCAGGATGATTCTCTTCATGTTAGTATATCAATTTTTTAAGGAAGATTAATAAACTGTTTATAGTGATACCTTTAGGGAGGGCCATGTGAATTATTTTACTCACATCTGACTGTCCTTTTAGAATATGTATAACATGAATGCATTCATATCGTCTTTTTTTTTTTGGCGAAACAATTTTATTGCTTAAAAAGTTAATGTTATAGGGGTGCCTGGGTGGCTCAGTTGGTTAACCATCCTACTCTTGGTTTCAGCTCAAGTTATGATCTCAGGGTGGTGGGGTGGAGACCCACATCAGGCTCTGTGCTCAGTCTCTCTCCCTCTGCTCCCCCCCCAACTCTGTCTCTCCCACTTTTTCTGTCTCTCAAATAAATACATAAAACTTTAGATGTTACATTTGACATACAAAATATCATTTTAAAAACTCTATATTGGGGGCACCTGGGTGTCTCAGTCATTAAGCATCTGCCTTTGGCCCAGGGCATGATCCCAGGGTCGTGGGATTGAGCCCCATATGGGCCAGACTGCAGCTCTCCCTGGTTTCAGCACTGTCCCGACACCCTCATCTAGGTCTCTTGTTGGCATTGGACTAAAATCTTCTATTTTGAAAGAAAGCAACTATTACAAAATAAAGAAATGCAGTTATGGGTAAACATGTTAAAAAAAAAGAGAGAGAAGAAGAGTTTCAAATTTACTAGTGCAACTATGATTACTTTTGTTCACAATATAAGTTGGTTTCTTCGAATATAGATAGCTACAAAAACAAAGTGAACAGCCCTAAATGTTCATCTTACCTCTTAGATGGATGTTGTTCTAGTTTAATTTGTTCTTTGCCTGCTAAGCCCTTTCCCCAAATCTTATACCATTGAATTTCTTTTTATATTACATGAGGGATTTTTTCTAACTAAAGGTATGTCTTACTGTGGGCTAGTTGTGCTACAATCTTTTCTTTTTATATCTTAATAAACATCTATCTACTTTCAGTTATGACTTAATCAGTTATTAAAAAAATAGCTTTGGGACCAATTCCTCAACCTACACATAATTACTTTGGCAAGTCCTATATAGTATTTCCCATTGAGACTACTTCAAGGATTATACAGTTAAAATGAAGCAAAAGGAAAACATCAATTTTATCTCATAATTACCTTCAAAAAATTTAAAGTTAAAATACCGAATCAAACAGCACATCAATCAGCTAAAAGTAGCGTAATCTGGCACAGATGCTTGGATCATAAGGCTGATAATGGAGGTTAGTGACAGATAATTACGAAAGTCTTGCATATCATTGGAAGGAAAACTGGAATTATTCAGGAGGTGATGGTGAGCCATTCATTTATATATTAATCCAGAAAACCAATATTAACTGAGATCATGTTATAGATAGGTGATGTTCTAAGTCCTGGAGATACACGAGTGACCAAGACAATGTTTTGGAAACCATATATTGGAAAATAACTTGAAAACACAGGTTTCATATATGACTAAAAGAAGGGAAAATATAACCCTAAACTCTTCAAGATATTTTAACAAAATTGTTTCACAGAAGTTACATTAGTTTCCAGATTTACAGTGGCAAACTAGCATGTGGTATCTCTATCACAGACCAGGTTTATTCTAGACTCACAGCTAGACGAGGAAACTACATTATGTGCCCTTATGCCTTTTGCCTCTCTGCCCCCTCACCAAAAAAAACTTAAAAATTAAAAAAATAAAAAAAGAAAGAAAGAAAGAAAAAGGAATGATGACTACCTCAGACCTTAAACACCTATCAACTCTTTTCTCTGTATCTATTAACTTTAATTTTTCCTCACTATTCCTATGCAATTGGAAAGAACCAAAGTTCTCATCAAAATATGCATTTTGGCTCTGAGTTTTTCAGATATAAAACAACAAATTAGCTGTCACCTAATGTAATGTGCAATATTTAGATAACTTGCATGAATATATTGTAGTGACATTAGCATATTTAATGTGTGGAGACGGTCTGATAATTATATTAAATATATTAATACACATCTGTTTTCTTCTTTGATTCATACACATCTGCCTCCTAGGGATAGCAGTGTGCTCCTGGCACCAGAGTTAGCACTTTTATCTCTGTTACTACAATGAGTTTTCATAAACCTTTATTGTACATCAAAGAAGAATGCACACATTTTGAATCAGAAACAGTTACCTTGATGTTTTAACCATTGTGGGAGGTATTTGTAACTTGTCCCCAAAAGAGGAATTTAAAATTGTAAAATTTAGCTATTATTTCAGGTTAAAAAAATACCCCTTTTAGAGATTAAAAAAAAAGATATCTGGAGATATACATGAAAAATATATCATTCTTAGACAAACACTTCCAAATATTTGGCACAATGTTTAGTATGAAAATTTAACATTTCTCTTTTAAAGTATTTTAGGTCTATGGAATTTCAATGAAATTTGATCCACTCTGAAATTGCGTGTTTGAAAAAAGTATGGTAGTTTATATTTACTACAAACTAGTAGTACAGCTGTACTCTAGTAGGTGTAGATACCTAATTTAGTCTTCTTATTCAATTTTGCCAAAAAAAATATTACAGAGAACTCTTTATTTGATGACAAGAAAATTCATATTTAGAGAAATTAAAATAGACTAGAAAGGGTTTGAGAAATATCACTTATTTTAAAGGTGGAACTTCGGGGAGCCCGGGTGCCTCAGTTGGTTAAGCATCTGCCTCCCACTTGGGTCATGATCTCGGGGTCCTGGGATTGGCCTGTATCTGGCTCCCTGCTTGGCGAGGAGTGTGCTTCTCCCTCTCCCTCTGTCCTCCCGACCCCCTGCCAGCTCATGCTCTCTCTCTCACTCAAATAAATAAATAAAATCCTAAAATAAATAAATAAATAAATAAATAAAGGTAGAACTTCAATCTTATAGAGCAAAGGTAAAATTCTGTCTTCCACAGAACATTTGGTAATTTCCGGAATTATTACTAGTTGTCACAACTGGGGAGGGAGGTGCTCTTGGCATCTAGTAGGGAGAGGCTAGTGTGCTAAACATTGTGCAATGCAATGCACAGGACAGTCTCCTGTGACAAAGAGTTATGTCCAAAATGCCAGTAGTGCCATTGCTGAGAGACCCTATCATGGAGGGTGGCAGGGAGTCACCTTGGCACCACTGCATGGGTGTCAAAAGTAGAAAATGAGAATATGAGGTTTTAGGTAGTTTATCACTCACAGCACAGCAAACAGCATGAGTGTAAGATAGTGACGCTGGTCTCTGTCCCCGGTCTCACAGAGTGATGTCATGGGCCTACATGGGTGCTGAGCAAACAGGGAATTGTGCCACAGCTGAAAATCCCAGGCCTGGGGATCAGTACCTTTAGAGTAAAGAGCCGACTTTGTGCCAAACAGCAAGTACCCCCCTGAGGAGTAAACAATTACACAGTTATTACCATGTGCTTTCCTATTGCCTATTCCTATTTCCTAGTTGCCTCTGTGACTAGCTTTAGAAATTGCTCAGTATAAGAAGACAGATAAGCCTTAAATTTCAGCGCACTCAGCAAGAAAGTGCAGGGACATTGACTGCCTCTCACAAATAACACGCTGGAAATAAGCACAAGTCATAATGAAGACTCATTCCTCTCTGTTGTTCTTGAGGATTTTACATAGAACCACCTCAAGAATCTTCCACATAAGGACTTTTAAATTTAGAGAAAAAATATACAGTTCATTTGTTTTTCTGCTACATAACCCATAATATCCCTGTGACTCCTTTCTAATGTTCTCCTCATCTCCTGAACACCTTGGGTGTGGTCCCACCTCAGGGCATTTACATATGTGGGTTCTTGTGTTTGGAAGGCTGGTCCACCAGACGTGCCCATGCCTCTCTCCTTTACCTCTTAAGGGTCTCTGCCTACAGACTACCTCCTCAAATAGCCCTTCCTGGCATCTAAAATCATATATCTGTACATTTTTCTGGCCCAAAGGGATTCCTTTATCCCTTTTCTCTGGTTACTTTTACTCTTTAGTACTTATTCTATATGTATTTTGCTTGTGTGTTGTCTCGCTACAAGAATGTCAGCTTCAAGATACCAGAGGTTTTAGTTTCGCTCATTGCCAGATCCTTAGGGTCTGGAACAGTGTCTGGAGGTATGATAGCTATGCAACAAACATTCACTGCATAGGTTCTTTACTTTGGCTGTCATTACTTTTAAAATAGTAACCAAAGTGATTAAACAAAACTAAAAATGATTGAAGAATGATTCTTCTTCTTTTGTTCTAAAATAAGGAACGATAAGATCCAACATTATTTTTTTATCATTATTATCTGAAGTTATTTTGATATTTACTAAAATTGGTCTTATAATGAGCTTCCCTGATGATTCTTTAGGAATCTTGTAAAATTGTACCTATCCTCATGATTCATTTGAACTTTGGCAACATTTTTAATGAAAAAAAATTGTTTATGACTTTTAATGAATACACAAGAGGCATCTTCATCTTACCATATTTTCTCAGGCTTTCTACATCAGCATCTCATTTTCCTGCACAACTTATTTATTTATTTATTTATTTATTTATTTATTTATTTATTTGCATAATTGCATACCTACCTTGAATGTTTTCCTACTATATACTTATGTATGTAAATTATTCTGCAGGAATTTCTTTTATGGTTTTGTTGTGGAATTGTAAGGATTCACTTAATTTAGTACACCCACATTGTCACAAAACACAACATTAATATCAATTTTAACTATTTCCTTTTTCTACAGATTATGCTGCATGTAGCTTTTGACGTCTCCTGTATATCAACACTAATGCATTTCTGAAACCATTTTTTTTATTTTATTAAACTATTAAAGTAATTTACAAAGTAATTAATGAACTGCTTTTATTTAGTTTGGTAGAAAATTGCCAAATAGTGCACCTTCTATATATTCCTCACACTTTCCCCTGGTAGTAACATCTTACGTAACAATACCAAGGTTACCAAAACCAGAAACGTAATCCCCATACAATACTATTAACTAAAGATCTTAACCAAATTCTACCAGCTTTTCTATAATGAATTTAGTACTTACATCTTCTCAGTCTTATGTACCCCATAACTGCACCTCAGTTTTTCCTTTTATTTTAATATTTGACTTCCCTTGATATACACCTTTGTTGACTCTCTACATTGTGAGGCATCAAATATATTTTGGTAAGAAAATAAATCTATAGTTTATTGAGAATAATGATTTTTATTGGAAAGTTGGTAAAGCGTCCTTCCCTTCAGTGACCTTACCGTATCTCCATTCCCTTCCCCTTTATGTCTCACTTTTTTTTTCCTAATGAACCCTTGCTGATATTAACTTTCTTTGACTCTTGCTTCAATTTGCAATTTTTCCTTTAATAATTCTAGAGATCAAAGTTTAACATAAAGTAGTTGTATTGACTACTAACTAAATGGGATCCTTGTGAATCAGTTTACTTTTCTGGGGCTTTGTTTCATCATTTATACAATATAGACATTGAACTATATGATTCTTTAGCTTCCTTTTATCTCTAAAATATTGACTTTATAACTAGGTTCCTGCCTAATTTTATTATTACATTTTTTCCTGATTCAGTGCTTCAGTTTTGTAAGGTTACCTGTGGACCAGCAAGGGTTGTTACTGTGTGTGTTTACTTAGATATTTATAGAAGGGTTTTTGCAAGGTAAATTTTTAAGGACTTCCTTTTTCTCATTTACCTACTATTCCCACATGTATTTTGCCTATCTTGTTTTCCCTCCGAGTATTAATGTGTGTCTGAAACAAGTATACTCTGGCTTAATTAAGGATGGTAAGCTAAGTTCCAGGAGAATGTCACACTTTTTTTTTTTTTTTGTCATGGTAATTATAAGTATAACGAAGACTTAAGGCCTCTGGCTTTACTTGGAACTTAATGATCATTATCTTTCCCTAAAGCATGGTGCCTAAGCAAAGTGTGAGCTACTTTGATTTCTTTTAAAAGTTCTGTGGAAAGTATCAATTAAAGTGGAACAACTGTTTGAATGTTTAAATGACCAAATTCAAAACTATGAAACATATTAGAAAACATAACTAATAAAAAAGTCACTTTCTACAAAATTAAATTGCTCAAGCAACTTCTAATGGAGTTTGCCTTTTCATTTACTATGAAAGAGATTGAGTAATTTAGTGTTAATGCAATAAGTTCCAAAATGTTTTATTTTTGTAAATTATAACTTTCTTCATGGGACTAAAAGGAATATTCAAGAATAGCTGTATTATTTTGTGTTCAGAAGTTAAAGCAATTTTTGCTCTGTTCTCTCTTGGTAAGTAGGCAGAATTGGTTGGTAAAAGGACATTAATGGAAATTACTTTCTCTCTCCCCATTCACAATGAGAATGCATACTTTGTATTCTTTCATGAGATGGTTAGTCAGGTGCAGCCACAACAAGAGACACAAAAGGGGCTCAGGAAAACAAAGTTGGTGATATTCACAGTTCTGAGAGACAGAATGCACAGCACAACACACAGGGCCACGTAGGACGGACAACAGGGTGGTGGTCAGGAGGTTGCAGACAGGAGTGTAGGGGAAGTATTAACTAACAGTCTTTATTGGCATTTCTGGTAGAAAGGCAAAACAAGGTAGAATAAACACTTTAGAATTGGCTCGTGTGAATAATTCCCTTGGATTTTAAATGACAGGGGTAGTAGTTGTCTGGTATGTGGCCCTGGGATGATTTTAAAGCAGAGGAATATTGCCTCCTGGGCTGCAGACCAGATAGAGGAGGTATGGCTCTGGATTGATTTGTTTGTTTTTTATTTCATTTTCTTTTATTGAAGTACAGTTAATGCACAGTGTTACATTAATTTCAGGTGTACAACATAGTGATTGGGCAACTCTATATATTATGCTATGTTCAACACAAGTAGAGCTATCATCTGTCAACATACAACCCTATTACATTATCATTGACTGTATTCCCTATTTTGTACCTTTCATCCCTGTAACTTATTATTGTGGTTTTGATTTGCATTTCCCTGGTGCTTAGTGATATTGAGCATCTTTTCATGTGTCTCTTAGCCATCTATATGTCTTCTTTGGAAAAATGCCTACTAGGGTCCTCTACCTATTTTTTCATCAGATTATTTAGGGTTTCTTTGGTGTTGAGTTGTAAAAGTTCTTTTCATATTTTGGATACAAACCCCTTATCAGATATATCATTTGTGAATACCTTCTCTCATTCACTAAGTTGCTGTTTTGTTTTGTAGATGGTTTCCTTTGCAGTGTATTATCTTTTTATTTTTGTACCTCAAGTCTGAAGAGTTTAGAAACTCAATTCCCTCTTCCTCAGGGGACTTTAGTCTATTTTCTCTTAAAGCTTTCATCTGACTGGATGAGACTAACCCACATTATGAAGGGTAATCTGCCCTATTCCAATTGTATGGATTTAAATGTTAATATAACCTAAGAAATACCTTTACAGGAATATCCAGACTTATGTTTAACCAGATCTCTGTATACCTTGGCCTAAAAATTGATTCATAATACTATCACACATTGATAGCTGAACAAAATGCTTCAAGATGCGATAGTATAAATCAATAAATTATTCCAATAGGAGCAATAACCTGCAATCCAAAATTATTATTATTTGTAGTCATATTTGCACACTAACTTGTTTGTTCATCTGTCTACAGTTATTAGAGACTAGCACTTTATGACTTCTATGACTTTTCTTGGGAGATAGTTCTCCATGAATCACTCACATTTCTGCATGTCTTAGAGTGAGGCAATTATTGCCTTTTAGTCTGAAGTATTCTTTCAAGGATGTTTGTATAGAAAAGAGCCTTGGAGAAGAGAGAGTTTACACCTGCAGTGTAAAGGGTAGACTTGTTTATTGCCCTTTATAAAAAGATTTGGGTTTCCTAACTTCAGATTTATATTTTGTAATACAATTCACTGATTGTGAATACATCTATAATGGCACAACCCAGTCATCCTCCTGGGACTTTGGAGTAAAAGGAACTGATATCATTCTGCTGATGACCATACTGCTCTGTGCCATGAGGAATAAATTCCTTATATTTGACTTACAAGTCTTGTGTCTTCCACTATCATCCGTGAACCAGTAATGGACTAAGTTGTTAGCTTGAAAGTAGGTAAAAACTCAGTTCTTAACTATTCTTGAAACCTTCCATTTAATTATCATTTTAGATTACTTTATTGGTAACTATGATGTTACTGTGTTACTCTCTTTACTCTTACATATGCTCATCACTGCATCAAAGACGAAATATGTGAATGTGATAGAGAGACAATCTGTGTCACCCTCGTCTCATATTGAAACTGACGATATGATTTTGATGATAAAAGGAAGGTACTATGTTTTAATATATTCTGTTCATCTTAAAATAAAACCCTATATGCAATTTACACATCTCTTTGAATACAACAGCAAAGTATTTTGTTCTGATTGAGAATAGTTTGTGTATTTACCCTCTTGGACCTATTAATTGATCTGAGGAAGGACCTGGAGTGAAAATGAGGATGAGAACACCAGCCTCAGATGGCCATGAGGGACAGATAATATAGAAGACTTCAGTCTGGCCAAAGATTCCTATAACCTCAGGAGACAGGAAATTCAGCAGGCAAACTTAACTGCCACACTATTAATTAAATCAACTTCATTCACTCATGTCAGATACATATAAGCTGTGATGCCTCAGGCCACATTGAAATACACAAAGAGGATTTGGATTAATTGAACTACATAAATATGAGGAGGGAGAATTGTCCAAATGCTGACTCTGAGACAAGGTAAAGCATCTCCGGCCCTAGGCATGTCTACATGGCATCCTGCCCATCCAGCTATTTAAGGCATGTGATCATCCTCTGCACTCATGGAAACTCTTTTACTTCATTCCAGCTCAGAAAAATAATGTTCACATTAAGGATAGAAAATCCTTAAGGATACATTGGGGCAATACAGGCATTGTGTTTTTATAATGCCAATTGTCATGTATAATTTCCAATTAATTCCTCATTATGTTAATCAGATTCTCTTATAAAGGATCAAGACTTATGGATTACTGTGGAGATCTAGTCTATGCACTTTAATAAAGTTAAAGCCACTGCTCACATTCTTTGCCTTTTTTAAAAAAAAATCTGGGACCCATTTTTAAAAGTAAATAATTTTATTTTAAATATATAAAACTTTAATCTTCTTCTCTTCCATGAAATGTGTAATAATACAAATTAGACTTGTAATGGTTTTAGAAGTATGTTTTTCTCTACTCTTTGTAAAATGCTTATTTCATCTATTCCTAGGTATTAAATTAATTTAAACAACTTTCTAATTACTTATTTATTTTAAATCCACATAATTATTCTCTTTAATTTACATAAATTGTATTATCTCCTATTCATCCTCATTTCCTAAATGGTAGATATCACCTATAACAAATTGTTATCTTCAAGAATTTTTCACTTAAGTGAAAAATTAAGTCTAGCTTTTGATGATGATGTGTGTGTGTGTGTTTTAGCATATTACTCATATATTATTCCCATTTATAGAAGTTATTCTTAAGATATCAGAACAGTATTTACAAAGGAAAAATGATGGAAAGTTTAATAATTTGAGCCAAAACAATGTTAATCTTAAACATTCACATAGTGCATTAAAAAGTCTGTTTCTAATCTGAAGTATATAGATAAATGTGTCAGTTCTCACTTAGAGTGGAACATGTAGACATGTTAATTTAAAAAATTGCAAGAAAACATTATCTACTGGAATTTCTTTCTTTCTTTCTTTCTTTCTTTCTTTCTTTCTTTCTTTCTTTCTTTTTACAAACATGTTGAGAGTCCTTCCCTATTGATAAATGAAAATGAGTATTGTGTTAAACTTAATGACAATTTTTCCAGATTAAAAAAAATTATTTGTTTGCTATTAGTTATATAATAATAATAATAATAATAATAATAATATAGTAGTGAATGTTGCTTTTGGAATGTAGAATACTTGAACTCTACCCAAAAGTACCAAAGCAATCTACTCTAGCAAGTTTTACCAACTTTATCAAATACCGTTCTTATATTCGAATAGTCATGTGTTTTCTCAAGCTGGTAATTCATATCTGTAGTAATCTGTGTTTGCTTGAAATTTGAGTGACATCAACTTTCATATGTCCTGATCACCTGGTTGAAGGATTTTGGTCATAGAGTCCCTAATAGTCCATCTCAGGCAGGCTCCAACCAAACTTTCTTCAATAAAAAATCAAATGTACTAAAACCAATGTCCTGTGTCTTAGCATTCCATCAGTCATAGGCTCATTAAAGTCAGGTACCATATGGTATGAAGTCAGAATACTTTCCTTAATGATGTATACTTATCGAGAAAGGGATTCACTGGTTGTTCAGTCTTTGTGCTACAAGAGAAGAAATCCCTCCACACCTTGTTAAAGATAGCCTAGAAAGATTCCCAATTTGCACATTGACTGTTTTATGAGTTTCTTTATTTTAGAATTTGTATTCAGGCTCATTCTTCCCACAATGGAAAACAAACAAAAAAACAAAACACACACACATGTAAAAAATACTAGGCTAGGGGTGTCTGGGTGACTCAGTCGGTTAAACGTCTGAGTCTTAATTTTTTTCAGGTCATGATCTCAGGGTCGTGAGATTGAGCCTCACTTGGGGCTCAGTGCTACGCAGGAGTCTGCTTGAAATTCTCTGTCTTCCTCTCCCTCTGCCCCTCCCCCAACTTGTGCCTGCACGGGCGCCCTCTCTCTCAAATAAATAAATAAATCTTTAAAAAGAAACAGTAAGCTAATCGTTTCATTGCTATTTTAATAGATTAGATAGGTAGCTAAAGGGAAGATTATAATGATAATGATATTAGTAGTAATATTAATAACAATATTTATATAACATTTACCATGTGCCAACCATTATTTTAAGTATTTTACATATATTCATTCATTTAATCCTAAAACAATCCTATAAGTTAAACTCTATCATTACACACATTTTAAAGATTAGGAAATTGAAGAGTAGAAAGGTTAAGTAATTCACTCAGAGATATGCTGAGGCAGAACCTAGGCCTTGTAATTTCAGAACTTGTGATCCTAATCACTCCTTTATGTTGTTCAAGCATTTCATTTTCCAAAGAAAAAGTAAACAATATAATTAGGGACAGAATCCTCCCAATTTTGGAATTCAATTACATTTCACTCTTACTATTTATTTACAACTGACTCTGTGTATACTATTTCTAGGTAAAGTTGTCCACTGGTCAAAATGCAAGGAGATATTATTAAATAATAATTTTCAGAAAGAAAAATATGAGGAATATTTCTATCAAGTAACACTCATAAGGAAAAGAGCCAGGGTATATATAGAATTTTTTTTATCCTGATAAATTAGTAAAAACTAACATATGTTGAGAATTGACAATATTGCTGGCAGTATGCTAAGTGCTTTCCATGCAGTAGCTACGTTACCTCTTGTTATCACCCTGTGGGGTAGGTGCTATGATTATCTTCCCTTCATGAGTGGAGAAATTAAAGATCAAAGTGACTGAGTTGCTTACCCAAGTGTCAGAAAAAAAATTTCAATCCATGTAGTATTGCAAACTGCTTCATATGAAAAATAAATAAAAAGTGTCAAGTTAGATGTCAAAAGGAAAAGTTATAAAAATAAGAGGGCTATTGAAGATGGAAGTGTTCATGCTGGAGTAGATTTCAAATGTAATACAATTTTTGAAAACCGACTAACAAGATAAAAATCAGCCACAGACTATTAATAAATATAAAGGAAAAGAGTAAACAGCTATTATTTTTCCATTATGCCAGAGCGGGAAAGTGCTCAGTAAAATTAAGTGTCAATAAAGTAAAGACAAAATTAAACTTTTTTTCCGAGCATAGACACAATTAACCTGTGAAAATGACTCATACTGGATGGTAATGAAGCAGATAGCTTAGTGAAATTGAGAACATATCTGATTCACTATAATGGGATTTTCAGTTAGATCAAATCACACATTGTATTAGTCATCCTGAGTCAGGGCACATGCTGATGAGCAGAAAGGGTCACCGAAGAAAATTTTATTTTTCTCCAAGGCCAGAAGGGCCACTATTAAAAAATAGGATGATAGTAAATATTTATTACGTGTGCCTATGAGGGAATGTCAGGTGGATGTGCCCGTAGCATGTCAATCAGCGCTTCTGTCTCTAGTGCTTAGTCCAGTAAGCTCCAGTTCTCTACCTCATCCTGGGAGGAAAAGAGACAAAGGCTTCCTTTGTTTTGGGAGAAGAGAAGGAGTTCACAGTAATTTCTTATGCCGCAGAGAAATGGAACTACCTTTATGATGCTGTGGACAGTTTGGAAGGTTGTTCATCAAATGGCGAAAAGCGAGGGCAGGACTCACCCCAGGACCAGTGCGGTTTTAAAGATCTCTACACTGGGGATTATCTGACTTGGATGTTTGTTCCAATTCTACCACTTCTTGCGTGATAATAGACGATAACCCTTCACGTTAAAGTGTTGGCATTTTCCTTTCTGTAAAGGGTTTGAATTAGTTGAACTCATATAAGATTATATATTTATAATATTCCTTTGAATTACCACTGCCTGTATCTTACAGAAGTCTGAATAGTGCCCTTATAAAAATAAGTCTAGAATATAGAGAATTACTTCAGTGTTTTTTTGGGATTCACTGTTCATGCAGTTCCATGATGAAAACCTGTTCGGGGCTTTCAAAGTTGTGCTTCTGCTGGAACTGTTCATCTCTTAGCAAGAGGGCATTGCTATTATTTTGATTACTCAGATTACATATTGCAAGTTTCAATATGCTTACTTTTTGAACATAGTATTTGTTCCTACTACTCGATTTTTTTCCTAAACTGTCTGTATCACTGTATTTATGTTCTGAGAACTTTCTCCCTTTGCTGTGCCATCCCTTATGTTTTCCTGTTTTCCTGAAAATCACTGTTTCATTTAAAAGATATTGAGACAGGGCCTGTCATTCACGTAAAATGACATTCAAAATAAAATCGAAAAATATGCTATGGAATGATATTTTCCAAAATCACACTATAAAGAATCCATGACTCAGAATTCATTCCTTTTTGAATTAAACATTTTCTTAACTAGAACATAAGCAGTGGGCGCTATCGCAAAATGTGCTGCTCTCATGTTTTTTTCTTTTTACAGATCTGGATAATGTGGAAGGTATTGCTGTGGACTGGATTGGAAATAACCTTTACTGGACAAATGATGGCCATAGGAAGACCATTAATGTGGCCAGGCTGGAAAAAGCTTCTCAGAGCCGGAAGACTCTTTTAGAAGGAGAAATGTCCCATCCCAGAGGGATTGTGGTGGATCCTGTTAATGGGTAGGTAATATTTGATCAGCTTGATATGAGGAAAATATTATGTTTTTATATATTTAGTAGTAGCAGGTTTGATTTAAATTCACACATGAATGGCCTGAATGCGAAAAGTTACTCATTTAATGATTTTCTCTTGTAGAAAATGTGCGAAATAAACGTGTCAAAATACATTGAACTGAAATAAACAGATTATTTGTATAAAAGATATATGTACTTGATTTACTCAGACAAGGACCATAATTCTCCATTTTAGACTGCCTGACACCAAGATAAATAATCAATTGAGAGAATCAATCAATTTAATTTTTAAAGGGTATTAAAATTTAATGTATTCAGAAAACAGAAAAGATTTTTTTGTTTTGGTACATTTACTGTGGGGCAGGCATTTTGTTAAATGGGTTCACTATCTCCTATTCTGTAATCCTCACAATAATCTTATGAACTATTTGCTATTTTCATCTTTGTCTTACAAAGAAGAAATTGATAACCGATTTACAAAAGACCATTAAATTATTAAGTGACTGAGTAGATATTTAAACCCCAGCAGTCTGTCGACAAGATTTTACTTAGAGCCACTATACTCAACTACTTTTTACTGCTCAAGGTTACTAACCACATAATTCTAGACATAGCCATAGTTTTCATATAGTGAGGCCATTTTGTACTACGAGCTACTTGTTTTAGGATGGAATAGTTTGTGCAATTCTCAGGAATATATTTTTCTTTGATTTTTATTCAGAGTTATTACCTGAACACAAACAACACTGTGCATATAGAAATATTGAAGAATGTGAACATTCGTAACAGAATGTCAGAATTAAATGAATGAACTACGTATTTTAAATGTACAGTTGTTATATGTGATGTTTATCCCTCCCATATCTTATGTCACACTGTTTCAAAATAGCATCACAAAACAAATACTCTTTATTCCTTACTACACGTATAGAAAAATACTCAGTCGCAGAGGAAACGTATGGCTTCCTAATAAACGAGATCACCAGACTGTGGTTCCTAGAATTGTTTTGTGCTGAGAATAGCTCCAAACAAATGCAGTGGAGGTACTTCTTCCCAGGCTGACATTTAAGCAGTGGATGAACTCACTGTATGTGTTTTTATAAGACACAATTATAACGTAATTTCAGTGATTTTATGTGTGGATTCTATAATTATCTGTCCTATTCCTGGACTTTTAAACCAAATCATCTATCCGACCTTTAAATCAAGGCAATCTTAATTTTAAGAGAAACTATTTATTACACACTGTCTAAGTCTACTTGAAGCAAGATATCTTAAAACAGCATCTTCCTTCTCAGTATTGGGTTAGGGAAAAATTTTCTGATAGAGTGAAAGAGTATTTGTGGCGCTCAGACAGATAACACAAATACGGAGGTCATAGAATCATGTGATTTAGAAAGGAAATTTAGAGCCACTAGTCCCATCTCTCTGTTCAAATTCAAGAATCCCCTTCAACACGTCCCTAGTAGGCAGACATCCAACTTGGATTTGAAACCTAGAGCATCTACATAGTTTACAGTATTTGGGGGCAATTCTAATTGACTTTTTTTTTCCCTCTTCATTAAGGGAATCTCTATATCTCTGTTAATATCTACTAGCTGACCTTATATTTGCCTCTGGTGCTACAATGAATGACTCTTACACCTTTTCCATTAGACATTTTCTATTTTTATTATGCACCAACCTGAAAAACACAGATGTATGTATGTGTATGTATGTGCATATCCATATATGTATCCGTATATATGTGTATATATGTATATTTGCATACACACTTTTTTTTTTTCCCTAGCAAGATACTATACCCAGAATTCTGGACTAGGTAGGTATACAGTAGTAAGAACACAGGCATAGCTTTAAACCTTGTGAAGCATCTTCTGTTACCTGCAAGGTGGGAATAGGAAGACAGAACAAGAAATAAGTACCAAATAAGCAACTAATGTAATTTCTACAGACCAGAATGAAGGAGGAAAACAAACAGGATGACATAATGGAGACTAACAGGTAGACCGATTTCAGTAGGTTTGCTGAAAGGCCTCTCTAAGGAGGCATCATTTAAACCAAGACTTAACTATAGAAAAGGAATCAGCAATGGAGAGTGAGGGAAAGAGTATTTCAGATTTAAAAAAATGGTACATTTGAAGATCTTAAGTTGGGTAAAAGCTTGACTGTCAGGAACCGAGATGAGGACAGCGGAGCTGGACTGTTGATAGCAAGGGGAGAAGTAATGAAGATGGACTTGGAAAGGAAGCAGGACCTTGTCAGCCAGGATGAGAGCTTCGTACTTTGTCTTCCACGCAAGGGTGATCTAGGGAAGTGAGAATCAGATATGTTTTTCAAAAAATCTAATCTGACTGTTCTGTGAAGAATGGATTGGAAGATAGAAGTAGAAGTAGAATCATGTGAATTTAATTGTCCAAATAATTGTTTGACCATAATATAATTTTTTTAAAAAGAAGACAAAACTTTAGTTTGGAAAAGTCCATTTACAATAGGCATAATATAACCTTGCACAAAACATTAAAAATAAGAAACTTGATTTATTTACATTTTTTCCTACCATAATACCTATTTGTAGCTGTACACAGGAGGAGAGAATTACAGGGCTTTTTCCTTCTATAATAGCCAATTAACAAAAATTACTAATTTCAGAGATATGCTTTATTCAAAGTTTCATAAACACAGAATCAGTAAAGGATTTGTTCATTTATTTTTTATTAAAATATATTATTGATTAACTACCATATAGAACAATAGAAATCAGTAAGACAATAATTGCCTTCAAGGAGTTTATAATCTGGTGTGCTTGTATACACACACATACACACACAAATACACATACACACACACACACAAATTACCTATAAAATAAAATAGAATGAAATAATGCTCTTCAGGAAATCATTGAGGTTTTCAATTCAGAATTGAGCCTTAGAGAATGAATAGGATTTCCAAATGAGTAGATTTGGTCTTGGGGGCTTAGGATGTGCAGTCGTAAGGTTAGTCACTGTACTCCGGCAGGACATTTTAAGTATGTGTTTAGAGGCAGGGATGTTAGCAGCAGTTTTGAGATGAGATGAATTCATTAAGGCTAGAGCAGAGGGCATGTGTAGGAACATAATAGGAGATGAAACTAGAAATATACAGAAATCTTCAATGTTAGGATTAAAAGATGGATTTTTTTTTCTTGACAACAGAGTAATTGGAAGGTTTTGGGAATAAAAATCATATTTTTCAATTTATGACTTAGGAAGACAAGTAATAAAAATATGATAGTTGTATGGGAACAGCCTGTTAGAAGTGCCCTTTGAAAAGGGATAAAAGACAGACTGTAGCATTTGTAATAGGAATAGAAAAGTGGGGAATGAGAAGAGAGACACTGAAAGAATGGAATTGGCAAGCCTCAACAGTCGTAAAAATGAAGATAAAGCTGGAGGAGAAATTGGTCATGATGGCACTGTTTCTCAAGTTGATGGCTGTAGATGAATTCCCTCCTTTCCAATAATTTTACACTTCACAATTTATATCAATAACTTAGAAACCTACGTCTCCAGTTCTGATTTCTCAAAATATTATCTGTAGTAAATATGTCCAAAGCTGAGTGTGTATTTCCCCCCAAACATGATCTCCAGTATCCCTACCTCAATTAATAGTGTCCCACCCTCTAGTTAACAGTAGCTATTATGTTAGCACCAAATTGAGTTTTCTAACAGTAAAATTTATGTTTCTTTTATGGCAGAGAAGTGCTTAAGAATTTAAATATGTCTAGGATTGACCACCACGTAATACAATTTAATTTGGGGATATTATCAATATCAACAAATACAAGCTTACTGCTATAGGGTATAAATTGAAACCATCAGGCATGTAACACCATTAAATACAATACAAAGCATAAATGCAATAAATATTATAAAAAGGAAAGAAAAATTTTGCTAGGAAACAAAGGAAAGACCTTATTTTGACAGGGTAGAAATAGACTTCATCAAATAATTGTATTTGAACAGGACTTGAAAATAGAGGTGCGATTTTTCTTTCCATGTTAGCACAAGGCTCACTTAACCTAATATTTATTTAATGAATACCTGAGTCCCACATATAAGAAGATTTATATTAGTTTCTGCTTACTTTATAGGTTATATTTCCTATTTTCTGTGTTTAGGATTCATCACGTTTCATATTGATTGTAAGGCTTCCACAAGATAACTTTTCACCACATAATGAAATTGGTAGATGATGATCACATACCTAGTCTCTGTTTGATTGGCGCCCTGGGTTAAAATTCTTTCCTTATATTCTGTTTGATATATATCTCCTAGATATATGTCTATTATTTTAGACAATGGATCAGATCACAAACAATGATTTTTCAAAAAGCAAAACAAAATAAATTATGCTTAGATTGTCCAGAATTACCCCTCATGTATGTGTGTCTGCATGTACATACAATTTGGGTTGGAGAATCAAAGAAAAAAAAAAGTGTTACTATGGTTAAAAGAAAAGCTAGAGGGGAAGATAATTGCAATTTTAACAAGTTGTAAATTAGCAACAACAATAAAACTACATTGACTAACCGTATTTAAGATTTCATGAAGTATTAATAGAGGTAAAAAGTTGTATATTTCTCTTTTACATAGTTGATTTATACAGTTGAAGTCAACTAGTTATATCTACCTAACAGGACTAGAGCAAATGGAATGACTATCCCATTTGCTCCTAATTTGTTCTAATAATTAGACCGCTTGAAGAACATGGTGGATGCAAAATAAACATATTTCCATGTTTATTTCTAGGACTAGAATGTATTTTGACTTAATAAAATACACCAATCTCAGTATATTTCCTCAGGTCTAAAAAGACATATCAACATAATTTTGAACTGTTCAGGGAATTTTTAAAAAACTTAACTGGCATAAAATAGTGCATGGTGTGTTACATCCTCAGTTGTCCCAAATCTTCTTGTTCAGATCACAGCAGGATTTTTTAGTCATGGATACAGATTTTTCCTGGATTACCTCAGAAATTCTTTAGGGTCCACAAAATGTGGGAGGTAGAGGATCTCTAAGGGCATTTCTAGGGTCAGCAGCTTAGAAAAGCTTTAGAGCTTTACAGAGTTGTATATGAGGTGACTGAATTAAAACCAACACTTTAATTAATAACTCCGGAACTTTCACATGACCCTAGAGCAACACATGTGGAGGGTTTTAACCTTATTCGTGAGGGAATTGCAACATTAGCTCAAAACCCCCTCTCCCACTGTTATAACTTACACAAAAGACTTGTTTTTAAAGACAGAAGCTTTTGTTTGAGATAGAAATTAAAACTCAAAATCTCAAGGTCAGTCAACCTGATGTTATTAAACTTATGTGCAGCTGAATCATCTTCTGTGGGTTTTGAGGTAATAATAAGCAGCGATAAAACATAGATAGTTTGCATGAGGAAGACAAATTAGACTTGGCCAAATAAACCCAGTATAACCATACCCTTTAGTACAAAGAAATCCAATTGCCTGTCTTAAAAAATAATAATTCATCTGAGATTAAATAAAGCCTGGAGTAGATCATTAACGCACCATGAGTATTCATGTCAGTCAATCTGCTCTTCAATCACGTAATTGATTATATATTTTCTGAAGTGGACAACATTTAAAAAGAGGAATGCCTCGAAAATCATCTTCCAAACTTGGTATCAACACCAGAGAAAATCAATATCTGCCACTTAGTGTTAGGCCAGATAGTGAGTGGGGCCAGTAAGTACGGTAGTGGTGGTAGTGAGTTTCCCCTAATGTGTCTGAACGGACTGGCTTCACTGAGCACATCTGTACTTCCCGAGGACTCTGCAGATGCCCCCTTGCTTTAGCAGAAGAGCATTTAGATAGGAGAGATCAGAATGTAATTAGATTTTAGGGCAGTGCCCGATCTAAAGAAGCGTCCCTCTGCATGGTGGCTATTTGAAATAACGTGTGTGCACTCTTATTTGTCACGTCTTAGTTGGATGTATTGGACAGACTGGGAGGAAGATGAAATAGATGACAGCGTGGGAAGGATCGAGAAGGCCTGGATGGACGGCTTCAATCGGCAGATTTTTGTGACTTCAAAGATGCTGTGGCCAAACGGTTTAACTCTGGACTTTCACACCAACACATTATACTGGTGTGACGCCTATTACGATCATATTGAAAAAGTGTTTTTGAATGGAACTCACAGGAAGGTAAAAGACAAATACTGCTGTTTTTTTTTTTTTTTTTAAACTCACAGGCTTCTTCTTCACAGAGCCTTGTTGTGTTGTGTTAAAAATACTTTCAAGTTTATTTTTACCCCTCTGAGGTGCTGCCAGTAGCCTCTGTGGGGTGGCTAACGGAGGCTGAGCATTAAGTAGTGCATCTGGCGCTTGCCTCCGGGAGACCAGGACCAGCTCACTGTGGTATGCCAGGATTTGTGGGATTTTAAAAAGAAGCTCTCAGGATATCAGAGCTGTTTTAAAATACAGTTTTTCTCCATTATTTATGAGTCTGCTATGACCAAGCAACCCAACTCTATTCAAGCATCTTTAATATTTGCAGGTGAAACTTAACCTGTATATTATGAAAAAGTAATTATAGTGCATTTATTTAAACAAAGAACTTCATGACAGTGGGAATCGAAACACAAAAATGAACTGGACTTCAAGCCTATTGCTATGAATAAATATCAACTCCCCCTTGCCTCTTTTGGTAGGATTGTTGTAAAACGATTTTGAAATTCTTGGGTTAAATGGAGGATGGAGTTGACTGTGTGCCAACAGAGGCAATGTTGACAAAACATCACCTCTACATTTTATAATAACCTGAGTGCATATAACATTATAAACTGACTTCAACTGTTTAGTGAAACAATAGAAAATGGAATGTTAGAAGTTATCAAAATGCTTCCATTGATACTATACTCCTTCTTTATGGAAAGAAAGACTGCACAGTTGGCCAAGCCTACTCATTATAAATTCTGTTTGAGAAATAAACAGTACAATTATCAGTTAAGACTACTTCAATCATTGGTTGACTCTAACCGTGCTTTTAAAATTTTTCCCCAAATAGTAAAATTGATTGGCCTTTAACCTAATGTCAATACTTAACAGGTGTCAAATAAATATGTATGACTCCTTTAAAGATATTAATATGTACACCACATAGATAACATTGTAATGGCTAGCATATTTTAGCCTTCATTGAGGTGAGAACATAAAGGTAAAAAACTGTCTTAATCAGTATATGAATATGTGATATGAAAAATTCAGATAAAAGGAGCAAATATTGAATTTCTAACCCCACATTGTTTAGATAATTTCTTCAATTCTTTAATATTAAATGGAGTGACTACAAAATGCTTTTTCATATTGTATACAATAACATTTTATAACTGATGAGTGGTGAAAAGTTATTATTATTGGAGGTGTGATTCCTTATTCCTCTTCCACAAGTTTCCATGTGAAACAGCACATATCACATGATCGTTCCAGTTAAACAAAAACAAAATACAACTAGAATGTAAAGAATATACTAAGGAAACCAGAACTGAAATTAGCCAATGAGTCTTGTTTATCTACTTACTACTAATAAATGTTTCTATGTTCAAAATGAAAATCTTTACCTCCCTCCCTGTCATTTCCTAGATTTCTTCAATTTGCATTGGCCCAATTAAGTAGGAGAATGCCTTTCACTCCCAACGTTGTAAGGCCATGTTTATTCCTTGGCTGTTGGATAAGCAATATCACAATACACATAATGACACTAATTGCTCAAACCAGTTTCTATTCCAGGTTATGATACTGGAATATCATAAGGAAAAGAGAAGGAAAGAGTGTCAGGCAAAGTCATTTTAATGTTTGTATTTCTTGACCATATGAGTAATGCCATATATGAGAGGATGTAAATGGATGAAATACAAATGATCTCCTTCAAATAACATGTCCTAAAAACAGAAAAATACACTCACATTGTGAAATCCATTTTTCAAATATACTGAAAGAAAATGAGCTAAGATATTAGTTAGATCATTATCTGATATACTTACTTGAATATCATTTTCTCTAAATATTTAGTTATGTTTTTAAAGGTCTGTTCTGATTTTTCACAGTGTGTTTATATTTTACAGATTGTTTACAGTGGGAAAGAGTTGAACCATCCTTTTGGACTGTCACATCATGGGAATTATGTGTTCTGGACTGATTATATGAACGGTTCCATTTTTCAACTAGATTTGATAACGAACGAGGTGACATTACTGAGGCGTGAAAGACCACCCCTGTTTGGGCTTCAGATTTATGATCCACGAAAGCAACAAGGTATTAAAAACCATATAAAATTTCTTCTGAGTTTTACCTACAGTAATACTTCACAGTATTTGCAAAAGGTTTTATTTTGACAGTGTCACTGAAGTTTTATGATGAAAGGTATCTAGTCACTCCAAAGTCAATCAAATCTTAGATTTTGTTACCATAAACATTCCTTATTTATTGTTCAAAATAGCCTAAGCAAGTAACTGGGAATTCTATTTGAGTGAAGTTCAAGGATTTCTCCAAATGCTTCTTATTTTCATGTCATCTTCATGTTATTTAGAGTAAAGAAGACTGAAGAAGACTGTTATTTAAAGTAAAAAAGAAAAAAATCCACTAATGTTTTAAAGATTAAGTATTGTGAGCAGTGGGAAAAACTTTCCATGGGAAAGGATTATTATGTGAAAATATTTTAAAATAAGTCATACTATGAAGAGAGTGTTGTAAAAATTATATTAGTACATGTATCTGATTAGTTTCATGTCCATTTAAGGAAGGAATGTTTAATTATTTTAGATGTTACAAAAGGGAAATAATCTACCGTGATATCCATGTCTTATTAAAATCAGGTAATATTATTTTATGTTTTACCTACATGAGTTATTAATATTTATTAGGCCATCTACAAATTGCATGACTCAGAATTTAGGTATTAAACAAAGAAAGCAACTTAGTAAATTATGTGGTAGACTTTTGTTATGAATCTAAATAGTTACTGTTCCTTTTATTTTTGGAAATATTCTTGTGAAAATTTAATGAGCATGCATTTCAATAAATTTAGGATGAAAAAATAATATCC
Source organism: Ursus arctos (assembly GCF_023065955.2). Lineage (NCBI taxonomy): Eukaryota > Metazoa > Chordata > Mammalia > Carnivora > Ursidae > Ursus > Ursus arctos. Next base: position 24,628,144 of record NW_026622763.1, on the reverse strand, counting down.
TGAGTTTTTCAATGCATATATTGTCAATAGAAAGTTATCTAGTAGTAAGAGATTTTTTAAAGATATTTCAGCTAACTCAGAGATTTTAAAAGCAAATTATCTCATTGAAGTTTTTTTTTTTTTCCTGCTGTATTAAAATTGCCTCATTGGGATACAAATGCAATTTTATAAAATAATGGAGGTGTATAGAGTGAGAAATTTCAATAGTAATGAAAGATAAAAATCTTTAAAAAGAATAAAAGTGAAATTATTTGAGGTGGTATAAACTATTTTTGGACAAGTAATGAAGAATAGTGACAACCATCAAGATAGATAAAATGGTAATATTTTCTATTATATTCATGTCTATCCTGCTCCTTACCCCTCCCTTCCTCAACCATTATTGAGTGTCTACCCAGAACTGGAGGCAAGACCCTGAAAAGGGACAACTCTTCTCATCTCCTGAGGGACTTCCTTTCCTGATTGTTGTTCCCTCTAATTTCACAATCATTGGTTTCCTGGATTTTATTACAGTAACCAGTATAAAATCCCATTTCCCATTTCCATTCTCTTTAGAAATTGTTAATCTGGAATGTCATCGCTGAACTCCTTCTAGCCAAGTTCCATGATGTTTTCAGAATCTTCATTTTCTTCAAACTTCTAGTTGCTTTAGAAAGTTGATGAACTAAATGCAACATGTGAGATAAGAAATACCTGACTTACTGTAACATGGTCTTGGTCTCAAATCAAGCTTCCAACACTTTTTCTTCTGAAACTTTAGACATATCATAAAAGATATAATAAAGATAAATGCTTTCTTCATGAAATTCCTATAAGGATTAAATAACTATTTAATTGTGATTCCTTGGAAAATATGTAGGAGGCACATGTGTACCTCCCACACATTTTATATTAATTTTCCTTTATCATTTCTCTATAATGAGGCATTTTGTTAAAATCCCCTTTCATATAAAAATGTTAAATAACTATTCAAAGGAACAATGTATCACAATCATATACAATGAAACACATGCCTCTGATAGGACTATGTGGAATGTACTCTTGTATTTCATGAGGAAATATGCCTGGTGTTCTAGACGATTACATTGATGTATAATTGTTCAATGCTATCTCTTGGATGGGCAGTGCTTTTTTAAAGTGCTTTTTAAAAATTTTCTATTAAAGGCACATTAAAATGAAAGCTTAGCCCTAATTACTAAACTCTTTATACAGCCTTTATTGTAGAAACCATTTTGTTCTGTCTTACTGAAAGAATATGTTGCACAAATTGATTGAATATTTTTCATAAACTTAGGTGAAATAATCAATTAGTTTGAGTTTTCTACCCAGTCTTCTTGTAGCTAAGGAATGAGTAGTACTTAAGTGGGTCTTTTGAATAGGTAATAGAGTATGGAGAGGATGTCTGGCCAACATATTTTTAATTTAGTCAATAGACATTGAAATTGGATAATCTACTTAGGATCTAAATTTTTAATACCTTTTTTACAAAATCAATCAGAATAGGTAGATTACAAAGCAAAATGCACTCAGGTGTTCAAATGCAGACATGTTATCTAACTATATTATAATTTTCTCTCATGAGAAAGAAAATGGTATTTCTCTTTGCATCTTGTGAACATCAGATATTAATAAATATTTAGAAACACATAATCAGTGGCATTCAAACTTTGGTTACATGCTATCTTGTTAGACTGTTTTTCTAAGAATAAAATAGCTGTAATTGAACAGAAAACCAGCTTTCTCGATAAGTACAGATCACTATTTCTTCATGGAATGTGATAAACTAGTCTTATATAGCCTGGTATTTTCTCTGTCTGAGAGACTATGGTATATGACTATATAACTTATATAAACTTATATGTAGTATTTATACATGTATCTGTGAATATATATACACACACACATATATATATATAATGTATACACACACACACATATATATACCTAGATGCTAGATAATCTCTCTCTCACACACACACACATACACACATACACACACACGCTCTACCCCATAGGAATACCATGAAAAATATCCAGGAATGTTATTAATGTAACATTCATATTCATATTAATGTAACACCTAAACTCTTTTAGACTTGGTGTCAGAAAATTAGTCAGCTAATTTGACCTCTCCCGGTCAGAAGAGACTCTTATCAAATTATTTGTTAATATAGCAGCTAACTTCAGGAAGGTAGATATATAACCATACTGAACAGAACGCTACCCTTAGGAATGAATTCCTAAGTAACGCCAAAACACTTTTTTTTTCTCATATGCTACTGTTGCTTCTTCTGATTTTAATTGATAAACTTTCCTTCTTTTTCATTTACATTAGGTATCTAGAAGAATTGTTAAAATCTTCTCCTGAAATTTCTCGGATAAATTATAGCAATTGTATAAAACTAACACACTTTTACCTGTTTATTCTCTAGGTTCAAAAGCACACTTTTATTTTTCCCACATGTTTTAGAGAATGAGATCATCAAAACTAAGTGCAATATCTAAAAAGGGTTAATGAATAGTTTCTTATATAGAATTAAAAATAATAGATTAGCTTCTATGCCAAATATATTCAATTTATTAACTAATAATTAACTGTAATTCTAACTACCAGAAAATGGGCTAACTATTCTTATTTGAATCTCATTGAAGATGTTTAAGGTAGATATTATGATTTCTGTTGTGCATATGAAAAACCCAAGGATCAGGTAGATGTAACCATTTAACCCCAGCAAACAATGAGACAGGAATAAACTGAGATTCAGGTTCAGGTTTGTCTGACCATAAAGTGTTTTTACGTGTCTAATTTATGTGGCCAAATTTATGAAAATTATATAAAACTACTATACTTTTAAATAGAAGGAAAAGAGTATGTCTTTTCTCTAGTCATTGCAGTTTTGTCATTGATAAATTTTTATTCAAAACTTTTTTAAAAAAATATAAAGTTCTTGATTACCTTATAGAACCCAGGATTCAGAGATCTTATATTACAAAGCACTAGTATAACAGACACAGTGATTTTTATTTAATATATGACTTGTTTATTAACCACGTTATTGTGAAGGTCTACTAAGATTTACATTTAGTGATAGGGATATCATCACAAAATTTGTGTTTCTTTCCAAATTTTCCATTTTGGAAATAATCACCATAAAAAAATAACCCAAAAGAGTAATTAGGCTCTTGATAGAATTAATGCATTTGCATGCACGTGTGCCCACAGACCCCCCTACACACAGAGGCACACACACCCCACACAAAGTAGCTTCAAAGCAAGGCGAATGTAAACAAAATTTTCAATGAGTATATAATCTTACAAGAGAGAAAAGACACATTTTATCCTTTTCTGGGATTGACTGACATCATTCAAAGTTTATTCTTCTGAAATTATCCTAGATGAAATCAGGATCTGGACTGAGAATCCCATTCTACTGGTTTTATCCAACTTTTAGAATGAATGTAAAGTCTAATTTCTCTTCCAGACTACAAGTCAAACTGTCTCTCCATCAAGTAGGATAAAGAAAATCTCCATCAGTTTATTTGTTTCATATTAGGTGTAGAGACTTCTAGCTTCACATGTGATAGAACTCTGAGAAGTGAAGAGTCCCAGGAAGCATATAGAAAGGGGGATTCTTCTCCTCACCATTCTGATGACGATCTAGATAAAATGAAACAGTGGGATTCCTTTGTGGTGATGATTTACATATTCTGGCATTTGCTAGAAATAAAAGATACTTTATTAACAAAAGTTAAATTACTAAGGTCTATAAACAGCCATATTTTACTTTATTTTATTATTTTATTTGAGTATAGTTGACACATAATGTTACATTCATTTCAGGTGTACAATTTAGTGACTTGATAAGTGTATACATTATACTAATGTTTACCACAAGGATAGCTGCCATCTGTCCCATTACATTGCTATTAAAATATAATTGACTGTATTTCTTATGCCCTGCTTCTTATTCCTATGACTTAGTCATTCCATAACTGGAGGCTCATATTTCCTTCTCCCCTTCACCCATTTTGCCCATTCACCCACCCCGTTCCCTCTGGAAACCATCAGTTCTCTCTATAGTTCTAATTCTGCTTTTTGTTTATTCATTTTTTAAAGATTTCATTTATGAGTGGAATCATATAGTATTTGTCTTTCTCACTCTGACTTATTTTACTTAGCACAATACATTCTAAGTCCATCCATGTTGTCTCCAATGGCAAGATCTCACCCTTTTATGGTTGTATCATATTCCTCCGTGTGTGTGTGTGTGTGTGTGTGTGTGTGTGTGTCTGTGTGTGTCTGTGTGCACACACCACATTTTCCTTATCCATTTGTCTGTTGATGTACACTTTGATTGCTTCCATGTCTTGGCTATTGTAAATAATGCTATAATAAACATATGGTGCATATATCTTTTTGAGTTAGTAAGCACTGATATTTTAATATGGGCTTGTAAAATGTTTTCATGTATCATTTGTGTCTTTATTACTGTTCTTTGACAGTTATGATACATTTTAAATAATCTACCTTGAAATGCAAACTATGTAGACAGAGTATATGTATACTTACATGCCAATGAGACAAGCCCCTTTATCTTCTTAAAACAGACTTATATATATCAACATACTTGTACCTTGTATCTATACACCCAAATTATTGTTTCTGTCATATTGCTAACTAAAATTCTTTCATTCATTCATCAACTAGTGTTTATCAAACACTCTTCTAGTGCCAGATTCTATAAAGGGTAGAATAATTCCACTTCTCTTAACTAACATGTTGGGGGAAAAAAAGAACAAAGATTTTGGCCCAAACAGACCACTATCTTGAACTTAATTTTAAAAGTTAATTCTCATTTATTTTCCTTGAATATTTGATTCTTTTAAAACTATTTGCTTCCACAGTAATTTAATCTAGGATTTCATTATGTTGTTTTCCCTCTTGTTTTTTCTGTCCTTTATTGATTTAATTTTATTTTGTCACATATAAAGAAGTTAAGAGTAAGAGCATGAATTTTAGATTGAGAAAAATCCATGTTTCTAATTATTTAAAAATAATGAGGTTAATAAATAATAATCCTTATTCTAAATCTTTATTTTTAATAAGGATTATTAATTTCTAGGCGTTAGAAAAGGCATTTAAACTATATCTCACCAGTAGTCCCATCTGTAAATGATATAAACCTACCTTAGAAGTTTATTATAAAAATTGAATTAAATTAAATATATATGTATAAAGAAAAAGAAAGAAAGAAAAAAAAAGGAAAGAAAGAAAGAAGCTATCCCTGGCATTGATGATTATGGATTTCCAATAATGATAACTATCAATGTGTTAATGAACACTCTTTCATTGATATTTATGTATACAATTTTTAATGCTGTTTATAGTCACTAAATCATATTTTCAAGACAATATTTTTACATGAAAAGTTTTGCAACCTACTAGAAACTCAAAGACTGCCACATGAGCTGTATCTAAAATATGTTGAAGTAATAAATTCAAAAACATTTTCAGACGCTGCTAAGAAAATAAAGATCGAGGCAATTCCCATGAGAGATATGGAATTATTCAAATTAATTTAGATTTTGGATTTCTATCATGACTAATATATAGTATTCACAGGAAGGGAATATATTTAAAATTTTGAGTAATGTTAATTTATTTCTAAGTACTTAAATGTCATATTCAACGGGAATGGTAAGCATGAGTCATGCTATTAAAATATGATATTTAGCATATATTTTTAATATGAAAATGTGTCATGATATATTGCTTTCAGTACTTCCCTATTTTTTACTGTTTTAAATTCTTCATGTACTTCTCAAAATATTTTGATTAAATCAACTTTTCAAGAATCTGAACGTTACTAAAATAATGAATATACAGTTTAACCCTGTACATAATATACATAGCATATTCAGAACACCTAAGTATCCAATGAAGTATTACATTTTTATCCTATAGTTATGGAATAAACATGGCTATATCTGGAAACTACTTGGAAAACCTCTGCATTCCTTACTGGAAAAAACGTGAACTAAGCTTCATTATCCTCTGAGTTTGAAAATTGATACTAGAACTTGAATTATTAGCTTCCTTAGCTTTCAAGTATATTTTTACTTTTCATAAACACAGCAAATTTAATTTACTTCTCATAATAATGGAAGGAAATGATTATGTACCTCAGGTTGTTTCTTCTGATCTGTGAACACACAAGATAATCTATGGGAATGAGTTAAATATTTATTGCATATAGCAACATTTTGATAGTTTTTGTTCGTTTGTGGCATTTTTTAACTCATTCCTTAATATTCTCTACCAAGCACACCCAAACCCTGACGCCCACAGTACAATAATCTCATCTGTCCCTTTAGTCACATTTTTGGCACTTGTGCTTTGACTGCAAATGCACCTTGTATTGTCATATTATTTTGTTGTATGCCTCTGAGTAATTAAAAACTATTTTTAATGTTTAAGTCAGATTTTTTCTGATATAATCAAAATGTTATTTATTAATACTTTGAAAATGCAACAGTGTAAAATGGCCTGACATTTACTCTGCTAGTTGAATTGCTAGTGTTATAGAGTTCTTTGTAACATTCTGCAGGTATACATCTAAGTAAATATACTTTCTTCCTTGCCTTTCCGTCTTGTCATCAAAATGGTGATTACCTATATTGTATAGAATCTCCAACCTTTTCAAAATTTTTTGTCAGTTTTTAGTTTCCAAGGTTGTCTCACAAATGTTCATGGATAATATCTTTGTGAATCTACCAGGCTTTATTGATGTCTGTTGCATACCTCATCAGTGCCTCTGCTGGTTAGGTCTACTGGGATGGTCCACTGGGACAACACTTCTACTCTTGTGCGTGTACATTCTGCTGGTACTAACAAGGCTGTTCATTTTGAAGGTTTCACAGATAACCTGTGTTCCTTAACAAGAAGGAAGAATATTCCAACCCTTTCCCCTGTGTTCATTTGTTTTCTGTTTACTCGGTATCCAAAATCTAAGTGTTAGTGATCCACTTTAGAAAGAAATCAGATTTGAATACACTAGGTCTAATCTGCTCTCCTGGACAGACATCATCATGTCATGTAACCTTCCTCTGTCCTGGTACTTATCTGCACACATACCTCTATCTCTTTTAACCAACGTGAAAGTCCTTTTACTTCCCAGAGCATCATATATTTTTAAATGTTTCTGAATTTTATTTAGGGTTCAGTAGGTATCCTGACTACTATGAATATGTAATATACATATGCATATATATATATATGCAGACATTTTTATGCCTACATATGTCTCCTAGAAAAAATGTGAACTTGAACTGGCTAACTTTGGATAGAATCAGAGTTCTCTGACATATTCACTTTCCTCCTTTTGCAGGTGACAATATGTGCCGAGTAAATAACGGGGGCTGTAGTACACTGTGCTTGGCTATTCCAGGAGGCCGAGTATGTGCTTGTGCTGATAATCAACTTTTAGATGAAAATGGGACAACTTGCACATGTAAGTTTTGTTTGTTAGTTACACTCATTGATTACACATGTCATTTTGAAGAATAAAAGCAGGTGAAACCAAAGGAATTAAAATCAACTTGGAAAGAGAAATTCAGATAATCACTTAGGTATAATTCTCGTTAGATTACAAATAATTACTGAATTAATTTATATTAAAAATGGTTTAATAATGCTGAAGTTTTCCAGAGCATTTGCAATTACTGCTTAATAGTTTATAGATAAATAAATACAGTTTAGTAATAAGATATACATATATAAAATATTTTATATTTATTTATATATGTTATATAAGTTTATGTATATTATATATATAGTTTATATATATAGTTTATGTATATGCTGTATATAAAATATATAATAGTTTAGTTATATATATATATATATATATATATATATATATATATACCACAGAAGAAAATGTTTCATAAAATTGTTAAGGACCTTCACCATTAGGACAAGCTCAGTTATTTATCTTTGTAGAAGAGAAAAGGAAGAGGCAAAAAAGAGACCTAGGGAAATCCTAGACTTTATCAAAATACTGCAGTAATTGGATTGATTGACCTGGATTAAAGGCACTTTATTAACATTTACTGACCTTCCTCAATCTACTGCATCTTGTTGTTCCAATGTGACCCTTTTGAAATTGGTTCTCTTTATACATATCAAGTCCCTTCACCATAGCAATAGGAACAATGCTATGTATGTATTGAATGCTATAGAAGTGTATCTGAAATGTTTGATCTTGAATTGCATGCTATTCATGATTCTTCAGAGAAACAGAATTTAGAAGATGTAAATAAATAGAAAGAGATTTATTATGAGGAATAGGCTCATGCACTTACGGAGGCTGACAACTCTCAATATCTGCAGTCAGCAAGTTGGAAACTGAGAAGTACCAATGGTGTAGTTCCAGTCTGAATGCTGTAGGTTGAAGACCCAAGAAGAGCCAGTGTTTCAACTGGAGTCTGAAGGCAGGAAAAAAGCAGTGTCCCAGTTCAAGGCAGTCAGGCAGAAAGAATTCCTCTTACGTGCAGGAAGGTGGGCCTTTACGTTTGATTCAGGCCTTCAACTGATTGAGGGCCACTCACTTGCTTAATTTAGTCTACAGATTCCAATGTTAACACTCTCAAAGACACACCCAGAATGATATTTGACCAAACGTCTGAGCACTCTAAGGCCTACTCAAGTTGACACATAAAATTAACCATCACAAATTATTAAATAATACATAAATAAATGTATTTTTTCATCAGTTATAATGCTTGTCTCGGGGGAGCAGAAGGAGAAATAAGTATAATAAAGAAGATTTCAACTTATCTGAAATGTTTTATTTCTTCTGAAGAAACAATGTGAATATGGCATTTTTACAAATGATTTAGCACACAGTAAGATTTGAGAAATATACAGAAAAAATTTAAGTGGAAAATCCACCCATTTTGCCACTATTCAGCAATAAACTACTAAGACATTTTCATGTTGTTCCTTATAATTATATAACCCTGGAGGTTATTATTTTTTACTACTAATATTAATCATAGGTAAAATTCATTGAATTCTTACATAAGATGTGGGACTTTATGAGAAATTTTCATGATTCTCATTAGCCCTTACAATAATCATATAAGGAAGATACTATTATTACCTCATTTTAATATTCAGAATGTAGACTTGAGGGTTAATAACTTTTCATAATTCACATAATTAGTATATAGGACATTTGGAATTTATTTATTTATTTATTTATTTATTTATTTATTTATTTATTATTTTTATTTTTTTTTATTTTAATGTTTTTCTATTATATTATGTTAGTCACCATACAGTACATCCCCGGTTTCCGTTGTAAAGTTCGATGATACATTAGTTGCATATAACACCCAGTGCACCACGCAATACGTGCCCTCCTTACTACCCATCACCAGTGTATCCCATTCCCCCACCCCCCTCCCCTCTGAAGCCCTCAGTTTGTTTCTCATAGTCCATAGTCTCTCATGCTTCATTCCCCCTTCTGATTACCCCCCTTTCTTTATCCCTTTCTTCCCCTACCGATCTTCCTAGTTCTTATGTTCCATAGATGAGAGAAATCATATGATAATTGTCTTTCTCTGCTTGACTTATTTCACTTAGCATTATCTCCTCCAGTGCCATCCATGTTGCAGCAAATGTTGAGAATTCGTTCTTTCTGATAGCTGAGTAATATTCCATTGTATATATGGACCACAACTTCTTTTTTTTTTTAATGATTTTTTATTATATTATGTTAGTCACCATACAGTACATCCCCGGTTTCCGATGTAAAAGTTCGATGATTCATTAGTTGCATATAACACCCAGTGCACCATGCAATACGTGCCCTCCCTACTACCCATCACCGGTCTATCCCATTCCCCCACTCCCCTCCCCTCTGAGGCCCTCAGTTTGTTTGGAATTTAGACCCCAAATTATTTTGTTTTGGAGATAGAATTCTTAGTTATGTTGCAATTTTACACAGTTTGGATCATACCACAGTATCATTTACTTTGTGCTTTATTTTTACTTAATAGGAGCATAAGCGTCTTATCATGTTACTAAACATTCTTTGTAAACACAATTTTTAAACCATTTATCTTCATTTTTCGACTTGATGTTTTTTGTTATTTCTGATGTATTGTTATAGGCTATTTGTGTATTTCTTTATTGTTTATGATCCCTTCTGTAGTTTACCATATAGTCCACGGTCAATTTGTTACATTTTCTTTTTTAAGCATTTGGAATAATACCACCAGTTTTAAATTCTCTTATTATTATTTTGAATTTTAACTATTTGAGACGAGGACTTTGGCTTTCTTTATACTATTCTCTTTATCTTCCTCAACTTCATTCCTTATGATAATTTAGGATTTCTGAAAAGGAGTTTTATTTTGAATCATCAATCAGTAAGTCTTTTTATAAAATGTTTTGACAATGTATAGCTAGTTTTTTTTTAATCAATTTTATAATATTTTCTTTTAGACCTGACTCCGTGCTTCATTGGTTGTATTGCTTAGTATTCAAACTTTGGTTCCTCGTTGTTTAATTATTAATTTTCACTGATGTTTAGGATAGATAAAGTATTTCTTGAAGCTGCTTCTCCAAGAAGAGCACAAAGACTGCATAGTGTGGAGTTCCTGTGTTTTCTAAATAGATTTCCTTTGCATTTATATGTGATTGACGATTCTGGATATTAATTCTTGGCTAAACAAAAAATTTCTTCAAAATTCTGGAAATACTATTTAATTTATTCTGGGATAATATACTCGAGAGTAGAAATATGAATTTTACTTCTCTGGGCAAACTTTTTTTCATTGTTAGCAGGGTTTTTAAATTGTCTATTAAGACAATTCCAATAGAACGTAATTAACTGAAGTATACATTCTTTGAGTCATCGGGTGGTTTCCTTCCTTTGTTCTGTAGTATTATTTTTTAATTTCTATTTTGTTATTTATCTATCATCAGAAGAGAAGAGATCTGTCAAGACCAATGTTATCTTGGGTATTGAGAGGGAAAAAAGGTATAGTTTATATGTACATTTCCTAGTTCAATTTTCAGTATCTACCACAGATTCATCTGAAGTTATTTTTCTGGTATAAAATGAGATTTTTTGCTCTTCCAGACAGACATTTTGAATAGAAGAAATGTGTGCGTGTACACACATGCACACATCCACACAGACAGACACATACATGGTAACTTTTATGGACCCCCACCAAGTGTCATCCTGCCTTTGCTCTACCCCCAGATTTCCTCTCAAGCATGGAAGGTAACAGTGCAAGTATCTCCTTTTTTGATAGGCACAAACCTTAGTCAGTGCTGCAGGAGCAAAGGGTCTCTCTTTTTACCTAAAGATAGATAGACTTATTCAATTTTTATGGTATAAGTTAGGGAAGCTTCTGGATGAATATTTAAATCTTGTCCTATAGGTCTTGCAAAAAAGTCAAAATTCCCTTAAGATAGTGTCAGTCGAATGATCAAGAGGCTGAGTTTTTAAGGATCTTGTGAGTTTTTATCCTTCATCTTAGTTTTCATAGCGGGAAGTTGGAGGGAGAGTGTATACATCAGATAGATATATCTAGATGGTTTTTTAAGCTTGAAATGTTCTAATTAGTTCTTTAATTTTAATTGTGTGAATCATAATTATCTGGATCATTGACATCCAAATTATCTTTTCTATTTCCTTCATTCTATGCCCCATTAAAAATTTATGGATTTCTTATGAGTTGGCAAATCTATATCTATGTCGATATTGATATAGAAAAGATACTGACCATTGGATATCTCTGTGTAAATAAAAATTAGGTGACTTTTGGCTTTTAAGGAAATACTATACACAATGTTGGTCATACAGTTATGATAGGAAATTTGTTATCATGACTGGACACGTGTGAGTATACATCTAGTGAAAGAAATTTTTCTGTGACTATTGGTGTCTTTCTAATATCTGCAATTCATTGATTATGTAACTCCAATGCAAGAAAAAGAGATAGAAAAGAAGATTATTTTATCTATACTTGTTACACTAAACAATGTTTAATCAATAAAACCATCTGTGTTCTTATTTGGGAATTTGTTGTTGCATTTGTCTGTTCTTACAAACAATCCATAGTGTGTTTATATAAATTATTCCAGCTCATATTCCTTTAATGGCAAAAGTTTTTTAAGGATGTTAGTCTTCAGACACATGAAAAAATGCTCAACATCACTCAACATAAGGGAAATACAAATCAAAACCACAATGAGATACCACCTCATACCAGTCAGAATGACTAAAATGAACGATTCAGGAAATAACAGATGTTGGTGAGGATGCAGAGAAAGAGGAACCCTCTTATACTGTTAGTGAGAATGCAAGCTGGTGCAGCCACTCAGGAAAGCAGTGTGAAGGTTCCTCGAAAAAGTTAAAAATAGAACTACCCTACAACCCAGCAATTGCACTTCTAGGTGTTTGTCCAAAGGATACAAAAATAGTGATTTGAAGGAACACAGGAACCCCAATGTTTATAGTAGTAGTGTCCACAATAACCAAAATATAGAAAGAGCCCAGTTGTCTATCAACAGATAAACGGATAAAGAAGATGTGATATATATAATATATATAATGAAATATTACTCAGCCTTCAAAAAGAATAAATACTTGCCACTTGCAATGATGTGCATGAACTAGAGGGTACTATACAGAGCAAAATAGGTCTGAGAAAGACAAATTCTATATAATTTCACTCATATGTGGAATTTAAGAAACAAAACGAATGAACATGGGGGAGGGAAAGAAAAATAAAATAAGATAAAACCAGAGATAGACGCAAACCCTAAGAGACTCTTAACTATAGGAAACAAACTGAGGGTTGCTGGAGGGGAGGTGGGTGGGGGGGGTGGGGTAATTGGATGATGGACATTAAGGAAGACACTTGATGTAATGAACACTGGGTGTTTTGTGCAACTGATGAAGCACTGAATTCTACCCCTGAAACTAATAATCCTGAAACTAATAATAATATATGTTCACTAAGTTGAATTAAATATATATGTTTTTAAAAGGATATGTTAGCCTTAGTTTTCAGAGGAGGAAATTCAAGTGCAAAAGGATTGCAAATAGAGTTCATGGTTGCAGAGAATGGTATAAAACAAATATGAGTGTGCCACTAACTTCCCATGAATGCTGGTTCCTCTCAGCTTCTAATTTAGTTCAGGCTACATTACAGTTTTGTGAACTGATTTCAACTGGATTAACTCTGTAATCTGAGTTAACAAGCAAAACAAAAATACATATTGCAACCATTGAGATATGATTGTCCTGATTCCAGTCATCCTCGTTGAATTGACATCAAATGAACAAAAACCCATTGGCAGTTGGTCAGGGCAGAAGTAAACACCAATGGTTGTTTCTCAATGAATTTGCAGCATAAGGCTGTGCCAGAAGAGGCATTCACCCAGCAGAAAATATTGGCATGCTATGTGATTGATTAAGGATGAATTCTAATGCCATGCCTGGAAGGAATCAAGAATGAGAGTAGGCTGGACTCTTTGTCCTTGTGAATCTTGTGTGGCATGGGCAAATCCTTTCACAGTTAGAAATGAGACCTAGTGTAGCATAGTAACTTGGAACTGACTGCCCTGGAGAAGCGTATGTAAAGCCAGTGGATCAATTATCAAGTGAATTTTTTATTTATTTTGATGCCTTTGTGGGGAGAAATGCAATATACAAAACTAATAAATGTAGACATGGATAATCCCAAGAAAGTAAGTTAAGCTCCTAAAAAAAAATAGTCGTTATATTTTTTTAATGGGATAATTTTGTCTGGAGTAATAAGACAGTACTTCTTTAAATTCCTCTTTAGTCGCCTGAAAGAAAAGACAGAATTTTCCAATGTGCCTTATTCCCAAGAGAGCAACTTAAAAATATTGATCATCCAAGGGTAGCATTGAACAATTATATGTCAGTGGTACTCTGTGACCTTCTTTACCTTCTGGAACACCAGATATATTCCTCTGTCAAAAACAGTGCTCCACTATGGCTAAGCCATTTATCTGTTCAGCTGTGACGAGCCTTATGTTCTAGGATATATGCAATCTAATGTGTAGTAAAAAGTTTAAGGCAGTAAAAAGTTTAGAAGCCCCATTCAGATGAATATTTATGGCCTTCTGTGCATAGGAACTCACAGAAGATTATGTACCACTTAGGTTGGCTGCTCAGAAGACCACTCTATCTAATGAAAGGTCATCCCGGTATGATCTAAAGGAGAAAATTCAAAACCCATAGCAGCATTTTTCGCACTGCCTTCCAAAATAGGCAAGCTTATATAAAGGCATCAAAAACACTGCAATTTCAGGTTTCCTTTTAGGTTCTTTTATCCCTCTGCTCAAATAAAGGGATAGTTAAAAATTCTCCCAAAATACAAAAACAAACAATCTGTTAAATAAACATATCCTAATGTGAAATGTATAGGGACCATAGGAAAACTTCATTTTATGGTTTTGTAGTAGGACTCATGCTTTTATGACTAAGTTATCATAATTTTGATACAGTCAACAATAAAAAAACATCAGTTGACAGAAGAGACAATGATTACTTTAGATACATTACCACACTGGTATTGAAAAGAAGAAAAGCAAAGTGACAAACATATGTACTTGTTCATGGGCACCACAGCTTATTAAACCAAGGTGAGGAACATATGTATTAAGCTCAGGAGCTGAGCTGAGATCCAAATCTGAGCTGATTTCAAACTAAAATAAAATAAACCACCTTATTAGTAGGGTTTCTTCCTTCACTTCATTATGATCTAGACATGAACTCTGGCAATCCCCAGTTTTTACTGGAAAGTAATTCTAGAATGCGTATTTCCTTTTGCAGTGCATGGAAGAGTCATGCAGAGACCTTCTAATTTCAATGTTCTAACAGCAGGTATCATAGGATGTTTGAGACCTGACAGTTCCTTGCCGGGAATGTTATGATTCATGTCATTTTATTTTTGATCCTGGTTCAATCAAAGGATTATTTATTACTTTGTCAGCTTCCTTACTGGTGAGATCATGTTGTAATATTTTTACTAGAAGTGACCCTGGTGGTAGAATTACAGGTTCTGCATCAGTTTTCAAATTCATGGTGCAAGCACAACTCTGGAGCAGCTTGCAATTCTAGCAACTTGTTAATATATTGAAAGCAATCTATGTGTCTGACTAAACACCCAAGTGCTACATAGGTTCAGTCACATTAAACATTGGAACAAAGTCACATATGTGGAGCTTTTCCTATATATTCACTTTTTTGGTGTGGGCGGAGCTTCATCACTCTTTCTGTTTATCTGTGTATGGATCTTTTCCCCTTCAATTAAACTAACTTCACCCATGATCTTGGTAGAAGACTATTAGCTTTTGAGCCAGTTGAAGTGATATTGTTTTCCTGAAATATTTATATAGTCTCCAGAGATCAAAATTCTCACTATAATAAATGGCTGTAATGTAGAATTATGTCTCTGCTAATTCCAGTAAGTTAGGGAGCAAGTACTTTTTAATGTCTACCCTATGCTTCGTTCTATTCTAGGTATTATTCTGTTCTGTATGTGACATTGTCCTTCTTACATTCAAGAATTCTGAGTGGAAACATTAGATGTATAAAACTTATTTATAAAATTACTTCTTTATAGAGGTTTGTGCAAGGTATACAGAATACTAATCTTATTTTTTCTAGGTGCTATTAGCTCTTTTATGTGATGCCAAATATACTTGCTTCATCATCTCATTGATTCTCACAAAAGTAGGTAGATTGGCTGGCCATCAGCTGGGGTGCCACGATAAATGACATTGCTGCCCAATTTCAGAGTTAGGTCAACGCTTGGAAAAAGACCATCCTTTTTGATTGTTCAGGCTGCCATCTTATCCAGATTATAACTTATCACATTAAACATTTTCTTGATAATGGGCATTGCTAGCTCAAAAATCATCAGTCTTCTATCATTACAAATCCTGCACATACCTGACAGCATTGTTACCATGGTTTCTGTGTGACATACTACTGGTTACATCTGGAAGACTTGGGTTAGGACTAGAAAAAAACCAATGATGTCATACACCTTGAAAGACTTTGGAAATCAGAACCCAGTATTTTTTTTAAAAACATTCACTATTAGGTCAACAATTCTGAAGGGTCTGAGATTTTACCCTATGCAAGCTAACATGTTAACTTGTCAAAGATTCATAGATTCTGACAGAAGACACACAATTCCTGGATCAGACACAGAAGGTTTTTTTTGCTCATGTCACAGCAGGCAGCATGAGTTTCATGTTCATATTCATTCTCTTTGCCCCACCCAGCCCCAAATCATATGGGGACAATGCTTAGGCAGGTCTAGGTGGATGCTGCCCACACAGTGAATTTGTATTCACACTGAAGAACCCTAAGCTTGAGTCTGCCAGAAAATCAGCCCAACCTTTGCCCCAAAGGGAGACATTATCTTTACTATTTTGGCCAAGAAAATAAAAAAAACTGCTCTAAGAAGATGGCATTATCTGTCTTCCAAGGCTGTTAGCTATATAAGCACCCTTGAAAAAATGTCCAGAATAAAAACTGACACAAGACACATGGAAATGCCATGGAGAAATGCCTCTTGCCCAACAAATTATAGGGTCTAGAAGACTTGCAGACACACTTTAAAATGTCAAAGATATTTGTGTATGTTTCATTATATCTGTTCTTCCAGATATAAGCAATGTCTAACTGCTGTTACAAATGATAATGATATATACTAATGACATTGATATAGACCAATAACAGCAATAAATATAAAAAGAGGAAATTATCTCAGGAAGTTGGCTCTATTGGTTTTCAAACAATTGTTCATAACTGTTATGAAAAATGAAAATGAAACTTTGGACATTGTCATCATGTAGTTTTGAAAATCGCCACCTGTGTATTAGCAAATAACATTTAAAAATAACCAACAATCCACACATATTGGAAACCATGTTTAAAACAAGTTTGAAAATTTTGCCTATTTGCATTCTTTCCATAATGATCTAAATATCACTTGAAAAACATTCAAACTCTAAACAGGCTTAAAGATCTTATCTCCAAATTGGTTATGTTAAAGAGTATTTAGTTTAAAATATAATTTTGTGGGGAGTAGTTTGTCTTTCAGTAGACATCTTGCTCATTTTTAATAAAGATGTAATGTTCAGAAGCAGCTATAATTTCACTCTTGTATATGGATATCCTTGATCATTTCTTAAAACTGTCAGTTGGGTTTATTTGATCAAATGACCATGTGAAAGCCAAGCTTTTTAAATCGGTGGGACTGTTTTCAGAAGAGGAAAAAAAAAAAAAAAGATGGTTTCTTGAATTTTTCAATCCTCAAGCTATGAAACAACTGAATAGCATTTCTTTGAAGTCAACTGTAGAGATTTTTCTCCTTTCCAGAGATGGTTGTCACTGCAATAAGATGTTTTCATATTTTTGACAAAATGAAATGAATCAGTATTTTTGTTATTAAAACAAAGCTGACATTGTAATGAACTGAATATAGCTAAAGAAGATCTTAAAGCTGAACTTAAGTTCAGAGGAAGATGATTACATGGCAAATCAGGTTTCTCGTCTGACTGGATTTTTTTTTTTTTTAACTGAGAGTTTGTTGACCATTAAGCTTACTCATTATAGAATAGAAATTAATCAAAATACCCCTCATTAAATGCCCAATTTTAAGATGGGTTTATATGGATTCAAGGAAGAAATTACACCATCCTTAAAAATCTTAGGGTCCAATTGAGCAAACTCGAGACTCAAAATAAGGAAAGTTTGCATGTCATCAGTGATCAATTCTAGAGATTTTGAGAGGAAAGCTCTATCCTAGAAAGGCCCAGACATATCCCAATGTATTTCTACTTTGCTTTGGTTACTATCCTCTCTCCCAGTTGCTGCTATAAATAGGCATCCTTGAGTTGAATAGGAGACCCAGTGATCTCCCCTTTTTGTTTTTATATTGTTGTCATTTCCTATTTAGGACTTGTTCTATATAGATAACAATTATTATTATTATTATTATTATTATTATTATTATTATTATTATTATTTTACTTTCAGAAATGATATCATTAGAGAAATTGCCACTTCAGTATTTTGTTATTGAAAAGGATTAGAATTAAAAAGGGAGACAAAATTACTGTCAGTCCTTACATACAGTGTCTTCTTGTCTGAGAGGGGATAGAAAAGACACAAGCTTACATTTGTTCAAATTGAATATTTCATTTACCATACTGATTAGTTTTACCCTAAAGCCTTAAGAATCTGGATTTAATGGGCAGTTTTTCTTTTCCAGCCACAGAAACCCTCATGCCTTGTGCCTCACTGAATAACTCTCTGAAGCAGATTCTCCACAGTTATGGTTCAAGAGTCACATTCCCTCTTCCATTCTTTGGAGAAGGGGAAATACAAGGACTAAAGGAGTGCTAACACAAAGCGTTCTAGAAATGCCTAATATGTTTTCTCAACATCCCTTATTACTGGCATGTATATAGGTTTTGTGACAGTTCATCTATCCAAATGAGTTATCCAAAATAAAGGTTAAAGCCATCAAGACTGGGATATAGGGGCACCTGGGTGGCTCAGTCGTTAAGCGTCTGCCTTCGGCTCAGGGCGTGATCCCAGCATTCTGCGATCGAGCCCCACATCAGGCTCCTCCGATGGAAGCCTGCTTCTTCCTCTCCCACTTCCCTGTTTGTGTTCCCTCTCTCACTGGCTGTCTCTATCTGTCAAATAAATAAATAAAATCTTAAAAAAAAAAAAGACTCACACACAAAAAAGACTGGGATAGAAAGATAGGCTTTTGTTTCTCTTAGCAATAAACCAGCTTTTGATAGTTCAACATATATTTCAGTCCATGAAACACAAATCATTTATTTTAACCATTACCACATATTCCTCTTTGTAGACTCCTATGAAATCAACTCAAAGAAAGCAAAACTCATCATAATAATAACACTTTCAATTTGTGAATAAATCCCAATCAACTGAATCCCTACCATTTGATTAGAGAATACGGGGTATATAGAGAAAACACTGCATAGAATCTGGATGTATAATGAGATCATTTTTTATTAACTTAATACCTCTGTGAATAGCTAACCAGAGCTGAATTTTTCTCCCACTTGCAGACCAGCTAGGTTAATATAACCATCATGGCTGTGCTCTTGCCTTATTTTTTCACTTTGATTAATTTGGGGTATACTTATCTGTAAAATAGAGAAGTAAAATTTTTTGCCATGCCTACCCTATAATGGGTCATGATGATCATTGAGATTATGAGTGAAAGCCCTTTGAAAAGTAAAACCAGACAGTTAACCTGACTATAAGGTGGTATTGTTATTATTGTTGGTATTACTTATTATTTTAGTGACAGTTGTTTAAAATTAATCTTTAAAATTCTTAGTAGAATAATAATTGTCAGAAAAACTTAAATTTTTCTCCTTTCCAGAGATGGTTGTCACTGCAATGTTAAGATGTTTTCATATTTTTTACAAAATGAAATGAATCAGTGTTTTGTTATTAAAACAAAGCTGACATTGTAATGAACTGAATATAGCTAGTATTGTTCATATGTCTTTTTTAATCCTAGTTAATCCTGGAGAAATATTGCCTCACATATGCAAAACTGGAGAATTCCGCTGTAAAAACAGACACTGTATCCAAGCTCGCTGGAAATGTGATGGTGATGATGACTGTCTAGACGGAAGTGATGAAGATTCAGTAAATTGCTGTATGTTTTCCTTCAAGTAATAGTACATTTCCCTGAATCTTTTAGTTTTTTAAAGATTATATTTATTTATTTGAGAGAGAGAGAGCACGAGCAGGAGGGAGGGGCAGAGGGAGAGGGACAAGCAGGCTCCCCACTGAGCAGGGAGTCCCACACGGGGCTCGAACCCAGGACCCTGAGATCAGGACTTGAGCCAAAGGCAGACACTTAACTGACTGAGCCACTCAGGCACCCTCCTTGAGTCTTTTAGCATGTGAACTATCAAAGCAATTTGTGAAATCTAAAAATACCTGGTAAAAATTGAACTTAGTTTTTTTTCCCTCAGTCATCCTTTTATATAGGGTAGACATTATATTGTCTCCTCACATGCTTTTAAAGCACTGCTTTTGTCCTGCTTTTACATCTTTAATATTATCATTTTGGTTGCTCCGGAAGTCTTCTCCTTCCCTCTTCTGTTCTCTCAGTGCCACCGCACCCTTGTCAGAAGGTTGCTATAGGAGACCCTTTGGATCTCTGAATTTAAAGATGTGGAACATCAATTTAAATTCCCTCAAGTCAGAATTACTCATACAGAAGGTCACGATCCACTCCACTGCTCCTTGGCAACAGGGCTTTGAAGAAGATCCAAAGAAACAAACATGGGTTTGAAACATGTTATTACCTAACTTCACTAGCTCGGTACATGGTAGGAGACACATATGGGGCACTCAGATAGAAATTCAAGGTTTGGGGGTGCCTGGGTGCTCAGTCGTTAAGCGTCTGCCTTTGGCTCAGGGCATGATCCCGGCATTCTGGGATCGAGTGCCTCATCAGGCTCCTCTGCTGGGAGCCTGCTTCTTCCTCTCCCACTCCCCCTGCTTGTGTTCCCTCTCTCACTGGCTGTCTTTCTCTGTCAATAAATAAATAAAATCTTAAAAAAGAAAAAAAAAAAAAGAAAGAAATTCAAGGTTTGATTTTTTCCCCTTTGGCTTCTATTTAGCTGTTTATCATCTCCCACAACAGGAATAGTTTCATGTTTCAGGTTGGGATTGTCCCACATATGTGGAAGGAAGACACTTTGAGAAACACATGAAATAATGTTTTGAGAATATATTTGATTAGAGTCATAATGGAATAGTTTCGAGATATATAGAATATTTTTATATGGAGAGAGGCGTGTGATGGATATATGTATCCTTAGCCTTTTAATTTGACCTAGATAAATTATTTTAAAAAGGAAGTTATTTTTCATTCAATTGATGACATTTTCCAAGTTAAAATGGCTGAACTAATTGAGTTAATTGACAGTCTTCCATTTTCTTGTCTTTCTTTTCTTTCTTTCTTTCTTTTTTTTTTAACCAAGATTATAAAAATAAAGTTTTAAAGATCTTTTGTTAAGCATGGACACAATTGGGGCATCTCGGTGGCTCAGTCGGTAAAACGTCTGCCTTCAGCTCAGGTCATGATCCCGGAGTCCCAGGATGGAGTTGTCTGGCTCCCTGCGTAGCAGGAAGTCTGCTTCTCCCTCTTCCCCACTGTCCCGACTCTCCATCCCCCGCTCGTGCTCTCTCTCTCTCAAATAAATGAATAAAAAAAATTTTTTTTTTAAATAATGGACAGAATTGGTCTAGGCATTTATATAATGCAACTATCTGTATTTTTGGACAAAACTCCAAGAATATGAGCTTTTAAAATATATTTTCCAGTTGAATATATAAGCTGTAATTAATACATGAATATAACACTACTTTCCCTTAATTTTCAAGCATGGACTCTGACTTCAACATTATGTGCTCCATGTTTTCAACCCTATTAATATCTATACTATGAAGTATAAATCCATAAATAACATATTAAATTCTAAATTGATAAAATTAGACAAAAATTTTAGAGTGGGAGGAACATTTCATCTAAGGATAAAGGGTATTTTTTCTTAACTCTTTTACACAAATGATGTATTATTTATTGATTAAATTACTTGCCTCATTCCTTCTGACTCACAATGTTTATTCATGGTTTTAGTGAATGCTCCCTGCATATCAGCGTAGTCTCAGTGCGCCTGTGCAGAACACAAGTATTTTATCACAATATTCATGTAGTGTTCCTTTAGGTCCATGCTACTCCCTGTGTGATTGTTCTTTTCACGAATTCACAAAGAAACTCATTTCCTCTATGAGTATGTGGGGCATTGCATATTGTTACTTATAGTGTTAAAATTCCTGGTCAGGATCTTTTTCTTAATTATGTTCATCACTTCCCATACCATTACCCAAATCTATACTATGGACTTTTTCTGCAGTCTCCTATTTCACTTATAGTCCATATTCAATTCTTTATTTTTCATCTTTACCTCCTCTCAAACTTCACTGGCTAAATTAGTCTTCTATCCTAGATTACCACAGCAAGTGCTTGCTATTATACCTACCACTATTTCTCCGTTAACTAAAACCCACTTTTCCAAACTGCATCTAGAGTGTTATCTATAGTATGAAACCAAATCTCCTTATTTCAGTAAATCCATAACCAACAAGATAAATTCTTAAATCCATTGATTCACATATAAACATGTTAGGTCTCATGTTTGCATTTTTAGTCTTACATGCCTACCATGCATACATTTACCTTCTTTGTTCTGATATATCAAGTTGGAGTGCAAATAGATCTCTAAAATGTACCCTTTTGTTTCTCTCCTCTGTAACACTGCAGCTTATGGAAATCACCATGGTTTACCACGACCTCTATAGGGAAGTCTTTTGTGAACATTGAAAAATCTCCTTCTCTATACAGCCCAGTTGGAGTGAACATCTCATGTATATTCCTTTATCATGGTAGTGACCAAGCAATATTGCAATTATATGCTTACTTACCTGGTGCATCTAAGAGATGGATGTCTTCATGAGGAGGCACATCAGGTTGTAGTGTCAGAGTCTAACGTTGTCTCAGTCTCAGAGTCTAACATAACACCCAGCACATGGAGAATAAATCACTAAACAAAAGGGGCAAAGGAAAACTAAACATCTCTGGCCACCTTCCCGCAATATGGGATCTTTTCTAAACTTGCAGTGATTCTGAGCAGTGTTATAATCCTGAGGTTTCATGGTTAATATTCTAGCACTATGTCATTCATTTCAGAGGATCATTTATATATTAAATACCAACAGCTTTCCCCTTGAATTCTGTTATCATTCCACTTTCTATCCTTTAGTGTCTCAATTCCAAATTACAGGACTATGGGTTGTATTTATGCCTCCTTTTTGTTTGTACCATACAGTACATCCCTGGTTTTTGATGTAAAGTTCGATGATTCATTAGTTGCATATAACACCCAGTGCACCATGCAATACTTTTTGAACTCTTATTTACATCATGGATAAAAATTGCAAAAGTGCTTGATCAAGCTTTACTGAAGTATTTTTGCATAATCTTGGTACTTTAAAATTTTGATCCTCTAATATACTGGATGAATTTTATTCTCATAAACAACTATTCTTGCTAAACTTCCTGAAGTGAGTAGAAAATGTTAATCATGCTCAAATGCCAGAAAACAAAGGCTTCCCCCCCTTTTTTTTACTACACATGAATAAAAACTTTCTAAAGAAGTGATAAAACCACTTTCTCATCTAAGCTACTTTAAAGAAATAGTGTTTTATAGAAACTGGCTGGAAAGGCATACATTTGCTATGCAACAGCATGATAAAGATGGCTATTTTTTCAAATTCTAAGTAAAACTAATATCAAAATTTATTTTTATCATGGAGAAGTGCAACTATTAGACACAAGGAAAATTACTTCAAAAAGAATGCGAAGCGGTGAAACAAATACTGAGGAGCATGCCAATTCAGTTAGGAATTCAGCCTCCAGGATGCAGGAAAAATAATCACAGAAGGTTAACTTTAAGATGGCCTCCTGCTGTGCTTAGATATTGGAGGTTTAATCCTTAGCTGTGCATGGCTTCCCATATGAGGATTGGTCTTGTCCTCAGTATCTTTTGCGGTTGCATGTTTATTTGTTCGTATTAGGGATGAAAACTCTGGATGGTCATTTTTGTTATTAAAATTATGCAGGATCTCATATTTAGCATCAACTCCAAATCACAAGTGTTGCATTTTTTTTTCCTTCCAGTTCCAAGAAACACTGGGCAAAGCATAACCAAATTAGTCTTATTTAATAATTCAAAGAAGTACTGAACAGATTGTGTGGCTTAAGAAAATGTATTTTTTGATATATGATTGAATTATTTGATACACACTTGTTATGTTTCATGTTAAAATTTGAGGTCACTTTAAATGTTTTTGGTAAAATTTCTGAAATTGAGTTACTTGTAATAATGGATAGGAAAACAAGCTTAGTGATACAGTTGATTTTAGTGAAGACATGAACAAATGAATATATTTCCTTTTATGTGAGATTTCATTTACTTGGCGTCTTCTATAAAAGTATTACATTTTCACAGAGCCTCAAATATTAATATGTTCTATAAAATATGAAACAATGAATGAAAGAAGCCATGACATTTATTGTACTATAATATTATAATTACTGAAAGTTGTCTGTAACTATAACAAAATAATCATAATTTTATCCAATTTTAAATTACTAAACTTGCTTTTCCTCTCCCTCCCCCCTCCCCCCATTCCCCTTCCCCCAGTCAATCATAGCTGTCCTGATGATCAGTTTAAATGCAGGAATAATCGCTGTATCCCCAAGAGATGGCTCTGCGATGGAGCTAATGATTGTGGAAGCAACGAAGACGAATCCAATCAAACTTGTGCAGGTAAAGGTTTGCTTGAATATATACATAAATCCCTTCCAAAGTTGGTCTCCATAAAAATGCAGGTCAGTGCTTTGAACTAAGCTGAACCTTCCTAAGGCTGATGATCTGATTTTGCAGTAGTAAATGAGTTCTGAGTTTGATGCCACAAAAGCTAGAATACAAATTATCTTTTCGTTAATCCGTGGGCATGACTCTGCTTTCCAAAGTAATTTGGCACTTTATCTATCCATATGGGTTGACTGTCAATACACTGCTTGGACAAGACTTGTCCCTGCTAAATCTTAATTGGCAGTGGAGGGTGAGGTTTATTAACATGCTGTGATGGAGGACATCTCACAAGAAGAACTGTGTGTGTGTGTGTGTGTGTGTGTGTGTGTGTGTGTGCTTTGTTTTGTTTGTTTTTTACCTTGAAAAAAATAATCTGTGTATTTTATTTAGTCTGCTGTAGAATACCTCTGTGAATAGCTTTCTGTTCCTGGCACATTATTTATGTGGGGTAGTTTTTTGTTTTTTGGGTTTTTTTTTTTCCTTTTTCACAAAGTCCCAAGATCATGAAGCCTATTTGTATTTCCATATAATTTCTCCCATTGTAATACATCTGTGAATCCCTAGCCAGATTTTCTTTGAATGAGAATACACAGCTTGCAGTACAGGTTATAACAGATGCCTGAAAGGTCATGATTAGTCAGATAAGTGTTGAAAAATGATATTGACTAGCAGCAGCCTAGACCTGTTCTTTAAATGATGAAGAAAAAGTAGTGTATTTGATGACTCATATTGATATCATTGGTAAACATTGTGGTGGTTTTTGGTAAAAATGTCAAAATTTATCAACCCCTTCCCGTCTCTATTTGCCAAAATATGCCTCACTAAGTAAAAATTATTATAACCTATTAGTGAAAACTGTAGAGACAGCATATAGAGAAAAGACCCAGAAGTTAAGAAGCCTGTTTTGTACTCTTGGTTGTGTCACTGGTTTTCTCTTGGAAAGACTTGTCCCTCAATGCACTGTGATTTCCCTGTATATTTCTTTCTGCTCTCCAAGAGTATGAATTGACTAGAAAATATTTCCTAACAGCTTTTTATCATGTACTAGCAATAATGAAAGAACAAAACAGTTGCCATTCCATATCCTAACCTGCATCTCATATTCAGTTTCTTTTTTCATAGTGACATATTTGTTGAGGATCCATAAGCTAGTTATTCTCTTGTCCTTTGACTAAATGTAGTCCAATATTTTAGAGTAGCATACTATTTTCAAGATATTTTGTGCATCATGTAAGGTTGTTTTACAAGGGGCTATCAAATAAAAAGGAACTTCTAGAGACTCTTCCTAGTCTCTCCCTTCAAGTCCATTCATTTCATAGCTGAAGCATGGGAGAAAGGACTTGCCTTAACTCACATCATTGGTAAACTCTGGGAAACTCAATGTATGAGTTATTCTCTAATCCCATTGCTCTTGTTACCAAGCTCTATTATCCTGAGTTTTAGCTAGAATTTTAGGTATGGTCAATTTAACTGCCCAGATTGTTCTTACAATTAAGACTATAATTTACAATGAAGCTTCTTTCTAAGCTGGTGAAATTATTATTATTATTTTTTTAAAGCTTAAGATTTAGTTCTGAGGGTATGTTCCATTACTTCCTAAACAGATAAGTCTGTTTTCACCTTAAAATAAAAGGCATTGCTGACTCAATTCATAATACCATGTTTTTTTCCATTTCTGTTAGACTTTTAAAATCTTCTTGTTTCTACATGATTTTTAAGGGAACATTTGAGATTGACTAGCTACTGATAGTAGTAAAAGTGGAAATGCCAGGTATAAGAGCAAACAAAGGAATCAATCCTAATCAATCCTAATTAGTAAGATTTCTCAGCCACCCTAGGCCTGTAGTACACTAGGAAATAAGGTACAACCTGCTTGCACCTCAAGTGCCACTTTCGGTGATGGCAGCTGAAGTCTGCCAATCAGTACCAGATCTTCTTGTCAGTATATTTATAATAGATGCTATAGTCACAGTATGCCTTAATAAATTAAGAAGAACAAAACTTAAGAATAAAAAGAACACAAAGAAAACCATAAATATGACTCTTAGCTTTGAATATTAAGTATGTTGTTGTGTTACAGTATATTTCCATTTTGTTTAACCAAAATAAATAAGTAGGTCACATAGTTGATCATACTGAAAAAAATATGGCAAATTCATTACATAATTTCTCTGGCTGGGTTATTTCTATATGTAAGCATATACAAGGATATGTATCATAGATAAAGGATTTCCCAAAGAGGGGGTTATTTTGTAATTTAATCCACTGTCCAGTAGCTTTTAGCATTGTAACTACTTTATATCTAAAAGAAAATCCTTTCCTACAAGATGCCAATTTCCTATTTTGTTCCTTAGGGATTTCTCTTTCATGAACCTACTAATTCAATAAAAACATCACAACATTGGATATAAAATGAGGAAAAGTACACTTTATCTTTCCTTAGAAAGCTGAGTGAAGATGGGGAGAAAAAACATGTAAACAGGTCATTCTAATGCAATATTCAAAGTGCTAGCTTGAACCACAAATGGAAGCACAAGAACAACTAATTTAGTCTTTGAGTATCTGAGAAGGCTTCCTGAGGGAGGTGATATCCAAGCTAAGAGGTGAAAGAAAGAAAGAAAGAAAGAAAGAAAGAAAGAAAGAAAGAAAGAAAGAGGGAGGAAGGAAACAACTAAATGCTCATTAACAGGAAAAAAATATATATATGTCCACTATATAAAAATTATATATATATATATGTATATATATACACACACCATATAAAAAAATATATATACACATATATATGTATAGATACATTCATATATATAACACTACATAGTGTTATATTCACATAATGGAATGCTATTCATACTTGAATAAACTAGATTTCAAAAACCATCAGAAATTAATTTCAAAAGCCTTGTTAACTAAAAGTTGCAGATTACAAATCATTTAGTGCCATTTATACGAAATACAAAAATACAAAACAAGTCCATATATACTTATTGATTTATATGTTTATAAGAATAGGATTAAAATATGTCTGGAAATGAAAAAAAAAAAAAAAAGAAATTAAGGCTGTCCTGGCTCATTTTATTTTCATGGGGCAGCATGAAAACCTTCCTAATCACCTCCTTTAGTTTCTCCAAGTTCTGTGCCAGACAGATTTGACATAGACTGAGGAGGAGGAGGAAACAATGCAACCATAAAGGCAAAGACTGGAGTGATACAGGCACAAGGCAAGGAATAATGGCCACTGCCAGGAGCTGAAAGGACTGAGACATCTCTCTTCTGTGCCCTCAAAGCCCCCACACATATCTGCAGCCTAATGAATTCCAAGGTAGTGGCAGGGAGACATCCCTGTGGAGGGAGGGGCAAGATGGCGGAGGAGTGGGGGACGCCGTTTCAACCGGTCCCCTGAATTTAGCTGGATATCTACCAAGGCATTCTGAATAGCCACGAAATCAGCCTGAGATGTAAGAATATATGTCTGGATCTCTACTGGGGCAGAAGATCAGCGGCCCTGAGGTATGAAGGACGGAGTTGTGATTCTGTGGACCCATAAAGGAGGATAAACAGAAGGGGGAGGGAGCCGCCAGAAGCTGGCCACTGGAAAGTAATATAATACCCTAGCGCAAAAGTGTCCTGGGCTGGGGGGCCGGGGATAGCTTGCACATGGTGGCAGCTGGAGGGGAAAAGCCTGATAACAGCACTCAGACGGGGTCCGGGCGCTGATTGTGGACCCTGGAGCCGGCCGCTGCTGTCGCTGCCACGGCCCACGCTGGCGGACCTAGGGCCTGGCTGCCGCCGCTGCCACTTTGGACCTGGGGCCTGGCCGCTGCCGCCATGGGTGTGCAAGGACCAGGACTGCTCTCGGTTTTGGAAGCACAAAGGGCAGAGACAAGTGGGGGCCTCAGTCAACTGCTGAGAGGGTCGCTGGGGGCTTCCCTCGCCTGAGGGAGGCTGCGGTTTTCACGGTGTTTACAGAAAGGGAGGGTGCGTGTTCCGAATTGTTCAGAGAGGAGCAGTGTGTGACTTCTCTGCCCTGGGGCAGAGGTCTGGGTGCGGACATTTTCCTTTGCTCTGACCCTCCCAAAAGGCGAGAAGGCAAGAAAAGCCGCCAGAGAACAAAAGCTCAAAAACCCGGTTTCCACAGAACCCAGTCCCCTGATAGGGCGCAGGGCAACTCCCTCCAAGCAGGGTTGCCTGACGTACAACCCAGCAGGCCTCTCCCCCAGAAGACAAGCTGGGAGAACAAGAGGAGGGCAACCCTTCCGTCCCCATAAAACTCGTAAAACCCCAACACCAGGGGAAAATAGTATATTGAGTTCTGGTGTTGCCTCATGGCCTGTGTATTTCTCAGATACAATTTTTTTTTTTTTAATTCTTTCTCATGTTTCTTCTCTGTTTTTTTCTTTTTACCTATTTCTCATTTCAACTAGATGTTTAATACAACATATTCCATAGTAGCTTTTTGACTTGTACTCTTTCACATATATATGTATATAAAATACATATATGTATATATTTTATAAATATACATATAAGCTTCAATGTAGTCCTTTTTCCTCTATTCAAAACTACCTATATATATATATATATATATATATATATATACACACATATATAATGTGTGTGTGTATATATGTGTGTGTGTATATATATGTGTGTGTGTGTATATATATATATATATATATATATATATATATATATATATAAAATATCAGTTTTAATTTCCCTGTAACTCTGGGAAGTAGTGTTCTCTAACAAAGAGAACAAAATATACCCAGGAGGAACTGAAACACCCTACCTTGCCCACATTGAGAAATTATAGCCTCCTCTCACCCCCCCCCCCAATTTTAACTTTAAAAATCTTATTCTTGGGTTTCATTTTGGCTTGTTTTTTCGGTGGTGGCTTCTGACCACTCCAGACTTTCCCAGTGTGCATCTTGCCTGGATTGTGGCTGATATTTTCAACTCTGTACATCCCTCAATGACCCCTCAACAGAATGACTAGGAGGAGGAACTCCCAACAAAGAAAAGAACCAGAGACAATGGCCTCTCCCGCAGACCTAATGGATATGGATATAAGCAATATGTCAGAAATAGACTTCAGGGTAGCAATTATGAAGACAATAGCTAGGCTTGAGAAAACCATTAGGAGCAAAATAGAATCTCTAAGGGCAGAAATGAGAGCTAATCAGGCCGAACTTAAAAATGCTATGAATGAGATGTGGTCTAAACTGGATGCTCTAATAGCTAGGGTAAATGAGGCAGAACATTAGTGATCTAGAAGATCAACTGATAGAAAGGAAGGAACAGGAGGAGGCCTGGGACAAACAGCTTAAAATCCATGAGAACAGACTTACAGAAATCAATGACACCATGAAACGTTCCAGTGTCAGATTATTGGGATCCCTGAGGGGGTGGAGAGAGAGAGAACTAGAAGATAAATTTGAGCAAATTGTAGCTGAGAACTTCCCTAATCTGGGAAATGAAACAAACATTCGTGTCCTAGAGGCCAAGAGGACCCCTTCCAAGATCAAGGAGAACAGACCAATGTCCCAGTATGTAATAATAAAACTCTCAAATCTTAGAACCGAGGAAGCCATTGTGAGAGCATTTAGGGGGGAGAGATTCCTTACGTACAGAAGGGGGGACATCAGAATAATGTCAGAACTGTCCACAGAGACCTGGCAAGCCAGAAAGGGCTGGCAAGACATATTCCGGGTACTAAATGAGAAGAACATGCAGCCAAGAATATTTGGCTGTACAAGAAATACTAAGGAGGATTCTATAAAAGAAGAAAGACCCCAAGGGTAATATAGACCAGAAATTTACAGAGACAATCCATGGAAACAGGGACTGTAAAGAAAATAGGATGGCAATAAATGCATATCTTTCAGTAGTAACTCTCAACGTGAACGGCCTACATTCTCCCATGAAATGGCACAGGGTTGTAGATTGGATACAAAGACAGAACCCATCCATATGCTGTCTACAAGAGACTCATTTTGAACCTAAAGACATCTCCAGACTGAAAGTGAGCAGATGAAGAATAATTTATCATGCCAATGGACCTCAAAAGAAAGCTGGGTAGCAATTCTTATAACAGACAAATTAGAATTTAAACCAAAGACTGTAATAAGAGATCCAGAGGACACTATATCATTCTTAAAGGGTCTATCCAACAAGAAAACCTAACAATTATAAATATCTATACCCCCATAATGGGAGCAGCCAATGACATAAGCCAGCTGTTAATATAACCAATATAACCAATATAACCAAATAAATAACCAAAATAAAAAATCAGATCAACAATAATACATTAATAGTAGGAGATTTTAATGCTCAACTCTCAGTGTTGGACAGATCATCTAAACAGAAGATAAACAAAGAAACAAGAGCTTTGAATGACACATTGGACCAGATGGACTATGTAGGTATATACAGAACATTCTACCCTAAAACAACAGAATGCTCATTCTTCTCGAATGCTCATGGAACTTTCTCCAAAGTAGACCACATACTGGGTCACAAATCGGGTCTCAGCCAATACCAAAAGATTGAAATTATTCCCTGCATGTTATCAGACCACAGTGCCTTGAAACTGGAACTCAATCACAAGAAAAAACTTGGAAGGAATTCAAACACTTGGAAGTTAAAGAACATCCTGCTAAAGAATGAATGGGTCAAATTAAAGAAGAACTTAAACAATTCATGGAAACCAATGAGAATGAAAACACATCAGTCCAAAACTTATGGAGTACTGCAAAGGTGGTCCTAAGGGCGAAATACATAGCCATCCAAGCCTCTCTCAAAAAATTAGAAAAATCCCAAATGCACAAGCTAACCCTACACCCAAAGGAGCTGGAGAAAGAACAGCAAATAAAAACTAAACCAAGCAGGAGAAGAGAAATAGTAAAGATTAGAGCAGAGATCATTGAAATAGAAACCAGAAAAACAGTAGAACAGAGCAATGAAACTAGAAGCTGGTTCTTTGAAAGAATTAATAAGATCGATAAACCAAACTATCCAAAAGAAAAGAGAAAGGACCCAAATTAATAAAAGCATGAATGAAAGGGGAGAGATCATGACTAACACCAAGGAAACAGAAACAATCATTAGAAATTATTACCAGCAACTATATGCCAACAAATTAAGCAACCTGGAAGAAATGGATGCCTTTCTGGAAACTTACAAACTATCAAGACTGAAACAGGAAGAAATAGACAATCTGAATAGACCAATAACCAGTAACGAAATTGAGGCAGTAATCAAAAATCTCCCCAAAAACAAAATTCAGGGCCAGATGGCTTCCCAGGAAATCCTACCAAACATTTAAAGAAGAAATAATTCCTATTCTACTGAAGGTGTTCCAAAAAATAGAAACAGAAGGAAAACTTCCACATGTCTTCTATGAGGCCAGCATTGACCTGATCCTAAAACCAGGCAAAGACCCCATCAAAAAGGAGAATTGCAGACCAATATCCCTGATGAACATGGATTCCAAAATACTCAACAAGATCCTAGCTACTAGGATCCAGCAGTACATTAAAAGGATGATTCACCAGGACCAAGTGGGTTTTATGCCTGGGATGTAAGGGTGGTTCAAAATTAGCAAATCAATAAACATGATAGAGCACATCAATAAAAGAAAAGGCAAGAACCATTTGATCCTCTCAATTGATGCCAAGAGAGTATTTGACAAAATACAACATCCGTTCCTGATTAAAACTCTCCAGAGTATAGGGATAGAGGGAACATTCCTCAATATCATAAAAACCATCTATGAAAAGCCCACAGCAAATATCGTTATCAACGAGGAAAAGCTGAGAGCTTTTTCCTTAAGATCAGGAACACAACCGGGATGCCCACTCTCACCCTTATTGTTCAACATAGTGCTAGAAGCCCTAGCCTCAGCCGTCAGACAACAAAAAGAAATAAAAGGCATGCAAATTGACAAAAAAGAAGTCAAACTCTCCCTCTTTGCAGATGGCATGATATTTTATATGGAAAACCCAAAAGAATCTACCCCCAAATTACTAGAACTTATACAGCAATTCAACAATGTGGCAGAATACAAAATCAATGCACAGAAATCAGTTGCTTTTCTATATGCTAACAATGTAACTGTAGAAAGAGAAACTAAGGAATTGATTCCATTCACAATAGTGACAAAAACCGTAAGATACCTAGAAATAAACCTAACTAAAGAGGTAGAGGATCTATACTCTAGAAACTATAGAGCACTTATGAAAGAAATTGAGGAAGACAGAAAAAGATGGAAAAAATTCTATGATCATGGATTGGAAGAATAAACATTGTTAAAATGTCTATCCTACCCAGAGCAATTTACACTTTCAATGCCATCCTATTAAAATACCATTGGCATTTTTCAAAGAGCTGGAACAACAATCCTAAAATTTGTATGGAATCAGAAAATACCCCGAATTGCCAAGGGAATGATGAAAAAGAAAAACAAAGCTGGGGACATCACGTTGCCTGACTTCAAGTTATATTACAAAGCTGTGATCACCAAGATAGCATGGTATTGGCACAAAAACAGACACGTAGACCAATGAAACAGAATAGAGGCTCCAGAAATGGAACCTCAACTCTATGGTCAACTAATCTTTGACAAATCAGGAAAAAATATCCAGTGGAAAAAAGATAGTCTCTTCAATAAATGGTGCTAGGAAGTTGGACAACTACATGTAGAAGAATGAAACTGGACCATTCCCTTACACCATATACAAAGATAAACTCAAAATGCATGTAAGACCTCAATGTGAGACAGGAATCCATCAAAATCCTGGAGGAGAACATAGGCAGTAAACTCTTCAACATCGGCCACAGTGACTTTAAGACAAGTCTCCAAAGGCAAGGGAAACAAAAGCAAAAATGAACGTTGGTACTTCATCAAGATAAAAAGCTTCTGCACAGCAAAGGAAACAGTCAACAAAACTAAGAGGCGGCCCACAGAATAGAAGATATTTTCAAATAACATTACAGATAAAGGGCTGATAACCAAGTTCTAAAAGAACTTTTCAAATTCAACACTCAAAAAACAAATAACCCAGTCAAAAAATGGGCAGAAGACATGAACAGATACTTCTCCAAAGAAGATATACAAATGGCTAATAGACATGAAAAAATGCTCAACATCACTAGCTATCAGGGAAATACAAATTAAAACCACAATGAGATATCACCTTATACCAGTTAGAATGGGAACAATTAACAAAACAGGAAACAACAAATGTTGGCGAGGATGTGGAGAAAGGGCAACCCTCTTACACTGTTGGTGGGAATGCAAGCTGGTAGAGCCACTCTGGAAAACAGTATGGAGGTTCCTCAAGATGTTAAGAATAGAGCTACACCATGACCCAGCAATTGCACTACTAGTTATTTACCCCAAAGATACAGATTTAGTGAAAAGAAGGGGCACATGCACCCCAATGTTCATAGCAGCAATGTCCACAATAGCCAAAGTGTGGAAGGAGCCAAGATGCCCTTCAACAAATGAATGGATAAAGAAGATATGGTCCATATATACAGTGGAATATTATTCAGCCGTCAGAAACGATGAATACCCACCATTTGCATCGACATGGATGGAACTAGAGGGGATTATGCTAAGTGAAGTAAGTCAAGCAGCGAAAGACAGTTATATGGGTTCGTTCATATGTGGGACATAAGGGATAGCATGGAGGACCATAGGGAAAGGGAGAGAAATCTGAAGGGGGAGAAATCAGAGAGGTAGACAAACCATGAGAGATTGTGGATACTGGGGAACAGACTAAGGGTTTCAAAGGGGAAGGGGGTGGGAAGAGAGAATAACAGGGTGATGGGTATTAAGGAGGGCTCATGTTGTGATGAGCACTGGGTGTTATATGCAACTAATGAATCACTGAACACTACTTCAAAAACTAATGATGTATTTATACAGTGACTAACTGAATATAATAAAAAATAATAAATAAAATTTAAAAAAAGAAAAGAAATTAAGGATAGTAGTTACATCGAAAAAGATAGAAATAACACTGAAAAAATTACGTAGGTGATTTTAAATGTACCTATAATACATTTTTCTGAAATAAAAATAGTCTGTAGTAAATATAGAAAAATAAGATTTTATAGAGCTATATGGTGGTAGAAAGGTGTAATGTTATTATTTTCTATCCTTTTCTAGGTGATAGAAATATTTTACAGGAGGGAAAAAAAATGATTGATGGGCATAATTATGGAGGGTGAGGTGAAATCCGGAGAGAATGATAGGGGGTTGGAGGATATGCCTGGAAGAGGAAACAGCATATGTATAGCAGGCAGAAGAAAGCTGACAGTCGGGGGCTTGGTGGTTGTTCTCCCTCACAAAAAGAAAATATGTTTCTGTACTTACGAGAGAGACCTAGAGGCCAAAGATGAGAAGTAGTTATATTTGAAGTTCTTTTTCCTCATAGTCACCTGTGACGATCCTTGGATTCAAGCCTAGCCTATTTCAGACCAGATATTTTCCACAGCACTGAGCTCTAATTAGATTACGTAATGTTTATTCTTCTCACATCCTCCACAAATTTTGACTAAATTCAAACTGTGCTGATGTATTTGAATTAAGAAAACCCAATATATTAAAAGTTAGACTTCTTTATAAGATAAATTGAAAAGTATGTATTGATATGACATAGGTTTTGTTTAAATAGAGTGCTTTGATTAAAATATGGCAAAGGTGAAGCTTAAGAATAATGTGTGAAGATCTCTTCACCTCTTCCTCATTGTTCCCGTGCATTGTGGGATTTCTTACTGCTACATGACGGCAGGAGAAGCATAATTAGTGATGGGTAGAAAAAATTCACATTGTGACAGTGGATTTCTGATTCACTGCTAGATAAACAATTCCACTGAGAAAGTGTAAATTTCCTCTTCGTTAGAGAAGCATTTGCTGCAACATTAGAGTCCTCTGGGGCTGCTCTGCTAATCTCACCTCCAAGCTAATTTAGATCTGATGGAGACAGGAACTGAAAAAGTAAAGGTTGTGTCTTCCTGATATAAATCCAGTGATTAGAAAGAGATGATTTAGTCCATTTTATCATATCATATGGACAGACAGTGCTTATAGATTTATGGAATGAAGCATT
Source organism: Ursus arctos (assembly GCF_023065955.2). Lineage (NCBI taxonomy): Eukaryota > Metazoa > Chordata > Mammalia > Carnivora > Ursidae > Ursus > Ursus arctos. The sequence goes on along the minus strand of NW_026622763.1, from coordinate 24,592,438 downwards.
TTTCCCATGTGAAATTGAATTTCCTCAATAGACAAAGCAGATAGTTTTTTTCATGATTAGAAAAATGAATTTATACATTTTCAGGTCATATGATCCCTCAATAATAAGCCAGAAAATACTCTTTGGAGTAATGGGTCCTAACACTTCTTCAAGCTTCTGAGTTAGTGAGGAGTCACATAAATTCCCACACTACACAATATGAAATAGGTTCTTAGGAGTGCTTTCTCATTCTTTCCTATAATCACCATAGTGCTCCTCATGAAAGAAAACAATCTGAGAAAACTTTGCTAGAACTAAGTCTTTGCTAGAAATAAGGAGGGAATACTGTGAAAAAATCAGATAAAAGAATATTGTCTTGGGATATTTAATATATTCTTATTATGGGTCAATTAGAATTTAATGGGAATGAAAATATGTGATGATATATTTTTCTTTAAACACGAAAACAAGAAAGACTGAAGGAGTGAAATAGGGAATGAGGGAAGACAGGAGAGATGTAGGAAAAAAATGAAAAGTGGAGAGAAGAAAAGAAGAGGAAGGGAGAGAGAAGAAGAAAGGAAATGAGGAAGGAAGAAGGGAGGGAGGGAAGGAAAGGGTGAGGGAGAGCTGGAAGAAGGAAGGGAGAAAAAATTGAAAAGAAAACTCTTACTAAAATTCTCTTAAATCTCAAAAGGTAAAAATTATTTACTGTAATCAGTGGAATGAAGCAAAGACTTGCAAGAAAAAAATATGAATCTTGTTCACCCCTCTATGCCCTTTCATTCCCATCAACTAAACTAAATGCCAACACCTTCATCCTTCTATAGCCTAATACAAATATATACATATTTTTCAAGTAGACATAGTTTTATTAAAATTACCTAGGAACTTTGTTGATTTAATCTAAATGTTAGAATAGTTTCACAGAAAATCCATAGAGTTAGCCAAATGAGACAACAAGTATTTAATCCTACTTGAAATTACAACATTGAAAACTTCAGAAGCATACATATTTGTGGGATACTTAAAATCTATTAATGTAAAATAAATGCTCTATTTGTAAAAAGAAAGAAAGAAAGAAAAAAAAGAAAGAAAGAAAGAAAGATCCAAATATTGCATAAATTATTTTAGATTCAGAACCCTTAGCTATATAAGCAAGGCAGAATACAAAGTGTAATAATTTTCTGGAATTTCTAATTATAGACACTGATGTTAGAAATGGTTCATCAAATCTACTTGGTTGAATCAAACCACTAATGTTTTCATTGTTTTTCTCAAGTAACTTTTTAAGTATTCACTAATAATAGATATATGTTTTTACATAGCAAATACACTTTGCTTAAAAGGAAATAACTAGCACATAACTTTTAAGAAATTATTTTAAATAACCTCTGAAACCCTGATATATGGAAACCCATTTTAGTGTGTTTGGATGACTTGTCTTTGAACCACACTCAATTTTATACCAAGCATTAGGGTCATGAGGCATTTTGATGAAACAGAAATACGGCCTTCTAATTCTTAAACCCCAAAACAGAAGGAAGTCTATAAACTGAGCAATGTTCTCTTATCATGGCTACAGAAATCCACACCCTAATTTTTCCTCATCTGTCCAATCCTCATGTGACCCAAATATTAATAGGTGTGAGTATCCCCTTCCTATAATTTCCCACTCTTTTTTTCTGACCCAATAAAAAGAAGGGGTGGTAGGAAACTGATACTTAAGAAAACAAATTTGTATTTCAGACAGACAAAAGAAAAAAATCAAATAAAAAAATAAAATTTTTAAAAATAAGTAAGTAAAAAACAAAAAAACTAAACAAAACAACAAAAACCTGAGTCTTTAAAACTAAAGCCTGGGAGAAAGGTTAAGAAAGCTATCTAAGGATTTCATGCTTTCAAAGTTGACCTGACAGTAATTGAAAATGGTAATCAAACTCCCTGTAGAACATAACCAACCCATTCACTGAATAATTGTAACCACTGCCTTTGACTAACATAGAAGGAAAGATTCTATGTGTGTGTTCGTTGAAATGCTTGAGAGAGGCCAAAGCAAAGTTTGTTAATATACTTTGATTAAAAAGTTATACATTTTTATTTATGCTGAAAAGTGAATTTTAAAAATCCATCTTATATAAGGTTAAATGTATGTTTTAGGAAATGTTTTCTGCATTCTTGTTCCATACATTGGATCATTTAGAGACCAAGAAATAAATGCACTGAAATGTTAGAGGAAAAGAACAATTCTGCCCCCATGACTAGAAACTAGATACCCTGATATAGTCTTCAAATCCTTCCTCCTACATTACAGCAAATTTTCTTGGTTTATTGACAAAGACTATGTGAAATTATTTTTTGTTAATTAAAAGTTGGATGAAATATAATTCAACCGTATATTCATAAGCATGTGCCAGGCAAAAATTGTAAAATAATAAATTCATAGCTTCATTTATGGAACTGTGTGAGGATTACTGAATATCTTGTCATTTAGCAGCCACTGTAATTGAAGGACAAAGCGTATGAACTTCAGAGAAGACAAGCAAGTTGGCAGTATCAAAAAATTAGTAAAAATTCACTTTAAAATATTTTATCTAATAAAGCAATAGAGTATCTTATGTGTGAAAGAGTTATTACATGATTTATTTTACCTGAATGTTGTTCAAAAGGCCTCTAAATGTGTTATTTGTACATTAATTGATTATCTTAGCCAGAACATGCCAGATGGACCAGTTTTCTTGTGGAAACGGGCGCTGCATTCCCCGAGCATGGCTATGTGACAGGGAAGACGACTGTGGTGACCAGACAGATGAAATGGCATCTTGCGGTAAGTTCTGAGTCAATCATGCTGTTAGTGGGGACTGTGTCAAATTACTATAATCTCTCTTAAAAGGCTATTTATTTCTTTATAAACACTAGTCAAAAAGGCAGAAGATCTGTTATATTTTATCGCTGCCTTTTAGGCCTGAGTGTATACCTTAATGATAACTTTAGAATATATCCATTTCATGAGTCAGTAACCATATCTTTGGCTAAAATAAATGGATCCAAACATTACAGATTTTATTAGGAAATAGTTATTATAAGCCTAATAGGACATTCTCAAATGTTCATTTTTAATCTTACATTGGTAATGATTAATTTTTTCAAATAGAGTAGCTCATTGAGTGACATTTGGAGTAAATTAGAAGTACATGTTTCTTGTTGGCATGCATATGTTATCTTCTTGGAACAATAAACAATACAGACTGAGATTACATAGTTGGTAAACCATTTGTTTCATTTCTATTGAGTCATGTAATTCTGTTATTAGTTTAAGATAGTTTTGTTAATGGCAAAATTCCTAGTCACTTTCCACCAATCCTCCTACTTTTGGAAACGGTATTTATTGTTATATAAAGTTGTAAATTTAATTACTCTCTCATTTGTACCTGTGTATCAGTAGATTTTATTATCATTTGTCTGAATAATGTGTAGTGAAAGACAGTAAGGGAATGAATCCAGTTTTCTAAGTACTTGTGTTTTCTTTTAGGTATGGCTATTGATTTTCACAATCACTAATGGGAAAAACATCCATTAGATATGCTTAGCACATTTATTAAAAATAGAATGCAATTGAGTATATATTTTTAATAATTTAACTTCATGTTGTAACACTTCTAACAGTGGGAAAATAAGACTTTTTTTTTTTTTTTTTAAAAAGCTCTATTTAGGGGATGCATTCATGGTTTACCCAAAATTTTATTTTTAAAAAATTTCTTATATCAGACTTAAGTCCTTGTAGACTTTTGAATTTGTGAACTTTGAATAAAGTATAGATAAATAAGTAGTACTAATTGACATTGTAAAGAAAACAAAAGCAGTGTTGAAGAAGAAAGCAATAGACAGTCACACAGTAATAGTCAATTTTACATCTCACATGTAGTTTCCAAAGCCTGTCCATTTAAGAGATTTGGACAGTGTATCAGTCTCCTTTCCAATGTCCAAACTATTCCTGTGGGTGGGTCTGTATCTAGCCAGCTCTGTTATTTAGGGAAACTTGATTGCTTTCCTGTCCCCAGCATCTCCTTCCAGAATATAGCAAAAGGATAATGAACAACCTGAAAACATTAAAGACAGAGAAATCTTGGAATCAGTCTGATTTAGAAGAAAAGGCCATGAAAACATTGAAGAGTAGGAAAATAAATAATGAGCTCATTAGATAACTTCAGTTAGGTCTTTGATCCGACTTATATTTAAGACTTTTCATGAAGTGAGGGAAAGAAGAGTTAGAGGGAATTCAGACACATATTTTCTTCTTGAATATTTACAACAAATCTATGAGAAATACACTATTGCTCAGATTTTACGGATAGGGGGTTTCAAACCTTAGAGACATTTGTCAATTTGCTTAAGATCACAAGGCTAATAAATAGCAGGACCAGGCTATGAATCCAGGCATAACCTGAAACTAAAACTCAGACATTTCAGGTCGACTCTCTGGGAACCATGGAATGGGTGCAAATAGGGAGTAGATCAAGTCATTATACCTATCCATATCCATTGACTGTCTTATTTAAATGAACATATACCTATAATGAGTTTTGTTCATTGGTGGGTTGGTAAATCTTTTAAGATCCCCTGCTGGGGAGAAGCCCTGATCTAGTGTTTGCCTATTTTTTTGTTGTGTAAATACTCCTGCCATGGCCAATATCAGGTTGCCAATATGACTTTCTGAATGTGGATTTGGGAAAATATGTGCACACCAACATACAGTATTTCCACAATACAGACGTAATGAACATAACTAACTTCAAGAACAAAATAATTAAGAAATTATAAACCTTGAGCATTTATTACCCTTGCTTTCAACATTATGTAATTACAAATTTATGCAGTTTATTTATTGTAAATAATGGATGTGTCCTTAACACGATTCCTAGAATCCTTGAAAATTTAAAAATCGGTTCTTGCAAACTGGTACAAGATGCCTTCAGTGTACCTCTGGATATGAACACACTGTGAAATGTAGTTGTCTGTATGCTTCTGAAATATAGCCAAATTTTATAGACTGTCAGTACGCCACATGGGTTAGTCTCAGCACCATTACCCCTTTATAAGGTGAGAAACATGTTTCTCTCCAAACTTGCTCTTCTCTTAGTAACATGCATTTATCTTTCAGATTGTCTTTATATTTCAAAATTTATGTCAGTAGGGAAGCTGATAGTGAAGCTCTGGTAGGCACAATCTCACTTTTAAAGTTGGAGGAGAGAATGGTATAGATTACTCTCATATCAGAAATTATCTCTGCACTGAATACAAAATAACCAAAATATTATAAATTGTTTAATTTACTGCATTAAAAAAGTCACTCTCCTTGGCAGTAGTCTAGAAATGAATATAGGTTCAACTAATTCCCAGTTTTATTAAGCATCATTGTAACATTTGGAGTGATCATATTTCACTTTTCCTATTGGAATAGGTCAAGTTCCCATAGGTTTAATCCTACTAGAAGACTCTGCAATCATTTTTCTTTCCCCTTAGGCTTTAGCTCTACGAACAGCTTCTGTTTTGTTTAATTACTATTTCATACTGAAAATTATACCAAAATTTGGATTTTAAAACATGAGAAACCTATGGAAATGCTTCTAGTTGAAGTTAGAAGCAGAAGGATACTGAAACCAAGGGTCGAATTTTAGTGGAATTCACTTGCACCTATTTATAAGCCTAACTCATTTTATTTGCATTTGCCTTTATAACAAGTTAACTGCATATTTCAGGTTGAAATTATATGTGGGCAGACACATAATTAGGAAGGCCTTTGAGGATTCTCCCTTCATCTTTGAACAATCTTTTAACTACTTTTTGTAGTCTTAATGAGTAGATAAGAGACTCTTTAAATTGATTCTGCAAATAAGAGCAGATATGTTAAAATTGTGAAGACTGTGTTGGAAGTGGACTATGTGTCAAGGAACTAAATGGTCACTCATTTCAAGAATTTTAGCATTGGTACTCAATTTAGCTGTCAGTAAAACAAAAATCACGTGAGAAGCTTCAGAATCACCTGCCCATGCCTCGCCCCAAACTAATTAAGGGTCTTTAGGGATCAGACCCAAGAATCAATATTTTTAATGCCTTAACTTAAGGCCAAAGTTCTCAAACTTGAGCATGCCTCAGAATCTCCTGGAGGGCTTGTTAAAAAAGCAAAATCAAAAACTAAAACCAGAATTCTGGGCCTAATTTCCAGAGACTATGATTTGGTAGGTCTTAGGTGACCCATAATTTATATTTCTAGCAATTGATGCTGATTCTAATGCTACTGGTCAAGGGACCATACTTTGGGGAGCACCATTCAGGTTTGATTTTTATCTTACATATACTTAATGACATAATCATGTTTATATATACAAAATGAATTAAGATGGAAGCAATTATCCAGACAAATTTTCTTCCCATCTCCAAATTACAGCATTAAACATAAGTGTATTTCATGATTATAAGAATATTTCAGGCAAACTTTCATTTTGCCCCTTGGAAAATTTATTGTCAGAAACAGCGTATTTGTTTATTTTAAACTGTAATTTAACTATTTGGGGATTTTTCTGTCTTCCAACTATCTCAATAGCTTATATTTATATATATATATTTTAAATAAATACACCTTAATGTGAGTTGGTAACTTCTGATTTCTTCAAAGGGTTTAGCTTGGGAAAATATCTGAAATTTGTTAACAGTTTGAAAGACAGTTCAATTGGGTATAAATAAAAATCCACTAAAATTTGCAAAGTTAATATGATTCCATTTTATGAATGCTGATCTTTTAAATCTATGAAGATAGTAAAATTTTGTCTCATGTACTTGTAATCTTACTTGTAAATGTTCTTGTAATTTTATTCCACATAATTAAGGAGCAAAGAATCAGAAAGAGAATTGGCAAATATCAGACACAAAAAGAAGAGAGGGAGCTGTCAAAAAGAAATCATTTCCCAGTTAAATCAGTGTATGTTGTGTATCAAAGATATTTTCAACTAGGTTATTAGAAGACAAAGTTTCTAATGAAATATATTATTATTATATATTTACATTATATTATTATTATTATTATTATTATTAATTTTGTAAGAAAAAATGCATGTGTGTGTAACAACTTAAGTGAGGATTATTAACCCGGTGAAGTACTGGCAAAATATGAATATTGCCAAGCACTGCTTTCAGTTGCTCTGCCATTCCTTGATAACATCTTGGCAGATACAATGATTCTGGCAACTTTTAGTTTCTGTAACTTGATCCAATCCATTTTGAAATTCCAGTATTATATCTTAAAGCTTTCTTCTCCCCCACTGCTGGCTGGACTTTAGGTTCTAAGAACTTAGATGAGAGGCAACCGTGTTCTGTTTTTCCTCCCTACATCTGTTCCCTCTTCTAGCCTTAGCTCTTCAGTCAGATGGGACAGTTGGAGAAATAGGTAGCATCTTTTTAAGTAGGTCTAGTTGTAACCTTTTCTGCTTCTCTCACCGCCCTCTGACACATGAGCAACTCAACTCTCTTAAGACACTCTTATGTGAGATCTTCAGAGAAGCTTCTCTTCTTAGTTCCCTGAACTCCCTCTTTCTTCTCTGTGTCCTCTTCTTCTCCCCCACATCTAGATTTCTTTTATCCCCATCCCCCATCATTCCCACCACAGATAGCATATCTCATAGCCTTGAGTTGCTAAAGCCCCCGTTGCTTGGTGGACACCCTCTTGGTTGCATTGCTGGTATGACCAAAAAAAAAAAAAAAAAAAAAAAGTTTGGCTCTCTTTTGCAGGTCTACTTTTTGTCCCCCCACCCCTATCCCCCACTCTCTTAATGTGATCAGGCTAGTTTCCTAATGACCCATCTCTTGGATGCCACCACTCTCCAGTTCTTTCTTCTTTTCTGTATGAAGGCTGGAATGGTCAGTCTATCTCCGGAACAATATTCAGTCAGTTCCCTTTTCTCATATACTCACAAAATTTCATGAATGATTCTCATGGAGTCTCTCCTTCCTTTGAATCCACTGGTCTTTGAACAAAACTGACTTGTAGATTACTAGTCTTTTATAAGGAATAGCTCCAGCTACTAGATTCTCTATATAAAATGTGAGAGTACTTAGCATCTCCTTGTTCTTAGGATTGGATCTAAATGGACCAGTGCCATGGCAAAAGGGAAAATCCCACTATTACACATATTTATTTTCTTAACTCAATGAATCATTTTCTCTCTCCTTCTCCCTTTCCCTTTCTCCCTTCCTATTTCCTGTTAAAGCAGGAAGGCACATGCTGACCAATGCATACAGATTCTTTTTATTTTTTATTTTTTTTTAAAGATTTTATTTATTTATTTGACAGAGACAGCCAGCAAGAGAGGGAACACAAGCAGGGGTGGGGTGGGGTGGGAGAGGAAGAAGCAGGCTCCTAGCAGAAGAGCCTGATGTGGGGCTCGATCCCAGATCGCTGGGATCACGCCCTGAGCCAAAGGCAGACGCTTAACGACTGCGCCACCCAGGCGCCCCAATGCATACAGATTCTGAACAATGTATGTAATGCACATTTATTCAACGCATGGAAATTAAGGAATAATAAGAAAACCACTCATTTTAGCCCCTCACATAAGGAAACTAAAGCACTGAAAGTTGTGTGTCCAAAGTTTCAGAAAGAGTTAGTAGGTGTGGCAAGCATTGGAACTCAGGCCTATTCACCACTCATTACCTGTTACAGAGAATCACGGGTATTGGTAATTGCCTGTACATGTTATCTAATTCAATCATCCATCCAATATAAGAAATCTAAAACTGGTCTCAGAGATGCTTACCCAGTCCTTGTTTGAATATTTTCAGGAACAAAGAACTGGCCATTCCACAGGGTAGCTAATTCTACCGTTGGTAATAATTGTCAATATATTCCTCCTTTGTGGAGCAATCTTGCTAAAGATTCTATTCAATGATTCTTATGCTGTCTTCTGAAACTACATAATCTAAATCTATAACCTGTCACAGGATCTCTCTTTAGATAACCAAAGACACCATGATGCCTACCTAACCCTTCTCCTTTACAACTGAAACATACCACTTTTTTTTTCAGATTTCCTTACATGATCATTTGTAGTCTCTTTTCCTACCAATTGCCCTACTATGAATATAGTTGTGTTTTAAATGACCTTACTGAAATTAATGGTCTAAAATGGGGAGTTGATGTCCAATGGGTATAGAGTTTCAGTTCTACAAGAGGAAGAAGTTCTAGAGACCTGTTGCACAACAATGTGGATACAATTAACACTACTGAATTATATACTTAAAAGATATTTAAAATGGTAACTTTTATTTATTTATTTATTTATTTATTTATTTATTTATTTATTTATTTATTTTTGCCAGAATTAAAAACAAATTCATGGCCTAGAATTAAACATAACTTAGTATCCCTTATGTGGTATTTTTACAACACATTGACGTGTACTTATTACCATCACTAATTGAGATTCTAGGCTTCTGTTAACACAATCACAGATGGCAGCCTTATCATGTAACTCCCACGTCAAGTGTCCAGTCAATTAAAATAGCTAAGCTTTTCTTATAGACTGGATCATTCCTTTTGGGTGCTTCTAATGTTTACTTTTCAAAACTCTTTTAGATAGGCTTCTCAGTCTTCCTTATCCACATATTTTTGAATACGTACATGGGTCTGGTTTTTTCCACTCCAAACTGTCACTCTTACACTTCCATCCTCCTATAACTACTAACCCTGCTGCAGTTTTGTGATTTTTAATCCATAATATTAATGATGTCTCCCAGTTTTATGTAATTCAAAAATTTGATAAGATAATTTTTAAGGCTGTAACCAAGTAATAGTAACAAAGGCGTGAACCTTTTGGCAAGTAATTAAAAACATCCTTCAGGGGAAACTGATTTAATAATAAAAACTGTATGGGTACAGTTTTGAACAAATTACTTATTCATTTCAACTAACCATCATCGTGCATGCACGATACTTTCATTTATCTTGAGATTTCTCAAACATTGCTAAAAATATGAGAACACTCTATGGCATTTTCATGATATATACTTACCTAAAAATTGTATCGGCAAATAAATGAAGTTAGTTTGGCATGACTTGTTTTTATTTTATTCTTGAGCAAATAGTCTCTTTAAAAATGCTGATAAAATAATGTTTTAGCAAGTTTATCCTAGAATTATTGTCAGAGGTATATGTAAACTTCACTTCTCTATTGTTTGAAAATTTTCACTCATCTTTGAAATCGGGATAATATAATTTACATTTTTCCAGTTTTCATTCGTCTTTCCCATCTTCCATTTATTTCAGAATCACTGTCAATATTCTAAGACCAAAATTATTTGTTTCATTACTTGTTTGAGAACTTGTTTCAATGTGAAGATGAACTCACTTTTAGCTATTAGTTTTTTTTTTCTTTCTTTGATTTAGAACTTTAACTTCCTATCAAACCTATTTGTTCTTCACTTCACAATCTGACAATAATTACTTCTATTAAAATGTTGGAAACAGAGGCCCCTGGGTGGTGCAGTTGGTTAAGTGTCCAATTCTTGGTTTTGGCTCAGGTCGTGATCTCAGGGTCATGGGACCAAGCCCCACCTCAGGCTCTGTGCTCAGCATGGAGTCAGTCTGCTTAAGATTCCCTCTCTCTCTCTCTCGGGGCGCCTGGGTGGCACAGCGGTTAAGGTTAAGCGTCTGCCTTCAGCTCAGGGCGTGATCCCGGCGTTACGGGATCGAGCCCCACATCAGGCTCCTCCGCTATGAGCCTGCTTCTTCCTCTCCCACTCCCCCTGCTTGTGTTCCCTCTCTCACTGGCTGTCTCTATCTCTGTCAAATAAATAAATAAAATCTTTAAAAAAAAATAAAATAAAAAGATTCTCTCTCTCCCTCTCCCTCTACCCTGAGTGTGTGCTTGTGCTCTCCCTTTCTCTCTCTCAAATAAATTTTTAAAAATGTTGGAAACAAAGAAATTAAGTTCTTTTCCTATTTGTGTCCTGCAGATTTATACTTTGTATCCCAGATGGTCTTGCTCTGTTTTTTCATGTTCTATGCATTTATATTAAACATTTTTATTATTTTTGTTTAAAAGTGGTATGCAAACTTCTGTTAAGTTGTCTTTTTGTCACTCTTATAGGTATGTGACATGCTTTCTCCCATTGTCTTTGGTTACAGTATCCTCTTTTACTCATACTAGATTAATAAGGCTCTGTATGCAACAAAGTGGGAGGTTAGGCAAACCCTGGTGGGGTATATTGAAAGCCATAGGCAGAAATTATTAGAAACAGCTTTTAGTTCCTTGACCTAACTCAGCATTTCCGCAGTTTTTTGCTTGAGGATATGAATCACCCAGGGTGCTTGGTACTAATAAAGATCCCCAGGCCACTACCGCCCTCCTCCGAAAGTTCCCATTCAGTAGGTCTTGCACAGAGTCCAGGACTATATATTTTAGGAAAAGCACTCCTGTGATTCTTATCCTAAGGCAAGTCCAGAAAATTTAAACTATGTGATGTCGACATTCCCTGCAAATTAGAATTTGTTAAGGCTGCAACAAATCCCCACAAATATGATGGCTTAAAATAACAGAAATCCCTTCTCTCGCAGTTTTGGAGGCCAGAAGTCCAAAATCAGCAGCGCCTCCCCCAAAGAGAATCCTCTGCCTCTTGCGTTTCTTTTGGCTCCTGCTTCTCCTTGTCTGTGGCAGCATCACTCCAATCTCTTGTCTCCATCTTCACATGGCCTTTCCCTGTGGAAATTCGTATCTTGAGATCCTTAATTACACAGGCAAAAACCTGTTTCTAAGTAAGGTCACATTCACAAGTACCAGGGGTTAGGATTGGGCATATCTATTTTTTTTTAAGATATTATTTATTTATTTGAGAGAGAGAGAGAGTGTGAGAGAGAGCATGAGCCAGGGTGGGAGGCAGGGGGAGGGAGAAGGAGACCCCTGGCTGAACAGGGAACCCAATGTGGGGCTCGATCCCAGGACCCTGAGATCATGACCTGAGCTGAAGGCAGATGCTTAACCGACTGAGCCACCCAGGCACCCCAAGGATTGGGCATATCTTTTTGATACATACAATTTCACCCATAACACTGGAGGAACTACACTACCAGTTGAATTGTAATAAAGGCTCAGGTATAAGTAGTTTTGAAAGCTGTACAGATACTTCTAATATACATCCAAGTTTGTGAAATGCTCTCACAATACCAGTTACTTAGTCCTTGCTTCCTGATTAACTTCTTATGCAATCTCTCTATAACATCCTTCCAATCCTCAGATTCTCTTGCTTTTCCTATGTATCTGGAGCTCTGGACTCCCAAAAGAAATCTATCAGGCCCTGGGCAATAATAATTCTAAATGCGTCTTGGTGCTGACAAAGATGCAGCCCTTTAAATTTCTGTCAAGAGTAAACATGAATTCTTCAGACAATGCAGCGGCATTGATTTCACACACACACACACACACACACACACACACACACACTAACTGTTCAATTTTCAGTACCCTTTTAATTTCTGGACTCTGAAAATTTATATTATTTTCTTACACATGCAACCATGTATTAAAATGGTTGGCTGTTACTCTATCTAGCATTTCTTTTTGTCTTCCTCATTGCCAGAACTGTTCAATATGTTTTTCTAGGTCTCCTATTAGTCTCATTCTGCATACACTTCCTGGATGTTCCTTTTGACTTCCAAGGCTCTGTTATATCAATAGTAATCACTTCCGAATCTATTGCTGCAGCCTACTCATAGCTCCTAAAATTTCACTACTTCTTATACCTTATTGCAGCCATTCTGAAATTTTTATAGTTTTTCAAACATTTTATATACTGTGACTTCTGGGCCTTCAGTACTGCCATCTTTCTAGAATATGCTAAAAGCACTTCTTCCCCTCCTGCTCCCCTCCTGATTTAACCTAAATATATCATTCATATCAGCTTCTAGATAACTTCCTCTGGGGTAAATATCTAAGAGTAGTTTTGACACTTCTATTGTGGGTTGCAATAACACCTTATGTTGCTTATATCATAGCATTTATCAGAAATTTTACTGAAGTCACTTGTTTAATTATACTACAGATATTTTTCCTACTAGACTGTAATCACTCTGAGAAATGAAAATGCTGAACTTTATTTTTTTAGTGCTTAGCACTATTTTATTCATTCATTTATTCATTCGTTCTAGATGATGTATCACTAAGGCCTAGAACTCTATCTGGTATAAAGCTCTCAATATTTTGAATGAATAAAACTTTTGAAGTAGTTTTCTACTCTGTTTTACAGAGTAGGAACTTGAGTTCAGAGATGTTAAGCAAGTATTCAAGGTCATATAATAATTAATGTTAAAATCAGGTTTTCAACTCAGATTTGCCTGCCTACAAACTATGTTCCTTATATATGACTTATGTTATGTATAAAATGCGGTTTTTATGTAACAACAATAAAAGAGCAGCAAAGTGAATATTATTTATGGTACACTGTTTTCTTATGTTTTTCTCCAAAGTGTATTTACTTAATTGGATCTTTTGAAATCTGTCCTATGTACGTACCAATTCTCAGGAGCCACAGCTAGTATCATTATCTAGAAATGTTATGTATTTCCTCAAAGGATATAATCCTATAATCTATATAATTTTTAAAAGCACTGTTTTCCTATAACCATATTTAATTATGTACCTTAGAGCAGGTAGTAATCAGAATTAAAATTTAAATGGGCTGCATAAAACACAGAAAGAAGAATTAAATTTTCCATCCTTCCAAAAATGTTTCTGTGCTATAGTTTTTAAAAAGGTGTTGGTATGATCAGCATGGTATAGAGATAAAACAATATTTTGGAATCAGTCACACTCTTATTCAGATTTGACTCTGACTCTTGCTGGTTATGCAGTATATCCTCAGGCAAGTTATGCTGTATTTTTTTTTTTTTTTTTTTACAAATCAGTGTTAGCAATAACAATTGCAGGGCTGTTGTGAAGAATATAGGTAATGTATATACATAGCTAGCCTAGTATCTCATACTCAATAAATAATAATATGCAATGTGAGTATTATCATTTCCCTAAAGTTTAGATAACACTTTCCTAACCCTGGACGCCTATAATATTCTTACTTTGCATTTAACTCGAATCTCCTATACATTGTCCCCTTATTTAGTCACGATGGTCAAATTTAAATATATATAGAATGTGGACTACATACTTTCAAACAAACCTATGATAACTTTGAGACTTCAATAATACGTTATTAGAAATATTCATTTTGAGTTCAAGAAGGAGAAATAAGTAGGAAAATTCCTAGAGACAGGAAAGAAACAAATTGGGTCTGAAAACTACCTCTAAGCTGTGTGTACTGGATAAATGTAAGTACCATACAAACGATGATTACCCTTGAGAGAGACAGAAAATTGTTTCCATTTACATAATGGCATACCTATAACCTGGGAATAAATTTTTAGCGAAAGATATAATAGATAAATTGAGCATACCACCTGCAACAATAGAAGATTTTTTAACAGTCCATTACTCCACATTAAATATTCTACGAGGTTGAAGTAACCACAGAAATAAAATATAGTTTTCTTTTCTTTAGTGTGATTTTAATATAAAATGTAAGCCACTTTCATTCATAATTTTTTCTCTTCAGAGTTAATCAGGTAATCTTTCCAAGTGTCCTTCAGTCTACGTCATGGGAAATCCAAAGTCAAAGTCAAGAAAGAAAAGATGTGTTCAACATTTAAGTCTTTTTAAAATATAAAAATTCATAATGGTATCTTAAAAAGAACAAATACCTAGAAACAGACTGAACTACCAGATACAATTTTCAACTTTTAAATTAATGCTAATATGGAAGAACAGAGAAAATGTTAAATTTATTTTAAGAAGCTTTTGTTTTATTTTTTAGGAGAAAGAGTATATTGCCATTAGACCTCATTTCTCTCTATCAGATACTGGTGATAAGATGCTAAGAAATTATGGATACAGTATTTTCCAATGTTAGTGAAAAATGAAGTCTCCTATATTATACTTAAATTTTTGGTGGAACTCCTTCTAAAATGTGTTGCACATTTGACTGCATTATTAAGCAGAGAAAATCCAAAGATAGTTTTAACATTTTAAATTTATTCTTTTATTTATTTTTTTTTTCTGAAGTTCAGTTGCTATTTTTTACTGGAATGTTGTGATAATCCCAGGAGTTACTCGGTAGATAAACCCTATTTTTGCTACATTAAATGCCTTCAAGGTGTTGTGTATTTCCAGATGACCTTTCTTTTGACTTCTTGACCTTTAGGACTTAAAGGACCTGAGACATCATGTTACAAACCACATGTCTGTCATCAGAGAGGCCATGTGATTTACTCAAGGTCACAGTGCTTTGTCAAGGAAACAGAAATGAAAAATTAGTAATTTTACTCCCTTATACCTGTCCCTTCAATTAATGCTTTTGTTCTTTTTAGTGATTTGTTTTATACTTTCTTCTAGTTACCATTTTTTAAAAATTCTATATAATTTGCCTTTTAGTCTTATAAACTAAGTCAGACAAGGAGGTTGCCTAGAGATTTAATGTAACTAAGTATTAAGTAAAAAAATAAATCAGAAATAAGATGCAACTATTTAAAACATATACCTATTACATGCAAGTATGTATGTTATATTCACTGTGGGCAGATATATCACTCGTTTTCTTAGAGATTGGAGGTGCACCGGGTTTTAGATTATTTTATTTACTTTAGGTTTTTTCTTTTGGGAGCTAACTTCCAGATTTTTTTGGGGGGAGGGGACACTTTTTAGACTTAGAATCTAAGAGGTAGAATCTTAAAGGTCACTTAAAAAATTTCCCAACCAATGAAGTATTGCCAAATTTCAGAGGTCTCCAAATGCTTTTAGTGATCTATTTTTTTCCTAGTTAAATGTATGATGTTGGTTAATATGTTCCTCAGTTTATAGAAGAGAGATTAAAAATGTGAATTAACCTATTCTAGATTCAAAAAGATGCAGTGTTATTTTTAAAAGTTAGATCTCATCATATCTTAGAATCTACATTTTTTTTACTCATTTTAACCATAGCTTTTAGTAATATTTTGTTTAAAGTCACTGTTCATGTTTACTGTACGTCTTCAAAACATTAAATGTTTATCTAAAGAAGAAAACATATTTTGGACAACATCCCTGTTGATTCTTGAAACATAAACACATAAGTTTTCATTATCTTGTCAGGTAACAAAAGAAAACTCTCTTAGAAATATTGATTAAATTATGCCTTGGGCGTTTTCACTTTTCTTTCAAGTGGTTCCCTTTATATGTCAGAAAATTTGTTGAGTTGCTGCATGGATAGCTTTTGATAGTCTTTTATCTCTTCATATCAGTGATTGCCTCCTTTTTACTTCTTTTTTTTTTTTAAAGATTTTATTTATTTATTCGACAGAGACAGAGACAGCCAGCGAGAGAGGGAACACAAGCAGGGGGAGCGGGAGAGGAAGAAGCAGGCTCATAGCGGAGGAGCCCGATGTGGGGCTCGATCCCATAATGCCGGGATCACGCCCTGAGCCGAAGGCAGACGCTTAACCGCTGTACCACCCAGGCACCCCAACCTCCTTTTTACTTCTGTCTTTGAAGCGTATTTAGGCTCTGATCACATTTTTTTTTTTTTTTTGGTTTTGAAAAGTTAAATTTATTCTAAAATGTGTATTTTGAGGCATGTCTTTGGTAATCACAAAGTTTAATTAAGATTTGTTCAGTTTTAGAATAATTGCCATTCAAATTCCAATACTTCAGGGGGATATACTCAAATGTAAACTCACACAAAGAAATTGTTTTTTAAACGTGGAAAGCAAATAATCAATACCATCTCAGCCAGATCTGATATGAGTATACCACTTTCCTTACATATTATATATGAAATAATATCAATTTATGTTGTCATTTGGACAAGTTACCGGTACTAGAGATGGCTATCACTTGTAGTCTGTTCACTGGATACTGTGGCTGGTCAGACTGGCTGATTCTCTTTTCCCAGCTCAACTACACACTAGAGAGAGTTCTCACAGGCTCCAGAGTTGACTTATTGTTTTACCATTTTAAGAGTGAGGATAAATATTATAGCCTTCAATTTAATTAGAAATATTATTTTGAAGATAATACACAACCTATGTCTTTGCGACTATCATGCAAAATTAATTTGCTCACATTTTACTATTCTAGCTAGTCATGATTTGCCAAAACCTATAGGTTAATATAGACTTTAACTTTAAAATGTCATAGTTTTTAAGGGAAAAATAGAAATCTTTCTATAAAAGTTATAATAATGTCGTTTCAGAATTCTTATTACCTAAAGACACCATCACCAGTGTGCTTCACTGGTGAAAATACTAAGAAAATACCCAGTAACTTGATTTTGAATGTTTTGTGAAGTCCTATCTCTTAGAAAGGAATAATCCGCAATAGGCCTAAATGGAGCCCCTGGGAAGCGTAACCGCTAGACCGGCCCAAGTCCCAAGGGCCAATATGAGGTCTGACTAGAACTGCCATTCAAACCTTCTCATCAGTGGCGCAGTGCAGGGAATACAAACAGTCCTTTATCAAATGGTTCTCCTAGGCTTTCAGTAACTGTAAAGTACTCATTTAAAAATACTAAAAATATGGGTATCCTATGCCCTTAAAAAGTTTATCTCACTATGTTTGTTTATCTACTGTTTCCTCTGCCTTTTGTAGAGGACAGGGGTGGAGTTTTGGTCACATTAGCAAATGAGATAGAAATAAATCAAGCACAGTCAATAACATCTTTACTATTGAATGTTTTTATTTCTTTCATAGAATTTCCAACTTGTGAGCCACTAACTCAATTTATATGCAAAAGTGGAAGATGCATTAGCAGCAAATGGCACTGCGACTCTGGCAAGTACCAAATGTTCCCTGTATTGCACTCATTTGATTGGGGGCCTGGCTGTCGGTGCTGTTTCACCTCCTTCAGACGTAGTTTGTACGAGAATTTTGCAGAGCCAAGCAAAATGGCTAAGACAAGTGGTGAGATGGCACCTGGCACATCAGTGGGGATTAGCATTAAGGAAAATGGAACTCGATATCTGTCCCTTGGGGCTATAAAGAGATTTGTGTTCAGATATTATGCTGGACATAGTCTAAGTCTGCAGACGTGAAGTAAAGGGGAAAATTGAGGAAATGACCTGGATGATTCAGGTTCTCCGAAGCATCGATGTAAAGTGCTCTGTCACCTCAGGATGGAGGAGTTTATAAATTATTATGGAATTATCCGAATGGTCTCAACTCTGTCACCTTGCTCTTTATGTACAAATAATGTTTGTTTTCTTTACTTAATTATATCATTATGCTAAATTATACCAAACACAGGTAAATGAATTATGTATAAATCATACATTTTCACTCACTGATTTCAATTTAATCTACTTTCACTTCACATTCCTCTCACCTCCCTCCTGCAACAGTTGTTAATAAAGAATATAAATCATTGCTAATGATAGTGACAATTTGCCAGTATAAATAACACACTTATGAGTCAGTAGAGGAAGGGTACATAGTGACTCCTCATGTTGAGAATGGAGAAGAAGGGTCTGAATTAAAGATAGGGTTATAAACTCTGGGGCATAGCGATTATAGGTCTACACAATAATTTTCCACAATAATTATATCACCAGCTGTATCATTTCATGAAATTCCTGCAATCACCATTGTCCTCCCATTTTATAATGATTTCATGCTGCATAGATTTGTTCAGTCAATGGTTAGTCATTTCTGAGTGAAATAGAAATTAAGCTTTAAAATCCAAAGTCAAGGATTGTTTTCCCTCTTCGTTTAGTAGTTGAAGTTCAATCAGAAGTGAAGCAATATCGAAATGAAGATAATCCCCCTCCCACTGTTCATGGGAAATGCTGATCATTAATTTACCATTGTTTTATCAAAAACAAAAGAATACTCTATATAGCAGAAAGAAATGGTAGATATTTCATAAGGAAAAGTTTCTTCCTGGATCAGTTTTCACTCCCTTGATGTTGATGCTTCTTTCCAGATGACGACTGTGGGGACGGCAGTGATGAGGTTGGCTGTGTTCACTCTTGCTTGGATAATCAGTTCAGATGTTCCAGTGGCAGATGCATCCCAGGCCATTGGGCCTGTGATGGTGACAATGACTGTGGAGACTTTAGTGATGAAGCCCAAACCAATTGTACCAGACAAGGTTAGTAATTTTGTGAAGCTATGAACTCTCATTTTAAATTGATATATAGTATTTAAGTATTTCAGAATGAATATTATATAAAAATATTTTACTCAGCAGATAAAATATATATATGGAACATTGTAAAATAATTGATCAATCTCTTTACTTTTGCTCTCTAATTTCTCTGGTTTCTCGCCTTAATACCTCCTTATACTTTGGTACCTTCTGTGGTTTTGCTCCCTACTTTCATTAGATGCTTTCCTTACCACCCCTTTAATCCTCTTCAACTTCTAAATTGCTAAGCTCCAAACCCATTCTGAAAGGAAAACAAACAACAACAACAAAAAACAAGAAAGTCATAATTTTTATTTTATTTCAACACCAAATTTGTTTCCTTAAGGCTTGAAATAACCTTCCCTATTAAGTAATGATGTCTTCCCACTGATTGACTTCTGGAATGTAAGCTAAGAGAAGGAGACCGTGGCCATGGGCCTCAGCATTATCCATGGGCAGACATGACCCTGTCATTTGCAAAGTTTGATCAGCCATAGGTCATGTTAATAAATTAGAAATCATGTTGGAACTACCACAGAAATTATCATTAGCCTGCCAAACACTCATACAATCAGTAACATTTTTTGAAAGATTTCATTTATTTATTTGAGAGAGAGAGCATGAACGGGGGGGGGGGGGATGGAAGTGGGAGAGGGAGAAGCAGACTCTCAACTGAGCAGGGATTCTGACATGGGCCTTGATCCGGGAACTCCAGGATCATGACCTCAGCTGAAGGCAGACTCTTAACCAACTGAGCCACACATGCACCCCCAGTAAGTTTTTTTAAGTAAAAGTTTTATTTCTGCTTAAGAAATTGGAAGAGCTTGTCATTCATTCTTTCATTTATTCCACAAATATTTTTGAAGACTTTTTATGTGCCAGGCACTGTGCTTGTACCAAAAGATGGATAAAAGAATGAAGAAATGTGGTCCCTGTTCAGTATTTAAAATCTAGCATGCAAACACACAATAAAATGATTTATTTAATGAACCGGATGGTGGGGTACGGGGGCACACATTGTGTGGTCATAAGAAAGGAATCATTTTCTTTTTTTTTTTTTTTTGAAGATTTTATTTATTTATTCGACAGAGATAGAGACAGCCAGCGAGAGAGGGAATACAAGCAGGGGGAGTGGGAGAGGAAGAAGCAGGCTCATAGCGGAAGAGCCTGATGTGGGGCTCGATCCCGCAACGCCAGGATCACGCCCTGAGCTGAAGGCAGACGCTTAACCGCTGTGCCACCCAGGCGCCCCAGGAATCATTTTCAGAGTGTTTTCCAAGGGCATATATTTGTCTTTGGCAAATATTTAACAACTTATAAAATAGAAAATTTCTATATTTTTTTCTCTGACATGATTCCTTTTGTCTTTGTTTCCTCTGTCACTTCCTCCCTCCCTCCCTCTCCTCTTTCCCTTTTTCTCTTTCTCTCTCTCCCATGCCTCTTTATCTCTATCTCATTCTTTTGTCCTTTTCTCTCTTATTTTAGTTGGTCCACTAATATATAGGAACATGAGTTTTTCACTTATCACTAGTCTTGCATGTAAAAAGGAAAGGTGCGCAAAAATACATTTTTCCTTTTTTTTTCTTATATATTGGAAATGTTCATCTAGGGTGTGGTTGACATGTCATTACTAAGTTACACTTTGAATATAAACTGCATTTCCCCCTACCTCACAGATGCCTTTGTAGGCTCCTCATGAGGTGTACATCTGTGGTCTGCTGGCACTGCCCCTAATATGCTGTGAAAGATAAATTGCCCCAAAGTTAATTTACTTCTATCTCAGAAGTGAGATCCCATCCCTCTTTTCTATGTGTTTTTGTCTCGAAGTTCAAATGATCATTGCACATTAAGAAGTTTTGGAGATTGCCTTAGCTTCATGAGTATCCAAAGTGAGTGGTACATCCCTTTGTAGCCTCACTAGATAATTTCTTAGGTTTGAATTATTATTGAATCAGTGTCTATTTAATGGTAATGACCTTCACCTTTAGAGTACCTCAATTTCATAAATACATTACTGTAAAGGATATACTGTCAGTGTGAATACCATGCATTTCTTATAGGATTATGGTATTATACATACTAAGGAAATGATCCAGATAATCTACATGATTCTTGGACATGTTTCAAGCAAAGAATGAGGAGAACTTCCTGAACTAATTTATACTTATCAGGTTATAAATTCCCTAATCAAATACTCTATTTGGTGAATACAAGTTGCAGGAATTGAAAAAAGGGAACATTCTAGGATGACTTTGGTAGAAGACAATTCAGAGTGTTTCAGAGGGTGTTCAAATATTTTTATCCATCATTATTTTATGTATTCTGATACAGAAGTTGTAAAATAACATGACAGATAGAATTGTTAAAGCTGATCAGGGAAGTCATTTTGCCCATGCGGGTTTTGTAAGGCCATCGCCAAAGTAAAGTAGAAATTTGATGCAATTAGTCATATAATTTAGTCTCAAAACCTGCTGTGAAAGAAAGAGCAGGGGATTCTGGCTTGGGTTTCAAGACAGGCTGTCAAAACTGATCAAATCCACCATATAATTGCTAGCACTTTGCTATACACCCAGCACTTTGCCTGGGTTAAAAGAGCATATGGTGTAGTTTCTCTCAACTCAAATTGTTTTCAAAAGGGCAAAAATACTCTTGAGTTAACTTTTAATAGTAAAGGAGAAGAAGAAACCAGGAAATGGAACATTCCATATATTATCCCCATTTTAGAATATTCCTGAATTTAAGTTCAATTCATATTCTCTCTGAAACCACTTTCAAAAAAGAGTTTCTATAGTGATGATCATTTTTTTCATCATTAGTATGATTAAATATATGAGGAAAGTATCAATTGCTAGTCCTCTTCTAGATTATTTTATATTCATCTCCTTCCTCCTAATATTGTGATGGTCTTTTCTCTCACTTACAAGCTCCCTTACTAAGCAAACAAGATGCAGTATCTTTAGAAAGCAGTGCACACATGCACACACAGAGTCTACAAGCAAGAGGGGAACAAAAAGACAATCCATGGCACAATGATTCCTTCCTTTGCATCATTGCCTGTGTATCACTAATTTAGCTCTGGTTTCTTTTTGTTTCTGATTACTTGGGTTGGCGCATATTTCTGTAGTGACTGTTTTGTAAAGTTACTAGGTGAATAGATTTTACAAATGGAAAAAAAAAAAAAAGTGACCCTCAAGGAATTTGGTTTGAGGGAACTCTTGTCTAGAGCCTTAAGCTTGGTCATTTATTAAGTATTGAAAGGTTTTGTAAAAAGATGGTTTTACCTGTGAGAACATCAAGAGAAGAGTTAAAATGAGACTTCAGTCTTTGCTTACAAATCTTTAACTCTCTGACTAGAACGAGAAAGAAAGAAAGAAAGAAAGAAAGAAAGAAAGAAAGAAAGAAAGAAAGGAAGGAAGAAAGGAAGAGACTCTGACATATGAATCTATAAAATAACAAATATATAGAATTAATCTTATCTTATTGTTAACAGTTTAATTCATTTGAATTATGTATACTTTCATTCTACTCTTTGGGGAATAGTCTCAACTATATTTCTCCCAAGGAATAAGGCATTTCTGAAGCAAACACACAATTTTTTATTTTATTTTATTTTATTTTTTTTAGTATCTTTAGACAGCTATTCCTTAGGTTAATTTCCATTCAGAAATTGTTGTAAAAAATTATACCCAATAATTTCAGCACAGACTCGATGGATAATGGAACAGGCTTCTCTAGAATTGATTTTGTCTAAATTTTGCAATTTCTCCTAAATGCAACTTAAATATCCCTCAAATATTTGGATTTTTCTTTACTTTGAAGGGTCATCTGACCCCGATTTATGGTCATTGTTCTTAAATGCCTTCTGTTTGGCTATCTAAAAAGGGAATATTTACTGCCAGCTGCACTAAGTAAATGAGCTGGTGATGATAGAACATATGTGATCTTTTATTTACATCACAAATACAAATTAAATGCAAATTTAAAATTAAGAATGTATTGACCTTCAATTGTGATATATTATGAATAATCGTTAACAAGTTCCCGATTCCATTAGGCAGTTAAGTCTATAACATTATTAATATGTATTCCTACACATGGTCATATTCTTATGCTTTAACTGTTTAACTTTGTTTCTGCTTTGGAAACTTTCACTTTTCTTTTGGGCTTTGTCCTCATTCATTCATTCGTTCATTCACCTTACTACTTTCTTGTTCACAGATATAAGAAGGAAGCTAGAATAATTTCAAGTATAATCTC
This sequence comes from Ursus arctos, assembly GCF_023065955.2. Classification (NCBI taxonomy): domain Eukaryota; kingdom Metazoa; phylum Chordata; class Mammalia; order Carnivora; family Ursidae; genus Ursus; species Ursus arctos. The sequence continues at coordinate 24,568,954 of NW_026622763.1, read as the reverse complement.
TGATACACAGCTAATGCTCAGTAAATAATTATTGAGTGAAAGAGTTTATTTCTTGACCACAAAATTTGATTACACCCTCATAATCCAACCCTTATTTGTTTTGTATTATATATCTAGTAAGTTTTTTCTGTTTCTTTGACTTATGCCCAGATCCTGGAGTTTATTTTCATGATGATGTTTGAGACTAGGTATACTATCTATTCATGTACATCTCCTTAATAAAGTGCAATCACTTTCATTTATCCAATAAATATTTGCACTTTCAGTCCAGGATTCAATAAAATTAAATAGTTAAGACATCTCCCTTATCTTTTATTACTGTTTATTTATTTTTGTTTACATCCTTTCTGTCCAATAGATAGTAAGTTCCAGAAAGATAGGAAAAGCTTAATTTTTCTTGTATCTATTATTTAACAGTACATGCCAGTGAGAAGATTCCATTAGTAATAATTTAGTGGGGAAGAGGAATTAGCATATGTTGGCAACCCACTAATTGCCAGGCATTTTACATTTGTTATTCCATTTAATCCTCACAATAAGGATTACTCAGAGAGGCTAAGGTACTTGCCTGGGATTACACAGCTGGAGTTTCAAGCAAAGATTTTCTGTTCTGTATTCCTCTATCCAGTTCCCTGCTTCCGTAACAATGGAATATAATTCACCCCTTCCCTTTTTTCCTAACTCTTTATGCATAACATTTATATGATCTCTAAATAATTACTATATTTTTCTCAATTGTGTTCTCATTGTTCTTCAAGAAAAAAGAACTTTCTATTTATTTATTTTTATTTTTTTATTTTTTTAAAGATTTTATTCATTTATTCAACAGAGATAGAGACAGCCAGCGAGAGAGGGAACACAAGCAGGGGGAGTGGGAGAGGAAGAAACAGGCTCACAGCGGAGGAGCCTGATGTGGGGCTCGATCCCAGAACGCCAGGATCACGCCCTGAGCCGAAGGCAGACGCCTAACCGCTGTGCCACCCAGGCGCCCCAGAACTTTCTATTTATTACAGTTCATTGTAATGAAATTTCCCAAAGGGCACTAGAAGGAACCTGGAACATTATTTTAAATAACCACAGTAAATCTGTCTCTTTTTTTGTTTGTTTGTTTCTGTTCTTTCACTCCTACAACTCTCCTTGATAAAGTAGATTCTGAAACTTTGTCATTACAATAGCTGTGGACATTCCCACAAAGACAATTTCTTCAGTCGCCCAAAGAATCTGTTAGTCTGCCATAAAAGTTTCACCTCATAGACTTTGAAAATTTAGAAAGCTGCGAGAAAATGAAAGATCATTTAGTTCCGTTACTTTATCATGCAGATGAGGAAAAGGGCTCATTTAGGTAAAAGTATTCTTACGAGTATATAACAATATACTGGCTGTCTCTCTCTCTGTCAAATAAATAGCAATAACAAAAACATGCTGCTTCCTGGAAAGAGCTGATCATGTTCTGTGTTAGAGGTTTGAGACTGGAAACTTTTAGCCACAAAGACATTTTCAGGAGAGGTTTTGGATTTAAATGATTATGTTAAATTCCTGGAAAATCCAGGAAAGTCAGACAGTACGGCCAACCACAAAAGAATAATATCCTACCTAGGAACATTGAATCCACCCAGAGCTGTGCAGTTATCAAAATTTGGTTTGTGGCTGATGACTTAGGTTACACATTTAAGCATGGAGAGAATAGAAATTAAAACCCCTCTCTCTTTACTTCTGAACTCCATCTCAGTTCTACCCATCATGTTTTTAGCAGCACAATTTAATCCTAACAACATAGAAAACTAGATACCAATAAATACTATACACAATCAGACTCAATCATCTGTTTTGTTTTTCTTTTATGAAAATATTCTGAAGGTGCTTTCAACCAGTTTTTACTAAAACACACAATCAAAATAACTGCTATTATATCTCAGTCACTGAATTTTACTGAGAATAAAATATTGTCTTTGAATTTGAGGAAATTAGCAAATTATATACTCAACAAAATCATATGATCTTCTCTTCTAATGATTTTTAATTATTCTCCTTTAATGAAAATATGGATTGTTTTTTGATAAAATACAATTAAAAGCAAATTTAAACTTCATCTACTTTTAGAGAAGTATAATATCTACTTTCAATGAGATACAAATTGTCTGGCTTAACTTTATTCTCTCACAGATTGATTTATTTTCCTCAGGAAATGTTAACACTGAGATATCAAAACAATGTTAATTATTAATGGATTTTATCCATAGGAAACCTCTTTTTGTTTTCCTGGACAAAATAGCTCTTTAAAGGTCATTTTAACCTCAATACTGCAAACAACTTTTACATCAAGAGCAAGGAAGACTCAAGGCTTTTGAATCAATTAATAACAAAGCCTGTTTTGAGAATCCATAATGTTTCTAGCCTTATCTGTGATTATCATGACAATTAAAGGGAATCAGATAAGTATAATTTTAAAAATGAAATATTAAAAAGGTTCATAAAAATAGGCAGAAAGAAGTCAATTATCTTCATCTTAACTATACAGAAAATTAATAATAGATCTACACTTATTCTTAGATAAATTTAGCTCTTGTATTAAGACAATAATTATGCATCTTGACACTAAGCAGAGGAAATCTCTTGTTTTTTAAAAGATATAATTAATAACAAAAGTCAATAGGTAACAAAAGGACTTAATTTTAATGAAGAATCTCATCCTGTTTCCTCTTCTTTTAATAGAACTGAAAAATAAGGGCAAGAGTGAATTAATTTCCATAGTCTTAAATTCTGCTTCCTTATTCTTCCGTTGTGGGTAATGATCAGTGAAATGGTAGGACTTCAGGCATTCAGCAGAAAATAGACAAATTAAAAAACAAAACAAAACAAAAAAGCAGAAAAGAGACAAGGGGCATGGATGATCTACAAAATAATTAATTCACCTCTCAGTAATTGAGTAGTGTCATGCTTTTGTGAGTGAAGAAATAAACAATAGGATAGAACTTTGCCTTTTTCCTGTAGAAATAGTTGGTAGTTAGATTCTTTCAGAACCTGTTTAAACTGTGAGCCTTTGTTTCTTTATTTATGTGAAGCATCTACTGAATTTGCACTTAACATATTATATTCCTGCAATGTAATGACCAGATTTTTCCACTTTTTGTTAGGAAATTTATTTTGGTTTTAGGTAGGTATTTGTGTACACACAGGCCTCTCAAGGAAAATTAATTGTTATTATTTGCATCTAAAATCTTCCCACAAATAACTTTGGTGCATAAGAGCATCCACTTAAATTGCTGTGACCTTCCTGGCACAGAATATTCACTGGTATCAGAATCTTTTGTCACAGCATGTTGTTATTGTTGATATAAATGGGATGTTCTATCAGTCATAACCAGAATTTACCCCATTTTAGAACAGGAGTTGGCAGAGGGTGCCTGGGTGGCTCAGTCGTTAAGTGTCTGCCTTTGGCTCAGGGTGCGATCCCAGAGTCCTGGGTTCAAGCCCCACATCAGGCTCCTCTGCTGGGAGCCTGTTTCTCTCATTCCCCCTGCCTGTGTTCCCTCTCTCACTGGCTGTCTCTCTGTCAAATAAATAAATAAAATCTTAAAAAAAAAAAAAAAAAAAAAACAGGGGTTGGCAAGTATTTTCTGTAAAGTGTCGGATAGTAAATATTTTAGATTTTGCCTATTGCAACTACCCAACTCCACTGCTCTGGAAAAAAGAAGCCATAGAGTATATGTATACAAATGATTATGACTGTGTTCCAATAAAACTTTATTTATGATAATAGGTAGTGGACCAGAATTGGTCTGCAGGTCATAGCTTCCTGACCCATTATTTAAAACACAAGTGGAGACACACTCTAAAGGAACTATAATCTTAAATAATCATTTTGCCCATTCCATAGACTCAACCTTATAAGACAAAGGCAAAAAATAATGGGGAGGAAAACAAAGGCTAAAAAAAGAAAAGATAAGCCATTAATAATTTCTAAATAATATTCTGTGACCTTTCCTCAAACATATGCCTTGTGTATATATATATATGCTTATACACATTCTTTCTACATAAGAATGTTCCACATTATTTTAAAATATCAAATTAAATAATGTAATATTTTATATTTTTTCCAGTTAATATTTGATATCTGTTGTGAGCTAAGCATATTGCTAAGCCAAGAAGTAAACTCCAAATAAAAATATCCGTATTGCAGCCTGTTTTAGTTAATAGCTATTAAGGTGATTGGCTAATTTGAACAGTAAATGGAAAAATAGATTTCTCAATTACACAGCCAATTCAGCAGATTAATACATTCTGTACACTAATATTTAAATAATGTAGAAATTCATCATTCCCATGATATATTAAATTCTAAGTGGAATGCTTATGGTAGAGTTCCAAATATCAAAACTTAATTTAATTTTTTTATTATTATTAATTATTATTTTAGAGAGAGGGAAAAGAAGGGAGGGGCAAAGGGAAAGGGAGAGGGAGAATCTTAAGCAGGCTCCACATCCAGTGCGGAGCCCAATGCAGGGCTTGATCTCACATCCCTGAGATCATGCATGACCTGAGCCAAAATCAAAGGTCAGATGCTTAACTGACTGAGCCACCCAGGCACCCCAAAACTTAATTTTAATGAACTAAAACAATGTTTTATTTGTTTTACATAGATTTCATTTCTATATTTTACCTTACTGGGGGATATTTAGTGTTGTGCATTGAAATCTTGCTTCAATATATTTTTTGTGTCTGTATGTCTGTGCATTTTCAACACTAAAATCATTTTAGTATTACAATAATTGAATTTATCCTTAGGTAGCCACACATTCTTTCCCATTTCCTTCTCTTCAACTCTTCTTTTTTTTTTTTTCTTTTTCTTCCACTTTTCTAATTGACCCTTACAGTAAACATTAAAGATTTGAAATATGGTCTCTTATTTATTATTAAAGTTCCATTAAATTGCATATACTAATAAATGGTTTTGATAGTTCCATCCAACTCCTTATCAGGATAATCTCCAGTGAGGGTTACATGCAAGGGTAAGTGTTTTTAGGAATGTAAGTAAAACACAAAAACCATGCCCTGAAAGTGTGTTGGGGTGAGAGGGAGTAAGGGGCTGTCAGATTAATAACCAAATGATGTAGCATCTGTAACGTAGATGACATGCTGGTCATCTTCAAGGTCCAATGAGATGAAGACAAGTTGAAGAGGTGAGGCCCTGGGCTTGACTTCATTATTAGTTCACAGCAGAGATAGTGCCATCACACAGGCAACAGTCCCTGGGGAATCCATCCCGTGTAACATGGAGAAGAGCAGAACAGTGCATCCCGTCAACCCCAACACAGGCTCTAGACAGGCTGGGAGGCAGGTTTTAACAAGCAGCCCTCCCCTAAGGATGTACAGAAATCAAGGATAGCCTATCCTCCTAATGGGTTGTTAAGGGTCTCTCGAAGCAGAAAGGCCAAGGTTAAGTCCACACCCTGTTGGCAAAGGAAATGAAACTATCGATATACTGCCAAACCTGTTCTCAGCGGTTTCAGGCAAGTGAAGAGTATCTAGGAATCTGGAGCAAACAGCTGCCTTAGGTACAGGAATTATTAATGCATAGTGATTCAAGCTAGGAACCGAGCAGGGACTGACACATGGTGATTACAGGTAATGCAGGAAGCTGTATGCACATGCAATGCATAGTGCTTTTTACTTTTCAAAGCATTTTACAGTGAATGACAAGTTAATGTATAAACTCCATTAAAACAATAAAAAAGTCGTTTTTTTCCTACCCAGATGGGATACAATTTAAATAATTCATTATATTCGCAACACCATTATTAGTTATTTTCTCAAGGGGGTTTTAACATTTCTTATAAGCCAAAAAATATATTCTGACTAAAAAAAAAACAAAAAAAAACCAAAATAAAAAAAATGGTATATTTTTTTCAATCCTGATTTTCATTTTTTTTTAAATTTTGGAGGAAAAATTCCTTTATATCTCTGTACACTTGGCTAGTCTTCTAACTGCAAGTATTTAGTCACAGTGAATTCATTTAAATATTGGGATAAATTCCACTATTGGTTGCCACATTTCCTTCAGGGCTCTGCATTTATTTATTTATTAGATTCTCCAAATTGTATGCTTGGTTTAAATAGCTTCAGGGCAAAAATACAATAAAATTGCATTAGTTAAAAATATAACCAGCATCAGCAACATGAAAACAGAACAGTAAAACAGCATGAGCACATACATATAAACGTAGTCATCATTTTAACACTCCACTGGGACAAGCCATATTACGAAGATAGATTGTGTGCCAAGGCCCAAAGCTTAAACAACTGGGGCTCTGGGGAACCACACGGGCCTGGATCTCAGGTTGGAGTGGTCATCACAGGCTCCTCGGAGGAAGGCAGCTCTCCATCCCGGGGAAAATCAACAACTGTTAACAGAAGCAGATTTCATTTGGCAAGAGGTTAGGAGGAAATAAAACTCCACAATTTTTTTCTGTGTTTTCTGGCAGAGGAGAGCATTTCTAAACATCAACACACACCCAAACTTAACAGACATTGAAAAATAGGTTTGGGGTATTTTTAATTTATGGGAGGGAATTGGATGAGACATGGAAAGGGAAGGAATATAAAAATGTGTGTGTGTGTGTGTGTGTGTGTTGTGATAGTCTACTTGACTTTCATATAAACTTTGAGTGTTTGAGCTAATGAAATAGAAGTGTGTATATATATATATATATATATATCCTTATATCCTTGTAAATTTAAAGAATCTAAGATTTTTTTCTTTTTCTATTTATTGTCTAGATGCTTCCCACATGATCTATAAATACTGTGTATCTGAGCATTATCAGAATCTAGAGGAAGGTCTTTGTGTGACTCCCACTAGCCCTCAGGCTTAAATCCAAACCATTTAGCAAAGCATACAGGGCCATTCAAGGTCAGGCCTTGCCCACCCATCTAGTTTCCCCCCTCTTCTCCATCATACACTACACAGAATTTTATGAATGTTGCTGACTTTGTTCAGATTATCTTTTGTCCCATTCTACTTCTCCTCCTGCCCTCGCCTGACTCTTAATCATGAACAGAACTCTTTTCTTTTCCTCTGTCATAAGACTCCATAGTGCTCTTTCATTTTCATAAAAGACCAACTTTTACCATGACTTTGCAATGGAATAAAATAAATATTACACTTCATTCTAAAAGAAATGCGCTGAAGAACAGTACTCAAAACATAAAAGATAAATGAGTTTATTGTTACTTCATGATTATTATATGAGCTGATTATTTCTTTTTTGTTTTTTCATTCTTAAGTTCTACATGAGAGAAGACTTGTAGAAATGTAGAAAAGGTACAGTGGTAAAGAAAGCAGGCTCTAAGTTTAATTATGTGGTCTCAAATATCATCTCTGCTGATTATCATCTGTATAAATACAGACATATTGATTTGTGGTTTTTGCTTCTGTGAAATGGGGTGCTTTCAATAAGCAGTTTTGTTTATTTTTAATCAAAATCAAAAGGAACAGATGAGTTATCCTTTTTTCACTGAGTTTTAATCCTTTCTAATGTGATGAATTTGAAGCACAAACAAAATCAAATGCCGTATAAACTGTTTACATGCAAGGTGTATGGAATGGGAATTAAAAATAAAAACAGGAAAGTGTGAAATTGGTCTTGGCATTCTCCTTGGAGTTCTCTGTGAGTCAAAAAAAAAAAAGCTCTGGGGGCGCCTGGGTGGCGCAGTCATTAAGCGTCTGCCTTTGGCTCAGGGCGTGATCCCGGCGTTATGGGATCGAGCCCCACATTAGGCTCCTCTGCTATGAGCCTGCTTCTTCCTCTCCCACTCCCCCTGCTTGTGTTCCCTCTCTTGCTGGCTGTCTCTATCTCTGTCAAATAAATAAATAAATCTTAAAAACAACAACAACAACAACAACAACAACTCTGAATCCCTTCCACAGAGGGAAAAGATGTATAACAACGTAAAGTATCATGTAAAATCTGGGGTCTTATAAATCTCTAAAGCTTATCCATGAATCTCCTGAATCTGCAGACACCAGAATAAGAGACACGATCCTATAGAATTTTTTTAATTGAGTCTTAAATAAAATTATGGTCATTAATAGATAAAGTATAAACAGGAGGGGAATCCAGGTTTGGGGGAATAATATAACCAGAACCAGGAGGTATACATTAGTGACATGTATGTAAGCATTATTAAAAGAATTCTTTCACCATTTAGATTTGAATATTTATAATGGTGTTATTGTATTTCCTTCTCCAGACTATACTATCATTTTAAACTTATTATGATCTGGTTGTTTGTGGTGTCAATTAATAGATAGTATACCCACCCTTAGAGGTTTAGACGCGAGTAGTTTAGGAAGAAGAAAAGAAAAGCTTCAGGGAAATATCACACTTGTATTTAGATTTGTAAGATAAATGTTTATTTAGAATAAGAAAACAAATGAGTAGATTCACTTTTGAAGTACAAATAGACAAACCAAACAATACCAAGCGAAGCAAAGAAAATGCAAATGGAATTAAAAAAAATCCTCAAACAATAACAGCATACTCTCCCTTTTATTGATGCCACCTTGATCTGTGTAACCACAACTTATTTTCAGCTGTAAATAACACTGAGCTAAAGGCTAGGATTCTATATGTAAAGTCGCCATACTGCTGAATCACAGACAACCCCTTCTCCCGAAGCAGCAATTTACCTCTTGCAAGTCTCTTTTTTGAAATCAGGTTAGTCTATCTGATTTCTGAGTTTACATAAATCTTCTTGAGAATTTCCCATTGGGTCATTGAGGTAATGATTTAACACGACTTTAAAGAACTAGATCTTTGAAACCAAATCCAAAATACATTTAAGAGTCAAAACATTACTTTTACAATAATTAGTTAAATACAAAATTCCTTTCATTATTATTTACATTTTTGAGGCAACATAGTACCTGAAGAAATAAAAGATGGGAAGAGGAATAGAAATATAGTGTAGAATTTGGTATATACCATTTAATTTTATTTAAGCTAATAAAATGTTTCCTCAGTTAGGTACTTTTAAATGTAAAATATGTTATTTCTTCTCAAAATTTCCTTACATATCACTATCCTGTTTCTTTACTTAGCATGCTGATTATTTCCAGAAATAATCTAAATGATAACCTGGAAAGATAAAATATTATAAAGAAGAAGGACTTTTTTAAACAGGCAGAAAAAAAGATTAGCAATGTAAATTAATCTGAGGGTAAGATTGATCCAAATAAATTCATATATGAAAAAATGATTCATAAAGTTGGCTCTAAATTCTACGAAGCTACTGCAAAGAGAGAAGCATGATGAATTTCAGGATTATTCATGAATATCCATAAGCTGGACTTATAAAGAAGGAATGCTAATTTGCACAAGAGAGTAAAATTAGTACTAATATTGAAGCAAGAGTGAAACCAAATTTTCCCTACAGCTTTTCAGAGGTAGATTCGAAAACAAAAGCAAATATAGTTTGCAGTTGCCCTACTATCCCCTCCACCAAGGAAAAAAAAATCCAATAGGGAAAATACAATAAAAATGAGTATCTCCATCTCTTCATTATAACAGAAAGGTGTTAATATATATAATGTTTTATTTACATTCTATATATACATATACATATGTTAATATATGTAATGTATTATAATGCCTTATATAAAGCAGGTAGCAGTTGTTACCTTGCAAGGATGGTAGCCCAAGAATCTTACTTTTCAAGGAACTGGAAAATCTAGATATTTTTATAGGAAATCTTCAGATTTTAAGAGGTCAATAGTATGTGTGCCAAACTAGACATAGTGAGGGACAGATTCAATATATGAGCTGCCAGTCTTCAACTCTTATTTTACAGAATGTAGAAAAATCAATAGACTATACCTTCGTTATTAAGTATTTGGAATCACTGAGTGACAATTACCTGAAATACAACTTTTATACATCATTGGCTGAGCTCATACTACAGGTTATAAAATTCAGCTGAGCCAAATTTTGTGTTTTGTTTTCAAGGAAGTTTAAGTAGTAAGTAAAAGAACAAAGGCCATTTCACTGCTGCATCACTGGTGGCCCCCTCACCATAGAATCACTTTAAGAGCTGACTGGGTCTTAGAACTGCATTTGATTTGTCTCCTTTGCTCTTCTTGAATATTGAAATCACAGGATTCTCAAATCACCTTTAAAAAGAATCCAGGTTTGAAGACTTCACAATATCTTATTTATAGACCTGTCCCAGCATTCTTTACCGCTATAGTAGTTAGGCCGTACTGCTAAATGGTACACTCCACAGATAACAAATTAAATAAGGTGGGAGTTTGCTAGATCACCTTCCATATATATCTTCTGAATGTGCACAGACTCTACCATCTTTGTTGACTGTGTGAGTGGAAGCAAGCATTTTGTTTGTTTATTTATTTATTTATTTTAGATTTTATTATTTATTTGTCAGAGAGAGAGAACACACGCACAGGCAGGGGAAGCGGCAGGCAGAGAGAGAAGCAGGCTCCCCACTGAGCAAGGAGCCCAATGTGGGACTCAGTCCCACAACCCTGGGATTATGACCTGAGCCAAAGGCAGCTGCTTAATCAACTGAGGAACCCAGGCATCCCCACAAGCATTTTGTTTAATCATGAAGACTCTATATACCCAAAGTCAGAATGATTTGCATGACTAGAAAAGTAGAAAAAGAAAGTCTCTTTCTGGAAGGGACTTTGAACCATCCTAAACTCAATGCCTTCTCTGTAAATTGGGTGTGATGAGTAGAAGTGTTCTGTGCAGTGGTTACTTTAAAAAATTAATCCTATAGATTTTCTGGGAATTGAAACAGCTATGTTCTACCAAAAGAACTTTATCCCTGCTTTGGCGGGGCTCGTTTTATATATTTTTGTTCCTGCTGTTACTGCTCTAGAAATACTTAAGGAGTAGAGGTAAGTTTATTTTGTGCATCTTTATAATATTGTATTACCTGACATATCATAGCTTTTGAAAGTGTTTAAATTGAGAAAAATTCAGGAAATGAATATTTATATCATAGAAAATAACAGCAAAAATAACAAATTTTTGTAGTTAAAATAATTACAGATATCCAATTTATTCCTCACAACAACCCTGTAGACTCTTCACTTTCTAGGGGTCTAAAAAGATTAAGTAACTGCCTTGGTGGTATAAATGATATTGTTAGCTTTGACCTCAAGTGAATTTAATCATAACTCATAACCACATGATTCCTACCAAACCAGCTTTAAGTAATGGGTAACTCATCTGAAACTGTTTCAAATTTATCATAATGATATAGATTAATTGCTATTCTAAATGCAATGTAGATAAATTGCTGATATACCTGTATGAAATAAGCAATAAGTTTATTACAGTAAAACTTCAATTTAGAAAAATACATACTAAAATCTATTTTATAACAGAATTTGGAGATACTGATTAATATGATATTTCATATTATTAGATATTAATAAAAATTTAAAATAGCATTAATGATAGTCATATTCAATTGTTACATTGTAAAGCATCCATATTCCCAACATTATGCTTCCTTATTCTTGCTTATGCTTACCTGTAGAATTTAACCTATGTTTTTAGTCAACAGGTTTTGAAGAATACCATTAGCTGGAAACTGTATGAATTATTAATTTATAAGTTACAAACTTGAATGCGCAGTACCTCATTAAATTCTTATGTGTGTCTGTTCTCATTCTAGAATTGAAATCTTATGTCCTAAAAAATTTGTTTAATATCTGGAGTTTTTCGTTTGTTTTTTTTTTCAAAATTTGAGATTATTCTTCAAAGATATCGTTAATCTGAAAGTGCTTAGGATTTTTGAAAGAAGTTGTCTAAAGAAATATCAAAAGACCAACCAAAGTCTTAACATTTAGTGTAGAGTGTGAAATCTCTTTTGTATGCCATAGTGAAAAGCCCTTTAATGATCTCATTCTTGAGTTTCTAATACACATCACAACAGAATATCTACATATCTTTCTTTTTCCTAATGTATGTGGCACTTTTAGGAATTCTGTAGGAGGCAAGAGACATCATTTCCCCTAATCATTAATGTTTCTAAAATGAATTTGCAAATATCAGAGAGTATTACAGCTATTAAACAACTAAAGTGAAAGTATATTCTCTCTGGCAGCATACCAATGCCTGAGAAGAAAAAAAAAGTGAAAAAATTATCAAGTAAAATAATAATTTCTCTCCTATCTCTCCCCCTCTGCCTCTCCCTCCCTCATTTCAATTTAAGAGATTCGTTCTCCTGCTGGATGTAATGGGAATGAATTTCAGTGCCATCCTGATGGAAATTGCATTCCTGATCTGTGGCGCTGTGATGGGGAAAAAGATTGTGAAGATGGTAGTGATGAAAAAGGCTGCAATGGGACGTTACGGCTGTGTGATCACAAAACCAAGTTTTCCTGTCGAAGTACAGGTAAGCAGTACCTTGGTTCAGCTTCTAACTTGGGCTTTCCTGGAGCTAGAATCCTTTTGTGTATATCTTATCCTCAGTGTATATCTTATATGCGTAAGAAGCGTTCTTGTGTTTCTAGTAAATTTGCTCACATTCTACATGTGATGATGATACTAGCTAACATTTATGGAGAACTGTCTATGGGCCCAGCACAGTGCTAAAGAATGTTTTCACCATGAACTCATTTCATCATCCCAACTCACAGTGAAAAAACTGAAGCCCAGAAGAGTTTTTAACATGCTCAAGTTAAAAAAAGTCAAGAGAACCAGCATGACAGAATTGAGATTTGAAACCATGCAATCTGGATTCAGAGTCTGCAATTTCAGACTCCAGAAAGAGATTAAGTGTGCTTAACCCACAGATAGTATTCCTCTTTCCACAGATAAATCCTCACCCTAAAATTTCATGAAGATGAATAGAATGGAAAGGCAGAATTATATACATTTATTTTCAAGTACAGTAGATTCCTAAATGCAATTGTGCTGTTGCTAGATTTCATTAAGATAAAGGTGATGACTGTCATTCAAACTGTTGAATTGTTTTGAAAGTCACTGAGGCTTTTTTATTATGATGTTATTCTATTACGATGACTGTTCCATTTTGTTTTTCTACATGGAGTAGGCTCTACCTGACATAATAAACCATCTAAAGATATAAAAAGAAAATGTGTTTCTTTATTTGGACACACTTCCTGGTTACAATTAAGCATTCGACTAAGTAATAAAGAGAGAAATATAAGCTGACATGGGCATAGAGAAATAAGTACTCCTGCTCATTCTTAATGAGGGAGTTGTGTTTTCAAAATGGTTACTTTTCCAACAATATTTTTTTACAATTATGTGACTCTTTTCAGTTGTTACATTGTCTTGGTTTGGGAGTTATTGGTTAAAAAATGTGACTTTAAATTTAGAAATTATATTTTTGGAACATACTATATTGATTGAAATTTAATAGATGAATAACATGTTAAATAATAATGTAAGGAAGAAAAACCTTTTCTCTACCACATCAGATTCATTGGCTGGGGCCCTTTAAATTAGACAGACAACAGATAGATTAATAAGAAAAAGAAAGAAAAAGTTTATATATACATACACCATACATGCACATAGGAAAACTTAGTGATGAGTTTCCAACCACTCCAGGGGGTGGTTGGAATTTTGACTTATATAGAAACTTAGCAAACAATAGTAAATTTGTGGAACAGTGGCAAAAGAAAGGAAAAGGACTTTGAGTTTACAGGGATGGCAAGTTGTAGTTAGGTAAATAAATGGGGGAACTAATGGAAGATAAAGGCTAGTTAATAAAATGTGTGCAGGTCCATAGTGGCACTGATTTTCTATTTTCTCCATTGCTATAAAACTTCCCTAAAAAAAGGATTTATGGCAGTCCTCATTTCTCAGAAGATTTATGCTTATAGTCAGATAAGGGAAGCTATAGAAGGCTTCTTTCTATATCTTTTGAACTTCAAATGCTTTCAGCTCAAAATAATCCTTATGTAAAAGTAGCATATTTGGAGGGTAGTGTATTTTGATTCCATACACTGGATCTTTTTGGAGAATTAGATTCTGAGAGACAATTTTATGTGTGTTGACTTGGGATTTGGATTATCCATTTAATAGTGTTTTTAATGAAACATCACATGTATGTGTCAAATAGTCACCATGTAAAACAAAATTTAATGTAAAAAAGCAGAACTGAAATAAAATTTATGTTGCATTATCAGAGGGAAATACAGTATAACATGATAATAGTTGATAATACTGTATTGTATAACTGAAATTTGCTAAAAGAGTAGAACTTAAGTGCTCTCTCACACTCACACAAATAAAAATAAAATAAAAAATAAAAGCAAAATGTGAAAGATAAGAATTTAACCATCAATCTGATTCTGATTTAATCTGTGGCTTAAGTATAGTAACCACAATGTATTAAACTCTTTGAGGAGTTCTAACTCATAATTACATATGCATATTTATGAATATTGCAGATATTAAAGAGATCCATATATATAAATATTAGGTTAAATATATGTACATGTCTATAATGTTTTTGATATTTTTAAATTTCCTTTAATTAAATTAGTAGCCCATTCACTTCTTGGCCTTTTGGTTAAGATCAAGTATAGTATTTGTTCTTATCAGTTTAAAGTAGTAGCCTTACAAGTTAAAAGACCTTCAAACTACCCTAGATGCTGAATTCAGGGTTTGTATTTATTTTTTTAAGACTTCCAAATGCTAGCTTAAGCATTTAAAAGTTTTCAGGATAATCAGTTTATATTTGGTGGTTACAGTGGCCTTTCTTTTATACATTAATTGCCATGTATTAGAGTAAAAGTCTAGGCAGATTAATAAGTTACTTTATTCCTATAAAGAAGATAATGTGAGCTAAATTAAAATATGTACACTCATTAATATCTAAATGCAAATAAATAAATAAATAAATAAATAAATAAATAAATAAATAAGAGCTTCTAATTTCAAAGAACCTAACTTTGACCAAGCAGTATACTCTCTCATATCTGGTCTCTCACACCCAGACCAACAAATTGCAGTTATATTACTGTTGAGGAATCAGGGGAAGAAATTTCATGTCCACCTCTCATGGAAAAGAACCCCAGAGATGCATTCTTCATATTGGACAAAAGAAAATAAATATTTGATATTATACAATGATGGCAAGACTATGGGGAAAATAGGCCCTCCAGCTGTTGGTAAGAATATAAATTTGGCCCAAACTTTTCACTTTGAGAAATTCACATAAAGACCAAAAGGAATAGGGCTCCTGGGTGGCTCAGTCAGTTAAGCATCTGCCTTCCGCTCAGGTCGTGATCTTAGAGTCCCAGGATCGGGTCCCAGGATCGAGTCTGGTGTGGGGCTCCCCACTCAGCAGGAAGTCTGCTACTCCCTCTGAACCTCACCCTTCTCGTATTCTCTCTCACTCTCTCTCTCAAATAAATAAATTAAATAAATAAATAAATAAATAAATAAATAAATAAATGGGGAACTACTTAATAGTTATAGTGCATTCACACAATGAACTACTCTAATGTCATTAAGAAGTCTTAAGAAAAAATTCATAAAGATGTAATTTTAAATTCACACTTTGAATCCTTTCTCTCTGTTAAAAACAGATAATAATGATGATAAACTATAGGAGAAAATGAGAGAGATATTGCCATATTGACAAAATATATCTCTGATGAATTGAAATAAAATAGAATAACAAATGGTGAGCTGGTTGAATCTGGATGTCTGATTGGATTGGATTTGGAGGCCAGTAGAGATGAACAGGTGTTCAGATCTTAGGTTGAATGGGAAGTAAAGCTGTCCCACATGAAGTTGGAGACTGGAGCCAGGCTCACTGCTGAGAATCAGAAACTGGAATGGGACCCCTTTGCTTTTGAAAAGAGGGGGAAAAAATTACTGCTAGTTGCTTCCTAGGATGGTTAGTTAAATGAAGTTGTGTGCCTAAAAAGATAGGAGGACATAGTCATGGCAATCAAGTCAAGCCTCTAGATAACTTAGGGACTGAAAGTGATAAAAAGACAAAAACGAGATGTATTTTTGAACCAAGAGTGGGGCAGTGATGGAGTGGGCTGAACTAGAAGCAGCAATACCTGTACATAGTGATAAGTAAACACATAAAGTCAGAGAGAAAATTGAAAATTCCTATCCAAGATGAGATTGAAAAGAAATTTCTAAAATCCATGAAGAAAACCATCTCTAGTAAAACCAGCCATCAAAAATCAATCATAAAATGAATTTACTCAAGATTAAATGAAAATGAGATGTTTAAATGACAGATCTAAAAAAAAAAAGAATTAAAATAAGTATGTTTGATAGCCTCAAAGTGAAAAAAAATAAAAAAGAAATTCCCTAACATGAACAAGAATATACCTACATAGATATAGATATAGATATAGATATAGATATAGATATAGATATAGATATAGATATAAATATGATGAGCAGAATAATTATAACAGAAAATGTTGGAAAATGATGCTTACTAGACTTGAGAATGAATATACCAACATGGAACTTTAAATAAACTCTAGGCTGGGCACAGAGAAAGCAAATTGGAAAATAATACTATATAGTTTACTCAGAAACATCATAGAAAAAGAAAAGAGAAATAAAAAAGAAAGAGTAGTTAAGATCTATGTTGGAAGGCCACAACAGATACTTAAAGAAATTACATGAGAGAATATAGGCATTAACAGAAGGACACACACACACACACACACACACACACACACACAGAATAACTAAGTTTTCTCTAAATTGAAGAACTTGATTCCTCATAAAGAAGTACATTCAGACTTTTGGGTAAAATTAATGAAATTAACCCAAAGTTCTATAAGTCATTTTGAAATTGCAGATCATCAGATACTGAAGCTACCAGAAAGAAAATCAGATTATCTAAGAAGATATTAAGAAATGCCACAAAAAAAAAAAAAAAATGGAATAATAAGAAGCTGAGGGAAAAACACTTTCAGGCTAATATTCTATACCCAGATAAAATATTATTCCAGATAATTTAGTCATACAAAGTACATGGCATTTTTCCACAGAAAGCCTCACAAAGAAAATTATTAAAGGTAATAAGAAAATAGAATTTAGTGACAAAATGAGAGAGATAAGCTTAGGGACCAGAATAAAATATTGATGAGACTAACAGCAACAACAAAACCAAGCAAACAATTTAATGATAAAAATGCAATCTTCAATAAAGATTTTGTAGTCTAAATATCTTACGTTAAATAATATACTATCAAGTTTTATATAGCAAAAATACAGGAACCACAATAAGAAAACCATATTAGAAGCAAGAAATTTTACTCATTTATTCTAGCCCATGAAAAATCAAATGGAAGAAAAATAAGCAAGGATGTAGAAGATCTGAAAAATTAATGCTTAGAACAAATTAATAAAAATATAATTCTATTCTTAGAAGTCAAAAAATGAGCCTTGTTTTATAAGGCTCATGAAAGATTTTTTTAAAATAAGCATTTATTGTCACAAGCAACTTCAATAAATTCCACAAAGTAGAAGTGATGCAGACAAAATTTCCTGATCATAGTATAATAATTCTAATAATTATTAAGAGTAAAACCACCCTTACATTTGGAACTTTAATAATAAAAACACTCATTATCTTAATTCTAGAGGGGATCAAACTGAAATTGTAGAAATTTTAGAAAATAAAGATTTGTACATATCAGAACATATGGAATATAAATAAAACATTTCTCAAAGGGAAAATTTATAATTTTCCACATTTATATGTGATGTCCCAAACTCTTAGTGATTTTTTAACCTTCAATAACTTCAGAAGTATAAATGCTATAAAATCACCAAAGACATCATCTGAAACTTTAATCATTTATATTTAGTGTATTGTTAGTTTTGTGAATCTTGAATAATGACTGTTTAGGTTTGTTTCTAGTAATTTCTAGTAGTTTGCCATCTTCAACTAGAGGAACTGAAACAAAAAATAATAATGTTGAAAGTGTTATATTCTAAATTTACAAAATTACATGTAATTAAAACTCAATTTACAAAAGTATAATAAATTTAGATAAACTTTCAAATGATATTTATTTTGGTAACAGTCACCCAGGTGTCCCTGCATTTTTTTTTTTCAAAATCAGATTGGTGATTATTAACAAAACCAGTAAAATACCCTATGGTGGTGAGAGTAGATGAAGCAGACACTGATGTCAGTAAACAGTGATGAAACTATAAGGAAGTCCATTTAGCAATATGTATCTATGTTTAAAATGTGAATACACTTTCACGATTCCACTGTAAGAATTTATCCTACAAATATACTTAATGCATTGGAGGAGTGATGTGTACAAAGATATTCATTTAAATTGTATTTTTTTAAAGATTTGAATAATGCATTCAATAAGCTTAAGTCAATAAGTATATAGATAACCTTACCTGTACCCCAAATAATTAACAATGTACAGAAAACATTCTCCAAACACAAAAGTCAAATTAGAATTCAGCATCAAAAAGATTAGAAAGCCAGGGCACCTGGGTGGGTCAGTTGGTTAAGTGTCTGCCTTTGGCTCAGGTCATGATCCCAGGGTCCTGGGATCGAGCCCTGTGTCAGGTTCCCAGCTCAGTGGAGAATCTGCTTCTCCCTCTTCCTCTGCCCCTCCCCCTGCTCCTGCTCACTCTCTCTTTCAAATAAATAAATAAAACCTTAAAAAAAATTAGAAGACCATGAATATGAAATCTAAATCATATTTCAAAATAATCAACATATTAATACAGAAACCCTAGTATATATGTTTAAATATTTAGAACTGAATGACATGGTATATACTGCACAATTAAATTCTGTGAAAGCCTTTTTTTTTTAGTAGACTTAATTTTTAGAACAGTTTTACTTTCATAAAGAAAGTGAGAGGAAAGAACAGAGTTCCCATATACCCCATTACCTCTACACACACAACTTCTTTTACTAATAGCATCCCACAGCAGAATAATTTATTACAGTTGATGAACTTGCATTGCTAGTTTGACACATCACCCAAAGTTCATAATTTACATTATTATTTACTCTTGGTATTGTACAAACTATGGATTTGGACAAATGTGTAATGATGTGCCCTGTGCCACCATGGTATCATAGAGTGGTTTCACTGCCCTATAAATCCTCTATGCTCTGCCTATTCATATCCCCTTTCCCCCAATCCTCAGCAACCACTGATGTTATTACTATCTCTGTAGTTTTGCTGTTTCTAGGTATGATATAGTTGGAATCATTAGTATGTAACCCTTTCAGACTGGCTTCTTCTTTCACTTAGTAATATGCATTTAATTTCCCTCCATGTCTTTTCATGTCTTGAGAGTTTGTTTCTTTTTAGTAATGAATAACATCCTGTTGTCTGGATGTACCACTTTTTTTTTTTTTTAATCCATTCATCTATTGAGAGATATCTTGGTTGCTTCCAAGTTTTGGCAATTATGATATAAACATCTACTATAAATATCTGTGTATAGGTTTTTGTGCAGACATGAATTTTCAACTCATTTGAGTAAATACCACAGAGCACAATTGCTGAATCATATGGTAAAAGTCTGTTTAATTTTTTAAGAAACTGCCATACTGTCTTCCTCAGTGGCCAAACAATTTTGCATTCCCACCAGCAATGAATAAGGAATTCCTCTTGCTCCATATCCTCACCAGCATTTGGTGTATCAGTGTTTTGGTTTTGCATCATTCTAATAAGTGTGAGGTGATATCTCATTGTTGTTTTAATTTGTATTTCCCTAATGACATATGATGTTGAACATCTTTGATATTGCTATCCATTGCTAAATTGCTTTTAATAGCTAAGTGTTACAAACAACCTAAATAGGCCCAAATAGTGCACTAAATGGTTACATTATGGTATATCCATATAGAATACCTTGCAGAAACATTAAAGATTGGAAATTGCTGTAATACATGGACATGGACATGGACATTTCTTGTAATTAAGTGTTGAGTAGAAAGTGAAGGAAAACAATAGGGAGCATAGTATATAATACTTTTTTTAAATAAAAGTATTCTTTTTATAATAAAAACGTATTTCTAGAGAATTCACAAGAACTTGTTATCAATGTTTGTCTCTGAATAGGGGGAATGGATGACTAGGGAAAAAGAGTGAGGCAGTGTCATACTTGTACAGTCCCTTCTTACGATTGACTGTTTTTCTGGAAGTGATGATAGATTGGGGCTGACCCATATGATTTTCACTCAAGATTCCACTGGAAAAAGCAACATATATTTTCAATTCAGGTCCTAGGGTAAAGTTAAGAATTAAGGATTAAATGCTCTTTAGCAAAAGAATGTAGCAAAAGAATGTAGCAAAACTAACTGACACACATGGGGATTTAACTCTGACATTGGCTTCCCAAACAGCTTGCTCTGTGGTGATCCTCTGTGTAATGAAAATCCTCTGTGGGCTTCTGCGAATGGCAAAGTGTTACTCTTTTCTGTGATTACATTTTTTTGTTTTCCTTCCCCATTGTTGTATCAGTAAATACAAAGTGAAATAGTGAATTTAATCATTGTTTAAAAGCAATTTGGAATAATTAGAACCAAAAATTTCTTATAGTAAAAGAGTGATTTTGTTGGAATTATGTGATGAATTGTTTATGAAGAATTTCTAAATACAGCACTTTCCACCACCACCCCCACTATAACCAACCCTATGCAATAGTTTAACTTATTTCTGATGAAAATAATGTGGCAAGCTCTCCATTGTCTATGTGTTGTGAAACTAGTAAAGCACTTAGCATATTGCTTATTAGCCTTATATATTTCTCTTTTGATTTCTCCTAGTGGCAGTTTTAAACATTTGCTGTACGCTATTTCTGTTCTCTTCAATCCCGACTGAAGAGGAAAATATTTTTCCCAGAAAGGCTTTTCTTTATATTGATCCTATGACTTCTTACTTCCTATGGTACTTTAGTCACTTTTCTTGCTTATGTTTTCAATTTTTTTCTCCATATTAATTTTTCTTCCTCTCTATAAAATATCTAGTTCAGTAACCTCAAGAACATTTTTTTGATTTTATTAAATTTTTCTGTCTTCCTTCCCTTCATCAAATAATCTTGTGTGGTGCATCTAGATGTCTTTCTCTCACTCATTCATTCCTTCACCTTTTGCAAGTCTAACACCCTATCTCTACCTTTGATGGAAATTGCTGTTTCAGTGGTCACCAGGGATGATAACTATGTGAGTTCAGATAAATTACCAAACCTCTCCAAGTTTCAATTTTCTAATCTGTAAAATAGAGATAATGATGATGTTGATAATGATATCATCATCATCATCATCATCATCATCATCATCATCATCATCATCATAGACAGAACGTAGTCAGTGCCTAGAACACAATATTAGCTTGGTGAATGATAACTTTGACTATTAATACTTCTTTCTCTGTAAGATTTGACCTTTCTCTGTAATACATGTCCTCTCTTTGAAACCTTTTCTTATGAACTCTCATATGGATTGTCCTCAATTCATTACCATTTAGATTCCTTTTTTTTTAATGTCACTTTTCGTTGCCTGCGCCTTACACTTAAGGTAAAACAAAACAAAACAAAACAAAACAACAACAACAAAAAAACCTTGTTGAATGCATAATGTTTTTCAGACATTGTGTAGATTTTTCTCTTATTTGTTTTGCTCCTTCTCATCTTTCTGCAAGGTATTCTTAGCAATCTCTCTGTTCCCAAAGTTTCAACCATCACTTCCAGGTAAATGTTTCCCAAATCCCTATTACTGGGTTCATCCCACACTTCAAACTCATTTTTTTCCCAATGCTATGCTGAACATCCCACTTTTTCTCTGAAGCCAGAAATTTTCCCACATTTCTCTATTTATGTTAAAACATCTTCAATCCCCTAAACATTTGGATTTAAAGCAGAAAGTGCCTTTTGACAGCCTAAATTGTCATCATTTTTTTAGGTCCTACTGATGCTACATCAACAATTTCTCTACCATCACCCATTCAACTCTTTCCACTCACATATCGTAGCATATGGTAAACCTGCATAATCTGTCCCTCAGATCACTGTGTGGGCTACTGTATTTTCCCCTGACAATAATTGGCTTCAATCCATTGTACACATAGCTTTGGCTCCTTCTGACCTTGTAAACTGTAACCTGAGCACATACTTTCCAAAATCTTTCAATGATTCTCCATCGTTTAAGATTAAGAGACACCTCATGAATTAGCAGTCAACATTTCATGAACTGTGACTTTAAACTGCCTTATTATTGCTTCTGGAGCAAGTCCCACCCTTTCCTGACTTTATGACTTTACATAGAGTTCCCCATGTGTTCAAAATGGCCATTGAAAATCACCCATTAAACTCAGTATACTTGGTTCTGTGTATATAGTTCTGATGAAAATATGTACATATAGCTATACTATTAAGAAAATAATGTTTAGCATAAAATAAGGAATACATATCCAAAATAGAATTTTATAGTGGATTTACTCAGAAATGGAGAGAAGACCAAATTAGAGTTGATTTACTTCAACCATCTATGCCCTGGCATATTTTTGTTGAGTAGCAAGAGTAGTCAGCATGCTTCTAAATTATCTCTCTTTTTCTGTTTTACTTACCTTTTGTTTTGCAGAGGGTATATTAAGACTGTATACTTTAGTCAGCTGTCTATATGATTTTTTTTTTCTGTTTCCATCTGTAATATTCACTGGCACCCTTCAAGACCCCTTTCCAATAACATCTCAGTAAATCTTGTTCTCAACCTTCCAGACATATATATTTTCTACCTTTTTGAAATTCCATGGCATTCTGTGATTGTTATATGGCTTTTATCTTATTCTTTTTTTTTTTTTAATATGGTCAGTGTAGAACATTTGTCACTACTAAACTTAGTACTCCACAAGGTCAGAAATTTGTCTTTCCCATCTTTCTACGTTCTTCAGTAGATAGGCAAACACTTTATACTCAATTAATAATTGCTGAATTGAATTGAAGCCAATGTTGTTAGAGAAATAAATAGGTATGTAGTATTAAAATTCAGTAGTGTAAAAACTTTTTGAAAGATTGAAATTTAAAAAGACATTATGCTTATATTGAGTAAATCCATTTGGGTTTTCTCAAACATTCACTTCTTTTCATATCCATAGTCTTTTTTAAAAAAATATTTATTTATTTACTTGAGAGAGAGAAGGAGAAAGAGCACAAGTGGGGGAGGGAAAGAGGAAGAGCAGTCCTCAAGCAGACTCCCTGATGAGCATAGAGCCTGACACTGACACCTTGAGATCATGAGTGGAGCCAATCAAGAGTTGGATGCCCAACCAACTGAGCCACTCAGACACACCCATACTTATATATATTTTTTAAAGATTTTACTTATTTATTTCAGACAGAGAGAGAACAAGAGAGAACATGAGCGGGGGTGGGGAGGGGCAGAGGGAGAAGGAGAAGCAGACTCCCTGCCAAGCAAGGAGCCTGACATGGGGGTTGATCTTAGGGCCCGTGAGATCATAACCTGAGCTGAAGGCAGATGCTTAACTGACAGAGCCACCCAGGTGCCCCAAAACTCATATTCTTAATATTAACTGCCAGTCACATCCCAGGAACAAAATATCCTGTTATAACATATGATGTATTTTATTGATATAATAATGAGTCAAGCAGTTTACAAAATGATAAATGTATTTTTTGAAATGGCCAAAATAGTTTAACAGAGAAAGAGAAACTCTAGAATTGATCATGTAATTTTATTTTGGAAAAACAGTACAATTTCTAATGATTCCAGAAACTCTTAGTTTCCCTATAGCTGTTGACTTTGTACTGGCTTTTATCCTAAACTATCTATTTCAAGGCAGCACAACTAAAAATAGTCCTTATAATGTCCTCACTATGCGTGTTTATGTTTGCATATGTGTGTGATTTCACTAGTTGTCATAATACCAACATACTGATTATTATTTCTGTTTGTTGTTGCTGCTTTGTTACTTGTCCATTCGTATTCTCTTTGCTCAAAGGGCAAAACTGCAGTTTCCATAACATTTTTGTACACATAGTTATCAATAGAAAACATCATTATAAATAGGTCAGAAAAGATTACGTAAAAACTCAACTTTATAATAAATACCTATTTTCAGCATGTAATTTTAAAGTATAGTTAGTAAAGACAATGTAATTTACTTGATTATCTGAACTTAAATGTGAACATTTAAAAGTTATTTTTAAAGATTTTATTTTTTTAGTTATTGGATACTTATATTTTCTATAACACATTTTAATATTATTAATCTTTTTTTTTCATTTTCATAATACAAATTTGCCCTAAGTCTCAAGTTTCTTATATATAATGGAGGGAGTTTAAACAAGGAAATCTGTAATATTTATTCTTTCAAAATATTACACCCAATGACTTGACTATGTAAGGTTTTGTTTTAATATGAATCAAGTAAAAATCAACATTCTTTAAACATACTTACTAAGATATTTGCTTTTAGGTTTTCCCCAATTAATTGTCATGAATTAGAAATTTAAACTTATACCTAGTATACCCTCTTAATCCACATTTTTGCAAGTATTAAAACCAAACAAGAAAGGGAGAAGCAGTTGCATTTCAAACATCCCCTGAAAAAACAGGGAGAGGAGAGAGCTATCTAAACTTGTAAATTTTATCTAAAATACTTATTCATATCTCTGGTAACATAGTCTGAGTTAAAATTACTAGTCATTTGAATATGATTTTCGTTTACTTTTTCCAGGCAGCATTTAGGTCAGGGATAGAAAATAGGTCTTACTGCTGTTCTGACTCTAAAAGATTGATAATGGTTTATGGACATGCTTGTTAAAACAATTCTAAGATTATTCTAGAGTAAGCAATTAATCATATCATAGTAGACAGTCTGAAAAAAGAAAGAAAGGAAAGGAAATTGCATCTTGATTTACCAACAAAAATAGAAATTATTCTAATAATCTTAAACTCTCCTTTCATTCTATTATACTTGCAGATGACCCCCCTACAATTTATTACTTAAGTACAGAATGCCATATTTTAGGCTAAAATTATATGTCATGAATTGACTTTGTCCTGCTAACTACATTATAAACTCTTTAGTGACAGGGAATGGGTTTTAGGACTTTCTTAGATTTCCTAAAGTTCCTAGGGAAGTGAAGGTCACAGAGTCACCTCAACATAGAATTTTCATAATGCATCTGTAGAAACTATCAAACTTTATCTCACATGTGTATACATTTCATCATCATCATTTTAAAAATTAGCTCATTTTTTTTGAGGGGGGAAGTCATGCAGAAATATGGTAGAAGGAAAATAAATAGCACAAATGGATTTAGTGAAAAATTCTCCTCTCCTACACTAGTTTTCCAGCATCTCAAGTCTTCCTCACCAGAGGCAATAACTGTTTCTTATGTAGCCTCCCAGAAAGAATTCATGTAGAGACAAACCTGTCCATACACTTCTATTGATATGTGTATGGAATTATAGTCCTAGATATTGGTAATCACATAAATATCTTCTAACATATAAGAAAACCTACCATGCACTTGGTTTTGTGCCTTTTTTATTGGTATGTTTTGGAGATTGTTTTATATTACCTTTTGCAGAATTATCTCATTCTTTTTCACTCAAGTGTATAATTTCAATTCATGGATGCATTGTAATTGATGTCACCAGTCTTGAAATAATGATTTAAGCAGTTATCAGTCTTTTGCTAATATATACTAAGCAGCAACACATGTCTTTGAATTGCATCCTTGTCCATTTGGGCAAACCTGTTAATGAGAAAAAATCTAAAATTAGAACTACTTTGGTGAAGAATTGATGCATTTATTCTTTGCTAGATTTCATAATATTGCCCTAGACAGATTATTCCCATTTGCAGCCCCCTCAACATTGGGGATGTTGCTCACAACCTTGCCAAATCTATCATTGCATTATCCAATTCTTAAATCTAAACCAGGCTGATAGGGGGAAAAAATGGTATCAAATTGCTGTTTTAGTTTACTTTTTCATTAAAGATTTTTTTAAATAATTTTTATTTTGTTATATTAGTCACCATACTGTACATCTCCAGTTTTTGATACAATGTTCCATGATTCATCATTTGCGTATAACACCCAGTGCACCATTCAATATGTGCCCTCCTTAATACCCATCACCAGCCTATCCCAATCCCCCATCCCCCTCCCCTCTGAAGCCCTCAGTTTGTTTCCCAGAGTCCACAGTCTCTCATGGTTCATTCCCCCTTCTGTTTACCGCCCCCCTTAATTCTTCCCTTCCTTCTCCTACCAATCTTCCTATTTCTTATGTTCCATAAATGAGTGAAACCATATGATAACTGTCTTTCTCTGCTTGACTTATTTCACTTAGCATAATCTCCTCCAGTCCCATCCATGTTGCTGTAAATGTTGTGTAATCGTTCTTTCTGATGGCTGAGTAATATTCCATTGTATACATGGACCACATCTTCTTAATCCAGTCATCTGTTGAAGGGCATCTTGGCTCCTTCCACAATTTAGCTATTGTGGACAATGCTGCTATGAACACTGGGGTACGTATGGCCCTTCTCTTCACTACAGCTGTATCTTTGGGGCAAATACCCAGTGATGCAATTTCTGGATCATAGGGTAGCTCAATTTTTAACTTTTTAAGAGACCTCCACACTGTTTTCCAAAGTGGCTGTACCAACTTGCATTCCCAGCAACAGTGTAAGAGGGATCCCCTTTCTCCACATCCTCTCCAACATTTGTTGTTTCCTGCCTTGTCCATTTTTGCCATTCTAACTGGTGTAAGGTGGTATCTCAAGGTGGTTTTGATTTGAATTGCCTTGACGGCTAATAATTATGCACATTTTTTCATGTGTCTGTTAGCCATTTGCATGTCTTCATTGGAAGAGTGTCTGTTCATATCTTCTGCCCATTTTTTGATTTGATTATTTGTTTCCCGTGTATTGAGTTTGAGAAGTTCTTTGTAGATCTTGGACACTTTTAGTCTTTTATCTGTAGTGTCATTTGCAAATATCTTCTCCCATTCCATGGGCTGCCTCTTAGGTTTTTTTTGACTGTTTCCTTGGCTGTGCAGAAGCTTTTTATCTTGATGAAGTCCCACAAGTTCATTTTTTTCTCTTGCCTTTGGAGATGTGTCATGAAAAACGTTGCTGTGGCCGATGTCAAAGAGGTTGCAGCCTATGTTCTCCTGTAGGATTTTGATGGATTCCTGTCTCACATCAAGGTCTTTCATCCATTTGGAGTTTATCTTTGTGTATGGCATGAGAGAGTGGTCAAGTTTCATTCATTTGCAAGTAACTGTCAATTTTCCCAGCACCATTTATTGAAGAGACTGTCTTTTTTCCACTGGATTTTTTTTCCTGCTTTGTCAAAGATTAGTTGCCCAAAGAGCTGAGGGTCCGTTTCTGGGTTCTCTATTCTGTTCCATTGGTCTATGTGTCTGTTTTTGTGCCAGTACCTTGCTGTCTTTGTGATCACAGCTTTGTAGTATAGCTTGAAATCCAGCAACGTGATGCCCCAGCTTTGTTTTTCCTTTTCAACAATTCCTTGGCTATTCGGGGCCTTTTCTGGTTCCACACAAAGTTAAGGGCTGTTTGTTCCAGTTCTTTGAAAAATGTCATTGGTATTTTCATCGGGATGGCATTGAAAGTGTAGATTGCTCTGGGTAGCATAGACATTTTAACAATGTTTATTCTTCCGATCCATGAGCATGGAATATTTTTCCATCTTTTTGTGTCTTCTTCAATGTCTTTCAAGAGTGATTTGTAGTTTCTAGAATATAGATCCTTTACATCTCTGGTTAAGTTAATTCCGAGATAACATATGATTTTTGGTGCTATTATAAATGGAATGGATTCCCTAATTTCTCTTTCTTCAGTCTCATTGTTCGTGTATAGAAATGCAACTTTTTTCTGAGCATTGATTTTGTATCCCGCCACATTACGGAATTGCTCTATAAGTTCTAGTAGTTTGGGGGTGGAGTCTTTTGGGTTTTCTCTATAGAGTATCATGTCATCTGTGAAGAGAGACAGTTTGACTTCTTTTTTGCCAATTTGGATGCCTTTTATCCCTTTTTGTTGTCTGATTGCTGTTGCAAGGACTTCTAGTACTATGTTGAATAATAATGGTAAGGGTGGGCATCCTTGTCGTGTTCCTGATCTCAAGGGAAAGGCTTCCAGCTTTTCCCCATTGAGAATGATATTTGCTGTAGGCTTTTCATAGATGGTTTTTATGAAATTGAGGAATGTACCCTCTGTCCCTACACTGTGAAGGGTTTTAATCAGGAAAGGATGCTGTATTTTGTCAAATGCTTTTTCTGCATCAATTGAGAGCATCATATGGTTCTTGACTCTTTTCTTGTTGATATGATCTATCACACTGATCGATTTGCAAATGTTGAACCACCCTTGCATCCCAGGGGTGAATCCCACTTGGTCTTGATGGATAATCCTTTTAATGTACTGTTGGATCCTATTAGCTAGGATCTTGTTGAGAATTTTGGCATCCATATTCATCAGGGAAATCGGTCTGTAATTCTCCTTTTTGATGGGGTCTTTGCCTGGTTTGGGGATCAAGGTAATACTGGCCTCATAGAATGAGTTTGGCAGTTTTCCTTCTGTTTCTATTTTTTGAAACAGCTTCAGGAGAATAGGTATTATTTCTTCTTTGAATGTTTGGTAGAATTCCCTGGGGAATCCGTCAGGCCCTGGACTCTTGTTTTTCAGGAGGTTTTTGATCACTGCTTCAATCTCTTCATAATTAATTTGTCTGTTTAAATAATCAATTTCTTCCTGTTTCAGACTTGGTAGTTTATAGGTTTCCAGGAAAGCATCCATTTATTCCAGGTTGTTTAATTTATTGGCATAAAGCTGTTGATAAAAGTTTCTGATCCTTCCTATTTCATTGGTATTGGTTGTGATATCTCCCCTTTCATTCATAATTTTATTAATTTGGGTCCTTTCTCTATTCTTTTTGAATAAGTCTGGCCAGTGGCTTATCGATCTTATTTATTCTTTCAAAGAACCAGCTTCTAGCTCTGTTGATCTGCTCTACTGTGCTCCTGGTTTCTAATTCATTGATCTCTGCTCTAATCTTGATCACCTGCCTTCTCGTGTGTGGGTTAGGCCTGTTCTTCTGTTCCAGCTCCAGCTTCTTGTAGTGAGAATATAAAAGCTGCATTTTAGATTTTTCTATTCTCTTGAGTGAGGCTTGGATGGCTATGTATTTTCCCCTTCGGACTGCCTTTGCAGTGTCCCACAGGTTTTGGACTGATGTGTTTTCATTTTCATTGGTCTCCAAAAATTGTTTAAACTGATTTTTAATTTCCTGGTTTACCCAATCATTCTTGAGCAGGATGGTTCTTCATTTCCAAGTGTTTGAGTTTCTTCCAAATTTTTCCTTGTGATTGAGTTCCAGTTTCAAAGCACTGTGGTCTGAGAATATTCAGGGAATAATCTGTCTTTTGGTATCGGTTGAGACCTGTTTTGTGACCCAGTATGTAGTCTATTCTGGAGAAAGTTCCATGTGCTCTCTAAAAGAATGAGTATTCTTTTGATCTGGGGTATAGTGTTCTATGTATATCTATGAGGTCCATCTGGTCCAGTATGTCATTCAAAGCTCTTGTTTCTTTGTTGATTTTCTGCTTAGGTGATCTGTCTATTGCTGAGAGTGGAGTGTTGAGGTCCCCTACTATTAACGTATTATTATCTATATGTCTTTTTATTCTGGTTAAGAGTTGGCTTGTGTTTCTAGCTGCTCCCCTGTTGGGGGCATAGATATTTATAATTGTCATATCCACTTGTTGGATACATCCTTTAGGAATAATATAGTGTCCTTCTGTATCTCTAACAACAGTCTTTAGTTTAAAATCTAATCTGTCTGATATGAGAATTGCTACCCCAGCTTTCTTTTGAGGTCCATTGGCATGAAAAATGGTTTTCCATCCCTTCACTTTCAGTCTGGATGTATCTTTAGGTTCAAAATGAGTCTCTTGTAGACAGCAAATGGATGGGTCATGTCTTTTTATCCAATCTGCAACCCTGTGGTGTTTTATGGGAGCATTTAGGCCATTCACATTAAGAGTGATTATTGAGAGATGTGATTTTAATGATGTCATGTTGCCTGTGAAGTCTTTGTTTCTATAGATTGTATATTTCTGTTCTGTATCACTCTTGGGGCCTTTTTACTTTTATAGAACTCCCCTTAATATCTCATGTAGGGCTTGTTGGGTTGTTATGAATTCCTTCAGTTTCTGCCGATTCTGGAAGGTCCTTATCCCTCCATCAATTCTGAATGACAGCCTTGCTGGATAAAGGATCCTTGGCTGCATGTTTTTCTCAGATAGACCTTTGAAAATACCTTGCCAACCCTTCCTAGCCTGCCAGGTCTCTGTACACAGGTCTGACGTTATTCTGATATTTTTCCTCTGTATGTGAGGATTTTCTTCTCCTTGGCCACTTTCAATACTGTATCCTTGGATCTAATATTTGCAAATTGCACTATGATGTGACGTGGTGTAGGTCTGATCTCATCGACCTTGGGAGGGGTCCTCTCTGCCTCTTGGACATGAATGGTTGTTTCCTTTGCCAGACTAGGGAAGGGCTCAGCTACAATTTGTTCAAATATCTCTTCTAGGCCTCTCTCTTTCTCCACCCACTCGGAGATGGGATGATTCTGACATTGGAGCGTTTCACTGAGTCAGTAATCTCCCGTAATCTACATTCTTGAGATTGGATATTTTTGAGTCAAGTTTCTGTTTTAACTTTCTCTTCTACCATCCCATCCTCCAATTCACTAATTCCTTCTTCTGCCTCATTTACCCTGGCTGTCAGAGCGTCTAGTTTAGACTGCATTTGATTGATAACATTTTTAATTTCTGCCAGATTCGCTCTCATTTCCACCCTTAGAGATTCTATATTCTCGTTAATATGTTCATTAATATTTTTTTCAATCCTACACATCATCTTGACCATTGTTACTCTGAACTCCATTTCTGACAATTTGGTTATATCCATATCCATCAGTTCCGTGGCAGAGGCCACAGACTCATTATCTTTTCTTTGCTGGGGGGGATTTCTCCTCCTCGTCATTCTGATGAGGAGAGGTTGGAGGGATGCCCAGAGCCAAAGTATTGACCAGGACCCAGGCAGTGTGCGCTTGTTTTATAGGGACCTTAGGGATGTGGGCTTCTTGATTTTTCAGCCTGCCTTCTGGGTGAGGGGTCTGCGACACTGATACTCAGGCAACCCTGTTTGGGTAGAGTCGCCCTGTCCCCTGCAAGGGGGGATGGGGATGGGCACAATGTGAGCCAGTATTTCTGGGCTTTTGTTCTCTGGCGGCTTTCCCTGGAGGTTTTCTGTGACTCTTCTGAGAGTCAGAGCAGCAGTGGCCGTATCCTAGCCTCTGTCTCAGAACAGAGAGATCGCAGTCCACTCTCCACTGAGCTCTCTTGGCCACTTTAACTCTGTTTCTGTCAGTGCTGCTAAAAACCCTGCTGCGTCCCAGGTTGTGTGCCCCACAGCCGCTCTTCCAGCCCTCACTTCCAGACTGAGCACGTCTCTGTCCTTTGTGCTTCTAACACTGCCAGCCGCTCCCGGTTCCCACACGTGCTCCCAAGCTTCCTGTTTCAGTGTGGTTCTCACGTGTTCTGGGGCTTCGGTTTTCAGACTGGTCGTGCACATGCTCCCGAGCTCCAGGTATCAGTCCGGTTCAGTGAGCGCTCCAGAGCTCCGGTTTTCAGTCTAGTCGCATGCGCTCCTGAGCTCTGGGTTTCAGTCTAGCTCGAGCATGCGTTCCAGAGCTCCAGTTTTCAGTTTGGATGTGCGCATGCTCATGAGCTCCCGGTTTTAATCCCGTTCCAATGTGCGCTCCGGAGTTTTGGTTTTCAGTCTGGTCACATGCACTTTCCCAGGTTCACAGTCTCAGTCCGCTCTCTAGCGGGTGCAGGTCTGGGAGTGCGGCCTGCTCCCCAGTGCAAGTGGCTACTGCTTCCTAGCGCCCGAGCACGTTGGCTCCCTCCCCCTTCTGTTTATCTTCCGATATCTGTGTGCGGATTCACGGCTCCCCGCTTCGTACCTCAATATTCAGAGCTGGAGATGTTCCTTTGTACAGATCCAGATGTGTCTTCCTGCGTCTCAGGCTGATTTCGTGGGTGATCAGGATGGCCCGGTAGATATCCAGCTCGACTCAGGGGGCCAGCTGAGAAAGGGGTCCCCTACTCTTCCGCCATCTTTTCTCCTCCTTGCAGAAAGTGGTCGCTTTTCTGTTCATAGAGTTTCTGCTACTCTTTTCTTCGTTCTCCAGTTGCGTTCATAGGTATTCAGAATGGTTTGGTAGCTCTCTAGCTGAATTCCTGGGACCAGATGAACTTTAGGTCTCCTGCTCCTCTGCCATCTTGGAACCGGAACCCCTTAAAAGATATTTTTGATCACTGTATGTTTGTAAGTCATTATTGATTCATTGTGAATTTTGCAATTGTATTGGTTTATTGATCTTTCTTTATTTGCAAGAGCCCTTTTATATTTTAGAGAAAAAGAGCCCCTTTTCAAATACAATAATTTTCCTGGTTTACCAACTTTGTTTTGAATTTATAGATGGATAATATAGTTGCAATGTGGAATCAAAAGTATTTGTGAAATTAAGTTTATAAATTTGCCCTTTATGTTTTCTGGATTTGTGTAATGAACATTTCAAACTTTCATTGTTTTTTTTTTCTTCATATTTGTTTTATTCTGGAATGTGTGTGTATTTATTATTGTTTTTTAAAATGATTACTTCTTTGATTTACTTAGAATATATTTTAGTGTAAGGATCAAGATTCAGCCTTTTTTCTTTCCCCTCCAAATGGCTAAGCAGTGTTCCTAACATCACCAATTTTGTAATTTCATTATCTTTACTATTTTGAAAAGCCAATTTTTGTATATTAAAAACATATTCTAGGCAGATTAGTATTTGATATCTCTATTCTATTCAATTGTTGATGTGTTGATTGATATTCTGTTAAAAATATTTTGACACTATTACTTTAAAGTACTTCTAAATAGTTCGCATTTACAGTTCCTACTCATCAATTTTCTTCTCTTTTTTTTGAAGACTCCAAATGTTATTTGCATTTTTATTTTCTTAAATTTAGAATAAGCTTATAGGATCTTAATAATATTGCTATTATTTTATTGGGATTAATTTTGGGAAAAGTATTTTACAGCTATAAATCTTCTGAAAGGCCAAAGTATATCTTTATCCAAGACTTCTTTTGGGTTTGTTTGTAGACTTTTAAATTTTCTTCATATAAATTCTATACAGTTCTTGTGTAGTTCAACCTAAATACTTTGTTTTATAGTAGATTTTTAAATCTATCATCAACTATAGTCTGTTTAGATATAAAACCTATGGGTTTCTGTATAATTTTTGAAACTAGCTATCTATTTTTTTGAATTCTTAGTTTCTTACACCTCTTAATTCGTTTTTATTGATTTTATGATTATATGATTATATTAACTTCCTGCAATGATACTCTTCTAATGTTATATCTCATTTATTTCTGTTATCCAATTATATTAGATAGTATTTCCTGAACAGTATAAATAATAACACTCTTAGTTTTATTTATGATGTAAAGGCAAAAATTTGTAATGTTTCTCCATTTATTTCAAATTGATCAGTGAAGTATCCATCATTTCTTATTTTCATCAATAATTAATGTTGATTGTAAAATGTATTTATATTAACTATGGAACTGATCATTTGTGCTTTTTTTTTCTTATTTGACTTAATAGTATGGAAAAGTTTTGATGTATTTCTGCAAATGAAACATCATTTCACCAATATTTTGATTATTTTAAAATTTAGTAACCTTTAAGGTTAACACAGACATCTGAATACATAAAGACTCTGGCATATACAATCTAGTATTTTTCTTTTCCCTTTCATATGCCCTACTCCTTTTATGAGTTGTTGGTGTACAGTCAGCTAATAACCAGTACTTATCTTCAATCCATTTTTTATTCACATTGCATCATAATATTGCATAATCCAGAAAAGATAATTAATTAGAAGAAAAATGGAATCATTCTGGAAAGGAGGAACAATGTAGAGTGAAAAAAAGATGGATGTAGACTGGCCATTGCTTTCTCTGCATTTCACATTATTACTTTTGAAAACTGCTAGCTAAACAATAATTATTTTTTTCCTTTCAAAGTCAGTAAAGTCATATTTCCATAACTTCTGTCTATATATACCCTAGCTACCAAAATGTTTAATAACATTTTATATTCTTTTATGAAAGGGAAGATACATGTCTAGGTGTGAGGAAGAGTTGAGGTCTTGGGGTTATAAATGTAAACAGAAGGGCATTTTCTCCTGTGAAATAAATTGTTTGTTTAAATTTAGGGCTGCAAAAGCCACTGATAACATTTACCTGAATTTAGGTCTCTAAAAGGGACTTACATACAAATGTCTGTTTTTTGTTTTTAAAAGTATCATCACAAAACTTTCAATTAGTCCACAGACAATAACTTGAAACCAAGGAAAATATTAAGGCTTTAACGCTAAGATCACTTTAACAAGGAGTGCGAGAGCTACCCAAATACTGTCATGAAAATAAACTGTCAAACTATCGGCAAGTAGATTTTTTGCTATTAGCACATATTTCTGCCTCTGACTGAAGACGGTAGTGACTATTCATTATGACAGTGACTTAATTACAACAATCAGATGGATGATGTTTCTGTTTCCTTAAGGGAGATGCATCAACAAAGCATGGATATGTGATGGAGATATTGACTGCGAAGATCAGTCAGATGAAGATGACTGTGACAGTTTTTTATGTGGACCACCCAAGTACCCTTGTGCTAATGACACTTCAGCCTGCCTGCAGCCGGAGAAGCTCTGCAATGGGAGAAGGGATTGTCCGGATGGGTCTGATGAAGGCGATCTCTGTGGTAATGCATATTTCACTGATTTGCTTCTTTCTGGAGACTAGACACATTAGTCCACTTGCTGAGACTTATGGTAACATACGTTCCTTCCATTTGTTCCCTTTAAATGTAACATTTACCATTGAACACTAGCTCCATTTTTCAGGGACTGTAAGTTTATTAAAAGTTTTTAAAATATGATTAGAAATTTCTGAAAATGAAGCAGAAAAGTCTGGACTATAGCCAACTAACTTAATTGTATAATTGTGCTCATCATTTAGATCTCTGGATGCTTAATGCTGTTTCCACAATTAAACTGATTACTTTTTTTGTCAGTGAGTCATTCAAAACAAGAGAACCTTCTTATTACGGACCTATGGGATGGAGTTTACTACCATCCAGTGGATTTTATCATACCTTCCAATCATTACAATAGAAATATTTTTTAAAAAGAGGAAAAGAAAGGAAGAGATTGAATAATAAAACGAACTGAATATTATTCAGGTTTATATAATTTTCTCTGAAGTTTTTAGTCCTCTTACAATAGCTTTCTTTGGCATGCTGTATCTAGTTAAAATGATGATTTCAATCTGATAGCTTTTGAGCTCTGAAATCACTTTTGACTAGTTGTCTTTTTATGCCAACCAGAACATATAAAGAAAATTACATTTCCTTCTCTGTGGGGAGATCAGACATTTAGCAAGGAGATTTTCAAAATATGTTTTCTAGATAATACTGAAGGTGACATCAATAGAGTAATGAGGAAGGGTTTACCGAATGATAAGAACAATAATGATGTGACTGGGGACTGAGAAAATGACTTTAGGAAATGATGAAGCTACCTAATTGAAAATAGAAAAGACAACTACATTTAAGCCTCAAGTTATCATATTTTGATCTGAATTGAGCACTAGTAGAATT
Source organism: Ursus arctos (assembly GCF_023065955.2). NCBI lineage: Eukaryota > Metazoa > Chordata > Mammalia > Carnivora > Ursidae > Ursus > Ursus arctos. The sequence goes on along the minus strand of NW_026622763.1, from coordinate 24,533,112 downwards.
CTGAGTGATAAAAAAAAAACTGTTATTGTGTTTTAAATTTATGTAATAAATGTCCTTTCTTCCAAAGAGTATGTGATTCTATAAAATAACCTTGAAACAGTAACTGCAACAGTCTTCATTCAGTGATGCTAAAATTTATTTTTTATTTATTTATTTATTTATTTATTTATTTATTTATTTATTTTTAAAGACTTATTTATTTTTAGAGAGAGTGAGAAAGAGAGAGAGAACAGGGGGAGGGGCAGAAGGAAAGCAGAGAGAGAATCTCAAACAGACTCCCCAATCAGCACAGAGCTCCACACAGGGCTTAGATCTCACAACCTGAGCCAAAATTGAGTCAGAACTCCTAAACAGCTGAGCCACCCAGCTGCCCCTCTGATGCTAAAATTTAAACAGAAAGATTCAATCTCCACCCCCCCAAAATAAAATTAAACAACTAATACAAGGTAACAGACTTAGTTTATCTGTATTTACTTCTTTTTCTCCCAGCTTATTCTCCGTTATGGAGTAGATTGGTGGATGGAAATATCTCTTGCATTACAATATGTGAGGATTGCTCATGAAGGTTGTAAGAGCAATTCTGAAAGAAGGAAATTATCGGTACTCTTAAAATTGAAAATGTGTAAATACAGAAAAAATCGAGATTTTGACAGATTTAAATTCTGTTCTTCAATTACTTCAATTAAATCACCTAGGCAGGTAACTTAATTTCTTGAAATGTCAGATTCCTCATAACAAAAATGGAAATGATGATATTAATCAGGAAATTATGGTAATAATGCCAGATGTATTACATGTGTTGAAAAAAATTAGTGCTTTTCTCCCTTTTCTCAACCTTCAGGTTAAATGAAGGCAAAGAAGACAAAATACAATCATTAAGAAAAATGAAAATAATGTTATGAAAACACAGCCTTATTTTCCTATCCTCTGCTCTCTGAATTAGTAAAATAAGAGAGCAAAGAGGATTTCTTCTGAATTTATTTCTTTGTTTACCTCAAGACTGAAAATTGCTTCTTACTATCAAGCCACTATATTCATCAGCTTGGGAAACTTGCTCAAACATTTTAAAGGATTAGCGTATGAAAGAGGTTACAATAAAGCTAGGTGTGAACATAACAGAGAAGATAAAAAAAAAAACAATTCTCTCCTGCTTATGGCATACCGAAGTCCTATACTGTCCCCTTCATGAGGTGAAGTTGAAGGAAAGTTAGGGAATGAAAATCAGAAATAAATACTGGTCAAAGGATTGAATTACCTTCTATGGTTCTCCTTTTCTTATCTGCATTTGTGTGTACCTTCGTACTGTAGCTCAGTAGATGGCATCCTTACAGGCAATACTGGTACCTGTAGAGAAGCAGCATCTTGGTCTCTTATTTTCAAGGTCCTTGCCCATTAGTCATAGGTGAGATGCTGTCCAGCTAGGCAGGGGTATTGGTTTATGAGTGCTGCAGCAGTGGACATAATGAATCATTTACCCAGTGGACATTAAAGATATACTAATTGAGTTAACTTTAAATAATTAGCATGGGTTGGCTAGTAGCTAGGAAATGCTTTTTAAAGAGAGATTCCCAAAGTTAAAAGTTTTTTCTTTTTAAACCATTTGCTGTATATGATGAAAATGAAGGTTTTCCCCTCTTCATGTGTACTCCTTCCAAATACTTGTATTCAAAAAAGCTGTTTTTTTTTTTAATGCTCCCTCCTATACCCTGTCCACTGATAACAAGAAAACAGATTGATTCATTTCCTGTTCCTCAATACACATAAAATTTGAACAAAAATTTCTTGTATGAAAATGATATGTCATCTGTCGACTTGATGCTTGGGAGATGTCCTGAGATGGAAAAATCATACCCTTTAGGTAGTGAAGAGTTTCTTGTTTTGTTTTCTCCAGATAAATCTGATCTATAAAGCAAAATCAAAACCAAAACAAACAAAAACCAGAAAAGGAGCACTGAATGAAATAAGTCTCTTAATCCTAGTGAAGAGATTGTTTTCCTAGGGGGATTTTCAAGTGATTTGAAGGGGAAATGGATATACTTTTAGAAAGGAATATTGCTTAAGAAACAAATGAGAAAATTCTTGTATCATTCAAGAATAGAGTTAACTGTTAAACCTTGCTAAAAGAGTATGTCAAAGATAAGCAAAGCTGGACACTAGTTAAAGTGGTAAAGGTCAATTTTATTCAGTATTTATTATTGCAATAGGGAAGAATATTTCATGTGAACTTAAATCAAATTCACTGAAACAAAAGGCTAGAAGGATTTTGAAGCTTGGAGTACGCTAAGGGAAAGACACCAAGGGGTGGTAAGAGGGTTGGTCCCTGTGACTAGGCCATCTGAGTTTGTTAATTGATGCTTATCCCAGAGAAGAAACAAATTTCTCATATCTTTGACTTGAGACAGTGGTACAAGTCAGAGCAAAGCACCCACAGGGCTGGGAGCAAGAGTGAGAGAGTTATCTCCTTGAATGTTTGCATTTCAAAGAGATATTTCTCAAGTCCTTGAGAAGACAGTTCTTGGTGGTAGAAGATTTGCATCTTCAGGGTGCATAGAAAAGACGTATAATTGGGGGCGCCTGGGTGGCACAGCGGTTAAGCGTCTGCCTTCGGCTCAGGGCGTGATCCCGGCGTTATGGGATCGAGCCCCACATCAGGCTCCTCTGCTATGAGCCTGCTTCTTCCTCTCCCACTCCCCCTGCTTGTGTTCCCTCTCTCGCTGGCTGTCTCTATCTCTGTCAAATAAATAAATAAAATCTTTAAAAAAAAAAAAAAAGACGTATAATTGAAAGCTTTCTAAGGTAACTGTTCTAAGATGGGGTTCTAGGGCCTCTCTGCCCTATCACCAGGTTTTGGCTGGAACAAACAGTAAATTCTCCAATCAGCATAGAGCTTTCTCAAGCAGGCACTTTAAACAGGGTTGCAGCCATACTAGGAAGGCCGTCCTAAGCGGTTAGAAACTATGCTAGTGTTTGTTGGAATCTCTTTTTGGGTGGTGGGGAGAGTATGATTGGGGAAGGGAGTGAAGATTGAAATTATTTATACTAAGCATCTCCAATTTTTATAAGCCAGTGTTGAGGAGTAGTTGAACAGAAGTCTCCAAGGAACCTGACTAGAGTTTGATCAATAACAAATTCTTTGCTAGGTAATAAAAAACTTAAAAGAGAGTGGCAGGATTGGGGCACCTAGGTAGCTCAGTCAGTTAAGTGTTTGCCTTTGGCTCAAGTCATGATCCCAGGGTCCTGGGATTGAGTCCCTCATCGGACTTCCCTCTCCATTGGGAACCTGCTTCTCCCTCTCCCTCTGCCTGATGCTCCCCCTGCTTGTGCTCTGTCTCTCTCTCTTTCCTCCTCAAATAAATAAATAAAATCTTAAAAAAAAAAAAAAAGAAAGAAAGTTGCAGGATTTAATGACAGGTTTAGGGTTATGGAGAATTAACAAGGGACTAGCCACACAAATATTGACATTAAATTTATCTATTCAATTTTAGATATCAATGTAAATTTTATTTTTTTAAAAGTCTACAACTTCATTTCTCTGATAGTATCAGCAAGAGACACTTCAGTACTATGAGAATAGGCATATTTGAAATAAGCTAAAAGAACTGTAACAATTTTTTTTTCACCTGCTGGGTATGATGATATTTCTTTTCAGTAATTCTCTTAAAAAAGAATGTCAATTGAACTAAAATGGGACAAATACTTTAACATGACTATTGTTTTGAAATGATTATGATATGGGTGAACAAACATGTTTGGAAGAGCCAAAAAATAAGAATAAATAACACCAAACTTGAATTGAATTCTTAGAGAACATAATATAATCATTTTCCATTTCTTATTATTGTAACTTCTTTTCTGGTGACAAATAGTATGAAGAAAAGTTGACCCATATAGAACTTTAAAAAATGTAAAAAATATTTTTAAAGTATTATACTTAAGCTCAATTTTTGAACTAGATAAGTTTTCATAGAAAGCAGGAAATATTTGAGGTATATAGGTAAATATTACTGCAATTCATTCAATGCATTCAAAAACATTCTCTTCTAGCATGTCTCAAAAAACACCTAATTAAACAGGCTTTGAAAATAACTTAAAAATATTTTAAAGCAAAGGAAGGCAAAGCTTCTTTTAGCCTTATTCCTATGTATCCAGTAATAGATAGGAATAGGTAATTATGTGGTTGAAAAAGCAGTTATCTGCTGTTTCCATCAATGGCATAAGTATGTCATCTTGAAATTTTCCCAACTGGACAAGTAGTGGCTCAATTTGGGAGTAGGTGTGTGCTTTTGGACATTTTTTTTTCAACAAATATTGTTAACTGCTCATTCTATGCTAGGCACTCTGCCTAGCTAGATGCTAGCTATTGGATATACACTGCTAAACAGAGCAGATGTATTGTATACCCTCATGGGCCTTACAATTTCATAATGAAATAAAATCAGAAATAAATATATGTAATGCAATTCTAAATTATAAGGCTATGAAAGAAAAGGTTTCTTTCTTCATAGACCAATCATATCATCCATATAATAAATACTAGTTGCTCATTATTTCAGTCCAAATACCAAATCAACTTTTTTGTATATATATGTATATTTTTTACAATGCTTTCGTGACCTCACCTCATTGAATTAATCATAATATATATATATTATATATATACATATATATGTGCCTGTTTATAAACACTGAGATAAGTCAAACACCTCATTGAATTAATCATAATATATATATTTATATATATTATTTATATATATATTTACATATATTATTTATATATATATACATATACTTATGTATATGACTGTTTATAAACATTGAGATAAGTCAAATTTTCAGATCATTGATGTATGTCCTCGGGGAGGACTTAGCAACTGATTTTGCTCAACTGCTAAAAGCCTCAGCATAATCTTCCCAGTTATAATAGAAAGAAACATTCATTGAATACACTTCACCTCTATGGGGTAAAACAAAGTAGACTCCAAAGTTTTACAGTAATGAAAACCTTCTATTCCCAGCTCCTATTATGTAGAAGTATATTTGGTCATTTGATGAATTATTTTATCTTTCTTACCCCAGTCCCTGAAAAAAAAAATCCAGAGAGCTTTTTCTATTCATTTATAATATCCTTGTTCTAATTCCAGCCTTAGAGAATTGAGTTCAATGATCAGTATTTAATTGAGCAAAACAATTGATAATGTCCTGTAATCTGTTCCCCTCCTTTTATAGATGAGTGTTCACTGAACAATGGAGGATGTAGCAATCACTGTTCTGTTGTTCCTGGAAGAGGAATTGTCTGTTCCTGTCCTGAAGGACTTCAGCTCAACAAAGACAATAAAACATGTGAAATTATAGATTATTGTAGCAATCATCTAAAGTGCAGTCAAGTGTGTGAGCAGCACAAGCACACAGTCAAATGTTCATGCTATGAAGGGTGGAAGCTGGATGTGGACGGGGAAAGTTGCACAAGTGTTGGTAAGTAGGTGTGTGTTTTGCTGTATTGAAGAATAGCAAGTGCCTTTCTGTTTTGTTTTTTTGTTTTTTCTCTGTGTGTGTCTTGTTATATTTGAGAATAGATCTTGAGAAAATAATCCAAAAACACCTTTGAAGAATTAATGAAAGTATTCAACTAAGTTTAAATAAGGCATTTAAATATAATCTACCATTTTATTTTTTAATTTTTTTAAAGATTTTGTTTATTTAAGAGAGAGCATGAATGGATGGGGGGTGGGAGGAGTGCAGACACAGAGGGAGCAGCAGACTCCCCATTGAGAGGGAGCCTGACTCGGGACCCCATCCCAGGACCCTGAGATCATGACCTGAGCCAAAGGCAGACGCTTAACCAACTGAGCCACCCAGGCGTCCCTAATGCGTCATTTTAGATCTACTCCAAAATTTCCTGGACAGAGCATGTTACAATAATCGTTATAATCACAGTCCATCAGATTATTTTTTTCCTTTTTGAAATGCTACTTTCATAATTATCCTCCCTAAAGGTTTATTTTTGTACTCTCGAAAGCATTTACTTTTATTTTTCTTTGCAAGCTTTCAGAACCCTCCAAAGTCTGGTGCTGGCCCACACTTCAAACTGTATGTCTTCTACTCTTGAAATAAACTCTTTGATCTGGCCGTGTTCATCTTCTACCTGCCCATTTAAAACGTTCTGATGATTCTCTAGGTCAGATTCCATAGTGGGAACAACAGAGACTATGGAATCTGCCTTTGAACTTCAGTCTTGCAGCTAGTATTCATTATGTACGTGACCTTAGTCAGGCTTTATAAAACTGCTTGAGCCTCAGTTTTCTTATCTTTCAAATATCATGCCCATTTTAACAATGTCTGTCTTATAGCATTTTCCAACACTAACTTGGATAACTTGCTACTGTGCCCCATATCCATTAGATGCTTAATGAATGATAGCTTTCCAGTATCTTCTCCAGAGACTTAACTGAGTCTGTGGGACACTTAGAGTCTATGGATAGAATTGAAGGGGTCCCTGAATGTTGTTGGGGAAAATATTACCTTTATTTCTTTTTAATGTCTCACTGAAAGTAAACACTAATGATTAGCAGCAACTGTGTGTCTCCAATTGAAGTAATAGACCTTCATATCATGTTGAAGTTGTTCTGGTATCTCAAAATATCATATATGTTCAGGCTTTAGAAACCATTATTACTTTATTATATTTACTATATTATATTAAATTATATTATATTATATTATAGTAATTATATATATAGTATATATAGTATTATATAGTATATACTATAGTATAATACTATAGTATATAGTATAGTATATAGTATATAGTATAGTATATGTTCAGGCTTTGTAAACCATTATTACTTTATTATATTTACTATATTATAGTATCTTATATTATAGTAATTATATATATAGTATATATAGCATTATATAGTATAATACTATAGTATAATACTATAGTATATAGTATAGTATATAGTATAATATTATATAGTATTATATAGTAATTATATTATATTTATATTTACATTATTACATTATTATTACTTTAATTATGGGTTATAATCTGTTATAAAATACAATAATAAAAAAGCACGCATATTACTACATCCAAAAGTGGGTTTTTTTTTTTTTTTTGGTTCAGTGTTGGTAACTACATTTTAATATACAGTATTTGATTCCTTTGTCTATGAAATTTTTTTTTTTTTACTTTTTTCTTACTGTTTTTGCACTTTTTAAAACTTTCTGGTAAGTGGTACACAGGGTTCATCAAACTGCTAAGAACCTATACATGATAAAATTTCTCATTTTGTTTCTTCTACTTAGATTGTACTTCCCCGCTTTATCTCTAAAAATCCTGGATATTCTTTAAGACCTATGAGTTCAAATCTTTCTTCTTTAAGGAAATATTCTTTCAAATATTATTGTTCTTTATTTATTTCGCCTTTCTATGTCTAGAATATATTGTTCATGAAAATACGTGTCTACATTTTTAACTTGCTGTTTTATATTTTCATCTATGTGCTTTCTATATTCCTTTTCTCTCTGATGAAATAAGCATCTTGAAGTCAAAACTCAAGTAATAGATTTTTCTCTTATGTTTTACATAATATTCAGTCCAGTCATAGAAAAATAATATGCAATCAAGAGTATTATATTTTTTGGAGAATATTAAGTTATTTTATTCTTTTATTTCAGATGTTGTTTTGTGGTTATTTCTCCTGGCTTTTAAAATTTGAGTCCTAGAACCATAAGTATACCGGACATTTATTTGCCTCTTTCTTCTCCAAGAATCTTGTACAAAGTAATTGGCATGGGAGGCTGAAAAAAAATAACAATTTGTTATAATGATAATAGTCATTTTATTTATGGATATGTTTGGATTAGGGAAACAGTAGATCAAAATATAATCATATTTTACATGAGAATTGGCTCCATAACTGGTTTTTTATACAGATGACAAAATTATTGACTTATTATAATGCTTTTGTGTTCTATGAAATCAATAACAATTCATGTTCAATATTAAAATAATTCAACCTTTGAATATAAGTGACCAGATGCAAAGATAATCCTCCTAATGTAACTGGCTCCTTCCATTCTAAGCTCAGAAAGAAACTCTAATAGTACCGTATCAGTTCTCACTGTTAAGATTGCTATATTTCACACCTGCTTTGTTTATAATTTAAGAGGGAAGCAAAGGTATATTTTACCTTTTAAAGTTAATGTGGAGCTTTCTTGCATGGAGAATTTAACCTGCTAGTAATTTATCCCTTCCTGAAACATACAATATACCAAAACCATTGTCAGGGTTTATATTATTACAGAGAATATAGGTCTTGTTAGCTGTTGAAGATTATTTTTTTATTTAAACCAATTTTTATATATAAAAAGGATTTATTCTATATTTTATTCACTTCTTTCCTTTTTAAAAACCTGTAGTGGATTCAGAGTTCAATAAAAATGAATTAACCATTAACTACTGGACTTTGAAAATAAAATTTCTTTTTTTTTTTTGCTCTTCTTTTGTTACTTTTTTCCATCATTTTTAAGTTGAGTCTCCGCTTTCTACTGAATGCAATACCTGTGCTTATTCTTCTTGACATTTTAAAAGTAAAGAATAATAGTACTCTTTATGCTTCAAATTAGAACCATGACTCCCCCACTTTTTTTCCTCTTGAATCTTCTTCTGTAGTTCTTTCATATTTTCTTATTTGTCTCAGCTCCTTTCTTCCTAAATTCTTTACAGTCTGGCTTTTGCTGAATTGCTGAACTGATTCTGTTTTCTATAAGTTCACTCCTAACATCTTGTTAGTTAAATATAAAGATTTCCAGGGGCACTTGGGTGGCTCAGTCGTTAAGCGTCTGCCTGCGGCTCAGGGCATGATCCCAGCGTTCTGGGACTTCTGGGATCCAGCCTCGCATCAGGCTCCTCCTCTGGGAGCCTGCTTCTTCCTCTCCCACTCCCCCTGCTTGTGTTCCCTCTCTTGCTGGCTGTCTCTCTCTCTGTCAAATAAATAAATAAAATCTTAAAAAAAAAAAAAAAGATTTCCATAAATAATATTTTTATGATCTTCAGTTTTTATTTAATATACTGTAAGTCTCATTTTCTTGGATATTTCAATATTTTATCAGTTCTTTACATGTTTCCTCCTTAATATGTAATGCATTAATCACTTTTCTCATGAAGTGTTCATTTCTTTATACTATGAACACCCAAAATATTGCTGTTGATTGCATTATCTCTAGTTTCTTTTCTGTTTAGTAGACAACTTACTTGCAAATATGTAGCACATTTTTACTTCATTAGAAAGAATATTATAGCATTTCTTCTTATTTCCTCTTAGCCTGAATTAGGTTAGATTTTCCCACCAATGTTTTTCTGGATCTTATTCTCTTCTATTTCCACTTTTAGATTTCAAAAATTATATTTAAGGCAGGGACCAGTTAAAAGGACATTGTTCAGGCAAAAGATAATTGGTGACCTCCATTAAGAAGGAAAACAGATCAAATATGTATTTTAGAGAAGAGGTTATCAAGTATTGAACAAAAATAAGGAAAAATACTTTTTTGGAATATATATTGCCTTGAATATAGTTAATTTTTTTTTTTTTGATATACCTGTCTTCTCTCATCCACCAAATTACAAGCTCTTCAGGATAGGATTGATTTTTTATATGTACTATATATTTCCCTTAAATTTCTAAGAACAAAGGAAATGTTCAATAAATACGTCTTTTCTTGTCCATTTTTTATTAACTAAACCACAAAATATTTTGTAGAAATTATATTAGATGCCAGAATAAAATATTGTGAGTACTTTAGAAAAAATTATATTTATTCTTCAATTCAGTTTACGTCATTTTTTAGAAAAGAGATTATGGATGTGATCCATCATTTTATAAAAACAAAACTGCATAAATGTAGTGATCTCCTATGGGTAAACTGTACCCATTACTCAAACCTTAATTCTCATATACCCATATATGTGTTCTCTTGGAGTCCTTCCCTTATCACCTCAAAATCAAGTTACTGTGCCATTTATATTTCCAGCTATACTGTCTTTCCTACTATCCAGTTCTCTTTAATTGGTATCATTGAGTCACCTCAAAATTAGTTGGCTGAAATGTACTCTCTCTCTTCTCTCAATTATCCATAGCCCTGTCAGCGGCTCCAGTTTTCTTCTGGTCTTCAAGGCCCACAGCCTCAACTTATCTTTGACTTCCTCAGTTCTTTGCTGCCTCCTCTCTCCATATCTTAAGTTTATTTTCCACAATGTCTCTTGGACTCAGTCCTCCTTCTCCAGTTGGTAGCATCTGTACCACAGTCTCAGCCAGGAGTTACAGATGTTGTAATGATGATGGCAGTCCTTTCTCTGGCCTCTTTATTGTCATCCTCTTATTTCTTTAGTTTGTAAGAATACATTGAAACTTGAAGGGATGTAGTATTTTCTTTTTTTTTTTAAATGAGAGAGGGAATCCAAATCTGGAGGATGAGAATTAATGGAAAGAGGTCAGAAGAATAGTAAAGAAGAAAAAATAAAAGAAAGGAGGACAAAGTAATGATAAACAGATGGTCTACCTTGGGGAATAACGGTAAATAAAGGTGAAGAGATCAGGGGAATGAAGCTTTGTGGGAGGGTATAATTTGGTGATCCACTTGTTTATTTTAGTAAATGACAGTTTTATATATCAGTGTCTATTTGTGATTTTAAAGTAACTCTCAATTATTTATGGAAAGAACATCAAATTCTTCAGTCAGCTATTCAGGGCCTTCTTCATTTTTGCTTATTTTATCTCTCCAACCTGATCTTTCATTATCCTCCCTGTGTATTTCCATTCCAGGCACATCATTACTGTTTCCATCATTAGTAATTGTAGTAAATAAATAGTGGCCCAGAATATATAAAGTACTTTCACATATATCACTTAATTGAACCATCTCCTTCATGTACTCTGCTCATTATCATCTGTGACCTTTCAGGGTGACAATATCTTCTACATTCTGGAAATCCTATAATCTATTTGAAACCCTCTCCTCTATGAATTTTTCTTCAAGTTAATTATTATAATATTACTAATTGCTACCATTTAGCAAGCATCTACAATGTGATGGGCAATTCATTTATAACTTTCAAGAAACCAATAGATAGTATTAATACTCTGATTTTATACCTTTGGAAACTGAGACCCAGAAAGGTCACTTCATTTACCCAGGGCCTGTGGCAAAGATATGTTAGAGCAAAGCTTTTGAACTTCATTCCACCTGACTCCAAAGCAAGGGCTTTTACAGGCTACTACAAAGATCCAGGCCATCTCCCTGTGCTGTGTGCCCTCAAAGTCTTGTGATGCCTTTGAATAGTGTACGTTTTATGGGTTTACTTCTGTCACCACTTAGACCTAAACTTGCTTAAAAGCTGAAACTGCATCAAATTATTTTATACCTCTTTTGAAATGCATAAAAAATACATTTTGTAGCAAATGCTTGTTAAATGTACAAGCTTCCTCTATTACCTAAAATAGTAACAAGTTTTTAATAGCTTTATGATCTGTGCTATGTGTACAACTAATCTATTGTTTCTAACCACTATGTAGTATAATATGGCATATATCCACCTGTTTTTGTTCATCTACTCTACAGTATAAGTATGTTCAAATCACCCCAAATCTCTGCACAAATAATGCTGCCATAGATACACATTTACCTATTCTTATAAACCTGCATGAAAATTATTTGGGACCAAAATTACTGACTCATAGGGTATGCTTATACTTACTATGAGAAAGTAGAACCAGTGTCTTTTCAGAGTGGTTCAACAGTCTCCATCTTCACCAACAGTGCCCTTCCAAAATCCCCATATCTTTGCCAGCTTTTAAAATTGTACAACTTTCTAGTTTTTCATCCAATATATTGTAGTAAAGTGATATTTCAGTGCTTTAGTTGTATTTTTCTTATAGTGAGTTTGAGCATTTTTCTATATTCTTGTTAACCTTTTACATCTCTTCATTCCCTTTGGTCATTTTCCTATTAAGATCACTGCCTTTTTCTTTCTTTCTTTCTTTCTTTAATAATAATTTTTTATTATATTATGTTAGTCACCATATAGTACATCCCCAGTTTTTGATGCAATGTTCCATGATTCATTATTTGCGTATAACACCCAGTGCACCATGCAATATGTGCCCTCCTTAATACCCATCACTGGCCTATCCCAATCCCCCATCCTCCCCCCTCTGAAGCCCTCAGTTTGTTTCCCAGAGTCCAGAGTCTCTCATGGTTCATTCCCCCTTCTGTTTACCCCCCCTTCATTCTTCCCTTCCTTCTCCTACTGATCTTCCTATTTCTTATGTTCCATAAATGAGTGAAACCATATGATAATTGTCTTTCTCTGCTTGACTTATTTCATTTGGCATTATCTCCTCCAGTCCTGTCCATGTTGCTGCAAACGTTGTGAAATCATTCTTTTTGATGGCTGAGTAATATTCCATTGTATATATGGACCACATCATCTTAATCCAGTCATCTGTTGAAGGGCATCTCGACTCCTTCCACAATTTAGCTGTTGTGCCTTTTTCTTACTGATTTGTAGGAATTAGTTACATGTACGAAACTGTCGTCATGTCAATTATCTTCTGCATTTGTTTTACCCCTCTAAGTGTTTCATTCACATTGACTTTTAAGGAACAATTCCTCTTTATCTTTCTGCTTCCTCACTCCTTTCTTTACTTCATTCTTTTTTCTTATTTTCGTCCTCCCATAATCATTTTTATCTCCTCTTGTTTAATGTTTCTTGGGCTATTTATTCATTGATTCTTATAATTAATCATTTATTCACTTATGTAATTGCAGTTATATATTAAATACAACCTAGCAAAAAGCACTGGGCAGTATCTTAGAAATGCAAAGATTGTTGCTCAATCCCTTACCCCTCAATGAGCTCTCTCTCTCTCTCTCTCTCTCTCTCATACACACACACACCTCAAATGCAGATTCCTACCACTTATTAATGGAAAGCATAGACAAGTTTTTAAGAAACCTGAAATATAAAGCAGACCTATTGAGAAAAAAAATCCAGGAATTTTTCAGGCAAGTAATTAAAGGGAGAAAAACAGGGGCGCCTGGGTGGCATGGTCATTAAGCGTCTGCCTTCAGCTCAGGGCGTGATCCCAGTGTTCTGGGATCAAGCACCACATCAGGCTTCTCCACTGGGAGCCTGCTTCTTCCTCTCCCACTCCCCCTGCTTGTGTTCCCTCTCTCACCGGCTGTCTCTCTCTCTCTCTCTGTCAAATAAATAAATAATTTTTTTTTTTAAAAATGGAGAAAAACAAAATGAAACAAACAAATTAAAAAATAGCTCTCAAGAATATTGATGGACAATTGGTGATATAATCTTACAGATTTATCAGTTTGAATAATAGTTGAAATCTGTCCTACCTTTCATTTCACAGATTCTATATCCTCTGCCCTTATGTATATCAGACTTCAGTAATATTTTACTATCATTCATTCCCAACATAGGCATAGCGGAAGGAATGGAGAAAAGAAAGTAATGCTATGTATTGAACCAGAGTAAACAATAGACCATTTACCACTTCATAAGTTGCCACTCTGTTGAGGAAATTTATCTGATGCTGTGGACAGAGAAATTCAAGTAAATTATTAAATATGAGAACAAAAAAGAAAGTAAAAACTGAAATTGCAGGAGAGAAAACATTGTAACCTCAATATCACTTTCTGTTTGAGGACATTATATGTATGATAAAGAAGCAGAAGTTATTCATATAGAATTGCTGGTTGTAGAGTCATAATAACAATTACCCTGAGAGGACTATAGAGGAACTCTTTCTTAGACAAGTCTTCTACTGCTTTCATATACTGCCTTGTAACAATCATTATGCAAATCTGTAGCAGGATTAAAAAAAAATAAAAGAAAAAAGAATTGCAGACAGAAGACCTTTGAGTGTTTTTTTAAAAGCTATTTGTGATGTGCTACATTTACAAAAATGAAATTCATCACTTTGAAAAATGTAAATGTAACCTTCTTTTTTTATACATATGTCTTCTCATGGTAAAGTAGAACTTCAAGCTTCATCTATATTAAGAGTCTTATTTGCTGGTTTGAGCTGTAAAATTCACTCTTTTAGGTAACGGAATAAATGACTACGAGCTAGCACACTGAAAAAAACAGTCAGTAGACTGCAAAAATGAATGACTACTTCACATTTTGCTAATATTCATTCCAAATTGAATTTGCCCCAAAAGAAGTTAATATACTTATATCAAAATTGAAACACATGAGAAAATGCTTCATTGTGTTTTATCACCAAATATTTTATACAGAGGTTTGTATTATTGTTATTATTATCATTAAAGGAAAAAAAAAGCATTGTAGGGACTTGCAATTTTGAAATCCAGTGTTCATGATTTCCCAGTAGTTTATGAAATTACATATTGGATTACTCATTACAACTTTTTTTATTTTCTCAAAAAAGAAATAATAATTTAGTAAACTAACAGAAATCTTAAAAGTAGAAGCACTTAGAGAAGTTATCAAGATCCAGAGTCCAAATAGAAATAATTTCAATATTTACACTTTAATTTTTTATTTTGGTTTTCAAATTTATTATAGTCATGTGTAATCAAGTAAACACTTATCAACTATATTCTCAACAGAAAATGACTATAGTAAATATAAGAACTTGAAAAGCCTTTGGGCAGTTTTAATAAAAGAGTCAAAGTAGCAGTCACCATTCAGAGTAAACAAGATATGTTTTCAGGGTATCTGGCTATCTCAGTCAGTGAAACATGCAGCTCTTGATCTTGGGATTGTGAGTTTGAGCCTCACATTGGGTGTAGAGATTACTTAAAAATAAAATCTTAAAAAAAAAAAAGATAGGTTTCCAATCACCTTCCATTTTATGAAATCTTTCAAACATATTGGAGAATAATGTATTCACAGATAATATTTTAATATATTGCAAATTTATTCATGCTACTCATGGTATAAGTCATTTTCTGAAAGCGATGACGCTCTAGATAACTTTGTGGCCTCTGCTCATCCATTCTTCCATTACCAGAGGTAGCTACTTTTGTGAAATTGGGGTATCTGTTCTGTATTAGTTTCTGTTCTTAAATGACATGTAATATAATTTTTGTGTTCCTAAATTTACAGAGTCATATACATTTTATAATCAGCTGGAGTTAGTTGGATTTTTTAGTCACAAATATGATTTTGAAATATATCCATAGTATTCTATATAGTTCTGTTTATTCCTTTTAAATGCTCTATGCCATTCTACTGTATATAAAGATTATAGTTTTGTTAATCTTCTCCAGTTCATGGTCATTGACATCATTTCCAGTGTTTTGCTACATCAAATTATTGTGTAGTGAAAGCTCTTATGATGTCTACTTGTGGGAAAGTGCACATGTCATTTCTATCATTGCCAATTATGTATATACACTACCATCAACTGTTATTAGAGGTCCTGAGTCTCCAAATCATTGCTAACATTAGACAGAGTAACAGGTCAAATCCATGCTCCTCCACTTACTAACTGTGTGACTCTGACATATTAATTACATAACTTCTCTGTGCCTCTCTTTCTTCCTGTGCAAAATGGGGAGGATAATATCACCCACTGCATAGGACTTTGTGAGGATTGCATAAATGGGAATCTATGAAATATTTAAGAATAATTCTATATATGAAGCACTCTGTGTTTGCTATTTTAGTAATGTTTGGACTTATAAATAGTTGCCCAAGGTGATGGTTATGGTCTTGTTGTTTTAATTGGTATAAAATTTTTTTAGTACTCTCGATTTCTGCAATTATCCCATTATTTGTGGGTTTTGTTTTTTCTTTTCTATATGCGGTTAGAGGGCATAATTTTACCACTCACTTTTTATTATAGATTATAGATCTGTTCAGATTTTCTATTTCTTTTCAAGTCAATTTTGGTAACATATTTCTCTAGAAAATGGCTTATTTTACCTATTTTCAAATTCATTATTAAAAGGCATATGTCACTCTTATTTTTAAAATTTTATATCGAATAGACAAATAGGAAAGTAATTATGAAAGATACTGAATAATATGAATATATTTCATAATTACTTTCCTATTTTCATTCTTATTCATTTGTACATATATATGTGCATGCATATGTATATGTATTCATCCTTCCATAGTTTTATCTATATTTTATTCATCTTTCAAACAAGTGGCTTTCAATTTTCTTGATAATCTTTTTCTCTATTTTATCAATTTCTGTAATTATATTTATTTTATTCTTCCTAAATTACTGGAGTTATTTTTTCCAGATTCTCGAATTTATATATTATCTTTTTTAATATTTAAAATATTAATTCTCCAGTTTATTCAACTACCAAAAATACGCAGGGAAGAAAAAAAACATTAAAATATCAGTATGCTCTATTTTTTCCTTGTATAGATGAAATAGTTTTCAGAGCTAAAGAGCTGAGTATAGTTATACAGATTAATCGGATTGAGGTAAAAATCATGATTTTTAGGTAAAAGTGAATTAAAAGTTGTGTCTGTACAGTTCTTTATTCTCTATAAATTTCCACACTCTTTACCATATTTCCTTTTTCTAAAACAGATGAATTGAGATATAATGTATATACCATAAAATTCATTCTTTTAAAGTGCACAGTTCTGTGGTTGGTAGTATATTCACAGAGTAGTCAACCATTATAACTATCTAATTTTAGAACATTTTAATCCCTCCCCCAAACAAACTCCATATGTATTTAAAATCACTCCCTATCAAACCTTACTTCATCGCTGGCAACCTCTAGTCTGTTTTCTGTTCCTCCAGATTTGCCTAGTCTGGATATTTCATAACAATGGAAAAGTACAGTATGTGGTCTTTTGTGACTGATTCTTTCATGTGACATGTTTTCAGGATTCATTCATGTTTTACCATATATCAGTATTTAATTTATTTTTATTCCTGAATAATATATTTATTGTATTGATATACCATTTTGTTTATCCATTCATTATTTGATGAGCATTTGAATTTTTATTTTTGATTATATGAATTATGATATGAATATTCATGTACAAGCTTTTGTGTGGACATGCATTTTCATTTCTCCTGTTTGTACAAATAAGAGTGGAATTCCTGGCTTGTATGGTAAGTCAATGTTTAACATTTTGAGGAACTGCCAAAGTGTTTTTCCAAAGTGGCTGCGTCATTTTAAAATTCTGCCAGCAGTGCATGAGGGCTCCAATTTCTACAAAAGCCATCAGTTGACATTGTCCATCTTTTTTTATTATAGTAATTCTAGGGGGTGTGAAGTGGTATCTTGTGCTTGATTTGTGTTTCCCTGATGACTAATGATGTTGATCATCTTCTCATTTGCTCGTTGGTCATTTTTATAGGCTCTTTGGTGAAATGACTATTCAGAGTCTTGGCCTAACCTAGGGTCACAAGTGTTCGTCCAATAGTTGCGTAATTTTGGCTCTTATATTTAGGTCTATGATACATTTTGAATTAATTTTTATATATGGTGTGAGGTTTCAACTTCATTCTTTGGAATGTGGAAATCCAGTTCCTCCAGCACATCTTCTTGAAAAGACCATTCTTCTCCCGTTAAACAGTTCTCTGGAGTTTGGGGTATTGGGGGAACTCCAAACCCATCTGCCCCCTCTGGAGACTTGTGGACCATTTGTTTTTATATCTATGGTGAAGCTAAGGACAGGGGAATGGGTTTGGTACATATTGAAACACAACATAATACTGATATCCAGCAGTTTTTCTTGAATAAACATTCGTTGAATTGTTATTAGACTTTGTTGAATTTCTAGAGTTCAGAAAAAGGTGATTTTCACCATTTTGCCAGAGTTTTCACTGTTCTTGTGAAGGAGAGGCTTTTTGGATCCTTATTTCACCATTTAGGAACTGATTCTCTGTTTCATTAATTTGAATTGTTCATGCTTCTTAATCTATACATTTGTTGCCATAATATCTTTCTTTATTTCTGAATTCCTGATTGAGGTCCTATTGGTCAAGAAAATGCTTAGCAATTATTTTTAGGGTTAAAGCATATGAGGGGCTTAACAATCTTTATAACTGATTTTTAATTTAATTCCATTGTGTTCAGAACAGGTGTCCATTATTAGGTTGATTATTTGCCCTCTCTTGAGTCTTACTTTGTGGACTAGAACATGGCCGTTTTATTACACATTCCGTGTGTGCTTAAAGAGAGCATGTCTTCTCTTTTGATGTACAAATTTCTGGTGGACTGAGCGTTTTGTTTAGTTATTTAATCATCTTGTTATTACAATTTTTTATCAGTTTGTGTGGGAGTTGTACTTAAATATCTCAGAATATGATTATGGATTTATCAATTTCTCCATTTAATTCTGTCAGATTTTGCCTTATATATTTTCAGCCTATATCATGAAGGCACACACCATTTTAAGAGTCTTATGTTTTTATCTGTTGTCTTACCATATAATAGAGAAATCTCTATTTCTACAAAAGCTAGTTGCCTTAAAGTTTATTTTGGATAATATTAATATTGCTTCATTAACAATACAATTAATAATTCACGACTCTTCACACATGAAACTTCAGATCATGTAGCACCAAAAGTATTTTATTTAAAAAATCAAGACAACAAGACCTATATAGTTTTAGTGACTTTTCTTTATTTGTGGCAGAGGCAAGAGTTGACTCCAGGTATTATATTGTAGACTTCCTTTCTACATTCAGTTGTAACAAACAAGTCAGTAATTTTGGGTTTAGGAGAGTATAATTTCTCAAACAGAGCATGAAAGTAAGAGCAGTAAATGATCTCTTAAATATTGCTGTAGTAGAAATCTGAGTTCTCCTGATGGGGGGGAAACGTGTTTTACAGTATTTGTCATACTGAATTACCTTGCTCAGCATATATGTCATGACCAAACAATTTTTAATTTTTAGGAGTGTTTCTAAGCAGCAGGAAATGATAATTCCTTCTATTACAAGTTTGAATTTTTATTCTTAAAAATTGTTAATCTTAGTAGAAAAATGTATGTTAGTGATAAAAAATTGTATCAGTGGAAAATAAAGTGAAAGTTTTCTCCCCACTTCAGAACCCCTGTCACCACTTCACATGGCAGAAGTAACAACATTCCCTCATTAAGCCTTCAATAAGTATTCTATGCTTCACCATCATCTAGGTCTAAAAAAATATTTTGTTTTTTTTTTATATAAATGGTATCATAGATTGTACACTGTTTATATCTTGCTTTTTTCAACTTACAAAATATTACTAATTATTCAATATTGGTACACCTGTATCAATCACATTAATTTTTGTGGCCCCATAACTTTGTACTGCATAGTACCATAAGTTATTTAGCCAGCTAGTGTTTGTTGATAAACACTTCCGTTGTTTCTAATCTTTTGATACTACAAATACTTTTGGAAAGCATTTTCTTACTCATCTGCCATTTTTCATATGTAAAACTATATATTTAGAGTAATTCCTTACAAATGAACTTAGTTGGTCAAGGTGTGTGTGTGTGTGTGTATGTATGATGGATATTGCGCATTGGCTCTCTATATAGGCTATAACAGCTTATACTTACATTATTAATATATCACAGTGTCTTTTGCCTACGTTTTAATCAATATAGTGTCTTATCAAACATTTTCATGTTTTAAAATGCATTTATCATTTTATGAGAGAAATTACACACTTTTTAAAATTTAAAAGTTGTTTATATTTTCCTGTCTTTGAATTTTCTCTTTAATACCATTTGCCTATTACTTATTTGAGTATTTTGTCAATTTATAGGAGCTCATATGTATTAAAGAATTTAGTCATTTATTATATTGCAAATGTTCTATGCAGTTGTCATTTGTCTTTTTCTCATACAATTTTTTAATGTATATTAAAAATCATTCTTTTCTTTGGGTCTTCTGTGCTTTGTGTCAAATGGACAAAGGCCTCTTTCATTCTAGAGTTCTGAAAATAATTATTCTATGTTTATTTCCAAGACTTTCACAGTGTCATTTATTACATCAAAATTATTAAGCTATCTAGAAATTATTTTTTGTATTGAGTCAGGAAATTTCCTAATTTAATTTCCTCTCCAGGTACCATAAAACTACCATGTTTCTTACCTTATAGGTCAGTACCAAGATATTTTTTTAAAGATTTTATTTATTATTTATTAATTAATTGATTTATTTAGAACATGAGTAGGGGAGTGGCAGAGGGAGAGGGAGAATTTCAAGTAGACTCTGTGCTGAGCACAGAGCCTGATGTGGAGCTGGATCCCCACAACTCTGAGATTATGACCTGAGTTGAAATCAAGAGTTGGTTATTCAACCAAGTGAGCCAACCAGGTGTCACTAAAATATTTTTTTCAAATTATTCTTTTTTATTGATACAATAATATATCTTAATATCTGTTGGTTAGTCATTATATATTTTCCTTAGAAATTTCCTGGTGAGTTATACTTTTTTAATGTAATCTTTAGAGTTATCTAGTATTATTTTTAAGAAAAGGTATTTGTCATTTTTTCCATCACAGGAGATTTATAAATTAATTCAGGCAGAAACAAGTTCTTTGGGACATTATTTTTTTCATTTTGTTTCTATCTAATAATATTATATGCCTTTCCATTTATTGAAGTCTTTATTCCTCTCATTAGTGTTTTAAAATTTCTTCATTTATCTTTGTGTATTTCTTAATAATTTCATTCCCAGATTCCTTATCTTTTTTCATTGTTGTTGCTAGTGTGCATTTGTTCTTTTTCCATTTTGCTTGTTCTGTTTCCATTTTGTCTTCTTAGTTGGTGGTTGTTTGTAGGAAGGTTAGCGATTTTTGTCAAAAAATCTGTAATCAAGCAGTTTCCTACCCCTTGCCTCTGGCATCCACTGTTCTGTTTTCTGTCTATTGTTTTGCCTTTTCCAAAATGTCATAGAAATGGAATCATATCATCCGTAGACTTTTTTTTTAAGATTTTATTTATTTGTCAGAGAGAGAGAGAGTGAGAGAGAGAGAGAGAACAGCAGGCAGAGGGAGAAGCAGGCTCCCTGCTGAGCAAGGAGTCAGATGCGGAACTCGATCCCAGGACTCTGGGATCTTGATCTGAGACGAAGGCAGACACTTAATCAACTGAGCCACCCAGGAATCCCACCTCTGTAGAGTTTTGAACCTGGCTTCTTTCACTTAATGTATTGCATGCCTATTTATTTCTCATTCAGATTCTCCTCATGAGTCTTTATGGTGCCAATGGACCCAGAGAAGTTTCTGAGACCAAGCTGTTATTCCCAACCCCTTTTTCCAAAAAGTGATTATGGGATTTGCCCCTTAGTTATGCTACCTCCTTTGAGCATTGTGCTCTGCCAGCATTTTTTTTTTTTTTTTAATATTTACAGCTACAGGCATCCTCTCTCAGAAACTGTACATACTTTGAATGCATTCATCAGCCCTTCTCTAATGCTGTGGTGTTTTGGTAACAGATGTCTTCCAGTGTTAGTAAAAGTGGAACTTGGCATTTCTTTCTTTTCTTTTCTTCTTTCTTTTCTTTTCTTTCTTTCTTTCTTTCTTTCTTTGTTTCTTTTTTTTTAATTTTTTTTCTTTTTCTTGTGTGATTTTTCTAAGAAAGAAGAAGCATATCATTGCTTTGCAATTTTGAAATTTTATGTCCCTTTATAGCTATTAAATGTAAATTTCTCTATCAAGTAGCTGCTGCACCTCTAATTTACTACTTGACTAAGGGCAAACTATAAGCCAAAGGATGGGGAAGTTCTTCAGAGCTGAAATGTCAGTAGCTTTGGCACATGCTAAGAAATATCCAACCTCCTTTTGGTGTATTATCATTCCAGTCTTTTTCTCTTATGCAATATCTCTTTTGCTTGTTCCTCTGAGAAGTCTTTGAAATTTAAGACTTATAATAATAATTAAACATTTAGTAAGATATTAAGTATCCACATTTTTAATTATCAATTATCCTGATAACCCAGTATGTTATATATTTTATAAATAAAAAAAGTATTGAGGATCAGGAAGTTTAAGTAAACTTCTCAAATGTACACAGCTAGTTAATAGAAAGGCTGTTTTAAATCCTCATTTTGTGACTTCAAATCTACTACTTTTTGACTACCTCACAGTTACCTCTATATGTGTACTCGCTGTGATGACTGAGCTTATAAAACAAATGTATATGCATTATTTAATTGGATTCTGATAACAATAATTTAAGTTACATTGAAAGGAGGTTATCATTAACTCCATTTTACAGGTAAAGACCTTTTCTGAAAAAGTAAAGAAATTTTCTAAGGCAAGCAGTTGTTTCATAGAGTAGGTTCGCACAAGGGATCCTGATCCAAAATTCAGTATTCTCCCTTTTAAATAACTTTACACCCAGTAGAACCATTTTCTTTACTTCAAAAATGCTAAATTCTGGGTGTAAAATTTTATGGGTATTTGTTCTATCGGGAGCCGTTTGACACTAGTACATGTTTGGTATTTTATATCAGTTAGCTACTGTCATAGTAATGTGTGCAATAAACACAAGACTGTGCAATAAATAACCACAATACGTATAAGATAGCAACAATATTCATAATTATCGTTCACAAGTTCTCAGGCCTTTGGACTAGTTCCTGTGGTCTTGGTTGGGGTTGCTTATACTATCCATTCACCTGCAGGTGAAATAGGTGGCTCTGCTGATCATTGCAGGGCTCTGTCCCATGCTAGCTAAAGGTAGTTTCTTAAGATGGAATCAGTTTCACATTTGTTCATTCAAAACACATTTACTTAATGTTTTAGGAAGAGCTTACTGAAATAGATTCGTGTTCAGTGAAAAAAAATGGCCAGCAATTTCCCTACACCAATGGCAGGCAGCTTACGTTAGCACCGTTCTAAATCTAAGACCTGGTATGTAATACATCCTCCCTGGTCCTTGGTATTAGGGCCATGATAATGAGCAAGGGAAACAAGATCCCTGTTTTAATAAAGGATATAAACAAGTGAGGAAGGTAGATGACAAACAAATAGCAATTCTAAAATATACTTCAAAGAGAATAAATAGGTTTTGGAGATATAAAATAATAAAATGGCCTTTATAAGGAAACTGCCCAGGAAAGACCTCTCTGAAGGATGGAGATTAATAAGAACAGTAAACCTGGTTGCAAATGACAAAAAAACAGTTCAAACTGAGTTGGAATTAAGTTCACTGGCTTACATATCTGAAGTGTGGGAAATGTATAGGGAATATGAAGGAAGGAACTAGACTTAGGGATAATTGTGACTGTGGACTTGAACATCCTTAGCTTATAGACTTGAACATCCCCAGGTCATTGCTGCTTCCTTCTCTGTTTTTTTTTTTTTTTCTTCTACTACAATGACATAAGTAGACTTATACAAACTACAAGGGCATGAACACTGGCATTACTAGGCTTAGAGATTTATGACCTTAGAAGAAAAGAGATTCTTTACCCTCAGCTTGAAATAGTCTCTGAAAGTTTATAGACCTATTAACCTGATTTAGATCTTACATCCACCTCTTGAGCCATGGGAAGAGATGATTATGGCAGCTCACATTCAGAGGATGTGTCTGGACTTAAAATAGAAAAACGAATTTCCCTACGGGAAAGCCCAAAGGAATGGTACTCACATGGAAATGTGGGTAAATCTCTGTAAGCCTGGGTCCCCTTGCTCAAAATGTGTACTCCTCAAGCAAAATTCATGTCTAACTCATCTTAGTATGTCCAACAGTAATTGGCACAGGACTTGACACATTTGCAAAATGATAATGTAATTTTAGTAAATTTCAGACTGTGGAGAAAGCCATCATCTACCCACTTATGGGTAGTATACTCTAACTATAAGGCTGTAACTCTCTTCACAGAAAATCTCTTTTATTGGATCTCTTTCCTTTGTGGAGCTGTAAGCGTGTGATGGGTTAAGAGTAGCAGAACTAGTTTTAGTCAATTCTTAGCAATTTCTATGTTGATGTTTCTGAGGTTTGGATTGTCAGCTGAAGCTCCACTAAGAAAAACCCCAACTTGTCTTGGAATTCCAATAGTTCTTGTATTCTTTAATCAGAATCAGGTGTAGAAAAACCAAGGAATAAAAACATCTTTATACCTTGTTTTAATGAAGATATATAAACCTAAAATTTTCAAGTTTCTTTTAAATGTTCGATTAAAAGAAATTGCTCCTGTAACAACAGAGAATTATATAATAAATTATGCTTGTAAATAATTGGACTTGACCTCAAGTGTTTTATTCTACTTATGAAAACATAAATATTTTTATAAGCCTATTAAAAATAAATTTATTTTCAGATCCTTTTGAAGCATTCATCATCTTTTCTATTCGCCATGAGATCAGAAGGATTGATCTTCATAAAAGAGACTACAGTCTACTCGTTCCTGGGTTGAGAAACACAATAGCACTTGATTTCCACTTCAATCAAAGTTTACTTTATTGGACAGATGTTGTAGAAGACCGAATATACCGGGGCAAACTTTCTGAAAGCGGAGGTAATTTTTAACTGAAAATTCTAGAGAAGTATGCTGTAATCAGATGGGATTTAGATTAAGCTTTGCACTTTTGTTCTTTATCTTCTCCCTCATATGTGTAAAATCAGGGATGTCAAGTGTATGTGTGAAGATATATTGAGGGAGGGGAATGAATTGTGAAAGCCTGTGCTATGCATACCATTTGCAAATTGTGAGCTTTTCCGTGGACATTTGGTGAAGAAAAATATTTATAAGAAATAACTACTGCCTTCCACATACTAGTAGACGTATGTTTGTGAGTTAAATTGTTTTTATTTGGTCGCCATCTTTCAGCAAATTTAAACAAATAATGAATTGTTACAAAGACCACTAATATGAACTAAATGTTTTTATCATAATTTGACTTATCTCTTTTGTCTATTTTACACTTTTCTTAAGTAGCAAGGCTGTGAGATAAATATATGTAATAATCCTTTGGAAATGTTGGATCTGTGTAGCATTCCAAAGTCCAGGTGTTTATATCAAAATCTGAATTTCTCCATAAGTCACCTTTGCAGCTTTGGAAAAATGATAATAAACACGATGTAATTATCACATGTGAATTTGTGTCCTGTGGCATATTGCAAGAGACTGATTTCAAGTGATGGATTTAGATCCTTGGGCTTGGACAGTTAAGGCTCTAAAAAAAAAAAAAAAAAAGAACTGTTAAAATGTCTGACAAAAACACTGGCAATGTCATAAACTATGAAGAGTTATACTATTAGAAAAAAATTAAATTATTCTTTTAATTACAAAAGAAATTAAGAAGTGGATAAATAAGATCATTGGTGGATGTTACCAAATTGCTTATTTTTATTTAGACCAAACTAATGCCTTCCTCTCTTATTTGTAATCATGTTAAATCATGTAAGTCTTATGGCACAGGAAGGGGCAGGGAGTGTGATTTGGGGTTTATCTTTACTAAGGGAAAGTGCAGGAAAGTTATCTTATCTATCATGCTTCAAAAAAGGATGGCCGCTGATGAGTTATAATGCATGTTGCCCCAGGAGGACATTTTCTCTTTATTCTACCCCCGAAGACCAATGTTGATACTAAATTGCACTAATTTTAACTAGCACATCATTCTTTTTCCCCAAATCCTGTGTTCTATTTCAAAAGCAGAAACAAGAAATAACTTTTTGAAATCTAAACATTGTTGTTAGCCTCAGAGTTATTTAAAAATTCTATTTCACTGTCACTGAAAGGGCTTAAGAAATTAAAAATTTCTGGTAGGAAATATCAGTAATTCTAAGTTTGGAGTCTTCTTAGTTTCCATCGTGCCAGGTAACACATTTGCACTATATCTTTAAAACTCAATATAATGCTTAAAAACTCTGTACTGCTGTTAAGTAGGCCTTTGTGTGTGTGTGTGTGTGTGTGTGTGTGTGTGTGTGTGTGTGTGTATGTAACATGTTCCTTGAATGGGTATAAGTGTTGGTTTCCTTTTTTTTCTTGCAGGAGTTAGTGCAGTAGAAGTGGTTGTGGAGCATGGCCTGGCTACCCCAGAAGGACTGACAGTCGACTGGATAGCAGGCAACATATACTGGATAGATAGCAATCTGGACCAAATTGAAGTGGCCAAACTAGATGGTTCCTTAAGAACTACACTAATAGCCGGAGCCATGGAACACCCCAGGGCCATCGCTTTGGACCCAAGATATGGGTAAAGAAGTTTGCCTTTTACAGATTCACTTTGGCATAAAAAATAATCTTTTAAACGAATATTGAATTCAGTTATTTCATAAATTATGAGTCAGATTGCTTATTTTGTACATGTATGTATATGTGTGTATATATATATAATTATGTATATGTATGTCTGTGTATATATAATTTTATATATATATACACATATATATGTATATATATATATAAATCTACCAGTTTAATTTATTAGCATAAATTTGGTTATAAGATTGCTTACAAGGGTACTTTTAGAAGACAGAAATATCTTTTTTTCTAAATATGGGCATTAGGCCCTATTGGAAGCTATTGCAACTCAATTTTGAAGCAGTGATTTAATGAATTTCTCTTTGACATGCCAAAGAGATGCTGTAATTGTTTCTAATGGTTGCAATCCACAGGGCCAGTCTTTGGTCCAAACAGTCACAGATATTAACCGCACCACCTCTTATGTATTTTGTAGGTACATGGAGTCAGTTTAAAAGAAAATTAGTATAAGCTTGAAAGAGTCCAGTGATGAGACACTGACTATTGGGGTGTTGGAAAGACAAAGCACATGATTCTTGAAAACAAGGTCAAATGTTGAGTAACTCAGCTTATTGTCCCTAGTGTTCCCTGTGTGTTCCTCTGCAAAAAAGCAGAAGAGAGACACTGAAAAAGAGGGTTCCAAGTTCTGTTCAGTCATTTATTCTCTGGAGAATCTACTCAACTCTATTATCTTCCCTTAAATTTTAGTTTTTTTCTTTTGTAAATCAGAAATAATATCTTTATCATTGGTTGTTTTTGAGGAGATGGTAAATATGTGGAAGATAATGATATAGATGATATAGATGAGTTATTTATTTCCTTGGTAACTACTTTGTAAATCCAAAACCATCATCAAGGTTAAAGGTTAGTAGATCAGAATTTTTTAAAATTTATTTTTATTCATTTTTTTGTCTCTGTACCTTCAAGTTACACAAAGTCCAGGGAGCACCAGTGAGGAAGGGAAATCAGCCAGGAGGGAGTTTAATGAAAGGCAGAAGAGAGAAAAGGGAGCCTGTGTTTAAGTCAGCTTCCTGACCACATTTTCTGGCTGGTGCTCTGGCTTATACCGCAGCTCAGAAATCAGTAGATTGGGAAGTTGTTTGTTCTTTTCCTCAATTCACACCCAGAAATTAAAGGGCCAAAGCAGGTTGCTCAGAACAGGATTCCAAACTGGCAGCTCTCATTAATATGTTTGCTTTACCTCCACAGTGTTTTAAATTTATTTGAATTACTTGCCCAAACTTAAAATATTGAGACATTTTGTATACAGTCCTGGATTTCTGGCTGCTTTTGAAAAAAACAGAGATCTGGCAGCAAGGAACAAAACAGTAGCTGTATCTTTTAGTTTAGAGATGGGTTCTGTCATTTATACAGTTTACAGTTTGCCCATTTCATTCATTAATTCCTATAATAACAGTTCACTGGGAAAAGATATGTTACGTTTAATGAGAAATTTCTTTTTTAAAAGAGATGATTCCTGAGATTACAAGTAACTTGCAGATCTTGACCCTTTACATCCCATAAAAGTTCATCATCAACAGGGGTTTTACCCTCAATATAACAAATATCAGTGTGAAATTTTCACCTACTAGACCTATCTAAGTAGTACCAGCACCTCATACACAGAAGAAACTTTCTGTATAAGGGAAAGTGATATTTTAGAGAAAGTTGCGGTTTTAGCTTGTACACCAACATGGTAGAAAATCTGTGAATGCTCTCAAATTACAGATGCCACACACAGAGAAAAATAAGACGCAACAAAGAGGAGAAAACAGACACATGAAAGCTTTGAAAATAGTCTGACCAAACAAAGCAGTAGATCTGGGAGTTGAAACTTTATTTTCTATAGCTTTGAACTGACAATGCTTAAGATAAAATTATTTGTCTCACTTAGTTTGCAGAGTATCCAACCTGAGAGGAGAAAAAAAAAAAAAAGGAGAGTGAGAAGACACAACGCACCACCCACAAATACTATTTAAGTGAAAATATCAGATGCTAGTCCAGTGATATAAGATCTTCAGAAGTAATACATCTTCTAAGAGTTGAAAGTTAGGATAAAAGCTAGCCTCTGAGTAGGAAAACCAGATAATGCTTCTGAGAAAGTCGATGCCTTCCATTACTAATTGCTGCTGTGAAATTGTACAGCTGATTAAAATAATTACTGTGGTAATAATTTTTTTCTTGAAAAATGAGTAAATAAATATACTTATGAAATCATTTTTGGTATAAATAATCAAAGTTCAGAAGGCACTACTAATTCATTCAACTCTAGGGAGAAATTGAAAGGTTGACAAGTTTGGGTGTCATGATATGATAGGATTTTTATCTCTAAAAATTTTCCTATAGTGGATTGATACAATTAAGATATGAAGTTCATATAAACACCTGTAAAGCCCAGCTGTGGCAATTAAATTTAAAAACGCAGTGCAAATACGAAAATATTTTCAGGTTTGGGATATTTTAGTAAAAAGTCCGTAATTATTTTTAAACATTGGACCTTTTATAAGGTAGGCTGAGAGCATAGTAAAAATATGTGCGAGCATGCAAACACACACACAGTGAACTGCAAAGCTAAGCACAAGAAAAGCAACATTGAAAAATAATTTAATTTGATTTAAACTCCGCTTACTGCCTTAGTGCTACCTATTCAAACAGAAGCATAAAATTTCTCCCTGTTTCTCAAATAATTCTTGAAATACATAAAGAAGCTGTGAATCAAAATTGATAGGAGCTCCAAAGACACTTGAACTTTTTCTTTTAAAAACAGGCATTTTGGGATAAATCTACCAGATATTTTTTTGAGAATTATGGTCTCTGTAAATAGTGCTATCTTTCCTACTATATCATAAGTTCTCTAATGGCAAGCAAAGTCTAATGGCAAGACATGCTTCCATATCTATGAAATCTTCCCCTGCTCTTGGTATATGTAATTGTGCTGAATAAATGTTTGTTAAATAAATTAATGCATATGCATAGACTTTTTGTTAACATGTAACTTACAAAGCTCAAGGAGAAAGCTGAAAAAGTGAAGTATAGAGTAAAAGACAGCTAATGGGTAATACTGTAAACTTTGTTTACAATAACAAGTGATAGAACAAGTTTGCAACCAGCCACTTTGCTCTGTCAGCATAGCTGAGGAAAAACAAAAACAACAATACCAAACACACACACACACACACACACACACACACCCACCCAAGAAACGAGCTGTAACATTAGACCAATAAAACATGTTTAAATCATGTGAGTTTCCTTCAGCTATGAAGGTCCTTTGTGACCTTTTTTAACAGATGCCAAAAAACAAATATTTTTAATCAACTACTTTGCTTCCCTGGCATAAAATCCACAGGTCTTAATTTTACATTATAAAACATAGTTGCCATCATGCCACGTCCCTTTAGTATTCTGGGTTTTGACCCAGTATCCCAAGTGACAGGTTATTCCAAGACAGTAAATGGGAGTCTTAGGGAGGAGCCATTTTTCTCTCATTGCATTTTAAAGGGATACACTTATTGCTAAGGTGACCTGAACAAGTCCATGAATCTCCTCTGAACCTCAAGCTTAGTATTAGGGAGTAAGAAGCACCAGGAAGTTCAAAATCTACAGGGCACTCACTTCAGTTCTTGAAATTTCATTGCCTCTGTACTTGTGCAGCTGAATGGTGTCCTCCTGCTCCGTTGCGGGTGTTTAGATTTCATTTGTCATAATAACTGGACTCTGCTATAGCAATTGCAATTTGTGAAAGCAGATATAGTAATTGTGAAGATTAGTGAAACATCTAAATAAAATTTTAATTTTATCTGGGAATGTTCCTAAATGAAACTAATAAAGACGTTGTTGCTTTTAGAACCTAAAGATTATAGATAAGTATCCTCTTTTTTTTGCCAAGATCATTTATTTTCACCTTCTGCAGCTTGACCTGATAGATGATAATGGCCCTTTCATGCCTGTAATGATACAAGTTGTTCATGGTCCATTGACCCAATTTAATCCTGATACAGACTAACCCATGAATGCAGGAACTGTAGAATCGGTAGACTGTAGTCTCTTTTTTAAAAGCAATTGTGGCTGAATATTTCCATACGTCCTGTAAGAAGAGATATTCAGTCCTTGTGTATTTCAAGAAATAATGCAGTCATTGAAATGCTAATACATTTTACCCATAAAAAGAAAGTAATAGGGGGAAAATGATTCTTTTAAAATACCACATTATAAAGTATACAAAAGAGTGCCTAGAATTTTATGAAACAATGATCCTTGAAATCAACTTTTTAAATTGATTGTAAACTGACTTATGGTGAAGTTAAGAATACTTTTAGGGGAACTTATTCTAGAACATGTTATTTTATAAAAAGTATTGGAAATTTCCCCACTTGAATTGATGAAAGATTAGGACCATTGTGAGCACTACAGAAGAAACAGCTTAATGCTGCTATATTTAGTGAAGAAATGAAGGAGTCACTCATTTTAGAATTTCTCAAATTATCCCAAGCCATGCTTTTATGGTCCACTGGAAACACATACTTGAAAGTCCACAGTGCCTACTTCTGGTAAACCTACAGTATAGAGAGAATGCAGAATTGTAGCGTTACTGATATGTGTGTTGGAATTTCCACAGCCACGTAAGGCAGAACTCGGTAGAAAGTTACAAGAGACACACCAGTTTTCCAGTTGTTACTCAGGCAAAAGACAATGCTCAGAAGTCTTTGGGTCATCAATCCAGAGTGTGAATTACAGCCTTGCCCAGATCTCATGGTGGCTTATCCACCGATAGACTAGCTATCATTCTCAAATTCATTGTTTGTTTTCAGTGATTATTTTTCCTAATCTTTTTTAAACTTGCAAATCTCTCTACTCTACCTTGTCTGTCAAGATACCACATAAATTTGATTGATGCTGTGTTGGTCTTGTTTCTATTTTAAATCTTATTTTTTAAATCCTAAGTATAAAGGGAAGCTGACAACAACCGCTGTCAGTGAAAAGATGTGTGCATCCAAAATTATATTGGTAGTGAGACACATAATTCTTTCATTCATCGTTTAAAGACATTTAACTACTTAACTGAATAGCCTACCAGCTTTATATTAATTAATCTTTTTTCCATTGCCCTTTATGGCAACATAGTGTATATTAGGTAACTTATAAGTAATATGTGTTATGTAATATACATGTTGATATTTCCCGATAGGCTTTTCTCTTATATAAAACAATTTAATCTTTAAAAATTAGTCTTTTCAGAAAAAAAGATTTCTAGCCATAAAATTTTATAAATGTCCTTTGGTATTTTTAACATTCTTAAAAATTTACCTATTATATTAATTTTGAGTTATTTACATTTTTAAACTTTTTTATAGAAATTTTTAAATACATAAAATAGGATGAATTTTATAATAAACTTCCTCATATTTATCACCCAGCTTCAACAATTATCAACACATTATCCCTGATACATTACTTAGTTTTATCCTTTCTCAGCAGTTTACTTAATTTATTCAAATACTGGTGATTAAACAATGCATACTTCAGATACTGTTTTTGTGGATATGATCCCATACCAGGGCCAGGAAACTCCTAAAGCTGCCCATGAAGCATAAACTCAGATTTTGAGAGACATTCTCTGAGATAAACCCAATCCTACAACCTACTCCTCTGAATCCTTTTCTTGTGGCTTTGACTTATAAAACCAGTCTACCTTCACATAACATGCTGGTGTGACATTTAAACATTGACATTGTATTAATTCTCTGTCTCCATTTCTTTAACGCTTTGGAAATACTTTGAAATTTTGCATTTAAAAAATCATTTCTATGACTATGTGTGTGTGGCATGCTTGTGCAAGCATAAATCTTTTCTGTGTGCTACCATCCCTTGTTCTAAATTGTGTATGTCCATTACTTCATTGAATGCTCCTGATAACTGTGTACAGTTAGAGTTTTTACTTACAGATGAGAAAATGGAGTCAGAGATTAAATTTACTGGAGTAAGTGACAGATATCAGTCTTGATCCCAAGTTTGTCTGACACAGAAACATATATTGGTATAATTATTTAACAACATTTTGAGGCTGCCCAGTGCTTCAGACTTGTCTATGAGTTGCCACTCTCGTCAAGAATATCTACATCTTCATTCTCTCTTCACCATAGTCTTTTAAGACACATACTTACTAGATTTATTATATAATGTATTGAATTGTCTTTTATTCATTTCATATTTTGAATTCCTCTGTCCTAAAACAGACTATATACTTCTCAAAAATTCAAATCATGATGAATACTTAGTTTATACTGCTCCATATGTCCTTACATAAATATAATATTTAAAAAAAAGAAGATAGCTTGAATTGTATCTTGAATTTTGCTCCAGGGGATTATTTCATTTTCCAAGGTAATCTACCACATTCATATACTTAAGGATCATTTAAAATATAGAAGACTGAAAAATAGCCAAATGATATTTAATTATAATGAAGAACAAAGGTATTTTTACCAGTAACTTTACCAGTTCTCACCAAAATGTTGTCAGAGCTGATAATAGGAAAATTTCCTGGACTGTCACTATCTCTCCAGTCCTATGAGTTCTCCCTTCCCAAATATCCATGTTACTCATTGGGTTCTGCTATGAAAGTAGAGAAGGCAACGACCATTTATTGATTAGCAGACATGCTCCTACTCCTCTGCCAGATGTTTTCCCTTTGTTATTTTATTTAGTGACATGACATTAAAGAATTCGATGTTAAAAGCATCAGAGCAAAAGTTAGGCTGCCCGGTTTCCCATCTCCCTCTGCCACTTGCTAGCTGTGTAACCCAAGTAATTTAACTTCTCTAAGCTTGTTCTCCCATCTCTAAAACATAGATAACTTTAGCCATAGTCTCATGATTGATTAAATGAGATAATCTATAAAGCACTGAAAATAGTATTTAACATTTAGTAAGCACTTAAAAAATTATAGCCAGTTATGATTGTGGAGTTATTGTGTAACTGTATTAAATATACTATAGAAACATGCATCAGCAGTTTAAACCACTGTCAATTGAACATAAAACATCCATTGCCTAATAGCCTTAAAAATCAAATGCAGGATATGAGCCACTAAATGCCCATTGTGTGGAACTGTCTGTGCACCACAAATTTGTAAAGTCTCAAATAATATTAAAAAAAAAGTAATTAAAAAATTTAAAAAAAAGTAATAATCTTAAACATATGAAAAATGACATTTTAACAATTGCATGTTTCTGTATATACCAAAGTATAATGATTTCCTCTGTTTTCCCTCTGTATCCTCTCTCATATGACCTATTTCATTGCTGTGAATCTCAACGTAATCTCCATACTGATGACTTATAAATTCATGTCTCCAGCCCTGCCTTCTTCTCCGAACTTCACCCTGGCATACCACACAGCTTCCTGAATACCTCCTTTTGGATGTCTTGAAAACTTGAGATTAAAAAAAAATTTTTTTTGAAAGTAAACTTTTGATTGCTCTGCACACCCATCCACACTCAATTCCCAGGTCTTAGAATCTGTTTCTCTTCCATTTTCCCCATTTCACTTATGGATTCCCTGCACACCCTCCCCCTTGCCCTGACTCTGACTTTACTGAAACAAGAAACACAGGCACCTATGATTCATTCTCTACCTCATTTCCCTATATTACAGTCATCAGATAGTCCTGGCAGTTCTACCTCCAAATTTACCTTCCATTCACTTGAATTTGAATCATTCACTCTTCTTCCCTGCCACTACCATATTCCAAACCACTGTCATCCTTGGCTGTTCCTTTAAAATAACCACCTGATATGCCATATTCTCACCTCACTATCATCCACTTATATATGATACCACATTTCACCCCTGCTTAAATGTGCTTCTTATTCCCTTGGAATAAAACCCAAATAATTGCCTTAGCCTACAAAACCCATTAGGTTGCATTCTTCAAATCCATCTTCTTCCTTTTTCCTCCTTACTCACCCCATTGGTTTTATTTCTGTTCCTCAAATCACCCACTTTTTTTTTTTTTCCCCCTGTTAGGGCTTTCATATCTGCTGTTTATTTTGCTTGTCATGTTCTTTATACTGTTCTCCTTATCTTTTAGATTCAGTGTAAATACAGCCTCCTCAAAGTCCTTTTTTGTTTTTCCTCATCACCTTCTCTAAGTAGATCACTTACCTGCTATCCTCTCCCATAATGAAAGTTTTCTTTGGCATATTTTAGAAGCTGCAATTATATATGCATGTGGTTATTTATTCTGTCTTCTCCACTGGACTCTAAGCCCCAAGTGGGTAGACAATATATCTGTTTCTTTTGAGACTGTTTGCCTGCCAGTGTCTAGCATATAGTAGGCACTCAATAAATATTTGTGAACTGAATGGCTGAAACAATAGCATTATTTATTTCTCTTCAGAATTCTTTTCTGGACAGATTGGGATGCCAATTTTCCTCGCATTGAATCTGCCTCCATGAGTGGGGCTGGAAGAAAAACCATCTACAAAGACATGAAAACTGGAGCTTGGCCTAATGGACTAACTGTGGACCACTTTGAAAAAAGGATAGTTTGGACAGATGCCAGGTTTAAAAAATGATCTTTTTCTTCTGTATTTTCTGTTGCCTTTCTTGGATAGTATTTATAAACTCAAAAGGTACCCTAACATGCATGTATCATGTATACACACATTGAAATTGGTGGTGATCTTTGTTTTCATTATGATGGTGGTGATTTTTGTTTATTTTTGTTATGGTGGGCTTCCCCGCCCCCTTTCTGCATATCAAATACAGACCCATGAAATATTTTTTATAAAATATTTCCTCTGGCATTTATCTAAGTAATATAACACCACTGACTATTTGAATAAGTTCTGATAAACTTGATATATTTACCTTTCTGCAGGTCAGATGCTATTTATTCAGCCCTCTATGATGGAACAGCCATGATAGAAATCATCCGAGGTCATGAATACCTTTCCCATCCTTTTGCTGTGTCTTTATATGGGAGTGAGGTCTATTGGACGGACTGGAGGACCAACACATTGTCAAAAGCCAATAA
Source organism: Ursus arctos (assembly GCF_023065955.2). Classification (NCBI taxonomy): domain Eukaryota; kingdom Metazoa; phylum Chordata; class Mammalia; order Carnivora; family Ursidae; genus Ursus; species Ursus arctos. The sequence goes on along the minus strand of NW_026622763.1, from coordinate 24,497,840 downwards.
GTGGACAGGGCAGAATGTCAGTGTGATTCAGAAGACGAGTGCACAGCCATTTGACCTTCAAATATACCACCCCAGCCGTCAACCCCAGGGTAAGTGCTGGTGGTGAATTAACCACCAGAAAGTATTTTCACCTTAATCATATAATATTTGAACTGTAAAATAACTTCTATAAGTTATTAATATTTTATGTATTGTGTTGTAGAAGTGGTTTCAGCCTTTATTTTAATTAGTTCAGAATATTTTTTCTCTCCTTTGTCATTTCTTTCACCTAGCAATAAAGAAATCTTAAAAATTAAGGGGTTTATACAAAGTCCGCATGTTGTTAGTCACTGCTTGTGTCAATAAAGGATACTGTGGGAAGTTGTAGAAGGTCTTCAGATTTGGAATCTATCACCTGATTATGATCAGAAAATTAGATGAGAACACCAAGGACACGTTGTTTCCCCCAAATGATCTGTGGAACTATATTGGGAGGTAAAAGAATGGTATATATATATATATATATATATATATATATATATATATATATATATATGAGCATCTCCTCGAGCTTTTCTCTTTTAAGAGAATTGAGTTTACATGAGTATGTATGCCACCTCTCCCCATGTATTCCACATTTTGCTTCAATAGTAATCTCCATCCTGGCTTTGTGATTTCATTTCTTCTACTCAATCCTTGCCAGACATTCTTAATTCTAAGTCTTACATTTCTTTTTCTTATTTCTTTTTTCCCCTGCGTAGTATGGCCATTTGGTGTAACATCAGCTCATCTTTTTGTACCTTTTGATGGAGCATTCTCCTTTATAATGTGCACCATAACCTATGAGAATCTCATTCCAATGTAAATAATGTTTCTTTATCATTAACATATTTTTACTTGAGACATCTGATGCCAAGATGACACCTGTTCCCTAGAGGGTACCTTTTTTTCTCCCTCTTTCAGTGTAGAGTAGACAGATCTTCCACTTTCAGAAATGCATTTGCATTTCTGGTCTTATGGACCTCACTCCAAGCCTTATTTTAAATTTAAATTTGTGTTATATTCTTTACACCTAGACATGACTAAAATGCTCACCTCTGTGGTCCTTAAATTCCACTGCTATCCTTTTTCTTTCTTCAATACTTGATCTTCATTCTCTATCGATACTATTTCTTATACCAAAATTTCCTCATCTGTAGAATTTTCTGTGCCTTCTCTCTGACAGAGCCTGATTGAATCTGATTTCCTTCCCAGATACTTCAATTTCTCAGTTTCAATTTTCTTATATAAGAGATCCTTCTCTGTCATGTGGGAGTTTATATACACCGTGTACTATGTGAGCAATCATGTTAATCCTTTTTTATCACCCATAAGTTTTTTGCTCTTTTCATCCCACAAATCTGTACAACATGAGGACGTTAAGGGGAGAAGATACAGCTTAGTCACTTTTGTGCTTAATTGGCATTCAGTAAATATATTGAATTTGAGTAAATTGAAATAAAGGAGGAAATCATGATTCTGACCAACAATGGGCCACTAGTACAATAAGAAAAAGATGTTCTTTTCTAAAACTTTCTTCAGCATGGGAGAGTATCTACTCATAAACACTGTATGTTGATGACAAACACAGGATTGGTTTTAATTTTTATAAATGCAAAAATATGTACTTACATATTTTTGTGCCCCAGACTGGTATTTTTTAGGAACTGTAATTTTTGTATTAGAGAAATTTGAATGAACTGGACCCTGAAAAATGTCTGGGTTTATGTGTTACAACATTTCCCTCCTCAAAACAGGATCAATGTATTTTCATTTCCTAACTGTCTGATGTGCCCACGTTGACATGAGCCCTAGCAAAGTAACAGAATGGAAATGAAAATGACACTTTCAAGCTCTTCTGACATTTTCATATATATAGAAAGGAAGTAAGACATTCAATGTACAGTAGACCCCTCCTCCATGCTTTCACTCTCTGTGATCACCCATGGTCCAGAAGCAGAAGATCCTCCTTCTGAACTATCATTAGAAAGTCAGTGGTAACCTAACACTGTATTACAATGCCTATGTCGTTCACCTCACTTCATCTTATCACATAGACATTTTATCATCTCACATCATCACAAGTGCAAGGGTGAGTATAGTATGATAAGATATTTTGAACCAGAGAGAAAGTTACCACATTCACATATATTTTATGGTAGTATACTATTATAGTTGTTCTATTTTATTACTAATTATTATTGTGAATCTATTACTGTGCCTAATTGATAAATTTGACTTTATCGTAGATAACGTATCATAGGTGTGTGTGTATAGGAAAACACATGGTATATATATATAGGGTTTGGTACTATCCATGGTTTTAGGCATTTACTTGGGATGTCTCCTTCCCAGATTCATTCATTCCCCTGTAATTCATTTGGTGCTGGGGAGATTTTCTTGACATCTTTATTTAACTTGAAAGATGATTTATATGAGACTCCTCCAATCTGCATAAAATAAGGAAGTTTTTACTGTATGGATCTGATTTAACATACAGGATTCAGGGCAGATATTCTAGTCTTTATATACCTTTAGAGAATGTCACCTGTAGTAAGACCTTGTTATTTCCTAAATGAAATTCAGTCGGTTTCCAATTTCGAGAATGATCAGAGAACATTCTACTTTTCGCCATTATAAGGATCACTGAACATATAACAATCATTATCCATCCTGTTTATCTGCTTCAGTGAAGTAACACTTCCACTGCTAGGGGAAAAAATGTTAAAAAGATGCAGGAATGTATTGACTGTTTTATTACCAGGGTAGAATTACAGTAAAAATGTTGACAAAGGTTCAGTGTTAATATAAGTAAAATAATCATAGCCTCCTGTTTTCTGGTGACTAATAATGTGAAGTTCACAAAAAAATAATTAATTTTAAAAGACATGTCATTCAATGTTGTAAAATTAAAATATGTCTTTAAAAAATTAAATAAATAAAGGTTAGAAATATTATTTGAAATTATCTAATCCTCCAAGTAGGAAATCAATGATTGTTTTAACACCAATTATCATACATTCGTCTTGTACATAAATTTCCAGGTTAGTTATTGAACACTTAAGCAAAACTTTTAAAAAAAGAAAATGCATTTTAGATCCTTTGGTTCCTAATGTTGTTTTATAGGGTTAACAAGAAACAAATCAAAGCTTAAACATATGCACTATAAAGGAGCAATTGTGGGTATTTTAAATCTTTTTTTTTTTTTTTTTTTTTTTTTTTTTTTTTTTTTTTTTTTTTTTAATGGTATGAGGAAGCTGAGCTTAGAGTTAATGGCATGGCCTTGGTAGCATGACTGCTTGTGTTCAAACCCCAACCTTATGACTTACTAGTTGTATGATGTTGGGCAAGTTACTTAACTTCCTTAGGCCTTGGTTTCTCCATCTGCAAACTAAAGAAAATTATAGGGTCTGTATCATAGGATCTAGTAAAAGAGTTTAATAGTCATTTAATGAAAATATATTAAACATTCATGAATACATGAAAAGGTCTTGGAATAGTGTCTCACATATAATCAGTGTTATGTGTTTCTATGCTTAAGTAAATCAAATTTTAAAAAGTAATAGTTGTTGGGGTTCCAGGGTGGTTCAGTCAGTTAAGTGCCTGACTCTTGATTTCAGCTTAGGTCATGAGCTAGGGGTTGTAAGATCAAGCCCACGTTGGGATCAATGCTAGTGGGGAGTCTGCTTGATATTCTTTTTCTCCTTCTCTTTCTGTCCCTCACCCTATTCTCTGTCTCTGTCTCTCTCTCTCTCAAATAAATAAATAAATCTTTTTTTTTTAAAGTAATAGCTGTTGAAATCATATCATTTTCCTAACCTCCTTTTGTTGAAATTTGGGTTTCATTATTTTTTTTTTGAGTCCTTTTTGAATACATATTGTCTCATATTTAAATAACTTATACTGGGCTTAACCTCACACTTCTCTATATCATAGCAATTTATTTAAAGAAAAATGCCAATAAAAATGTGAATCATAGATCTAAAGAAGAACAATATGGTTGATCCATCAACAGAATTCAGACGTTGTCAGACAACAAGACTATCAAACATACTCTCAACTGTGGACTCAGGGAAACAAACTGAGGGCTTCAGAGGGGAGGGGGGTGGGGAGATTGGGATAGGCTGGTGATGGGTATTAAGGAGGGCACGTATTGCATGGTGCACTGGGTGTTATATGCAAATAATGAATCATGGAACATTACATCAAAAACTAAGGATATACTGTATGGTGACTAACATAACATAATAAAAAATTATTATTAAAAAAAAATACTCTCAAATGTACACCCATTTTCCCAGCTCCCAGAGCAACAAACATCCTGACATTTTTTCTTGTAGCTGTTTCAACAGGGATGTTGAATATCACAGTAATGAATAAAACCATCACTGTTTATTGAACTACTATGTGCCATTTCGTTGTCACTTTTTTTCCCCTAATCATTAGAATCATCTAACAAGATAGTTATTTTTATTTTCTATAAGGAAACTGAAGCTCAGGGTAATAAGCTGGCTCAGAGTAATAAATTTCATCAAAGGCAACACCAGGGTCCCAATGATCATGACCAACCCCCCAGTCCATGCTTCACTGTTTTCTAAATTAAGAAACCTTTTTCTTTCTTTTAAGTAGGCTCCACGCCCAGCATGGAACCCAGTGTGGGGCTTGAACTCAGGACCCTGAGACCAAGACCCAAGCTGAGACCAAGAGTCTGACACTTAACCAACTGAGCCATGCAGGTGCCCCCAGAAAGCTTTGTATCTCTTCAAATTTAATGTCACATTTCATTTTTTAAATTTTTCATCTTCCTTTTTACATATAGCATTCTCCCCTGTTATCATTGATGCCTTATAAATCTCTTCTTAGTAACTATGTATTTCACAGCACATGTGACTATCAAAATGTGCTCAATGATTCATCTATTATTGGATAGTTTGATTTTAGTTCATTTCTATCCTATCATAAATAATTTTAATACATATTTCTATATATAAATATTTATATGTATTTAACAATTTTGGGTTTTGTTGTTGTTGTTGTTGTTAGAAAGTCATGATCTTTAGTTGCCAGAAACAAATAGATGAACATAAGCCCTTCCAAGAAGCAAAGTATCACTAAACCCTAATGAAAATTAAGTTATAGTCTTTCTTGTATGGTTTTATTATTTATTTATTCATTTTAAAAAATCTACTCTCTTGGCAACTTTCAAATATGCAATAGAGTGTTAATAACTATAATCACCTATACTGTACATTACATTCCCCTAGCTTATTTATTTTATAGCTAGAAGTTTCTGTCTTTTGACCCCTTTCATTTCAACCAAACCCCACCTCTTCCCTCAGGCAACCAGCAATTTGTTTTCTGTATCTGTAAGTTCAGTGTTTTGTTGTTGTTGTTTTGCTTTGTTTGTAAGTTTCCATGTATAAGTGAGATCATACGGCATTTGTATTTTTTTGTTTCACTTATTTCTCTTAGTGTAATGCCCTCAAGGTCCACACATGTTGTTGCAAATGACAAGATTTCCTTCCCCTTTTATGACTAAATATTATATATATAAATATATATACACTAAATATATATATACTAAATATATATATACTATAATATATATTAAATATATATATATACTATTTATATATATACTATATCTATATCTATCTATAGTATAGATATATACTATATATATATCTATATATATCTATATATAGATATATATATACACACACACATACATATATATACCAAATTTTCTTTATCCATTCATCTATTGATGGACACTTAGATTGTTTCCGTGTCTTTGCTATTGTAAACAGCACTGTAGTGAACACGGGGGTGCATATAACCTCTCCTGTGCCAAAAAAGCAAAGCAAGAAAGTTTAGAATAAAGTAGGGATAGAAACTAGTGGTTGTATGTTGACAGTTACTGTAGGGACTGAGGACAAAAATTTGAATATAAAATATTAGGAAATTTGGAATAAGAACTTTACATACCATGTACTGTAGTTTCACACTGGCTATGATAATCACATTTTATCCCCATATGCTTTAGGAAGATTTATATATATTTATTCTATTCCACTGATCAGGTTGATAACTGGACACTTTAACCTAAATTCTCTATTTTCTATATCTGCTGTGTATTGGCAATTTATAGCATGTTGTTGATACTTACGTCCACCTACTGGATAAACACTTGGGAGGATGTTGTTTCTTTAGCATAGAGAGAAGTTGCATACATCAATATATTTGTTACTTTTATAATAAGCAAGAACACCAAAATCATAGATTTCCCTTTAAGGTGAAAATGAATAATTAACATTTATGAAACCATCTAATTTAAATACATCTTTATCAGTGAAACACAGCTATTAATTGAATAAATTTTGAGTGCATTAAAAAACAATAGCAACAATAACCAGATTTATAATAAACCATTTTTGAGAAGTGTTTTAGTTTTGTTTGGATAATGAGATCTGGGCTTGTATGATTAAGCATTAAATTAAAATTATATCATCATCCTGACTTTGTGATAATAAGAAAGGTATGCACTTATATTGTGTTTTTATTAATCCTTTACAGGTATTACTTTCAATCTGCACAAAGATTTACGGGAAAAAATTCTCCTTCTGAGAGGCTTTCTCACTTCAAATCCAGATACCAATTATAAATCTTCACACAATTCAGATTTCACCTCCTTCATGTTCATGCTTAACACCATAGGAACTTCCTTAGCACTTAGAGCTTGTATGATTATTTAATATTTTCCTAACACTGTTTTATTTACCCAACTACATTATAAAATATTTGAGTAAGGGAGTGTCACTTATTTATTTATGTCAACTGCATAGCTAAATCCTTTATAATAATATTAATAATCATAACAATATTAGCTTCTGACACTTGTTAATTTTCATTGCAATTCTGTGAGGAAGGTTTTAGCAACATAGTTTTATAGATAAGGGATCTAAGGAAGTTAAACACTAAGTAATTTTCTCAAGGTCTAATAGCCAGAGGATGTTTGTTCAATTATCTGACATGGAGAAAAGTGACCTCAGAACTCTTGCCTTAACCTCCAAGCTCTATAGGAAGAAGTCATGAGTTCATGTTTGAGATTCTCCTTGGAATTGTTATTTCATGTCACTAGATGGCAGAATAGAGTCAAGTTTTGTTGATATTTACAAGGGACAGACTAATTTTTACCTTCTTGGAGCTTATAGTCTAGAAGGGGAACAGACTAACTTAACAACGAAGATCAATAAAATAACTGTAATTACGGATGGATTTTGAATGTAAAAGTATAGTAAATATATTTTAAAAGGTAGTAGGGTGAGGTTGGGCAAGGATCAGACCATGGTGGGATTTAAATGGTCCTTTCAAAGAATTTTATTTTTTGTCCTCTAGGATAGATGGTTCTAATGATTTCACACTTGAATGTGCATCCTAATTACATGCAGGGATCACTAAAACACAGATTTCTGGGCTATACTCAGGAGATTTTGCTTCAGTAGGTCTGGGGTATGGCTTGAGACTTGCATTTTTAACAAGTTCCCAGGGGATGCTGATGTTGCCTAAAGAACCACAGTCCTAAGTGAGGGAGAAAATAAGTTTTAAATATTTGGCCAAAGGAGTGAAAATAGCAGATTTGGGTGCTAGAAACTTGACACCATCTGTGCGAGGGATGGCTTGTGGAAAGACAGCACTGCAGATAGGAGTCTCACATGGGGTCGATCCCAGGATCCCGAGATCACGACCTGAGCTGAAACCAAGAGTCAGATGCTAAACCGACCAGGCACCCCGGATATTATTCTTTATTTGTTTTCTAAGCTACCGTATTAGCCTGCAGGCCAAGGTCTACTGATACCTAGTTTAAAGGATAAACAAAAAGTCAACTTTTGACGCACTTAATTTGAGGTACCTCTGGGACATGATTGAATATTCAGGGCTGTAAAGGCAAGGAGAGTTTGAACTATAAGTAGAACTTTGGTAGTCATTCAATTTTAGGTTGAAGACAAGAAGACAGATGAGATTCCCAAGATTATTACAGAAAAGAGAAGAGGGCAAGGACAGAGCTTTGAAGAAAATGAACACTAAAGAGGAAGGGAAGGCAGAATGCTGAGGAGGTGACCAAGGGATTTCAGAACCAAAGAGAGCACGGTCAAACAAATAAATAAACAAAACAAAACAATGCAAAACAAAACACTCAAAAAACAAAAAAAAACTAAAGAAAGTTTCAAGATGACAGTGACCAACACAGTTAATTCTCCTGGAGAAATTAAGGAAGACAAAGACATAAGTATATTCATTGGATTTGGCAACTTGGAGGTTGGTCAGCCATAATTTTATTTAGAACGATTTCAGTGGAGTTGTTTTTAGATGGCCTAGTGATCATAAGTATGTCTGAGGTTAGGTATTATTATGAATTTTCAAGTCTTTTTACTAAAAAAATATAATTTATTAAACAAAAGAACAATGCTGTTAAGTAACACAATGTAAATGCAAAAAAGACAACCTTCATAATAATTAGCTTGTTCAATGTCATAATCAGGAGGAACACTCTAGAACCAGACTTTTGGGCTCACATTTTAACTTTGTCCTATCTTGACTGCATAACCATTATCTATCCTGTTTTTTTTAATCCGGAATATAGAATCATTGCAAAATGGTAAACACGTAGTTTCTTTTTAAAGCGCTTAGAAGATAGCTGACAAATACTAAGCACTATATAAATGTTATTAAGTAAATGGTAGATGCATAGATAGATGGACAGATAGACAGACATAGACACAATTTCCTTAGTTACTTTGTTTTACGCATCAGTATCCCTCTCTTCCCCTTATAAGAGGAGTTGTTTGTAAACATGGGAAAGTACAACTTTCTTCTTTTGTTTGCAAACCTTCTCCCATCCAGCAGGTTGGCCTTCCTCTGTGTCCTCTTTCAGCTCAAAGATGTTTTCTTAATCACAACTTCAGTTGCGATTTAATACCAAGTGGAGTTCAGTTTTTTTCATGAATCCAGAAAGATTTCCCTGTTGTTGTTGTTTTCAGTTTTCTTCTGTATTTCTTTAGGTGCCATGATTGGAATCTGTTCCTGAAATAATTCAAGAATGTGATTGTCACTTTAAATACAGAGTGTTGCAAATACTTTATCTATTAGACTTTCACCAATTACAAGATGTTTTCCCTTTTTGAAGAAACTTTTCTCTTTCTGAAAAGAACTTAGTTCAGTGGGGACCTAATAAATATTTGTTGGTATAAACAGTGCTGTTTTCCAGGAACCATTTTATTTTACTTTCAAAGACAGGCTTCTGACTCAATCATCCCTTTCAATTTTGTTCTTGAAACTCACAATGACTGGCAAATGTGCAAACTATTTTATATAACACATTAATGACAATATCCTTTGGCAAATTCAAAACCCAGAGACAAAATGAATGAGACATTAGGAGTTTATTCACAGTTACAAGAATTAGATTAATTAGATTTTAAGAAAATTGTACTCCAAGGCAGTATCCATCCCACATCCCTGCTTTGTAAAGCATCCATGAATCATTACGAGAATGAACGAGTCTAAGGGAATTGGTTCATTTAGAGGGGTAGTATGTATAATGGTTAGAGGCTCATACTCTAGAATCTGAAACCTATTTCCCTCTTAATAGTTATGTGATTGTAAGTCTTTTTTTACCCTTTTGAAAGTTAAGTTTACTTTTCTATAAAATGGTTTTTTTTAATAAACAAAAAAATAAAAATGGGGGTTTGTTTAAACAAAACTGACTAGTAAGAAGAATAAAGGAAATAATGCTTACGAAGCACTTAGCCCATTTTCTAGCATATTGTGAAAAAATAAATTATTTTATTTTATTATAATTTATTTATAAAAATAAATTATTCCATTTTGGAACCTTTACTCTTTCCATCAATTTTTATCTCACTTGCCTATTATGTTATGACAATATAAGGAGAATTGTGGGCTGTTTCTTGAAGAGCAGTTTTAACATTGAAATGATATATGTGCCTACAGTTGCTTCAGGAAAATATTTCTGTAGAAAATGAAACTTGTATTGGCAACATTTATAAGAAAATTAGCTGATATTATTTTTAAAGATAAGATTCTAGATTCTAAGAATACTAGTAATATCATTGCCCCTTTAGGGGACAAAATGTCACTTATAAAACTTGAAGAAGGAGGGATATCATTTGGGGTTGTAAATATATTTAATCATAGGTGATATTTATCAAATTAATAGGAACTTTTAAGAAAAAAAAAAGAAATACTCTTGAACCCATTTTTCAATGTGGTGGGGGTGAATCTCAAATATTTGCAAAGTGCTTAAATTGTCTAGTTCCACAATTTACTATATGAAGATCTAATTACCTGTCATAAAAACTAAATTTCTCTCTCCCTCCATATATTTATATGTTTGCATAGATGTAGATGTATATATACATATATCTGTGTCTGTATATAGCATATGTGCACCCTCCATCCTACATATTATTAATGGTGTTAAAAATACATTGTTTCCCCTCTTTTCTTTTGGTTTGGTCGGTTTGGTTTGGCATGTTTTTTGAGGGAGTGGGGTGAAGGGGCAGAGAGAGAGAATCTTTTCAAGCTCCATGCCCAGCATGGTGCTCAATGTGGGGCTCGACCTCACAACCCTGAGATCATGACCTGAGCCAAAATTAAGAGTAAGGTGCTTAACCGACTGAGCCACCCAGGCACCCCATCCTCTGACTATTTAGTAGTGTCACTTTATTTCAAATATTTATATACTATCAAAGGGGATTTATTTTATTTTGCATGAATTCTATTTTAAAATGCTAATATTTCTAAGAAGGGTAAGCTGGTGTGAAATAGTTAAATCAAAATGCTTTCACCTTTACTTGTAGTTGATATCAGCAACTTTGAAAAGATGAGGATTCTGACTGAGGTGAAGTGAAAGGCAGGTGATATCAAAGCAAGGGAGGAATTTTTGAGATTTGAGTAAACCTGTGAGTCTTCCATAATGAGGTGCTTAGAACTTCATGCAGTACTGAGAGCCTGGTAGAAGAGAGACAGGAAATGAACAATGAAGAAGAAAAATGAGAGTTGAAACATGCCAAAGACATGTTGCTACCTCATTCCAGCTATTGATATAAAAAGACAGAGTGGAACTCACTTTCTCCTCTTACAAATTTTTTTTCCTGTAACACATAGTCCTCTGTTCCCAGTACCAGTTATATAAACTAGCACCCAATTTAGTTTCTTAATGAATCCTTCTGTGCTATCTTAAAACCATATTATAAATTAATGGGTTTTGTTGGTTCATCTGAAAAAGTTAATTACCATTTTTATCATTATTTCTTTGGCAAAACATAATAGAAATATCAAACAGCTAACCTGCAAAAGAATTTATATGCAGGTAGTAAGTTTAGCTGCATTATAAATTGCTATTTTTTTAAATATGCAATCTACCTTGGAGCAGTAGAAAAGATTAGTAAAAAAAGAATCATCAAAATTCTTTCTTCTTTGGTATGCTGTTTGATGTACTTGCCTAAGTCATGCAAACCTAAGTGATTTAGAGCCCTGCATTCATTCAAATCCACTAAATGCTGAATCCATGGTTCTACTCCAAGGTGAGGACTTTTCAGCCTCTACATTGTTCACATTTTCCACCAGATAATTCCTAGTTGGGGGGAGAGGGAGGGCTTTCCTTTGCGTTGCAGGAAGTTTATTGGCATCCCTGGCCACTACTATGCCAGTACTATCTCCAGTCAACCAAAAATGTCTCCATACATTCCCAAAAGTTCCCTGGGGGAGGGGGAGAATCCCTACCAGCATCTTCACCACTGGTTGAAAACCACTGTTTTAGATAAGAAAGTTTTTATGTGATTATAAAATTATCATAAAGATAGAAACTTTGATGCTTATTCATTCAAATCATACAGCAAGTGCAATAAATAGCAAGCAAATTAAGATATCAGAAAGACACCTAAAGTCACTTCCTTAGAATAACTGAAAGTTCATTGGTATTTTAAGATACATATCATCACTAAATATAACATATTAAATGTTTGTTTTTATCCTTTTACAAAGAACTGTGCATAAATAAATGGAAACAGTATTTGTGGCTCTTAGAATTTTTTTCATTGAAATACAGATATTTTACGGAAGATCAGATAAGAATTTTTAGACATTTTGTCTTCTACCCCATAAAAATAGAGTACAGTATAAAATTAATCCATGAAATATGTTATAGTTTGATGAAAGTAGCTCCTAGTATTGCTGGGGTCTGGTGAAACTAAAGCAATAAGAACATCTTTCACATGCACGTATTTTGTTATATGTGTGTGTTTTGAATAAGAAATTCATTCTAGTTCTTCAACATCGAATGTTAAAATTACAATTTGAAGGTATTGGTCAAAAGTAAAATAGAATTTGGGATTAGTGTGTAATTGTAAGATCCTTCTGAAAATGCATTTCTTTAAAAATATTAAATTATTTTCTAAAAGGAAAATATAATATAGATAAATTATTTTATTATATTAATAATTATTTTGTACCAATAAAGTTTATTAACAGGACGAATATTCATTACTATAAAAAATGACTGCATGGGAGAAAGAAAAATCTTCCACTTATCTAACAAATTGGATCCTGGCATTCTGCTTTGAGCAGAATTTTATTATGTAAATAAATATCATACATATTTTATATTGCATCAATATTTGCATACATTTTATTTGAATTTAATGGATAAAATAATTGTTTCGGTTTAAAGGGTTTATTTTTGCTGGTGAGAAACTACAATTAAACATAGTTTGCATGAAATATGAAATTATCTTCAATGATATTGTTTTTTTCACAGAGCACACATCAGTCTTATGTGATTGCATAATTAACATTTGGTTGTCTTATAAAGCATTGTAATTATACATTATTTAGTCTCTTTACCTACAGCTATGATGTGCTTTAGAAGATTAACTCACTTTCCAAATATTTAGATTCCTGACACTTTAGAACATACCCCACATACATTGATGAGCATGCATATGAAGCCAAATGTCTTAAGTCTAACACAGTAATACACACCAGAGAAATTTTAGGAAAAACAATATGTTATGTACATAAGTCAGTTCCTGCCAACAAGACACCGATACTCAAACTCAGATATTGACAAATTAAGGCCCTCAGACTAAGTTCAGCTTCCTGCCTCTTTCGTAAATAAAGTTTTATTTGAACATAGCCAAACCTTTTGATTCACATACTGTTTTATGGTTGACTTTCTGCTACAACAGAAAAGTAGAATAGTTACTATGAAGGGCATAAGGCCTGCAAAGGTGAAAATATTTACTATCTGGACTTTTACAGAAAAAAAAAAAAAAAGAAAATGGCCAATCTTTGATTTATCTGTATATACAGACATAAGATGTATGAATATAAGTCACAGATAATTAGAAAACAAGACAGTAAACAATAAATTGTTTAATGCCTTGTATAGTCAATAATTAAAACTAACATTTAGTAGTGAAAGAGATCAACCTTTGCTACCTTCATTAGAAACTGTTCTGTGGAAGAAAAATGACTTAAGGTGATTCATGAAGAAAGGTTAACATGTTGGTGATGAAATTCTGTGGGAGAAGTGTACCATGTGGAAGTGGAAAAGGACAAGCTATAGATATTCAGAGAACAATGAGGAGTTGATTTGAGCATGTGCATAATGTGTATGCAGAAGAAAAGCAGGCATAGAGGCTGGAAGTTAGGGTGGTATCTTAGAAAGAGTGATTGGTATGTTCTGAGCAGTACCACAGATTACCGGTTACACGGCCATAGAAGTCGTTCAAAGGTGACGAAATAAAACTTTATGTTGGAAGAGGAAAAGTAAAAATGGAAAGAAGGAAACACATATTAGGGAAAAACAGATAATACTTGATAACTTGATAATACTTGATTAAATATGGTAGTGAAAAAGAAGTGAAAAAAAATGCTCTGAAATTTAAATTTTGTGAGTTTGAAAGGTTGAGAACATCTTTAACAAAAACAAATAGAGTGAATCAGGATAAAACAAACAAAACACACAAAAAACACCTGGAGGTTAAAGTACATAAAATAAACAAGTCTGGCCAATGCCAAAGAATCATGGGGGGCAATGGTAGGAGGTAAGATTGTGACTTTGTGAGGTAGACAGTGGGAAGCCATCCAGAATTTTTCAGCAAGGCAGCTATATGATTAAGTCTGTGTTTTAGAAGGCTAACTGTATGCAATGGGGAAAAACTAGAAATCAAGAGATTACTTAGAAACTTAGTGTAGCAATCTAAGAGAGAAATGGAGAGAACCTAAATTGAGCCAGTGACCATAGAATTGCTGGGAATGGTGTACAATTAGAGTACAGATTCTTAAACCCCTTGGTGTAAGAACTATGTCTTATCTACTATTAAATTCAAGCTTTTTAAAAGTAGGCAGAATAACTAGGTACTTCATAAATATTTATTCAATGCATAACTATATATATTACATATATCTGTAAGGTTCTTTGTTTGGCCAACTTGAGTTTAGATAATATGAACTATCAGTACACTCAGTCTGCACAGTTCTGTTTGCATTTCATCCGTTAAGATTGCCTCTAGCATTTCATTGACTGGTCAGCTTTTCCCATCTCCTGGATACAAATAAAGGGGATAGCCTTAATCATGTAGGAATTTATAACCTCTGTGTTGATACTGGATTCTGCAATAGTATTTCTTATAAAATAGTTAATTGTTTGATATCAAGTGTTGGCAAACCTTTTCTGTAAAGAGCCAGATAGTAAGTATTTTAGGGCTTGGTGAGCCGCATGATCTCTACTGAAACTGCTCAACTCTGTTGTTGTTGTGTGAAACAGCCATTAACGACGTGTAAACTAATGAGCCATGGCTATCTTATAATAAAACTTTATTTACAAATGCAAGCAGTGGATTATATTTGGCTCTGGGTTCACCATTTGCTAATACCTGCTTTATATTAAAATGTGAGTTTGTGAATCAAATTCCTTAATTTGGTAATTTGGTGTCTGTTCAATTGCATGATTAGAAAGAAACTAAAAATATTTAACAGCATTATTTCAAAGTGAGAAAAGATAAATATTGGAAGTAAAAAGTCTTGGATTTTGCACACTGAAAGCACAAAATATTGTGAATACTAAGTGATAGTGTTATCATTAATACAGATAGGCTACAAAGCAATGTAATTTCTTACTTGTGCATACAGAAAGTAAATATTTTATTTTTGCTTTTAAAAATATTTTATCACAATTATAGGATGTTGAGAAGAGCTAGTATGATTCTGGGCCAAAAATAGTGATGTTCAAAGTGAAATCCAAGTACCTATCATTGAGCTGTCTTGGATTATGCTTTTAATTTCCTTGAGAGGAATAGCATTTCCTATGTCAATATTTTTAAACAAATTTCTCCTCCTCCTTCCTCTTCCACCGTTTACTCCTCTATTTTTTTTTTCTTTCTGTTTTTCTTCTTTTTCCTCACCCTCTGTTCCTTGTCTCAAGTGTTGAAATTTGTACTTTTACCACTACAGCTAGGTCTCCCTGACTCTAGGTATTTAATGTTCTCAAGCAGTGCCCCTTGCTTCTGCCTCCTCTCCTCCAACATCTTTCCTTAATAACTTTTACATCTGCTCTCTTCCTTGTCTCACCTGCAATTCTTTGAGGAATCTAATTGTAACACACAAATATAAAAAAGAAGAAAATAAAATATATGGCACTTACTCCATGTGATAGAGGGACTTGGATTCCCAAGGAATCTCTAGACTTAGGCTTCCGTTCTCTAATGGTTTCATTCTTAACTGATTCTTTTTTTAATTGAGATAAAAATTAGTATTTAATATATGAGTTTCAGCTGTATATTATAATTCAACTTTGTACACTACAAAGCAATTACTACCATTAAGTCTAGTTACCATCCATCACCATACAATTGAGACCTATCACCCATTTTGCCTAACCTCTCAACTTCTTTCCCTTCTGATAATCAGTAATATTCTCTGACTTCATTTTTGTTTTCTTTTGTTTGTTTGTTTTGTTTTTAGATATATAAGTGAAATCATACGGTATTTGTCTTTCTCTATCTGACTTATTTCACTTAGTGTGATTCACTAAAGGTCCATCCATGTTGTCACAAATAGTGATTTCCTTTTTTATGGCTGTGTAACATTTCCTTGTATCTATATTTATAGAGATACACCTATATCTATATGCCACATCTTTTGATTGATTCATCCATTGATTGACACTTAGATTGTTTCCATATCTTGGTAATCATAAATAATGCTGCAGTGAACACAGTTTACATATTTCTCTTTGAATTGGTATTTTTGTTTTCTGGGTAAATACTCAGAAGTGGAATTGCTGAATTGTGTTAGTTCTGTTTTTAGTTTTTTGAGGTATATCCAAATAGGTTTCCATAGCAGCTTTACCAGTTTACATTGCCACCAACCGTGTGTGAGTGTTCCCTTTTCTTCACATCCTAACAGACATTACTTCTTGTCTCTTTGACAAAAGCCATTTTAACAGGTGTGAGATGATAATCTCATTGTGGCTTTGATTTGCCTTTCCCTGATAATTAATGGTGAACATCTTTTCATGTGCCTGTCAGCCATCTCTATGTCTTCCCTGAAAAAATGTCTATTTAGATCCTCTGTCCATTTTTTAATGAGGTTGTTTCTTTTGTTGTTGTTGTTGAATTGCATGTTCTTTATGTACTTTGAATATTAGCCCCTATATATGATGTGCACGTATCTTCCTCCATTTAGCACCTTGCTTTGTGTATTGTTGATGATGTCCTTTGCTGCGTAGAAGTTTTTAGGTTCGAGGTAGTCCCATTTGTTTATTTTTGCTTTTGTTTCCATTGCCTCTAAAATTAGACCAAAAAAAGAATTACTAAGACTAATGTCCAGGAACTTACCACCTAAGTTTTCTTTTGGAATTTTATGGTTTCAGGCCTTACATTCAAATCTTTTATCAATTTTGAGTTAATCTTTGGTGTAAGATAGCAATCCAGTTTCATTCTTTCACATGTGGTTATACAATTTTCCCAATTCCATTTATTGAAAAGACTGTCCTTTCCCTATTGTATATTTTTTACTTCTTTATCATAAAATGATTGAGGGTATATGTGTGGGTTTATTTGGGGGCCCTGTACTCTATTCCATTGATATATTTGTTTCTTTTTAATCCTGTACCATTTCGATTAATATAATTTGAAATCAGAGAGCATGATACCTCCAGATTTGTTCTTTCTCCAGATTGCTTTGGCTATTCAGAGTCTTTTGTGTTCTATACAAATTTTATCATTATTTGTCCTAGTTTTGTGAAAAATGCCCTTAGGACTTGCATAGGGGTTTCACTGAATCTGTAGATTGCTTTGGATATTATGGACATTTTAACAATATTATTCTTCCAATCCAGAAGAATGATATATCTTTCCACATATTTGTGTCTTCAGTTTCTTGTATCAGTGTGTCTTGTAGTTTTCAGTGTAGAAGTCATCTTCTTAAATTTATTTCTAGGTATTTTTTGATGTAATTGTAAATGGGATTGTTTTCTTAATTTCTCTTGCTGACAGTTCATTATTAGTGTATAGAAATGCAGCAGATTTCGGTGTATTGATTTCGTATCCTGCAATTTTACTGAATTCATTTATAAGTTTTAACAGTGTGTGTGTGTGTGTGTGTGTGTGTAGTATTTAGGGTTTTCTATATATGGTGTGATGTCATCTGCAAATAGTGACAGTTTTACTTCTTTTTTTAAGTCAAATGCCTTTTATTTCTTTTTTTTTACCTAATTGCTATGACTAGAAGTTCCAATACTGTGTTTAATAAAAGTGGTTAGAGTTTATTGTCCCTGATCTTAGGGGAAAAACATTTAGCTTTCTCATGTTAAGTATTATGTTAGCTGTAGATTTGTCATGTATGGCCTTTGTTATACTGAGGTACATTCCCTTCATACCCACTTAGTTGAGTTTTTATCATGAATAGATGTTGAATTTTGTCAAATGTGTTTTTCTGCATCTATTGAGTTGACCATGTGATTTTTATTCTTCATTTTGTTAAAGTTGTATGTCAGTTAGATTGGATTGGGAATGTTGAACCACTGTTGTACCCCTGAGGATAGCTACCACTTTATCATGCTATGTAATCTTTTAATGCATTGTTGAATTCTATTTGCTAATATTTTATTGAGGATTTCTACACGGATGTTCATCAGAGATATCAGCCTGTAATTTTATTTATTTTGTGGTTTTTTTTCTAGTTTTGGCAGCAGGGTGATGCTGGTCTCTTAATTGGAAACGTTTGCTTCTCTTTAATTTTTTGAAAAAGTTTGAGAAGCGTAGGTATTAATCTTCTTTGAGTGTCTGGTAGAATTTACCAGTGAAGCCATCTGGTCCTGGATTTTAATTTGTTGGGAGGTTTTTGATTATTGATTCAATCTCCTTGCTTATAATCAATCTATTCATATTTTCTATTTCTTCATAATTCAGTCTTGGAAGGTTGTATGTTTTTAAGAATTTATCCATTTCTTCTAGATTATCTAGTTTTGTGGTATTTAATTGTTCATAGTAGTTTTTTTAATAATCCTTTGTATTTCTCTAGTATCAGATGTAGCATCTCTTTCATTTTTTATTTTATTTATTTTTTCAAAGAACCAGCTTTTAGGTTCCTTGAACATTTGTTTTCTTAGTCTCTTATTTAATATATTTCTACTCTGATCTTTATTATTCCCTTCATTCTACTAACTTTGGGCATTATTTGTTCTTTTTTTACTTCCTTTAGGTATAGAGTTAGATTGTTGATTTGAGATTTTTCGTATTTCTTCAGGTTGCCTGTAAATGCTATAGACTTCCCTCGTAAAATAGCTTTTGCTGCATCTCACAGATTTTGGCCTTTTGTATTTCAATTTTGATTTGTTTCTAGGTATTTTTTTTTTTCTTTTTGGATTTTATCATTGATCCATGCTACCCGTTTGGTAGCATGTTGTTTAAGCTCTACATAATTGTAATTTTTACACTTTTCTTCCTGTACTTGATTTCTAGTTTTGTACTGTTGGGGTCAGAAAAGATGCTTGATATGATTTCATTTTTTGTGAATTTATTGAGACTTGTTTTGTGGCCTAACATATGATCTATCTTGGGGAATGTTTCATGTGTATTTGAGAAGAACATCTATTCTGCTGCTTTTGGATGGAATGTTCTGTATATATCTGAGTCCAGCTGGTTTAATGTGTCATTTAAGGCCAATATTTCCTTATTGATTTTCTGTCTGGACATCCATCCATTGATATAAGTGGCACATGCAAGTCACTATTATAGTACTGTTGTTGATTTCTCTCTTTCAGTCTATTAATATTTGCTTTTGTGTTTAGGTACTCCTTCATTGTGTATATAAATACCTACATAAATACTTAGAAATGTTCTTAGAAATCTTCTTGTTGGGGGCACCTGGGTGGCTCAAGGGTGCCTGGGTGGCTCAGTAGTTGAGCGTCTGCCTTCAGCTCAGGACATGATCCCGGAGTCCTGGGATCGAGCCCCACGTCGGGCTCCCTGCTCTGCTGGGAGCCTGCTTCTTCGTCTCCCACTCCCCCGCTTCTGTTTCCTCTCTCGCTGGCTGTCTCTCTCTCTGCCAAATAAATTAAAAAATAAATTAAAAAAAATAAATTAAATTAAAAAAATAAAAATAAAAAAAAGAAGAAATCTTCTTGTTGGATTGACTATTATGTAATGCCTTTGTCTTTTGTATAGTTTGTTTTGAAGTTTATTTTGTCTGATATAAGTATAAACTACACCAGACTTTTTTTTTTCTCTTTACTTTCCATTTGCATAGAATATCTTTTTTTTTATCCCTTCACTTTTAGTCTGTGTGTGTCCTTAGATCATAAGTGAGTCTCTTTCAGGCAATATGTGGATGGATCTTGAGTTTTGTTGTTTGTTTGTTTGTTTTGTTTTATTTATTTTTTTCACATTCAGCCGCTCTTTGTCTTTTGATTAGAGATTTACTCCATTTACATTTAAAGAATTATTGATAGGTATGTACTTATTGACATTTTTTTTTAATTGTTTTCTGGACGTTTTTGTAGTTTGCCTGTGTTCCTTTTTTCTTCTTTTACTCTCTTCCCTTGTGGTTTTGTGTTTTTCTCTAGTGTTATGTTTAGATTCCTTTCTTATTGTCTTTGGTTTATCTACTATAGATTGTTGATTTGTGGTTACCATGAGGTCCGCATATAACACCATATATAGAGAGATAGATGGATAGAGATACACACACACATACTATCTATTTTGTTGATAGCAGCTTAAGTCTGAACACATTCTAAAAACTACATCTTCATTACCCTCCCCTACCATGTGTTCTATTCTTGATGTCACATTTTACATCTTTTTATTTTAGGTATCCCTTAACTAATTACTATAGCTATAATTAATTTTAGTACTTTTGTCTTTTAGCCTTCATATTAGCTTTATAAATGATTACTCCATTACTTTTATGATATATTTACATTTATTAATGAGTTTTTTAACTTTCATATGTGTGCTTGTTACTAGTTATTCCCTTTTCTTTTTACCTTAAAGAATTCTCCTTAACATGTTTTTAAGGCCATTTAGTGGTAATGAATTCTTTGCATTTTGCTTATCTGGAAAACTCCATTTCTCTTTCAATTCCAAATAATAACCTTGCTGGGTAAAGTATTTTTCAATGGAAGTTTTGCTTTGGTTTGTATTTTGTTGTTTTGTTTTTCCTTTCAGCACTCCGAACATGTCATCCCACTCCCATGTGGCCTATAAACTTTCTGCTGATAAATCTGCTGATAGCCTTAATGTTCCCCTGTATGCAAGAATTTGTTTTTCTCTTGCTGCTATTAATATTCTCTCTTCATTTTTAACTATTGACATTTTAATTATAATGTATCTTGGTTTGGATCCCTTTGTATTTAATTTATGTGGAACTCTCTGTGCTTCCTGGAACAGGATGCCTAATCCCTAATTTTTTCCCCTACATTTTGGAAGTTTTCAACCATTCTTTCTTTTTTTTTAAGTTTTTATTTAAATTCCAGTTATTTAACATACAGTGTGTATTAATTTCAGGTGTAAAATCTAGCTATCCATTGCTTACTTACAATATCCTGTGATTATCACAAGTGCCGTCCTTAATACCTCCCCTATCCCACTGCCCACCTCCCACCCCCAGGAACCCTCAGTTTATTCTCTATAGCTGAGAGTCTGTTTTCTGGTTTGCCTCCTTTTTTGCCTCCGTATTCATCTGTTTTGTTTCTTAAATTCCACATATGAGTGAAATCATATGGTATTTGTCTTTCTCTGACTGACTTCTCTTGCTTAGCCTAATACTCTCTAGCTCCATCCACGTCATTGCAAGTGGCAAGATTTCACTCTTTTTATGGCTGAGTTATAGTCCATTGTATGTATATGCCACATCTTCTTTATCCATTCATCAGTCAATAGGCATTTGGGCTCTTTCCATAATTTGGCTATTGTTGATAATGCTGCTAAAAGCATCAGGGTACATGTGTCCCTTCAAATCAATATTATTATATCCTTTGTGTAAATACCTAGTAGTGCAGTTGCTGGATTGTAGAGTAGGTCTATGTTTAACTTTCTGAGGAAACTCCATACTGTTTTCCAAAGTGGCTGCAACAGTTTGCATTCTCACCAAGTGTAAGTGAGTACCCCTTTCTCCACATCCTTGCCAACACCTGTTGGCTGTTCCTTGTATTGTTGATTTTAGCCATTCTGACACAGGTGTGAGGTGGTATCTCATTGTGGTTTTGATCTGTATTTCCCTGATGATCAGTGACGTTGAGCATCTTTTCATGTGTCTGTTAACCATCTGTATGTCTCCTTTGGAAAAATTTCTGTTCATATCTTCTGCCCATTTTTTAACTGGATTATTTGTTTTTTTGGATGTTGAGTTTTATAAGTTCTTTATATATTTTGGATATTAACCCTTTGTCAGATATATCATTTACAAATATCTTCTCCCATTCAGAAGGTTGCCTTTTAGTTTTGTTGATTGTTTTCTTCACTATGCAGAAGCTTTTTTATTTTAATGAAGTCCAATAGTTTATTTTTGCTTTTATTTCACTTGCCTCTGGAAATATGTCAAGAAGTTGCTATGGTCGATGTCAAAGAGGTTACTCCTTGTGTTCTCCTCTAGGATTTTGATGGTTTCCTTTCTCACATTTAGGTCTTTGATCCATTTTGCATTTATTTTTGTGTATGGTATAAGAAAGTGGTCCAGTTTCATTCTTTTGCATTTTGCTCTGCAGTTTTCCCAACACCATTTGTTGAAGAGACTTTTTCCCATTGGATATTCTTTCCTGCTTTGTCAAAGATTAGTTGACAAAATAGTTGTGTGTCCATTTCTGGGTTTTCTATTCTGTTCCATTTATCTATGTATCTGTTTTTATGCCAGTACCATACTGTCTTGAACAGTCATTATTTCTTTAAATAAATTATCTACCACCCTTCTCTCTTTCTTCTATATCTGGGACCCCTATCATGCATATGTTATTCTGTCTGATATTGTCCAACAGTTTCCTTAATCTACCTTCACTTTTATTATTATTATTATTATTATTATTATTATTATTATTATTTTCTTCTTTTTGCTCCACTGATTGGATGATTTCCACTGCCTCGTCTTCCACATTGCTGATCCATTCTTCTACTTAGTCTAGTTTGCTGTTGAACCCCTCTATTGTGTTTTTCATTTCAGCTATTGTAATATATTGTATTGTAGTCTTTCAACCTCTTTTTGGTACTTTCTTATGTTTTCTGTCCCTTTGTTGAAGTTCTCACTGTGTTCATTCATTCTTCTCCAGAGTTTGGTGAACATCTTTATGAATATGACCTTGAACTCTTATCTGGTAGATTACTTACTTCTGCATTGTTAACGTCCTTTTTCTGAGCTTTGTCTTATTCTTTCATTTGGAATATATTCCTCTGTCTCTTCATTTTGCTTGACTCTCTGTTTTTATTCTTATGCATCAGGTGAAACAGCTACCTCTCTCAGTCTTGAAGCAGTGGACTTGTGTAGCAGCTAACTTTATCTTTCAAACTGTTTTAGCTTGTGTGTGTTTCTCAGACCTTTGTGATTGTGTAAGTAACCTGTTGCAGGTGTGCCAAAATCTGTCAGTGTTCCAAAAGGAGGGATTTTAGACAGTGCATAGTTTTAGTCTAATTGTAAGCCAGATTCTCAGGCAATAGCTTTTAAGTTGTATAAATAGAGTCTTATCGGTTCATAATTGTAAACCATGCAGATTTTCAAACCCGAGAGATCTGGACAACAGTTTTAAAAATTATGGCTTTAGACATATGTACCTCCCTCTTCTGGGAGATATCAGCAAAGATATTAGAGGGCACTAATATGGTGATTCTTTACTTAGGTTTCCAGAGGCACCTCTGACCTCTGGATGTCCTCAGGCTTAAGCTCCAGAACAAGAAAATAGGCATTTTCACACAAATACTGGGGGAGTGTTTCAGTCTACTGTTTATGCAGTGCCCTGGGGGTTGTAGCCTGCCAAGGTCTGTTTCTCCAAATGTTTTAGACCCATGGGGCCCAGAAATGTAATCCCCCCTAGCCAAGAGATCTAGATGCTCAAGAAGTGTCCCCCGTGAGGGCTGTACATCCCTGCCAGCTGTGGTGAGACAGGCAGTGGCTCTGGTGCATGAAGGTGGGGTGCTTGGCTGGCCAGCTAGAGCTGGGCAGGCTGTGGCTATGGTGTGTGGGGTCAGGGTGCTCTGACTGGAGCTAGCAGTAATGCTTGAGGAGGATTTCATCTGAAACCATGTCTCTGCCTCTCCTACATGTCTCAGTGTGGCCCTTTTATCCTTTGCTGTGGAGGTGGTGTTTAGCTAGCTTTCAGGTCCCTTTCATAGGGAATTGCTCTATATATATGGTTGTAGATTTGTTGTGTTCATGGAAGGAGGTGAGTTCAGGATTCTTTTATGCCACCATCTTAAAATCTCTCCTTAATTGATTTTCTTAGAAAAATGTTTCTGAGTCTTTCATTTCCTTTGATTGATTGATTGATTGATTGATTTTTAAGCAAATGCAAAGACATTGATTATTTTTATTACCTTGGCGGGGAGGATGCTAAATACTGGCAAAAACCACATTGATTATCAAGTACAGTTAATTTCTTATATCCTCTACAATTTTATTATAACTCATTGATTTTTAGTCTTTTGCCTTAAAACTCCACAGGACTGACATTAACTACTCTGAACAATAGGTCCACTTGTTAGGAAGTTAAAATAGGTTGAAAACTAAAATATTGCTGGTGGGATCAGAAGTCGTAACACTTTTCTGCCTTTAATTTAGTATCCTTATTCTACTAGAAAGATTATATAAAATAAGATTTAAGAGAATAGTTATTGATCAGCTAAGATTAAAATCTTATCCAAAAGGCATAATGACAGAACACTAAACACAAAACAATAAGAGAATGACATTGAGCTGCAAAATTTAATATTCCATTCTAAATTTGAATATATTATAACTTAGCTATGTGGTATAGTCTAGCAAGTCTGTGTAAGTAGAAAAAACTTTAGCCAGTTAGTAGAGAAAAAAAAAATGAAAAAGTAGATGTCTTAATAATGAAGGATGTTAAACATTTCTTTACTTAGGCCTCTGATTTGATAAAGAGCATATGATCTGAAGGAGGGATATATATGGAACAACAGCAGTTTCCTAGGGAAACACTAAGAGTGGTGTGCCAAGGCAAGAAGGGAGTCTATATGGTAGGTTAGGAAGGTAACAACATCTACCCAACTGAGACACTCAATTCCTGGATTATGATTTAGTTGAGCTTATTATAAACTAAATTTGATAATTATTCCTGTTTCTTTCTCAGACAAAATCCTTTAAAAAATCTTTGCCTTTAAGGCAAATGGATGCATATATTTCAACTTAGAGAAAATTAAGGGAGTTAACTTAGTTGTTATCTTTGAGGAGGAAAATGTTTTTATTAATGTAATTGCTATGTATGATTGTCTATTATTATCATATTAATAATCCCTGTAATGGGTGCTATATAGGGAACTTCACTTTGAATCATTAAGTGAATAACCCTTGTCAACCTCAGAGGTTCCCTAATATATTTTTTTTCTTTTTCACTGTTAATATTTCACTGTGTAATTACAGCTCCCAATCCCTGTGCAGCTAATGATGGCAAAGGCCCCTGCTCTCACATGTGTCTGATCAATCATAATAGGAGTGCTGCTTGTGCGTGCCCCCACTTGATGAAGCTTTCCTCAGACAAGAAGACCTGCTATGGTAAATTTCTTGAAGTTCTTATCTAAAATTCGAATTGAATTCTCTCAAATTGTATTAGCATTAAGATTTTCCTCAAAGCGAAGCAGAAGAGGCTTTTAATGTCCTTAAAAACATTGAGGTAGTGCTATTTCCAGACTCTATTGGTGATTCGTCCACTTTTGGGAAGACTGACAAATTCTTTAAATATGTGATATGCTGCACTTTTCTATTTATTACCTTTTTCATTTTTTTCTTGCCACTTTCTTATTTGGTGTGTTAGCAGAATTTATCTCTACAAAACAGAGAGATTTGTAAGTGAAAGTGTATTTTCAGAAAGTGATGATGTAGGTAACTCATGTAACAAAGAGGTACTTAACAGCTTTAATCTCCTCCTGCTCTTCTAAAGTTATTTTCACATCATTTTATAGGGAATTATCAATTTGAAGGGAAAAAAAATGAAGTAAAATATATAACTTTGAAATATTTCTTAAAACTATTTAAACAGCACATTTAAACTAGAAAAAAATGATAATGAAGTTTGTGACTGAAATCAGACTGTGGGTTTTTTTTTTTTCTGTTTTGATTTGTTTTAATTTTGAGTAATTTTTGTTTATTTGCAGAGCAATTACTTTTAAGGTCAGAAAAGAGTGTACTCACAAAGTCTTAACTCAGGAATGTAGGCACATGTTGATTTAATTAATGACATATAATCTTAACATATCACAACAACAAAAATTCCAAAGAAATCAATGAAATAATAGAATATCTGTGACTTCCATTTCTATTTAATCTCTTATTTTACAAACTCAGTTAAGAAAGGTGCCTGTGGGGAAAAAATTGATGCAATGCCTCAAAATATTACTTACCACAGATTTTAAAAATGTGTAATAAAGCATGCTTTCACATCCTTTGAGCTCCAATTTTGATAAGAAAAGCCTGAACATGATTTTTTAAATCCATGTTTAATTTTATTCAGAGGTAGTATAACAAATATTCTTAGGCCTTCAAAAATCATTTAATTGTGTTACAATTAGGTACAAAGAACAAATATGGTTGTTTGACATTTGCAGAATTCATGTGTTTTAGCAATTGTTTAAAATTCTAAGATCAAATCACTGAGAATTTCTTGGTATTTCTAACTAAAGAAAAACAATGACTTAAGAATTAGAACTTGTTTTATATTTGTTTCTTAAGTACTTTAACTTAAATAATAGATAGATCACTTATGCCCATCAAATCTTGGTTATGATTTTCTGGTGTTAAAATTCCCTTAAATCATCAAGTAATATTTTAGAATTTTTAGATTGCTTCAAACCTGCCTAGCTTATAAGAGAAAAACATTTATTTCTATTTCTTTTCTAGAAATGAAAAAATTTCTTCTATATGCAAGACGTTCTGAAATCAGAGGAGTGGATATTGATAATCCATATTTTAACTTTATCACGGCATTTACAGTCCCTGATATTGATGATGTTACTGTGATAGACTTTGATGCATCTGAAGAACGTTTATACTGGACAGATATTAAAACACAAACCATTAAACGGGCCTTTATTAATGGAACTGGATTGGAAACTGTTATTTCAAGAGGTAAGTATTTTGCACATTACAACTTAAAAAAAATGTCATTCAATTTATAATAATCACAAGTCTCTTTTGTATTCTTTTTTTATTATCCAATTCTATGTTGTTAATTGAAAGTTGGAATTGATTATTCAGAGATTTAATAATATGGTATGTCTTTACAATTGTAGAATGCTATAATTATGTTGTGCATAATAGTCTGATAACTAGAAAATTAGTTTCAAAAGAAGAAAAAAATTCAAAAGGGATCTCCTTAAAATTTACAGATTTCTAAACAAACATATTTGAAGACTCCTTTTTGCTGATGGGGGAATAGCAATTTGTGCATACAGAAAATATAGGATATTGGGAAGGACTGGTTTCCCCCTCTGAGTCAAGCTTATTATCAACTTCTTTTTGAATAAATTTCTACAGAACTAGACTACAAAAATAAGACAGGGAACTTATTTCTGTCCATCTCCTGACCTAGCAGGTTAAATCATAGGTTATTGATAAATGTTGTTAAATTAACCATTAAAAAAAAAAGTAACTTTCCCCAAAGTAGAAAATATAGTTGAAGTAAAGTTAGACATACATGCAAATCTAGTGGTTGAAGTCTAAATATTTAGAATTGAATTATCCTAGTCTTTGTTTGAATCTTGGTGTATTGTGATTTCTGGATCAGTTCTTATTGTTCTTGTTGTTGTTATTGTTATTTTTAGTAGCTTAGTGTATCTTCATTGAGTATCTGCTCTTTTCCATGACTGCAAAACCAAACAAGACAGTTTCTGTTCAATTTTATGTTCCATAAGCATTAGAGAGTGATTTGGAAGAGGATAGAGGAAAGGGTGATCAGTAATCCATATAGATATATCAAACTCTCATGCTTTGAAACATGCTAAAAATTTAAAATCAGGCCTTATATGAGGAAAGATCAATCTCCTAATGAAAGCAATAAGAAGCACAGGTTTTAAATTCACAGGTTTTCAAGAGTCTCCACATATCATACTTACAAAGCTGGCTTGAGTATCACTAGCAGATCTGAGAGTGTTTGACCAGTAAAGTGCTCTTTTATTTATGCCAGCTCTTTAGTCATCTAAGTTTAGTACTATTAAAGCAACTTGAGTGAATTGGTTATAAGCTTGTTCAAATATTTATTTCAAACTTGCCATAAGAGAAGAACCTTTATAAAAAGGCTAATGCAAAGATTTTTTATTTGTACAGGATTTTTTACAGAGAGGATGGAAAAATGGTTGGATAATCATTGTTAGACTAGGTGGAGGTCACTAAACACCTTGAAAGATCAGTTAAAGGACACTAGGTGCCTTCTAAGACTGAGAGTCAGGTGATCTTCTCATAAGAAAGTCATCAAAGTCTAACAGAAAGTTGTTTAAGCACTTTATCGTGAATGTGAAATCCTTACCAAAAGGCTTTGTGAATTGTAGGAAGCAAAAGATGTTATACCTCAGAAAAATGTGAGAACAATTTTCTGTCTATAATTATAGATTGGTAGCTAGTAGTAATTTGATGAATTTGTCTTTGAGAAAATCACAGACTTATATTCATTTAGAGGACTCTATTTATAATTATTAACCAAAAATTGAGCAATGATATTTTCTAACATTATACACACACACACACACACACACACACACACACACACACACACACATTAGGATCAATAATCATTAATGCAATCATTTGACAAATATTGGAATGTTTTATATATGATAAGAAATTGAAGGAGAATCAGCATTGGCTGAATAGTATGGAACACTGAACAAAAGGGACACACTATGCAAGTTGATGGAGCTAAAGAAATAAATAGAAACTGAATCTAGACTTTATGAGTTGTTGATTTTTATATTAGTACTGAAAATAATGAGAACCAAGGAAGTGTTTTAAGGAGGGGGCAGCTATATGGTTAGGTTTGCCTTTGGAAAATATCAGTTCTAGCTTTTAGGTTTAGTAGAGAGTTGAAGAAGTCTGAGATAGGGGGGAGGTGAGCCAGGGACTCTGGGAGACTAGGTTGTTGGCTCATATAGTGGTTTTAGTAAGATGTGATAGAAACCTGGGCTAGAAAGGAAACAATAGACATAGAGAAATGAGGGAGAATTATAGAAATATAAAAGAGTGAATATATAAAGGAACTTAATTAATTGGTTATGAAGGTTGAGGAATAGGCATTGTCAAAGATAAGTCCTTCATTTCTAGCTACCCTACAAGTTGAATGATGTTGCATTTTCCTTTCTTCCAGGGTGAAACCTTGTTAAGGACTGATTTATCTTTCCATTAATAGAAAGCTTGAGATGAACTTTTGACAGTTCAGCTTGTGAGCTCATCAAAGTATCTCAAATCCTGCCAGTAATTGTACTTTATTTTTTCCTTTCATCTTTTGGATTCCCTGAAAATGTCTGTCTGACCTTTCCCTTATTTCTTATATGTTGGCCTCTGTATTTTCTCACTTCGCTGTCCTTCCTCTACTGGACTTTTTCTTGAGAGATTCTTTCTTTCCTTATCTTCCTTAGCTTAAGTCTAATGTGAAACTTGCTTCAAAAATCAGGCTCTACATTTCTCCATTGCCCCAAGCAGACCATTTCCTAAGAAAACACTGAGCCTTCGTGAATGGGTCTAGAAATAGTTTGCCTGCTTTGCCATTCTCCATATCTTAAAATACTAAGCTGTTCTTAATTTATGTACTACCTACATTAGCTATTTGTTAGAGTTACTTCTCTAACAAATAGCTAATGTAGGTAGTACATAAATGTACAAAGCACATTTCATTATAAGCATAAATACTAACACATGATGATAGATGCATTCTTTGTATAAATTAAATATTTATTAACACATGTGCATTTGCCTCTTTCACAAAAAACAAAAGTAATTTTAAATCTAAGAAAAATACTGTAACAATTCATAGCAAATGCTCTTGCTAGTGGTCTGCAGTCTGACTCTCTGGTGGTAATTAATTCTTATCCTTGAGTCACTGCTTGGTCCATATATTTTTCAATTATTGATGCTTTCAGGTTTATTTTTCTGATGTGATGAATAATACTAGCTGTCGTTAATGTGGCAAGCACCATAATCTCATGTAATCTTTACAAATCTCTTATTGAGAATTACCTTCATTCTGCAGATGAGAAAGCTTAAGCTTGTGAAAGCTGAAACCCTTGTCTCAGAAACGAAGTGAGGAAACAATGGAGACACATTCACACTCAGGACCGTATGTTTAAAGCTCCTGTCATCCTCATTACCCTCCAATGAGAGAATTTGGGACCTCTTCCCCAGTGGCTGGGTGTTGTCCTTTTACGCTCAGTTGGCTTTCCTGAGTACCTGTATGCTGCCCACCATTATACATTACTAGATAAAAGATTGTCCCCTGCAATCTCTAAATTAACATAGCAAGAAATTAACTTGCAATTAATATAGTAAGAAAAAAAGAAGACATTAATAGGCCTTAAAGTTCCTTACATAACTGGGAGTTACATAGTTGAGTTTTCACATTTCCATCTATTCTTCTTTTATCTCTCATTTATTCCCCGTACAGTGCTTTGAAATAAATGTTACTTTCTGTTCTTAAAATTGAGGAGACATTTAATTCAGGTTTGCCATGCTAAGAAGTAGCAGAGCTTTGCTACATCCAAGTTTGAATTGACTCTAAAGCTATGCTGTTTCCCCCCCTTGAGCGTCCCTTTCTTTTATAAATAAGGAACTTTGGCAACTAGAGAGCAAAAACTTTATTATAACCACATGGTTTCTACAAATATTTATTTCCAATGTTCACTTAATATACACTCAGCGTACTCTGCTGAGTTCACCTAGTAGCACCTGGGTGAAGTGTAGGGTTTATTCCATCCCACTGCCAGCAGTTTGACTGGTTATTCTGATATATAAGAAAAAGCTTTTAGAGATATGTTGGCAGCTTTATGAGGTTCCAGGTTACTATCAATAAAAATTCACTTTTATTGGAAAAAACTCCTGATGTATCTGATTATTCTAATGCAAAGTGAATCGTTTGCCTTTGGAAAATTAAGGACTCAACTTTCAGCAAGTACCATTGATTGAACAAAGTATTGTTTTAGTTCTAGAGTCATCTACTATCTGAAAGAACTGGACTATTACGTTGACCTAAGCAGATGCTAAAAATGAACAAAAGGAAGATTAATACAATTAGAAGTTATGTTTGTAAAGAACACTCATTTATATGGTAGGGAATTATCATATAATCATATGCTTTTTTAACTACAAAAATATAAACCTCTTTAAATGCAGACCTTTTGATCACATTGCTAATATATAAAATTTAATTCTCAATAATACTTTGAATCTAACTGGACCTATTTCAAAGTAGATTTCCATTATTATTTGAAATTGTTATCCACTTCTGCCAACAATTATTTTGTAAGTGAGTACTAAAGATTCATTCATTGCCTCTATTTTGCAAGACACCATATTTAATTGTTCCCAGTAATAAAAATGCTTAGAAAAAAAAAAAAAAAGATTGTGAAAATTCGTTCAGAGAGAATGAAGGAAATAAAAACAGGTCAGTAATAACAGTGAGATCTAGATTTTGGAACCAGGCCTTGAATTCAAGTAGAAAGTTTGGATAGGGAACATCTGTTGTTTTGCCTATTTCTGAATAGGATTTTCAATTTTCATTATCACCCAGGAAACCTTTCAGTGGAAGAATGTCAACATCTGTGATTTAAAAAAAAAAAAGAGAGAGAAGAAAGAAAGAAAGAAAGAAAAGAAAGAAAGAAAGAAAGAAAGGCAAAACCACACCTATAAATGCCATTTCATTGAGAACTACGTATCTATAGCAATGCGTGCTAAATGAGCCATACTTCCTATGTTTATTCTTTATCTTCTAGTTAGAAGGACAGAATTCTATTTTATTTTTTCCCCATAGGGAAATTCTATATGTGGGTTCTATATGTGATAGATTAGATGGGTGGGGAGATGGTTATATTTAGCTAAGACAGTCTATAACCTCTGGCAGCTTCATATCCGGTAAAAGAATGAGATATAAACAACTAACTAAAATATAAGGCTACATGAAATATGGAGTTTAATAAGGGTGTAAGCTACTTGGAAAATTAGCACAAGGAATACTAAGTTATTATATGGGATCACCGAAGTGCTCACTTAGGCAGTAGTAGTCAAATTAGACCTTGGGGGGAAATGGTAGCAGATCAATCCAGGTTGAGATATCAGTAGTTACAAAGCTCTGGACACTTTATATGAAGGGAGGAGCAAGTAGTGAGCAGTAGCTAGACTTCGAGAAGAATAAATTATAAGGTTAATGAGACAGAGTACAAAGAGTTTTACATCAGGAAGAAGAGCTGTTTTTGTATTTTTGTATTTTTTTTTTCTAAAGGCAAACCCATTTACAGCCGGTTATAGGTGATTCAAACTCTTTTGAAGATAAATTAGGTGGAAATCTGAAAGACTGAAAACTAAGAAATTATAGATAAGGATACAGCTAGAAGGTTAAGAAATGTTCTAAATCTAGAGCAAAAATTAGGGTAGAACAATGAGAGGTATAAGAAGGTGGCAGACATCAAGGGTATGATAGATATAGAAGTAATCAAACCTGATGGCTGGGAGAGAGGTGAAGTTAACCAGATCACTGGAGAGGTGTTGGAGACGTTAGTCCAGATGAAAATAAAAGAGACAACCTTGCTTAGGACATTTTCCTGAATCAGCAGTGAATTATTCCTCTAAAATATCAATATTTATAGGTTTAGGAGATTAAGAGATATGATTAGTGAAAAAGTTGTAATTCTGCTTCATATTCTCTAGGAAAAAATAACAACATAGGTTTGGTATACATATATATGTGTTAAAACTGACAAAACCAAGACAATGATAAACAGTAAATTGTTCAGAGTTGAAGAAGCATAAAATTAGTGAGGGCATACATAGAAGGCCCCTAAAGTATTTGCAATATTCTATTTCTTAGGCTGGATTGTGTTTATGGATGTTTTGTTGACTTGTATACCATGTGTCATATATAGTAATGTGTGTGTGTATACAGTTTTTCATAGTTTCAATAAATGGAATATTTAATATTTACAAAGTTCCCTTGAAAAAGCTTGGCAAAAATGTTACCAATTGTTTTTTTTTTTTAACTTTGCCCCTAAAAATGGATAAATAATTGCCCAGAAACCCACTTCAAATGAGGTTTGATGGATAGAGCCATATCTGCCCTCAGAAAATTATGACACTTGGGATCCCCTCCTTCTTTGAAGGCATATCTGATTTTGGACAAAAGCCTTTATGCCCACCTCCAAGATGCTGGTGTCAGCAGGTCCACTGCATAGGGGGAAAAAGACAGACTGAAGAAAGAAAGAAAGAAAGAAAGAAAGAAAGAAAGAAAGAAAGAAAGAAAGAAAGAAAGAAAGAAAGAAAGAAAGAAAGAAAGAAAGAAAGAAAGAAAGAAAGAAAGAAAGAAAGAAAGAAAGAAAGAAAGAAAAAGGGAAAGAAAGAGGGAGGGAGGGAGGGAGGGAGGAGGGAAGGAAGGAAGGAAGGAAGGAAGGAAGGAAGGAAGGAAGGAAGGAAGGAAGGAAGAAATTTCACATGCAGAGAATTGACAACCAGTGTGTGTGTGTGTGTGTGTGTGTGTGTGTGTTCCATTTAGATTTATCTACATGTCAACCAATTTATGTGCTTACCCCATTCCTCTTTCATCTAAGGCCTTTCTACTGTGATCATTTTTCTTCTCTCTGACTTATGTCTTTAACTGTTCCTTTAGTTTATTGATAATCTGTTAGTAATAATCTGATATGTTATCTGAAAATATATTTATTTAGCTTTTGTTTTTGATAGGTTTTTCTAATCATGGTAAAATACACACAAAATTTATCATCTTGACCCTTTTTAAGTGTACAGTTCAGTAGTTTTAAGTACATTCACACTGTGAACCAATCTCCAGAACTCTTCATCCTATGAAACTGAAACTTTATAACCATTAAACAACAGCTCCCCATATCCCCTCCTCCCAGCTCCTGGTAATTCTACTCCCCAAGTGTCCACCATTTTACTTCCTTTGTCTATGATTTATTTAAGTACTCTAGGTGCCTCTTATAAGTGGAATCACACAGTATTTGCCTATTTGTGAAGGGCTTATCTAACACAGCATGATGTCTTCAAGATTCATCCATATTGTAGGAAGTATCCAAATTTTTTTTTTAAGGCTGAATAATATCCCACTGTATGTATGTATCTCACTCTTTATACACTCATCCATCAATGCACATTTGGGTTGTTTGTACCTTTGGCTATAGTGAATAATTATGCCATGAACATAAGTTTATCTTTAAAACCCTGCTTTTAATTCTTTTTGGTATATACCCAAATTGCTGAATCATATGGTAATTCTATTTTTAATTTTTTGAGAAACTGCCATGCAGTTTCCCACAGAGGCTGCACCATTTCACAGTCCTACCAACAGTACTTAGAAAGGTTCCAATTTCTCCACATCCTTATCAACACTTGGGTTTTGTTGTGATCGTGCTGGTAGTTGTTGTTTTTACAGTAGCCATCATGCTGGGTGTGAGGTGGTCTCTACTTGTGATTTTGATTTGCAGTTCCCCTGATTAGTGATGTTGAACATCCTTTCACGTTCTTGTTTTCCGTTTCTACATCGGCTTTGGAGAAATGTCTATTCCATTCCTTTGCCCAATTTTTAAGTAAAAATATTTTTGTTCTTGTTGAGATATAGATGTAAAGATAATTTTGTTGAGTACAAATTTCAAGGTGAGTTATTTTATCTCAACCCTTTGCAGATACTATTCTACCATCTTTTGTATTCTTTATTGCTATTAAGAATCTCTGTGTTTATCTAACTAGATGCTTTTAACACTTTTTCTTTGTCTTCCTGATGACATTTTTATTTAGCTACCTAGAGTCTGTTGTGCGTCCTGTGGGATCATTTCTTGCATTAGCCCAGGGAGGAAAAAACCCTCAAATATCTCTGATCATTTTTTCTAACCTAGTGTATTTCCTCCTTTGGAAGCTTTGACTAGATTTGCTAGACTATTCATTCTCCAACTCATTTAACCTTCTTGCTTCTCTGTGTTGGCCCTGGCTAACTCCTTCAATTTGTCTTGTGGTTAACTGGCTGAATTGTGTCTAAGCTGCTTGTTAATCCATTTAATAAATTGCTTCTTTTTAAATAGCGTTTAAAAATATTTACAAGTCATTTTTGGTTCTCATTTATGTATTCTAAGTATTTTTTAAAATAAATTATTGGCGGGGCACCTGGGTGGTTCAGTTGGTTGGGTGTCTGACTCTTGATTTCTGCTCAGGTTGTGATCTCATGGGCATGGGATCAAGCCCTGCATCAGGCTCTGCACTCAGTAGGGAGTCTGCTTGAGATTCTCTCTCTCCCTCTGCCCCTCCCCCCACCCCCACAAACACACTCTTTCTTTAAATAAAATAAATAAATAAATCTTTAAAAATAAATAAATAAATTACTGGCTTTGCTTATTATTTCAAAGCATATTAGTTCCTTTAAAATATTCCACTCACTTGTTGTTATCTTGCACAATAATATAAAAATATGTAGGCTTTGGATGTTTAAATCTGTTGTTAATTTTTCTCTTAATCCTTGCCCTTATGTTTTATTTCTTTCTGTGTTTTATTTCTTTGTTCTGATCTATTATGAGAATGAACTCAATCTAGGGAAAATGTGAAGGCCTGGTTTGAGGAATTTTTTTTTTCTTCCATACAGGATTTGAATTTGCTTCTGTTAGGGGGAAGAGGAGTCACTGTAAACTGGAATTTCATTATCCACTACCCAACCAGTAGATATCTTCTTTATAAACTAGTTATCTATTGCTCTAGTATAAACCTGTGCTTAAAGTTTTTGTTTGTGTGTATGTTTGATTTGGGCTTCGTTTGGTTTTGTTGTGTTTTGTTTTCTGTATCCAGAGGAAGAACAGAGAAAATACATTTTGTTTTTATTTTTAAATTATTCTCCTTTTTAAGCAGACAGGGAGATTGTTTTTTCCTGTTCACCTGTCAGTGATGATGTATACCCTTCTAATATACCTGGCATTGTTCTTGTTTAGCTCTCCTAGTCTTTGTGCATTTAAACACTGAGCCCACTTGCACTAAGCAACTAATAATCCATGAATCTCCAGATTATCACTTGATTTGATTTCTCAGGCTTTGTTCCTATGGCTGCACCAACCTCTGTATTCCCATTTGACTTCCTTTATGGTTTTAGCTAACAAATAAGTCTGTGTTGGCACATAGAGACTTTCCTGTCTTGTGATCTTGATAAATCACGTAGAAGTTAAAATTTATCATTTTTCAGAGAATATTCTTGCAATGAAGAGCTTTTCAAAATATCTAATCTGTTTTAGTTCAAGAGGTAAGGGTCCCTCAATATAGAAAATTGAACTCTTTGAGAAATTTGCTGAGAAGTCTTTGACTTACTTGAAAAACAGGTGTTGAGTCAGAGTTTATTATTTCAACATTTTCATTAAGGAAAGAAAAATTTTACTAAACATATGACAGTTTTTATCCCTCTCCACCCTTATGGTGAATATACCAGATCAGTCTAAGAAAAACAAACAAAACAAAACAGCAACAACAACAAGAAAAAACAAAAACAACCGATGTAAGTATTAGGAATGGTCAAAAGGACAAAAGTTTTATTTTAGACTTTAAGTTGATAATTAGAAACTCTAATCCAATGGGTAGGAAAAAAAGTAAGGATAAAAGCATGAGAATTAATATTGGGTGAGTATGTATTTAGATATGTATTTACTCTTGAGAATGAACGCAGGACCTTATCTGATGTTTCTAACTCAGCTCAGATATCCCAATTATAGATTGTGCATGTCATGAATTTATTCATCAATTCATTAAAAATATTTATGTTGAAAGCAGTGTTGTATGCATTTGGGGAAGGGCACTATAAATATATATTAGCAAGGAGCCTACCCTCAAGAAGTATGTGTGAGAGTAGTAATATGTCAGCAAATAACTATCACATTAAGTACAAAAGAATTGACCAGATACAGTCCTATTGTGTTAGGTAGATAGAGACAAACTTTCTGGCTGGAATATATAAGAGAATTGATTAGGTTTTTGTGGTTGATGGTAATGTTGCCAATCAGCTTGCTTATTTTTGTGTGAGATTCAGGTAAGTGGAAATGTGATAAGGTATGAGGTACAGGTAATTCCATATAGGTTAGAAAGGTCAGGACAAGTCTGGAAATCTGAAAATGTCGGTATGACTGAAATGTGAGGTAATTGGTTAAAAATAGTGAGAAATAAAGTTGGAAAGGAGTTATATTCAGATTATATAGAAACCCAGACTAAGGAATTTAGACATCACTTTCTGAGTGGTTGGAAGCTATTGAATATCTTTGGGACAAACAAAGGTCGTGATGCGGAGATCTCTAGTCAGAAAATAATGTGGCAGCAGCTAAATCATTTGGTTGGATGAAGAAAAAGACGGGATGCTATTGCAATGTTAAAGGCAGAAATAAATTTGAAAGAGCATGAACCATAGAATTGACAAGGACTAAATAGGTATTAATAGCTTACATTTGGCTATGCTTTCTGATTTAGGAGTGCAATGTATTCTCTAGACCATGTGATTAGGAGTCAATCAGAAATAAGTAAAAGGATTTTGAGCAGCAGAAACAGCCAAAAATAAAAACCAAAACCTTTGAATAACATGTATTTTAGAGGAAATAAAAACACATTGTGTTATTTTTGCCAATACCAAGCAATCCAGGGTAAATATGCAGAAAGTATTAAGTCCTTGGATTGGCAAAATACCTCTCAACCTTGCATTAAACTGCTTAAATACACATCATCTAATGTAATATTCACAGCGATCCTATGTATTATCTGTAATGATCCTCAGTTTCCTGATAAGTATGGAGACTGAAATTTAAGTGACTTGATTAAAGACAAAAAATAGGCACCCAACCTAGAACACGAAGCCACATCTTCTTATTACACATGCAAGACTGTCTCGCAGCAACAATTAGTCCAGAGGGTGAAGGAACAGAAGGAGTAAATATCGTGGGTGAGACAAATAAATAAGTCTCAGACATGGCAAGTTTAGCTTTACAGAGGTGTTGTAATACTTTTTCTCAAGAAAAGGGGTCTGGATGAGGAAAACTGAAAATAAAAAGAAATTTTGAGTATTGAGTTGAGAAATAAAGTTCATGTTTAAGATTCACCAACTTACCTGTAAATTAATGATAGAAGGTAAATTGAAGAGGAGAGGATGTTGATAAGAGAATTGAAACATGGAGAATATCCCCTAAGGGTGCTGTGACTAAAAGTTATTTAGAAATAGTAAGAGGATTTTTGAGCACACAGTAGGGTCTGCCAAGATTAGAGTACATAAAGGTGTGGTGGATCCTGCCATGCCAACATTCCTGTTACAACTGATCCAGAACTGCCAGGGCTCTATGTCTTATTTTGGTCTTTTAAATTTTGAAATAATTAGCAAATTTTACAAATCTGGTCTTTTCCCTGGCACTTGACAATCTAGCTTTGTGCCGTGATGATAAAATGATAAAAATGGAAGACATAGCAATTTGAAGAACTAAGCAACAGCTGCTCTCCGATTCTGGAGGCATGTGAATTGGAACCACTGCTTTGGAGCAGTGCCTGGAAGCTAGTTGGAACTTGCAGAATGTCAGGCCCCTCCTCAGAATGACTGAATCAGACTCTTCCTTTTAACAATCTTCAGATATCTTCTAAGTTTGAGTAACACTGGTCTAAAGAGCTCTAGAGATTCAGTATGCTTGCAAATAACAAAACTTTGTAAAATAAAGACAAAACGAAATTTGACTATTCAAGTGCCACAGATTGGGGACTAAACTGGCCTACTTTATAGGTTAATACATTAAAAAGATTTTCTGGTAAATATGTTAAAAAAGATTTTATAGGATCCATCATTTTAAATACTTGATTTTAATTTGTTTCTTTAATTAAAACGTACAATTGCATTTAAGCCTAAATTCTATCATTTTTTATAGATGCCTAATTAAATAATCAAGGAATAACAACCCCAATATTCATATTGGCTGTAATGAATCGAAACTTAATTAGATTTTAGTAATTTCTGTAGAATCCATGTTGGAGGAATATTAAAAAGACTTTGTTTCTTTGCTCATATCTCAGTCAATCTCTGTTAATTATCTATTTTGAAAGATTTCAACTCTGGTGAATTTTTAGGAAAATTGAATTGTTTTATTTCATTTCAGGAACAAATTGGCACTTTAAAACACAAAATAGCCCATTTGCTGACGGCCCACAAGTACTTTTTTCCTAACTAGAAAGATGTGCTACCAACTGGAGAAGCTATTACTCTAATTTGAATTTTGGTCACCTTGGCCCATAAGACTGCTGCCTGTGTCTGCTCCTAAGTGTTTACTAGTGAATCCTTGAGTGTTAGTGTAATTTCAATGCTAATTGTTGCTTCAGGTTTTCAAATGGCTCAGCAGTAAGACATTAATGATTATTCATGCCTTAAGAAGGGCTGATAAGGGAATGAGATTACAATCTTGTACAATTTTAGCTAACAAATTAAAGTGTAAATTAAATTTTCCCTGAGACAGAAAATAACTTACTTGGAAAGTCAAAAAGAATGAGAAACTTCATTCACTTTTAATTTTCTCTTTCCTGTTTTACAGATATTCAGAGTATCAGAGGGCTTGCAGTGGATTGGGTCTCACGTAATTTATATTGGGTTAGCTCCGAATTTGATGAAACACAAATTAATGTGGCACGACTAGATGGCTCTTTGAAAACTTCAATTATCCACGGAATCGATAAGCCACAGTGTCTTGCAGCTCACCCAGTCAGGGGGTAAAGTATGATTATTTTTTTGTAAAGTTTTTCAAAAATTTCACACATTTTTGCCCTGATTTTATATGAAAACTTTGTTTAATTCAGAGAATTAATTGTCCTATCATTTGTATTAGCCATACCAGTCAAAAAAAGAGAATATGGAAATTGTAAAAGAGATCCCTGGTTAGAGATTTCTGTTGTCTGCATAAAACCAGATTTTTATACATTATTGCAAGATTTTATTAATTTATGTTGCTAAGGAGTAACAGTTCAGAATTAAAAAGAAGAAAAAAAGGAGATGCAGGGAAAAGTCACTGATTTTATTTCAAACACTGGTTGTTAATAACATATTTACTGTGTGCTGATGTTAACTGTCACTGCTAATAAATCAGATTCTCCCATCTTCTGGCTGATCATTAGGTACCCATGTAGAGAGCTTGTGTAGGGTTAAAATACTTTCTCCCCAGTGCTTTCAAAGGGAATGGCTGTTTTCTTCTTTGGTATCAAACCGAGAGGATTCAATCTGGATGAATTACTCTTAATGGAAATAATTTACTATAGTCACAGAAAATATTTCAGTTGTGAATGTAGGAGGAAAATGGAAGTGAGATGATTGTCCTTCAGTGACAGGAACAAGGAAGAGTTTCTTCCCAGGCAAACATGCACATTACCATTGGAAAGTGGCTGAACAATTTGGGCCCTTCCTAAAAAAAAAAAAAAAAAAAATCCTAAACCATGAATTTACTTTGACATTGTTTTATTCCTCAGTGTATGTTTCTAGTTAACAAGTAGGTCTATCTTTAATATTTTTAATCCATATCTCATAAATTAAGGAAACTCTACTGGACAGATGGAAATACAATTAACATGGCAAACATGGATGGCAGTAATAGCAAGATTCTCTTTCAGAATCAAAAGGAACCAGTTGGTAAGTTTTTTTTTCTTTTTTAATAAACTCTGCAGTTTTTAATATGGCAAACCTATACAATGTATCTTTGAGCTAGAACCTAAAAGAAAATGTTACAGATTCAATCAGAAATTCATCAATCTCATTGAATCCATTGGGTCTATGTTGGGTAAGGAGGAAACATTCTTTTTGTGGATAAGAAGATAAATTCTTTTTTTTTTTTTTTTTAAGATTTTATTTATTTATTTGACAGAGAGAGAGACAGTCAGCGAGAGAGGGAACACAAGCAGGGGGAGTGGGAGAGGAAGAAAGGAAGATAAATTCTTTTGATATGAGAACTTTTATAGTATCTTTAGTAGTGAAGTCACTTAAAACTTGATGTAATTAAGAAATTACTTTCAGTAGTAAATACCTGATACATTGCTGCAGTGGCAATATAATTTACTAAGACTTCCCCTGATCATCATTGTTGTGTCATTATTAATAGTTATAATGATTTAAGTATTTAGTTTTTAGCAGTTTTTATTCACTATGCAGTAGGTTTATTTGGTTTGTTATTCTACTGTGGCTAACCATTATAATCATTAGATAAAACTCCATGGTGCTGAAAGAAAGCTCTGATATATATACATAAAACATCTTTTAAAATTTTAACTACAAAGATTCTTTTAGAAGTTAATATGTTGTACAGATATCTTTACATTATTATCTATATATTTTTTTTTCAAATCCTAATCACTCTTTCCTCATATTTTCTTAAATTTCTTTAAGAAACAGGAGTTATCACACTGCCTATTTGTCATCTCAAGTATCTTTTTTTAAAAAATCCAATAATGAACCTATATTTTGATATCATATTAAATGCAAATGAGGGAATATACAAAGAAAATCATAATTTTGCTTTGAATTGAACATAGTATATTTTTAAAAAATATTTTATTTATTCATTTGAGAGAGAGGGAGAGAGACAGAGAGAGCACAAAGAGGCAGAGGTAGAGGGAGAAGCAGGCTCCCCGCCAAGCTGGGAGCCCAACGCGGGGCTCGATTCCAGCACCCTGGGATCATGACCTGAGCCAAAGGCAGATACCCAACCGACTGAGCCACCCAGGCACCCCAAACACAGTATATTTTTAATTCTGGGCATAAAATCAATTCACCATAAAGCTTTTCAGCAATTATTCTTAGTTTTAGAAATGTGATAGTATCCTTATTTGTAGTAGCTCATTTTTACTAGTGATGATTCAGTGAAGGTGTAGTATCACCAAGATTTGCAATAAATAATTATTTTCATGTAGTCTATAGAATAATCCTCTGATAAAAAATGACAATATTAACAACTCTTTTCTTTGGACTGTCTGTTCTAAGATTTGATACACAATTGGAATTCAAGTGTTAGAAATTAAAAGCAAATTGAAATGCTAATACTTCTGTGTGGAAAGTGATAGGACAAAAGAAGCAAGGGCCTTTACAAGATTAGGACCCATACAGAAGACTTAATTTGGACTCAAGCAATTCAGTTGGTGCTTATCTAGAATTGTTCAGAATATTTAATATGGAAAAGTGAATATGATGAAAGTAGTATGAACAAATAAAGTCCTTATACTGTAATGTGGTAGCCACAGGTTACACCAAAATGTTCATTTAAATGCTTGTTTCTATAATGGGAAAACCTTATCTTTGTTAATACTAAATATCCATTCTCCTACTCAAAATAAATTTAAAAAATCTAACAACTTATATAAAAAATGTTTATAAGAAAAATGGTATTACTATTTACACTTTGTAGTTGGGCCCTCAAGGTCTTATGCACCAAGTGATATTTTTAGCCATGTATGAATAAGGACTCAATATTCAATAACAAATATTAGATGTCTACAGCATGTCAATATTTGTTATATTTGGAAATCACTTTAAAATCAGTTCAAGATGATACTTTTTTAAATTTTAATTTGTGTAAGATATACCATTTTAACCAAAATAACCCAGAACCTCATTGCAAACTATGCCTTAAATCAGAATTAATGAGTATGGCTTGCAAGTCATTCATTCATTCAATAAGCAGATTTTTATGGAGTATCAGATTTTGTACTAGGCCTATTGATAAAAATTTGACACTGCCCTTTTCCTTAAGGGACACAAGAACCTAAATCATTTTAGATTCCATTAAGTAAATTTAACTCAATGACCTTCAGCAAATTAGTGTTAGCTTAGTAGTACTTGCTTTCCTCAACTGTAAAATCAAGACAAAATGTCTATTTTATTAAGTTCCCATGAGGATTGAATGAGGAAAATTTATTAAGGAAACATCTGGCCTTTAATAATAGAACCTGTCAGGAGTAATAATACAAGGTACATTGGGTCCAATAGACTAGAATGTGAATGTTTTGATTGTCTGTAGTATTGGTAGTATAAATGAGTTCAGTGAAGAATAAACATACAATAGAATCCTTAGAAATCTTGCAGAGGAATATGTGTACCAAGTAGGCCTCTGAGATGAACAAAATTTTATGCAAATGTGAGGATTTAACTCTATATTGTTTTGCTGCTAATGCTGAAAGGTAA
The DNA here is from genome assembly GCF_023065955.2 of Ursus arctos. Taxonomy (NCBI): domain Eukaryota; kingdom Metazoa; phylum Chordata; class Mammalia; order Carnivora; family Ursidae; genus Ursus; species Ursus arctos. The sequence goes on along the minus strand of NW_026622763.1, from coordinate 24,454,669 downwards.
ACAAGTTTGAAGTAGCTGGTTTCTACTCTCAGAGCTTCCCAACACAGGCCCTGGAGCAAAAAGACAGCTGGGCCCTCCTCTTCTTGTAGTTCTCTACAAAAAGGTGTTACCTACAAGTTCTTCATGTAACTTTCAACTTTAGCTAACTAGTCATGTTAATCGGGTATTAAAATTGATGGTGTCCACAATGCTAAATGAGAGACTGTGTTGTCCATACTTAAATGTAACAAATCATTTTCCCTTTTTATGTTTTTGAATATCTGGATGTTCAGTGACAAATCCTCACCCCAGTATATTCTGCCACACAGATATCTGCCCACAGATATCTTTATTTTTGATGTACAGAGGAAGCAAGTGAGCAGGTGAAGTTATCTCCTGCCTCTGTTCTTCCTCACTTCCCTATAATGAGCAATATTTCTATGTTGGTAGGTCATTAACATAACTGTTAACATTCGCCGTCTTAAATAACTGCCCACTCCGGATTAAGTGAATTAAATTGTTCAAGGTTTAAGATACAAGAGGAAGAATGAACTTCAGGAACTTGGAAACTAAGGACAACTTAATGATTTTCACATTCACACAAAACATTCCTTTTGGTGTGTTTGAGAGACAATATGGTTGAGGAAAAAGTTGTTTTAGGAACCAAACAAATAGGGATTTGAATCCCTGCTTTGATACTTATTAACTCAGTGATTTTAAACATTCTTCCTTACTTTTCAAAGGCTGTTTTATTATCTATAAGATGGAGATAGTAATGTCTACCTTTTGGAGCTATTTTTAGAATTAAAGGCACATATGCAATATCTTATGTTCCAGCAACTCCACACTTATATACTCTAAAGAATATATAATATAGGGGCACCTGTGTGGCTCAGTGGTTAAGCGTCTGCCTTCAGCTCAGGGTGTGATCCCGGCATTCTGGGATCGAGCCCCACATCAGGCTCCTCTGCTGGGAGCCTGCTTCTTCCTCTCCCACTCCCCCTGCTTGTGCTCCCACTCCCCCTGCTTGTGTTCCTTCTCTCACTAGCTGTCTCTCTCTCTGTAAAATAAATAAATAAAATCTTTAAAAAAAAAGAATATATAATCTAAAGTACAAGGATATTCAATATGTCATTGTTTATAATAATAAAAAATTTAGAAAGAACCTAAATCTTCATCAAAAGAGGAATGAGTAAATAAGTGCAGCATGTTTATGTGCTGAAATACAGATATGTTTATTTATATATATATATATATATATATATATATATATATATATATATATACAAAAAGACATTAATAGATCTCAGAAATATTGAGTAAGAAAAGTAATTAGCAGAATGGTACTTATGATACCACTTATGTAAGTTCAAAATGAAACATACAACATTAATATGTGTTGCTCCTGGATAAATATATTTATAAAATAATGGAAAAAGGTAAACTGGAAATATGCACACAAATTTTACAATAGCAGTTCTCTTTGGGAAGAACAATAATAACATTAAAAGGGAAATTTCATCTTTATCAAAAGGGACTTTACTGTATTAGTAAAATTTATTTCATATTTCACAAAAAGATTCAAATTAAAACAGTAAAATGTTAATATTGATTAGTTCTGGGTAGTGAATATATGCGTGTTTATTAATTTCTTCTCTATGTTAAATGTTGGCTTTTCAAAATATCCCTAAAATAATCTGTTGTTTAGACAAAGCTGAGTTTCTTACTTCCCACACTGAGGGAGAACATTAAGTCATCAATATTTTAGCAGTGTCTCAGAGAGGGAAAAGCAACATTGAAATAGTAGTTGAAATTTGGAAGTCTGGTGTAGGGTAGATATTTCAATTGAAGGCTTAGTTGGGATCATTGAGTAAAGATCATTATGTAATTCTGGATTGGTAGCTACAGATAGATTTTTGGGGAAGGTGGGTTGAAGAGTCTTGATGTATAAATGTCATTTGTTGCTTTTTTGCTGAAGAGTTGATGGGCTATCCAGGAAGTTCCTGAAATTTGCAGTAATATTATCTTCAACCCAACTTACTAGACAGAAGTTTCTTAGAATAGTACGTTATGATATTAAAGACAGTGGATAGTAAAGCCATGTTAATGTGGACAATAAGGTGTATTTTGGGTTTTCTATTCTATAAAATTAAGCCTTTGTGTCATAGGTTCTTTTTGGTTTTTCTTTTTACTCATTTAAAATATAGTAAAAGCATCCTTTGTGAAGAATTGTGTACACTGATGTATTCTTCACTAGCTGACTCTGAAAACCGATCTACAATAGGAGATGTGAGACAGTTGTGTGTCTGTCAGGATTTCATGAGAAACAGAATCAGTAGTGTGTTTGGATAGATAGATAGATAGATAGATAGATAGATAGATAGATAGATAGAGGAAGAGAGAGAGAAAGAGCAAGAGAGAAAGAGATGTGTAGTTATAAGGATTTAGATATATAAAGAGATTTATTACAAGGATTTATGGAATGAGATTGTGGGGTCTGGCTACGCAAATCTGAAATCCTCTGGCAAGATGGAAAGTCTCAGGCAGCCACTTCAACTGTAGACCTTAGCTACAATTTCTTCTTTCTCATAAAAACCTTAGTTCTAGTCTTCTGGCCTTTCAACTAACTGGATCAAACCCACCTAGATTTTTTAGGATAATATCCTTAACTTAAAGTCAACTGACTGCAAATAGTAACCACATCTACAAAATACCTTCATAGCAAAATCTAGATTAGTGTTTAATTGAACAACTGGGGATAATAGCCAGGCCAGGTTGGCACATTAAATGAACATCACAATTTTTAAACACAAACTTTCCTATATTTTATCCACTGATCTATATGCCTGCAAATATAGCAATTGTATATGTTGATGCAAACATAAATTTCCATAAATATTTACAGAAAATCGAGTAAAAGCTCTATCAGGCAGAAACAGTAAGTGAACAAAATTTAGCTGGTATTAATTAGCCATGTTTTCTGAATGGAGGCTGGGCAAATAACTTTATTACACTGAATTTAACATGTTTGATATAGATTACTATGTAAAGCATGATAATGTGTCCTTTTTAACCTAGGAAGAGAAAAAGAAACAGTGCTTAAGAATGTTTCAGAAGTAGCCACATGTAAATTAGAAAGAAGGAAGGAAGGAAAGAAAGAAAGAAAGAAAGAAAGAAAGAAAGAAAGAAAGAAAGAAAGAAAGAAAGAAAGAAAGAAAGAAAAAGAAGGGAAAACAAACATCTCTACAATACCCCTTCTTTCTTAAATCCAAATCCATGTATTAAGTGGCTAATGTTAATGTGTTATGCTAAGCAATGTGGATGACACAGAGATGACTTTTTATGTTAATACTTGCTTTGTAGCAATGATATACTAATGAGAAAGAGAGTCAGAAACATGTGGTAAGGGTTCACGTGTTGGTTTGTATGTATGTGGGCCTCTTGAAGAAAATGGGAAAAAATGTGTTCCTACAGAATGCCAGTTACTGGGAAACAAGGCAAACGGGAGATACTGACCCTTCCCTTGTGGAGTTTACTATGTAAAAAGAATTGCCGTATGACTCAGAGTTATCCACTCCAGCCATATTTTCCTTCTTTGCTTCTTTCAACTTGTCAGACTCTTTCCCCTATCAGCATATTTTAACAAGGTATTCCTTTCCTAGAAATGTCTCCCATCTCAGTTGTCTGCCTGTTTGCCAGATTTCAACTCAAAAATTAATTTCTCTGAAGAAGCTTTCCCTGACCTCCCTTGACAAGGCTGAAGTCTCTTAAAATAAACACTTTAGCACCATTTCATCTTATAGCTCTTGTCATTATTTTAGATTTCCATTTGTTTGTTGAATATTTGAATAACTGCTGCTTACCAGCTAGAAAGGAAACTACAGAGTTAGCGACCATATGTTTTATTTACCATTGTGTCCTTAACTCATAGGTCAATGCTGACATGTAAGTAGATCTTCAACAAATATTTGCTGAATGAAGTGACCACTGTTTCCTATCCAATAGCAACAGGCTCTTACATGATTGAATAAATCCAAGATTTATTTATATATCATAGTTGAGTAAGATTACTTTGTGAAAGAAGTGCATATTAAGTGATTTGAGTGTTGTCCATGTTGCATTCCCTTCAATTTTCTGATGAGTAGGAAATATTTATATTTATGCCATAATTTTCTCAAAGTATAGAGTGTAAGAATTATGTCAACAGGATTGCTTATAAATAAAACATGGCTAGCTAGAGAGGAAAATTTGGAAATATTTTGTTTCCAAATTTGCTTTTCCACATGTTTCTCTTGCTCTTTCTCCTCCCTCTCCTGTCTAACCCTGTGGCTATTTGACTCTCCTTAACACCTCAGAGATTTCTCCTAAAAAGAAAGAATAGGACAAAAATAGACTCGGTCAAGTTATCTACTTATCGACAAGTCCTCAGTATTGGGTGTAAAGATAAAGCTAAATTCTGATCATGTTATTGTAATTTTTGATCTATCCCAATAAGCTAGAGAGACTATAATCTATAAATGAACTATACAAAATATCATTGTGAATAAGTTTACAGCAGGAAAGTCCTATCTATATTCAGTCACTTCAAATTATTTATTTGGGTGGAATGGAGGCCAGGTAAGATGATGTGGGTTTCAAGCTATTATAGGCATTGATTAAAATAGGTTAAAAATTGGGGGTGCCTGGGTGGCTCAGTCTGTTAAGTGTCTGCCTTCAGCTCAGGCCATGATCTCAGGGTCCTGGGATTGAGTCCTGCATCAGGCTCCCAGCTTATCCGGGAATCTGCTTCTCCCTCTGCCCCTTCCTTCTGTTCCTGCTCCTGTTCTCTCTTTCTCTCTCAGATAAATAAATAAATAAAATCTTTTTAAAAAGGTGGGGGGAACTCCTGGGTGACTCAGTAGATTAAGCATCTGCCTTCAGCTCAGGTCATGATTCCAGGGTCCTGGGATTGAGCCCCACATCGGGCTCCCTGCTTAGCAGGGAGTCTGCTTGTCCCTGTCCCTCTGCCCCTGCTTGTGCTCTCTCTTTCGCTCACTCTCTCTCAAATAAATAAAATCTTAAAAAAAATAAAATAGGTTAAAATTATGTTGCATAGTAACTATTTTTTTAAATTAGTGTTTTTACTGTGTGCTTGAACCATTTTCTTAAAATATATTCAATAACATATTGTTTACTACTTTACATAAAATAGGAAGCATTTCAGATTATTGTTTTCTTTTTTTAAAAAATTATTATTTTTGCTATTGTTTACTTATTTTTTCTCTGCTGGAGAGTTTAGAGCTGTGATGAAAATAAGTGGACTATTTTTTGTTTGTTTTATATATAAATATGAACTGCTATTTAGTGTAGCATTGTAGCTAATGCACAGAGGGGCAAAAGCCCCTGGCTCATAGGGTCCCAAAGAGACCAGGTTCAGCCACTCACTGGTGACAAAATCCAAACACAGAGAAAGGAGCGATGGTGAAATCAGAAACAAATTTATTTCGGTGAGGCGAACACCAGGAAAGCAGTGGACTCATGTCTCAAAGATTGCCCGCAGAATGATAGAAATACTTCCAGGTTTATATAAGCAAAAGTGTGCGGGCAAAGGTGGTGGGTAAGTGCAGGTAGGCAGTGAAAGGCCAATGGATCACCATCTTGGAGTCAATCCGGGAGGGGTCTTGCTGCCTCAGGTCAGTCCTTATTGCTTGAGGGGGTAGTTTTGGTTCCCATCGGAGAATGCTTTGCCCACAAGATTCCGCCTGAACCAAAAGCCAAGCTGGAAAGAAGAACCCAACTAGAAAGTTTGAGATCCAATGGAGGCATCCAAAGGCCTCTTTCAGAATGAAGGTTAAGTCTCATAAGGAAACATTTGATACAGAATAATAATCTTTGAAATACTCCCAAGAATTGATGGCATTGTAATCCCACTTTATAAGATTCTCTTTGAACTATTCCCCTGAGATGAATTCTAAAATGGAATTTTCCAGTACCTTGAGTGGACACATGAATGTATGTAAAATGTAAATACAAACCTATATTTCTCTCTGTACATGATCGCTATACCCATGAAATACATATACATAGGGATATTTATTACTTTGTTATTTACTTATTGAACCGCACTGATATTTTGCACTGCAGAAAATTATTGTAATTATTTTTTCATGATGAGTCTGTCTGGGCAATCTCTGGCTTAAACTTCTGCCCACTGCATTCTCTAAACCATTTCCATGAAGAAAATTAGGTGATTAGGAAAAGAGGAGCTACCGTTCAGTTGCTTTTCTCCTCAGGCATATTGATTATCAGATTATAAATTATTTTTCCCAGATGTAAGGAGAAAACACAATATTCTGTTTGGTGAGGCTGGGAAGTATCAATCCAAAGCAATCATTATCTATCCTCCTTTATGGAACCTGTATTCTCATCATGAACCCCCACCTTTGTGTTTGCTTCTCCTTAGCCTAGGATGCGTGATACAGTAGAACCGCCCTCACTTTGGCAACAAAATAACATAATTAGAGTGACTGCTTTTTAAGCACTTAGAATATGTCAAGCACTTCTAAAATGCTTTGTGTTTATCATCTCACACTAATCATTTCTGGAAGGGTTTCTTACCCTTCTTTTATAGATACAGAAGTGAGGTTTGTTGAAAGAAGTTAGTTGCCTATGATGGATAGTAGAGTGGGATTCAAATCCAAGTTTATCTGCTTCTAAAGCCATATTAAATCTTAACCATTATACTATGCCCAGAGAGGCTGATTTCGTATAGTAATTACGTGACCTCAAGCTAAGATCAGGGAATAAAAACTGGTACTTTTTCAAGCATGGAAAGTAGGAGGAAAAAAATTCAGAACCTGGGTACTCCTGAGAAATGAGGGCCCAATTAGGACGCAGCAGTCAGCTTTTCTAAGCAGTCAGGGAACACACGAAGCAATTTCACCTCTGTGCCAATCGTGCCTCGCTATTAATTATTTCTGAATCTTTAAATGCTGCTTTTAAACAGCAATGCCACTGGTATACTAGGCTTTCTAATTTGTGAAATTGTTTTTACGTTGTAATTCACTGGATTCTCCTTGCTTGTTTGCTGTTACATCCATATGTGTGACATACTTGAAATAGAAGTGCATCATAATCTTATCAAAACACCCAACTTGGCATTTTAGGACTGTGTATCACTGAAGACTAAGTCACTGGAGCCTTCAGGCAGTTTGGGCTGAATAACTTTGTTTCTGTTAAATACAAATCAACATTCCAGTTATCCATTGTTGAACTAAATATTCTCAATTAAGATTTATTGCTCCGTCTTGGATACATGAAGTGCTTAGAGCAGTTTGCATAACAGAAGATTTTAATTTGCTACTTAAAGCCATTTCCATGTTTAAAATGTTTACATATTATGAATTTTATCCCTTAAGCCTCATATAAAGCAACTTGGCTTGTCAATCAGCATTATCCTTCATGGCTTATTCTTAAGAATCTAGTGTAGTATATATTTTATTTTCTTGAAATTTTCCCTTCATTTTCAGTGTAATCCCAACCAAAAGTCATTTGTTTAACTCAGCCTTCAAATACACCTTTTTGAAACCTACCAAACTTTTTTTTAATTATTAATCATTCCAACCCATATGCTGCACAATGTGAATTTTGAAATCTATTCATGGATAACATTCATAAGCACTTTTTATCACGCCAAAAGAATTCAGGGGACTCGCTTTTTAAAAATAAGATCAAAACAAATTTCTGTCCATATTTTCTTGCTTGATATATGCAGTTGTTTAAATATACTTATTACTCGGCACAGTCATTTTTATAATGCATGAAATATAATCGATATATAAAGTCACGTTCCCCAAAATAAATGTTAACAAGAGCTTACGAAAAAGGCCAGAGGAATTAAATAATGGATCTTAAAATTACACATTAATATACACACAAATAATTTAAATTTATTATATTTTTTCATCTGATGATTTGTTTACTCATTCTTTCAAATTTATCAAGTGTTAAAAAAAAAAAAAGGTTATTAGAAAAAGGTTATGAAGTGTATAGTGGGTGCCAGAACCTGAAAATAAAACCTGGGATACATTATCAAGAAGGTCATAGTCCAGTGAAGTAAAAAGACGGAAATAATTACAAATCATTTGATGCAGTGTCATTCATGAGTACTATTTCCAGACACCATAAAAGTAATATAAGTAGACACTGTGAAAATAGAGGAGACCACCAATTTTGTGTGAGCAAGAAAAATAGAGAAAAGTATAGTACCCAAACTGGTAATATTTGAAATTTCAACTGGATCTTGAAGGAAAAATATACTTTTGTTTTTAAGGCAGGGACAGAAGAGAACGGTCTTACCCTATTCTTAGTAGAAAGGAAAAATAAGCATAAAAGGCACAAACATGTGATATGTCTAAAAAACTCTGAATTCTTCTGTGTGTCTAGGGAAAAAAATCTAACACAAGGGAATGTTTAGGATTATATTGACAGGAACTATAATTTTAAAATATTCAAATGACACAATCCAGTGCTTTTAAAAATATTTTGTTCTATTTTACCTATCAAGCTATAAATACAGTTTTGGGGAATTATAAAACTATAGGTATTAAACCTTTTAAAATGATCTTTTAGAACAAAACACTCCTCAAGAAAAGCCTGTCACTGAGTCTGATCTTTCCCCCAATTTTGCATGTGTTATTTTCACAAGCCACGTAATTTTTGTCAATCAGGGAGAGCTTGAAATATAGGATAAATTGTCTGAGATAAAATGATTAACGTGAGGGAGGATGAGGGAGATGCTGAAATCTTAGCTCCAGGAGATAAGCAACAAAGAGCTAATTAACTTAGTTCTGTAACTCTATCTGTGACAACAAACAAGTGACTTTTTTAAAGCAGAGTATATGGAGAGGGATGATTTCAAGAAAGAATTTAGGTCTGGTTAAGATAATAGTAGTATAGACACTTGCAGTGGAGGAAAAAAACAAACAAACACAAACAACCAGCCCCCCTCCTTTATTTATTTATTTATTTATTTATTTATTTATTTATTTATTTACCTTTCTCTGGCTAGGGACCTGGAAATTAGATTGACAAATGACAAACTACCCAGAGAAAAATTTATTAACAGGAGCAACACACATGGATGCAGGGAAACTCGCTAATCAGTAACTCAAAGGAGTGGTTAGAAGTTGGGCTTATCTAGCATCTTAACAAAGAACAGCAAACTTATAGAATAATGACAAAACAAAGGAAGAGGGTTTTGAACTTAACAAGGGAGGCAAACTATGGGAAGGCAAATATCTGAGGGAAACTATTGGAAGGTGATAAGGGTTGTGTTAGTAAGGGTTATTGTGTAGATGCCTCTCAGTGCCTTCCTGGGGCTGGTAAGCCTCTAGACTGGTCTCTAGTAATTAAGAGGCTAGGACTGCTTTTAGCAAAAAAGGAGGGCGAAGAGCTTTTATTTTTTGTCTGCCATTTCTTACTTGTCTTCAAATCAGAATAATTCTTAAGCCAAAGTGGCATATTTTGGAGTGGTATATTCTGATCCCTTACATACTCAACTTTTTCTTGAATAAAATGTTTTGTTTTCAAATTAAAAATGTTATTGAGATAATTTTAGATTCACATGAAGTTATAAAAAATAAGACAGAGAGGTTCCATGTCTACTTCATCTAATGTTCCCCCATCGGAATGTTATATAAAACTACAATAAAATATTACAACCCAGATACCTACCTTCATGCAGTCCATTAATATTATTCAGATTTCATGTTTTATTTGTATGTATTTGGGTCTTTAATTTTAGATCTAATTTTATCACATGCTCCAACACCACAATCAAGATACTGAATAAAATGAAAGAAGTTCTTACGGATAAGTGGAAAAACAAAAGAATAAAAGAATAAAAAATGATACTAAATAATTCCAATACCACGGTGGTCCTTCATACTGCTCTTTTATGACCATGCCTCCTCTCTCCTGCCTACCACCTCCTTCCCCTTTCCACCCCACACCGTCTGTCTTCCATTTCTAATATTTTGTGTTTTTAAGATGTTATATAAATGCAGTCATACAGTATGTAACCTTATGGATTGGTTGTTTTCGACTCAGCTTATATCCTCGGAGAGTCATTGAAATTGAATATATCAGTACTTTTCTTCTTTTTCTTGCCGAGCAGGAGGCCATGATATGTCAATACCACAGTTTATTTAAGCATTCTCCTGTTGGAGGTGGTGGCATGATTCTGATTTTTGACTGCTACAAATAAAGCTGCTATAAAGATTCATGTACAAGTTTTTGTGTGAACATAAGTTTTTATTCCTCTGAAATAAATTCCAAGGAGCGCAGTTGCTGGGTCCTATGGAAATAGTATGCTTAGTTTTATAAGAAACTACTCCGCTGTTTTCCAGAGGAGCTGTATCGTTTTTCGTTCCCACCAACAATGTGTTAATGATCCAGTTTTTTTCTGAATCCTCGTCAGCATTTAGTGTTGTCACTATTTTTATTTTAGGCATTCTTACAGGTGTGGAGTGATGTCATTGTTACTTTAATTTGCACTTTCTTTTGATGTCAAACATCTTTTTCATGTGCTTAATTGTCATTTGTATATCTTCTGTGAGATGTCTGTTCATTTCTTTGCTCAATTTTTTAATTGGATTTTTTTAACTGTTGAGTTGTGAGTGTAGTTTTGTTGGTACTAGTCTTTTTTTCATTTGTTGTGTGTTTTCAGTAGCCAGTTTCTGCAACTATCACAATCCCAGAAGCAGAAGGAGTTGCGTTCTATTGTCTGATATGTGGATTGCAAATATTTTCTCCCAGATTGAAGCATGTCTTTCACTGGGCTTTACAGAACAAAAGGTTCAAATGATGATGTAGCTCAATCATTGAGAGATTCTGTAATTACAAATGAAGGGCACAATCTGAATGTACCTCACATCAAGTTATCTAAAAACTATCAGTTGTGGGGATTACCAAAGAGGTGGTTGCAAATTTTAGAATAGGATTTTAGCTTGAAAAAGAAACACAAAAAATTGTAGTGCTAAAAAATAGCTAGCATTTATTGAGCACTTTCTATGTGCTCAATACTATTATATTATTATTACAATTCCATAATGGTGAAGTGAGAGTGTAACAAGGTGGAGGCTGACTAGTCTTTTGTAGATGAACCCAGAAATGAGTAGACAAGCTGATGGAAAGGTGATTGAAAGCTTATATTTCTATTTACCTCAGAGAGAAGGCAGGAATGAAGCACAAAGAGTGCTCGGGTTTCCTCAGTATATTTATTTCTGCACTTATAAAATCTAAGCATTTTTAAGAGATATTTTTTGAGACAGCCTGATAGCGAATAGGCAATTAACCTCATTCTACTTCCTCATGGAACAACCATGCTCCTTTGGAGCTAAAAATTCAATGTTTCAGAAATAGTTTTGCCTCCCAAAAAAATAACGCCCCTTCTGGTGAACTCTGAAAAGATATCCATTTTGCAGTATGCAGAATATTATAATTCTTCTACAGGTTTGGTAGGGGATGCAGTTTTACAATATTTCTTCACCTACTGTGTATTTTTAGTAGTCAGTTTCTACAACTATAACAATCCTAGATGCAGGAGTTGTGTTCTATTGTCTGAAGATAATGCTACAAAGAGAATATTTAGAAGGTTTCAATGTTATTTTTTATTCATGTCTAGAGGCTTTAAAGTTAATCATCTATGTTTTAATATCTGTAGTATGCCTCTTCCCCTCTATATCTTTAGTGTTCCTCTGTGTCCAAAGAGATCTCCTCATAAGACACATCCCAGCAATATTTGAAAGGCCTCATTAAACTTATTACATATTCAAATTTGAAGGATTATAAAAATATGCAATTTTTAAAAGGTTTTTCTTAATGTTTTTATTCTAAAATCACCTGAAGAGGTTTTTTTTTGTTTTTTTTTTTTTTTTTTCTAAATACTGATTCCTGGGACTAATTCAAACCAATTAAATTAGAGTTTCTGGGGGTGAAGCCCAGGAAACAGTATTTTTAATAGTTTTCCAGATAATTGTAATGCATAGCCAGGGATGAAAAATTTGAAATGAAATTTGGTGTCAGAAAAATATTAAGAAATTTCCATCTCTAGAAAGCATTAATTTTAAAAATTCTTTTTTTCTATATATTTGCATTTTTGCTTTAATTCCATATTGCAAAGTATGTTGATTTAATTTTGAGTTATTTAAAAAAGAAATGAGACACATAAGGTGAATTTCCCAGTATTTTTTAAATTTTTTAAAAAATCTAAAAATATTTTATTTATTTATTTGAGAGAAAGAGAGAGAGAGCACATGGGGCGGGGGGTGGGGGGGGGGAGAAGCAGAGTCCCCACTGTGCTGAGAGCCCAACATGGGGCTCCCTCCCAGGACACTGAGATCAGGACCTGAGCCGGCAGATGCTTAACTTACTGGGCCACCCAGGTGCCCCTGAACTTCCCAATCTTAACTGTGACAAAATTTGAAACTCAATGGACTTAATTATTTTTAGTAATATACGGAAATATAGTTAGACTATATTTATTCTAAAAAAATATTATGTAGTTATTTCTTATATTAATGTATTTCTATTATAAGAGCAATTACATAATTTTGGCAAATTACATTGTCTCAATTAAAAAATACGCTGGGCTACTTAAATCAAAATATCAAAATAATACATTAAGGGAAATCTTTGGCTTAGAGAGGGTCAGAATGAAAGCATTTGAATTAACTGCATTTTTACAATAATAGAAAAGATAGGTGAAAAGATAAATTTTCCTTTTCATAAAGGTTTTTAAATTTAAATGATGACTTTTCTTCCTTTGATAACCCTGTTACATTATTGAATCTAGGTTTCCTCTTTTGATTACCAAATCCAAATGGTATTAAAAATAAATGTGTCTTATAGAAATAAGTCTATGTTAATAGTGGTATATTCTGCAGAAAGATCTGACAGTCCTTTTGAAGATGTTTTAATTTCAGTCACCCTCACCCATTCTGAGGACCTTTTAGTACAAACATAATCATATTTCTTTGCATAGGTTTTAGGACACTTTTATAAACATGCTCATATTTGATCTGTTTTCTCATAGCTATTGATTTACCATTCTAAAATCACCGAGTAGTTTCAACTGCATCAAAACACTATCAGTTCACTGCTTAGTGATTCATCTTTTGAAACAGTGCAACAGAGACTCAATTCAGAAATTTTTCCAATGAATGGACACCAATTAATTCTTCAATGTTATTAAGACCTAAATGTATGAGAATAACAAAATAAAAAAATCTTATCCTGGGGCACCTGGGTGGCTCAGTCCTTAAGTGTCTGCCTTTGGCTCAGGCCATGATTCCAGGGTCCTGGGATCGAGCCCTGCTCCACTGGGAGCCTGCTTCTTCCTTTCCTACTCCCCCTGCTTGTGTTCCCTCTCTCGCTGGCTGTCTCTCTCTCTGTCAAGTAAGTAAATACAATCTTAAAAAAAAAATCTTATCCTGTGAAAATATTTATATTAAGCACTTTAAAAACAGTACTTTTAAACATGCATATATCTATGAATTTTGAACAAATATCAGAATTTTGAACATATATCACCAGTTTCTTGAATTCATAATAGGAATTTAAAAAATATTTCAGTTCAGGGTTCTTGGGTGGCTCAGTCAGTTAAGCATCTTCCTTTGGCTCTGGTCACGATCTCAGGGTTTTGGAATGGAGCCCCACACTGGGCTCCCTGCTCAGTGGGGACGTCTGCTTCTCCCTCCCCCTCCACTCATGCTCTGTCTCTCTCAAATAAATAAATAAAATCTTCAAAAAATATTTCAATTCTATTTTATAAACCCAGGAATGCTCAAGAACATTCAGAGATTAATTGGGGCACCTGGGTGGCTCAGTCGTTAAGTGTCTGCCTTCCACTCAGGGCGTGATCCCGGCGTTATGGGATCGAGCTCCGCATCAGGATCCTCCGCTGGGAGCCTGCTTCTTCCTCTCCCACTCCTCCTGCTTGTGTTCCCTCTCTTGCTGGCTGTCTATCTCTCTCTCAAATGAATAAATAAAATCTTAAAAAAAAAAAAAAAAAGAACATTCAGAGATTAAGCTAATACATTTAACAGAAGAGAAGATACACATAGGTAGCTAGGTCACATATCACATGACTAGGCTAATATAGGAACTTAATTATTTTTTTCCTGTGACTCTTAAAATGATGAATCCTAAACTATTCCATCTTAATATTGAAGCAAAAACCTAAGCCATGCCAAGTAGACCTATTGAATCATTGCCCTTCTTCCCTTTTGTCATAGCATCCAGGTATAGGTAGGGTATTAAGAAATTCTGTTGTGGGGATTATTCAACTTTAGCAGGCAGAACTCTTTGAAGACAACTTACAATTTTCCTAATGGAATTAATTAAATAACCCATTCATGCATTCAGTGTTTATAAGTTTTCTTCTCTTCTCTAGGCAATATGCTCGGTATTGAAGATCAAAGCTCACTACCACACTGCTTCTTTTCTTTAGGCATTCAAAAGTCCATGAACAAAAATGTTGAGTAGTAAACTGTGGGGAACTCTGACCCCAAAACAGTCACTTCCCTGCTCTGTATAATGACTGCTTTACACAGCCTATGTTAGAGTCTAGAAATCATGGAGTGTTAGGTGGATGAGAAAGTTCTGACACTGTGGGTTAATCTGGAGTTGGGCACATTTGGTATTAATGTACCCTTTCCTTCAAAAAAAGAGGTTGAGGAAACTTAGACAAATTTAATCCCTCAACAAAGGCCAGCCAAGAATATTGATTTTAAAAATCAAGGTGAAGAAAAATAATAGAGGGGTGAAGTTAGTGGTGTAAATGCAATTCCTCTACAATTTCTGCAGATGGGTCACAAATATGACTCTTTAGGTTCTTTGCAGCCAAAGCAAAGAGAGAAATATGATCAGTTACAATTTTATATTTTCCACTATTGCTTTTTCTGGCACTGAGCCCTGAAAGAAATTTCTCCCGTGGGTCCTTGTATAAAGAGGTCACTATGTGATATATTATTTCAGACACTATATCCTGAAAAGTGTAACAGTGGTTTTCCTATGGCTACTTCTTATAGCATCCTTCATTTAAATCAAGGGCACAATGCCAGAGCTCAATTCAGCAACAGATTAAGTGAGGGACAAAAACCCAGATAGCTCTCTGATGGTTTGGCTTGATTGAGAGAGAAAATTTGGAATATCTAGAGGGATAGATAACTGCTTAGAAGGAATTCTTCATAAATGTATTAATTCAGTTCTTGATGAAAATATGACTACAAAATGTTTGGCATATATTTTGTACCATAAATCTCTAGTAAGATATTCTTCATTGCTGATTAAAGTTAGATATATGTGATTTAGATAGCCAACCAAGCAGAAGGTAAAATAGACCTTCTGAAAAGTAAGTGGTCTAAACCAGGATTTTCACTCGAAAAAATGCATGGAGTTGACTCCGAAAGTACCTATAGAATAACAGAACTTCCTCTGATAAAAAATTGAATGATGGATGACCTTCAACCTGAAAATATTACACCAAAGAACATGAATGTGATAGTTTTTATTTGATTATTTTCTAAAGTATTTAAAGCCAATCCCCCACAGTAGTCATAAAAAAAAAAATCTAAAAATTTTATCCCTGAAATGTCTGATTTTATTTATTAGTTTTATTCTGTACCTTTCAGACTTCTATTAGTAAAACATACTGATAAATCAATAAATAGCTGATATATTGTATAGACTTGTAGTATTATTTCTACTTGATCAAAACTGGTCTGATAAATCAATTCTACTCCCTGGATTGGGACTATCTGTAACTGGAAATATTTTGACTGTATTTAACTCTTTCTCAATGAACTGGAACTCATTTGATTCTCTCCAAGTGTCTCCTTCCTTCCTTCCTTCCTTTTTTTTTTTTTTTAATCTGTCTTTGTTTGTTTGTTTGTTTAAATAGGGAAGGGTTTTTGTTTGCTTGTTTGTTTGTTTGTTTTTTGTGGTTTGCTTCCTTCATTCTCTGAGGAAGATTCCAGAACCAATTTATAGTACTGTATGCCTGAGTATATGTCCACATGTACTTTTCCACAAGTAGTTGTGGGTCATAGAAGACCAACATGGAACGACAGAGTTATTGTAACATGAACCCTGAGCCTACTGAGCATGCCAGTAATTAAGTAGATGTGTACTAAGAATCCTCAGCAATCAAAATATACATATCCTGAGACCTTTGAAAACCATGAGTACCACTATAACATATGAAATTGTCCATAAAATGCAATAGAGCTAACCTACAGTGATATACTGTGACGTGGGGATAATGATCTTAAGCCTTTGGCTTGGTTCCCTTACTAGATGGTTGATTTATTGCCCCATGAAAGATCCTAAATAAGCCCAATTCAATTCCGTGCTTCAGTGACATTACAGATTTTTGAAATTCTACTTCTGTATTTACTTGAAAATCATTGAAACCAACAACTTGAATCTATAACTGCCTAAAGTAAATTTTACTGAAAGTAGGGGCGAATTAAAAATTTCATCAATGGTATTAGTTTCCCAAAAGAGTATTATGCATTAAAATTTTCTGAGGCAAAGCCATGTAACAAAGAGGGCGGGCAGTCAATTTGGAAATAGAAACTTTGTTAAAATTTCTGTAAGCTCCACTTGCTAGCTGTGGACTCAAATAGATTTCTTAACTATTCTAGGTATTATTTTTCTTATTCATGAAATGAGACAGTCATTGCTCTCAGTGTCACAGATTGTTGTGATAATCAACAGAGATAATGCTTAAGTGCCTTTGAAAGTATATCGTTCCACAGATAGTTAAAACAGTATGTTTCCCTATTAGCCAAATCTTATTTTTAAAGACAAAAATCTAAGCTTGCAACTTATTTTTTCCCCTCAAATCTAGTGCTAGGTGAACAGTACTATTTAAGTGGCTACTGTGATGTTTAAGTTGTATAATTTAATTACAGGTCTATCGATAGACTATGTGGAAAACAAGCTTTATTGGATCAGTTCGGGAAATGGAACCATAAATAGATGCAACCTGGATGGTGGTAATTTAGAAGTAATAGAGTCAATGAAAGAAGAATTAACAAAAGCTACAGCCCTAACCATCATGGGTAAGTGTAATGGTTCTATAGCTAGGATGCTATGTATTGATTGGGGGGTGATTAATTATGACCTGTTAAAAGCTTAGAAAAGTTACTGCTCCATTAACACCAGAGGCACATTCAAATTATACATCTCTATGAGAGGTTTTTTTTTTTTTTTTTTTTTTTTTCTTTTTAACCTTAGCAAGCAGGCTTGTAAGATTATCCAGATCAGGGACTTTGTGCTGTTTGCAATACAAACTTTATCGTTATTAATTCTTGGCTGTGCCTTGTATTATTTTATGATTATTTTCTTTGTTCTACTGCAGTGTTCTAAAGTGTAAGGGCCTTGTGTATTTGTCACAATAAAGTCAAATCTGGCTTATCTCTGATTTTAAAGGATATCTTGATTCACACAGATAATTCAAAAAACAAGGCCACAGGGCCCAATTACCAAAGAATGAAATTATTCTCCCGCAAATAATTCTTTCTTATTTTTAGGGATGAGTAGTCTTACTGTTTTGAGCCTCATTTTCCTTCTTTTCGGTTCAGTCTTTGGGAAAAGTAAAAAGATGCCAGATGAATAAGACAATTAGGAAGATCACAGGGAGGTATGGCTTTTCATAGAACAAATAATCAACTTCTATCATATTGATACTAGAAGTTGATTTTTGAAATATGAATTTTAATACAAAGCAGTTTGAGTTTTAGAAAAGATGTAAGAGTAGATACCATTAAGAACTGCTTTTTGGTGAGGATAGCTGTGCCTTTACTTAATGAATGGCTGGCTCTAAGCTGACATTCATGGTAGGTCAGCAGTATGAGGATTAGATCTTCCACATAGAACCTCAGTAGTTATGTTTGGTTACAGGAAATCAGAAAACTGATTTTATATTTGCAATTCTAAAATACAAGGTATTCTGGATAGCATGTGTGTGTGTGTGTGTGTGTACTATATATAATTATATGTATATACACAAATACTATATATATATAACTATATATACTATTTATGAAAAGTCAATGTGAATGTATTTCTAAACATTTATGTAGGTAATAAATTAAGTCTTTTCAATAAATATTCTACAATCTTCACCTCTTATCATTTCCCAAATTGAATGTTAATTATTTTTGGTTTTGTTTTCACTAATGTCTGTTGCCTAATATATAAAGTTTTAAAGTAAATAGTGGTTAATTGAGAAAGATGTGAAAATGTATTCTCTACTAAAAACAATTGTTTTCATCACCTTTTATTTCAAATAGATTTAAAATATCTGAATAAAAGTGAATAAGGTTTACATATTTCAAATTATTATTTAAAACAGGATGAGTCTGGGATATATGAAAAAAATTAAAATTCAGTTCAGTTCAACATGTATTTACAATCTTTTAAGTACAGACAGTGTGTATTCGTCTCTGAAGTACAAATATAAACATTGACACTATTCTCAAACAAAACAAAACAGAACATACATTTCTGTGAGGGAGAGAGAGAAAAAAAGATCGTTTCAACCAATCATCAATCACAAAGAATATTTCAGTTTCAGTAGCTGAGAAATACAGGTAATAAATATATTTGCCTTAATAAAGTTGTGAGAATCATATGGAAATGCATGGGAATACATTTTGATAATGTAGAGTTTTTTACAAACATCAAAGGTAAGATCTGGCATCACTTAATTTAATCTTTAAAATACTCTGGAATTTTACCTTGTTGGGGATTTGCAGATATCTGGCATAGTGGGCATCGGACGTTCAGTAGCTTTCTTTTGCTGTACTTTTAATCCTAAATGGCTGTCTTTCTGCTATCATTTTCACCATTTTTTTAAAAATTGTTTCTTAGAATTAGTGTTATTTTTTTTAAGTTTTTTTTCCCCTAGAGGCGAAATTTAAACTTGTAAAAATATATCTTATTTTTAATAATGACCCAAGTTTCTTTCTAGCCTTTGGACAATTTCTGTATTATTTGTACAGCATTGTGTTTTCAGAAGTTAAACACACACACACACACACACACACACACACACATGCACACACACAAGGATTGTATTTGACAAGTAGGTTATTTTAAAGCATAAATTTATTTATAATTTTCTTATAAGGCAATAAGGAAAATAAGTTTATTTTCTATTACTCAGCTTTGCCAAACTAACAAGAAAAATTTATTTCATGTAGTATATTTATACATATTTTAAATCATCTGAGTAAAAATAGCAGAGTTTAAATTCTGCAACAATCCCCAAATCACCACCCACATTATGTTTTCAAAAATTGAATTCCAATATACCTTATGAAATCAACCTAAACTAGGAAATAATATAGCCAAGGAACACAATAAATTAGAGGGAAAAATGTTAAAATATGTTATAACATTTCAAAGAACGTCTTTGAGTTTTTAGTGAATATTATATATATACATATACTATAAAAATCATTTCCTCATAGAATAATGGAAAGCTTTATGAAGGTTTATTTCTGCTAACATGATTGCTACCCACCCTGCTGTTAGTAGAAAATGAATACTAAACTTACAGAACTCAATGCTGTAAACAAAGTGTCAAAAATAGAGCAGTAGTCCCTTGTAGCAAAATAAAATAAAGTCAGTTAGTTTTGTTCCCTGATAAAATGGAAGAGTGAAAGTTTGGGGGAAATCATAATGCCTATATTGTGTCAGCACTGTAAAACTGATAGGACATTAGCACTGCATGGGAACCCAACTTTTCATACATTAAAATTATTTTAACAAGTGAATGGCTGTGTATGTATACCCCTCCCTGCCACCATAATTTGATCAAACCTGAAAGTTAAAAATAAATATAATAAAACCTATTAATGCTTCTATTGTCAACAATGCATTCAGTGGATATATCTAAATACATCTTTAGTTTGGAGATTTGAAACTTCAAGGACAATACCTTAGAGAAGCAGCAAACAACTTCTATTTTGCAAAGTTCCCTCACTTGGCTCTGAACTTGGTCTGCTGCTCAGAATCCCCGTTCTTTGAGAACCTCTCTCCTCTTTTTCTTTGGGGATGGAATAAAGGGTGATGACCTGTTTCCTGCAGAGGCTAAGTATTGTAGTCATATAAAAAAGGCAATATAAAAGTAAAACAGAAGAACTTTACAGCTTACTATCTAGGGGATTACTGATAATTATAGCTACAAATGTTTAAGGAGCTATTTGCCTATAGTAAAACTGATATTACACATCTAGAAAGCAAGGAAATAATTGAGTTATGAAGCTACCAGTTACATGCCAGTGTATACCAGCTCCTCAGACATATTACGTAGGCAATGATAACTAACTGAAAGTTTGTGTTTCACCAAAGTTTAGAAGTAATTTTCCTAAAATTGAATGAAAAATCTCTTTAGAGACTTATCATTTTTTTCAAACCTGAAAGATGATTAATTATAACGATTTAGAGTTCCCAGTTTTATTCGGAAAATATATATACAAAAGAAACTGAAAAGAACTTTGAAATATTAAGATCAGGTAAAGTAGAAGGTTAATAAAGCAATGATTTGATGATTTAACCAAGTCCAAGACCCCAAGATCAAGACTGCTATATCCAAATTTCACACTTTGATACTTCTTGCAAGAAGTGGTGCTTAACTTCTGTCCCCTTAAGTGTGGGCTAGACTTAGTGACTCATTTCTCATGAATAAAATAAGACAAATGTGATGGTGTGTGACTTTATAGAGTTAAGATCATAAAAGGCCTGAGCCTTCCTCCTTGTCCTCACTTTCTTGGTTGGCTGACTCAGGGCAAAGCCAGCTGACATGTCATGAGATCATCCACATAGCCCAGTGGAAAAGTCCACACAGCAAGGAACTGGGACCTTTGGCCAGCAGCCATGTATGAGAGTCAGTCATCTTGAAAGTAGAACCTCTATCTCAGTTAAGATTTCAGATGACTATAGCCCAAGCCAATGCATTATAGCAACCTCAAGAGAGATCCCGAACCAGAACCACCCATATACCTGCTCCCAAACTCCTAACCCACAGAAACTATGAGACACAACAAATGTTTATTGTTTTAAGTACTGAGTTTGGAGGGTATTTTTTAAAACAGCAAAAAGATGAGTAATTTGTATGTCATTCCATCTATAGAACTCATTCATTTATAAACAGAATTACAAAATCAAATCCTTATTTAATAGAATCAAAATAATTATGAATAGTAAAGTGTGTCAGGTATAATAAAACCCAATCATTCCAACATGGTAGAAACTGATGGTTGGTAGAAATTGAGTCTGGGCTTCAATATACAGACTCACTTGGGAATGGTAGGAAGTATGACAAAAGTGGAGAAAGCTAATGCCTCACCTCTCAGATCCAGTTAATTTTGCCATAAAGAACATTAAGCAGTTGTGCCAGATCTTTCATTTTGCAAGAGAGGCAAGAAATCCAGTTAAAACAAAAAAAAAAAATCTCATAATTTTTAAATGTTCGCAAGTAGTCATATTAAAAAAAAATGCAGGCTAACATACTGTATAAGCTAACTGTGAAAATTAACACTAGATAAACCTAGCAAACTAACAAAAACCCCCATCACAAAAACCATGGTTGGGTGTACTTGATTCAGCCCAGAGAACAGCAGTTATTCCTCAGCTTTGGTTTGATCATCATCATTTATACTGGTGGCTTTGAATTATTTAGAGAAGAGGATGAAGTTAAGGCAGCTAATGACCAGCTATACCAGTAAAGGAGACTAGGTAAAATCAATCAATCATTCAATCAAACAATCAATCACCTGGTAGAGCTGGCATAATTTACAGAGGAGAAGGGATCTCTCTCCACAGGACAGGACATATGACTTTCCAGCAAGCTTTTGTGGTCTTGTTTGACCAGACCTTGTATTCTGCCTGAGGCATATAGAGATGCAGAAAGTATGAATGTAAGGTCCACATCTTATTTCAGTTCAACTGAAACTAGCCTATAACTTTAAATATCAAATGCTTCCCCATTAAAAAGAAAAAAAAATAAGATGACCTTGTCAATTGTCTTTCTCAAACTGTCAGAGCCAGCAAAAACAATAGTTTCTGCTTTCAAATCCAATAGCTGGTAGCTCTAAAATTGTATCTACTACTTATTTGTCTTAGATATTTTTCTCAGTATTTAGCCGCCTTTTTACGGGAATTTTCTTTTATAAATATATCATTTTCATGAAATAATGATACTCTAGAACATTTTCTTACATGATTTTTTAGTTGTTTGTCCTATAAATAGGGTACAGTCAGCTATGCTATATTTGACTATTGATTACCTAGATACAGAGCTTTTTTGTTTGTGTTTGTTCAGCTTTCCTCATAACTTTTGGCATTTTCCTGATCATTAATGCCTGCAGGAGACAGTGAGGTAAACTTAAGTTAATCAAGTTGCCATTCAATTTTAAGTGTCTTTGTGAAAAGGAAGAAGAGGTTGAAACTATTCACTAAAATTAGGGTTTGTGGGTTATTTATGGATTATATTTAACATAGTATTCCTTTTCACTGTCAGCATACGCAGTTTGAGAGCAGAGTGTATATATTGTGTTCACATTGAAGAGAGAGTTAGAAAAATCAATTCATGGCCCTGAGAGGAAAGACACAAATTAAACAAATGAACTGGCTGAAACAGACTTACTGGTATTTGAAGAAAATTAAGATGGAATTCAGGAAATAGGAGGATGGTGACTTACCTGTATTTTATATTTTTTGGTTGGGACAGGGAGGATCTGGGGCAAATGGACCATAGATTTAAAATAGAAGCAAAGGTATGGGAATTGCTTAAGCAGGCTTAAAGAAATCTGTGTGTCTATATAGAAAATCCTTGGCACTTGTGGATTTAATGGTCAGCATCTTCTTTAATCAGAGGCTGATCTCGATATAGTCCATTAAAATGTGTCATGTAGTAATCTGTCAAGCTTTTCTAGGGCAAGAATTTGAGTTCTGGGCACTACATGGGGGTATAAGCTTGAATTTAAAATTTCACTCCACACTCAAATCTTATGAGCTATTTATTCATTGTTCTTTGCTATTGCACTGAATATACAGTTAGTCTCATTGAGATTCAATTGTGCATCTAATTTTTGTTTTGTTTTCTGGTGCTATATGACCTTTGGAAATTGTCTTTATGGTGGTATTTACAGACAAGAATTCTAAAGTTAACATGACATGTTCTTCTTGAATGTTGTCTGAGAGAAAGAACTTCCTCTGTCCTATTGTCCTTCTAGCTGGATTTAGAATCAACTTGACGTGAGACAGATTAACAGGAAAAAATCAAATTTAACTGAGTATACATGAGGAATCTACACACAAGAAATTCCAACGACAGTGAGTCAACATGGAACTTATAGGAGCTAAGGAGAGGGGTAGGGGCCTAAGGGTACAAAGGGGAGAAAGCTTATTAACAAGAAGGAGAAAAGAAATGTTTAGAAAAACCAGGTTGCTCTGTTTATTGCAGTTAAGTTTTTTAGGTAAAGGGGAGTCTCTGTTAATAGTTCTCTCTTCCTATTACAGGCTGTCCTTTCCAATGTAAGTTTAGGCAGTTGTGTAGGAGGCAAAGAGCTTTTCCTGCATTTGCTGGGTTTTGATTGCTTTTAACTCAAAATAATCTTTATGCAGAAGTGGCCCATCTTGGGTCAATGTTCTCTGGGCCTCTACAATGTCAATGTTTCTATACAAAATGGATAAGTAGTTTTACTTATATACAAAATGGCTAAGTAGAGAGACAACAAAAATTGTGAATAAAAATAGTGTTCGCTTGTGAAATTATGCTAATCAGTTCATATGACTCTATTCAAGTTGTTAGGCAAAATTATTCTACTTTGACTTTTAGTTGAGAATTCAGTGGATGTTTACAACATAGAATTGCTTAGATTACTTGTCTTAGAATAGGTTTGTACTTTTTGTAAATATCTAAGTAGCTATCTCCAATACCCATCTAATCTTGGAATCACTCACAAAACTTGGCTAACTTCTCTTTAAAATAAAAGAAAGATTGAATCACAGGTAAAGGCAAAAAAAAATCTTTAATTATGCATTTTCTATGAATACTTAAACTCTATCAGCTGATATTTTCTGTTCTCCTTCACAGTTTAAATATATTATACTATTGATCTGTTTCAAGTAGCAATTTGCCAGAATAGGCTTAATATGTAAATATTAGAAGGATATTGAATTTTGGCTACTGTTAGGATCAATAAAGGAGGAGAAAAAGGCATGTTTCATGTGCATTTTCAGTCTCCTATCAAAAACAAACTCAGCCCTTTAATGAGTAGAAAGTTGGCTTTTCACTTCTCTTGATTTGGTTATGCACATATTTGTTTTAAGTCAGTGTTAACAAAATAAACGAATCATTTTCTCTTTAGGGAGCCCTTGGAAGGCTATAACAAATATAATTCCTAAGGACATTTGATTATACTTTTCATAGGCTCACTTCACAGATCTGAGGTTGTCATAATAGCTGCTATGGAGATTCCTAGCATGTGGATAGTTTTTCATGGGAAAGCCAAGACTGACACATTAAAATGCTTCCAGAACCATCTGAGTATCAGAGAAGGTCATATTTATTTGCTCAAGAATGAATACAGTGTTAATATTGTTGGGGGTTAGATGCTTCCAGTGTTCCCAGGAGAATTTCTACAACAAAGCAGTTACAATTGTCTGTCTCTGCTGACTGAAAGAAATGCTAAGCTAATGGCAAAAAATTAGTCTTTACTTAAACTAACAACGCTTTTTTGACTGATTTCTCAAAGTTTTGGTTTTTTTAATGTATCTTTATTCTTTTCAGCAAAATATTACTTAGTGTAATGACTAATGTTAGGGTTTATTAAAAATAAAGCATATCTAGCACTCACTTTGCATGCTTGTTATGAATTTCCTCAGGTAGATAATATACCTTGTAAATAATGATAGGAATGTGAAAAAAATATATACAATAAACAACTCAGTAAAATTGGCATGCAGAAATCATCAAAAGCCTTTTTTTTTTCCAACTCTACTCCCTGAAATAAATTATTATGGCAGGTTGTCATGGGATCTATGGAATATCATAAATGATGGCAAGTGACAGTCTGTGAGTGTGGTGCATTTAGTCTTGCTACAATCCTTAGACTGAAGACTCACAGGTTTAAAATAAAATTTAGTCTAGAAGGATACTGTATGCTGAAGGATACTGTATGCTGTCTTCTTATGACAAGGCAACAGGTCTGATAACTTTCAAGTTCTTAACTTAATAATCCACCTTAAGGAATCATTTCCTATTTTGTACAATGCAAGTCTACTTGTAGTCAAATGCAAGGTTTTGTTTGTTTGTTTTGTTTTTAAATCAAAGCTTGCTAAATATTTCTCTCC
Organism: Ursus arctos; assembly: GCF_023065955.2. NCBI lineage: Eukaryota > Metazoa > Chordata > Mammalia > Carnivora > Ursidae > Ursus > Ursus arctos. Next base: position 24,429,277 of record NW_026622763.1, on the reverse strand, counting down.
CTCTGCATGTGAAAAAAGGTTGAAACTTAGTTTCAATCAAGTCCATGCTTCTTGTGAAAGTTTTCCCTCCCTTCCCTCCTTTTCTTCTTTCTTTTAATCCCTTATCTATCTCTTTCTCTGTCCCTTGGATTGACAGCCTTCTTTTACAATCGAAAACTCTGCCCCTTTGTTCTGTTGTGTGTTTGTTTGTTTGGTGTGTTGGTCTTTCTTTCACAGTCTCCCTAGACTCTTAACTTTTTGTTTGGGCTACTGAATGGCCCCTTAACCTTTTTTCAGTCTCGGAATCTCCACTTTCCAAACTATCAAGACTTGGCTATGTTCAGACCAGCTATGGCACCCCTGACTTAGCCATAACTTTTCAGGGGCTGAAAAGCACTCGTAACTTAACTCCTTTTCATTCACCAAAAGTTGTCTGTCAGGCATTATTAGTTTGACGTTATGGATAAAGGACCTAGAGTCAGTAAGATGTGTTAAAACCCAAAGCAGTATTAGTCCCACCTTATAAAAAAAGAAATTTAGGGTCAATGAGATTTGTGAACATTCACTCCTGTGGAACTCACCTGAGATCCTGACTCAAGTTAAGTTCTGTTTCCACTATCAGGAAGAACATTCCTAGCCATAACTTGATTCTTCATGTGACCTACCTCTACCCCTGTTTCCCATCAGTCAGGTGTGATACATCCAGGCAAACTTCCCGTGTATCTGATTATGCCCTACTTATTTCTATTTATCTTGCTATTTCCTGTTCCTTGACTGCTTTCCATATTTATCAGCTACCCTAATGGGTGAAATGCCACCCCTGAAGGCCTACTTCAACTTTACCTTAGTGTAATTTGAGATTTTTCTCTCCTCCGGACCCCTTTGTATTTTCCTAATGTAGTGGAATATTTTTTGTCTTTTCTAATGTGTGAATCTGTCTCACTTCACCATAATTTGGGACACTTTATTCATATATGCATCATTCATGACCCACAGCAAGATGCTTTACACTGAGTACATTTCAATAAGTAGTAATAGAATGTATGAATAAATAAAACAATGACCATCTACATGCAAAAACATCTGCCACAGCAATCAAAATGTATTTCAAAGCATGCATGTTTATGCAGAATGATCACAACCATAAATCTAATGTAGAATTTAAATATGTATTGAAATAAACTTGAAAAGAAAATATTTTATAATATGATGATTTAAATTGGAAAGGGAAAAATGAGTAATAAGATCAATGTGTAAAAGATAGTCAATTATTTCTGGCAATTATTGTATATACATATGCATATAGAAATGCAAGAAAAGAAGGGTTATATTGGATCGTGTTTCTTCTCAAAGAAACTAAACAGCTTAATGGAAGAAGAAAATAAAATACTCATTAACACACACAAATAAAAGACTTCCAAAATGAAACAAAAACTTTAGTGTTTGGAATGGTTTGGGCTCTTAAGGATAGTCTCTCACAGCTAGACCTAACAGCATTATTCTCTTTAATAAGAATAATTGACAGTCTAAATAAATAAAGCATTCTTGTTTTTAGTTTACAAATCTTACCTCATGAAATTCTCACAGCAATCTCCTGAGACAGGTATCATTAGGACTGTTTATTCCAGAGGTCCCAGCAGAGGCTCAGCCAGCCTAAATTAATCACTCCGGTTACATAGTTAATAAATGGTATAGCAAGCTTTCCAGTCCATGATTCTTAGACTTTAAAGCCTGTGCTGCTTCTAGGAATTTCGTCTAGACATAGCTGCACTAAGATATGTGCACTGAGATGTATGCAAGAACATACTTTGAAGTTGTGCTTGTGATTAGAAGTGTCAAGGGAAAAAATCTGTATATCTATTATAAGTGACTAGCCAAATGAATCATGAAATATCTGTATAGTGAAATATAATGCAGCTATTAAATATGAGGTAAATCTATATATTGGTTTGAACTATTAGCCAAAATATATTTTTAAATTAAAAATAGCTAGGTTCAAAAAGTCTGTAGAGAATGCTCCAATTTTTATCACAGTACGTATGCATTTCTTTAGTTAAAAACACAAATCTAGATATATTTTTAAAATCATATTTTTATCCATTATGCTGCACTGTTTATCTCAATAACTATTTTTACAGAGCATCTACTCTCTAAATGTACACATATTAGTGCCTAATAGACACAGTGACCATGCAAAAAGAATGTACTGTGACTGCAGTGTTACTGCTGCAAGCAATGTGGATTGTCCAAGGTCAAAGCTGTGTCACTAACATAATTCTAACTCCAAAGTTAGAGCTCTTTTCACTACCCAAGTTATTCTCAACCCAAGGCAATTTTGTCCATCGGGCAACATTTGGAAATGTCTGAAGACATTTTAGATGGTCACAAATGCTGGGTAGAGAGGTTGCTGCTCTCATTCTAGTGGGTATAAAACAGGGATACGAGGACACATCTTAAAAGGCAGTGTGGCCTTCCCTAACAAGAACTATTTGACTCAAAATGCCAGTAGTGCTGAGGTTGAGAAACGTAGATCAAAAAGACTCCTTCTGTTTTCTTTCTTTTAAATGTAATGTAATGAAAAAGAGTCTGGATTTGTGTCTTTTCTGTTTATATGTATTTTAGTCTTATATATTGTGTATTATAATGCAGATAGTTATTTATTTGTCCCAAATTCAATTCGTCTAGTCCTTCAGCAATTTAGCAAGTGACTGTTATGAGCCAGGCACTAAGTTAGGTGCTAGGAATACAAGAGAGCTTACAGCAGGTAACACATCCATCATTAAGGGGCTGATATTCACAGTGGGAGAAAACAAGTGTATAAGCAAATAGACAAGTGAAATAAAGTTTGTCAGGTGATAGAAGGTACTAATGGAGAAAATTCAATCAGGGCATAAGAGTAAGGAGTGTAGTGTTGAGTCGAGAGGAAGGAGCCAGAAAAATTACAATTTTAAGTAGAGAGGTCATGGCAATTTTCACTAGAAAATGACAGCTGAGCAAAAATCTGAAGGAAGTGAGGAAGTGAGTCATTCAGGTATGCGGGGCGGGGGGAGAACATGTAAGGAAGAAAGAACAAGAAGTAGAAATTGACTATTTGACCATATTTTTGAACATCTGTTACTTTTAGATGGACAGTCTATTTTTTTAATGCTATAGGCATTTAATTTATTTTCCTTCTCCATGAAAGTTTTACTCTGCTTAAAAAATACTTGATATTTCATGTGCTGCCGCTAAAGTAGTCTACTAAAATAGAATACATAGTTAACTGATGCTTATAGTATGAGCTAGAAGTAGCTATCTACAATAACTTTTCTAAAGATTTAGCTTTCATGTTTATGAAATTCTTAATGATGATGGAATTAGTTCTGCCCCATGTGTTTTGCTTTATTTCCAATTTATTACATACAATGTTACTATTAATAATTATGTATTTTAATAAGAAAGAAGAGAAATTTGTAGTAAATATGATTATTTCAAGCTGTTACGGTTAATGTTTCTAGAAATTAAAAAACATAAAATCAATCATATGAAGAAAATAATTACAGTTATTTAGAACACTTAACTTTGAAGAACTCTTAGTTTGTTGCTTGATTTTCAATTGTTTTAAAATTAAAAGCTTTAATGATTTATATGTTTATGCAATTGTATTATGCCAGTTAAAAATATCTGGATTTAGAAAGAGTATTAACTTATTTAAAAAAAAACAGATTTTTTTTGAGAGAATGATCTCTAGACACCAGATCATTATATTTATAAAAAATTACTCAGTAGAAAGCATTCATGAAAGATGGAATAAAATGCGTGAAAATGGTTCTTTTAATTAAGAGTCTTTAAAACAGTTCAGGAAAATAACCCCAGTTGCTATCGCAAGGATTGAAAAAATATTAATTCTCTTAGATATACAGATCATCAATGCACTTATATTAGATATTTACATGATTATTGTTGTGTTTATACTTGAATTATGTAAGCATGTTCTACTTAAAAATACAAGTAGTCAAAAGCTGAACAAACAGCATATCACTTAAAAAGATTCAGAAGATACTCTATTTACTTAAAAATTGTGTTTACATATGCTTTTCAGCAAAAAAATCCAGCGATTTAATTGTTATACTTATTGCATCTCTATTTGTAATTTGATATCTAGAAACCAGTTTATTTTAAATGCACTATTATTATGCTATATATTTAAAGTAATTCTCCTTTCAAATCATACTTTTCAAAAAGGGATAACATACTTTTTAGTGTACACCAGGCAATGTCACTTAGTGCAAAGAACTTCAAATATATCCACCTAAATTTTCTAAGCCATCAGTCTTCTAATTGCCATAACACTATTCATTAAAGTAACAGTAATATATGAAATATATCCAGGCAGTTTGCCCAGCACTAAGTATAGTACATAGTTGTCTTCTCTAAGTACTCAAACTACCATTAATGAAAACTAATAGCCCATCAAAATTTACATTAAAAGTACTACGAGAAATCTCCAAAGGACTATATGTGATACTATTCCAGCAATTTTTGTCACCTTAAATTGCTGTGTTCCAATATGTTGCTCTTCTTAATGCTAATTACCTAACAGAATGGATAAATACTACAATTGCAAAGTACATCATAGTACTATTTTTGTAACCAGATTATAATTAGTGATCAGAGAATGGTCTCATTAACATAAATGGTATAATTAAATCATCTCAGCTTTACCATACTTAAAAGCATTAAATAGTGATTGTCTCCCCTTTATAAACTGTTAAAGGTTAACTTTTCTGGAATCATTTTTTTTTTCAGGAAAAATAAATGCACGTTGTTCATGTTTATGGCATTAAAAAAGAACAAATTTGATAATGCATATTTTCTTTGGGTAGAGACATAATTGTTTTATATTGCCCCATATCTCCTCTTTCATTTAAAAAGAAAAAAATGTGTAGAGTACAAAAAGACATGACATGTTTTAGATTTATAATAGATTTTTGAGTTAATATAATTACAACAGCAATGTAATGAATCTTGAAAATGAATCAAGAGAACCAAAAAGGTCATTCCACAAGTCTGCCAATATTCTGTATGTATTATCCCATGTTGGAAAGTAACAAATAACTTGGAATCATATTATGATCTGGTGAATATTACTCACTTAAACTGAAGTTAAACAATCAAACTTGAGCCCTTTTTGCTATTTGGTGATTCTGGTCGACTCAAATTAGACTTGGATAGATGGCATTTAATTACAAAGAATCTTCTGGGGCCATATATACCTAGATTTAGGTAAATGAAAAAAAAATGTACCTGGGCATTAGTATATTTAAATTTCTTTTTTCCCCCCTTTCCATTATTAGCATCAGCACGGTCTCATATAATGTGGAGAGAATATTAAGCATTACAAAGTGGAAAGAAATGTCCTCATCAATTTAATTTTAATTAATTCTGCTCCATGTTTAAACATAATCATTCAAGGAATATTCTGTGTTATATAGGGGGAAAAATGAAAGAACATAAATCAGGTGCACCTTTTAAAAATATGATGCTTTTAGGTTTTTAAATTGTATGTAAAATTGTTCTGTGTAGCTTATAATGTAGATGTTTCAAAGATGGACAGCACTCAAAAGGCCAGTGATAAGATTATTTTGCTCTGAAGTGACTCCAAATGAGATTATGTATGGGAGGAAAAAAGACTATAATCTTAGAATAGAGGTAAGAGCTTTGCTTAAAAGATGTGATGAGTTTTAGAAGGACAGGTGGGTGACCCAGAAACCTTTACAAGAGGACTCTTTAGTTTGTGCAATAACAAATACAAAAATAATACATGTGTCAAGGTAAGGATTACTACAATTTCAATTTAGAAGAAAAACATTTATCTGTTTTTTTTTTTTTTTTTTTAAGGGTGATTTGACCTTGTCATCACCAAGATTGCCTTTAATGGTGGCAAACATATTGAAGACCTCTTAAGCTGGAATATTTCTTATATTTCTGTGAATGGACAAAATACATAAAAGCTTTATAGTTATAGAATGTAGGCATAACACATACTGTCAGTAAAATTTCAAAGTTATTTAACCATGTTCTATTATTTAAAAATTTATCTGAACAACCCCCTCGAAACATGTTTTTCTTTTTTTGAAATAGTGAATATACCTCCGAATCATTTCCATAGAAATTACATCTAAGCATTCGTGTATGTATAGTGTGTGTGTGTGTGTGTGTGTGTGTGTGTGTGTGTATTTTTCTTCCTTATGATATTGTGCCATCCAGATTTGTTGCAGGGAATTCTGGTTGTGAGAAACCTAGTCAAAGTTGGAGATTACTTGGTGTAGAATGACAAAAATCACATCTCCAGATCATCTTTCTTCATAAAAATTTGTATCAATAAGTGACCATTTTTTTTTAATCCCAACTATAATGGAAAATGAATTATTTGCAAATTCAGAGTTACATTCCTTTTTCGGGAACTAAATTATATTGTGATCACTGTCAAACATAGAGTCCTTCTCTAGTAGATTTCTTGTTATAAAAATGAGGGCACAATGAAGTGATCATATAAGGAGACTCATTCTGGATTTCTTTATAAAGGGCACACGCATTCTTCTTTATTTTCTAATTTATATTTAAAATATGACACTCATGATTTAATGAACTATAAAATAAAGGATTGTAGAATGATGCTCACTTTATAAAACAATTTTATTTTTGTTTTTTGACTCAAGAGTATGCTCCAGCTGACATATGTCTCATTCAACTCAATTGAAAGTATTGAGATGCAATGACATAATAACTGATTTTTTAAATAGGCAACTTTTCCCCTGACTTGTGCTACATTATAGAGGTTTTACATGTTTTTATTTTCAAGGGAATAGATGCATTAAATTATTTGGGAGAGGCGAGAACCTGTCAAATAGGATCACCAAAGATCATTTGTGACTATTTATTTTTTGACCTTTTCCCCAGTAATTTATTTATATTTACCCACACGTGTATTTCTAAATCAGTAAATTTTATCACATTAATTATTTGGCAGTATCAAGAGTTGGGTAGTAACTGCAACAACAATATTCATAGTTTAATAATAGGGACAGAACAGCAAATTATCTAATTTAGAACAGTCATTTGAAGCAATTTTTAAAATAGTGGAACCTTGTAATATGCTGTGTGGTCAAACCAGGATAAAATGCTAGTTAATTCTCATATATTAAAAGAAAAAATTTGCTCAAGAAGCACCCTGTAAAAATGAGTTATATTAATTGAAATTGAAGTTGAAGTTACATAATATGAATGCAAATACAGTAAATTATTTTTAAAATGGGCAAAAATAGTAACATTTTCAAAATATCAAGAATTTTTTTATAAAACTGTGGTTTAAAGCTTGTGTTAATATTTATGACATACATATTTTTGATTATACGTAAACTTCCTTTCACTTTTAATTTGTCTTAAACATTGTTTTCTAGATCAGTGTTTCTACAATGTCATTTTAATGTTTACATAATATTCTGCCATATACTTATATGATATTTTATTTAAATAATCACTTACATATAAATATTAAGTTTTAAAGTTCTTTTTTTTTGAAATTATAAATATTGTGATGGCTATCCTAATAAGTAGTTATTTACTGAGCTTAGGATACCGTTTTAGATGTAGCATTTCTGGGTCAAATTGTTTAGAAATTTTTAAGGCCTTACCATTCATCTTCTTTTGCTCTCATAAGCATTTTGTCAGTTGATGAAAGCAGTAGGACTATTTTTCCTTGCTCTGTCTCCTCACCTGAGTTATCTGGTAAGAAACTTAGTTTTGTTTTATTTTGTTTTGTTTAATTTCATTCAGAATGGCATGATTCTCAGACCCTTCTACATCATGATTGTTATCTTCTAAGTCTTCCCATCTTTCAGGCTTCTTCCAAAAACTAAAAACCAAGACCTGCACAGAATAATCAAGATATATTTAGAACAAAGTCTACTGAGATTAATTCTTCCTGGATACTATTTTATATGGTATTTGATTACCAGGAACAGAGAGTTTCATCCTGGTTATCTCTGTTTGGAAAACAGAGTAGAATTTCTGGGAAATTTTTGCCAAAGAGGTGCTATTTGGACTGTTTTTGCCAGAGTGCTGTTTGGAAGGTGAGAAGAGGAAATGCTTGGTAAACAAAGGTTGTCTGCTATACAGAAAGTTTCTCTGGAAACTTGGGAGTTTCTCTTGGAAATTGTGAAAATTTCCAAGGAAGAATTTTCTGAGCAGAGAAAATAGCAAATACAAAGGCCTTAAGGACAAAAAGTGCTTGGCATATTGTGGTTAACATGGCTAGAGTGGCAGGAGCTTTGTTCCAGAGAAGAGGAGGGCCACTGGGAGGGATCCAGAGGAAGGTACCCAAAATGGTACAGACTAAGGAGTTTGTTCTAATAGCCAGTTGAAGGGTTAAACAGGAGTTTTGTAATCTGGATGTGTTTTAAAAATATTATTTGCTAGTGTGTGAAGACTGGGCTAAGGAAGAGGCAAGAATAGAAGCTGGGAAACTTCAGGAGGCTCGTATAGGAGTTCAGGTGAGAGACTGTGATAGCTTGGACTAGTGTGGTACCAGTGGAAGTGGAAGGAATAGAGATCTTAGAAAGAATTTGGATGTAGGTAAATGGAATGAATTTTAGAGGTAAGGTTCAGTTCTGCTTTCAATTTAGGGTGAATTTTCTCTCAGTTGTGCTTCTCAGCCTGGTCCTTCAAAATGTCTCAGACTCTTTTTAATAACTTCCCCAGGAAGCTTTTAACAAACTAGTAGATATGGGGTAGTGTATCAGTCAGCTAAGGCTGCCATAACAAAACACTATAGACTGGGTATCTTAAACAGTAAAAATTTATTTTCTCACAAGTCTAGACTGGAATTCCAAGATAAAGGAGTCAACAGGTTCTGTTTCTCTTCTGTTGTCTTCAGGCCTCTTGGCTTGCATATGACTGCCTTCACACTGTGTCCTCTTGTCATCTTTACTCTGTGCTCACACTACTGGTGCCTCTTCTTCTTCTTCTTCTTTTTTTTTTTTTTTTTTAAAGATTCCATTTATTTATTTGACAGAGAGACAGCCAGCGAGAGAGGGAACACAAGTAGGGGGAGTGGGAGAGGAAGAAGCAGGCTCCCAGCGGAGGAGCCAGATGTGGGGCTTGATCCCAGAATGCCGGAATCACGCCCTGAGCCTCAGACGCTTAACGACTGAGCCACCCAGGTGCCCTATGGTGTCTCTTCTTAAACTGAAGCCAGTTCTATTGGGTTAGGACCCCAGCCTTATGACCTCATGATCCTTAGTTACCTCTTTAAAGACCCTGTCTCCAAATGCAGTCACATAGGGGGTTAAGGATTTGGCATATGAATCTTGGGGACGCACAATTCAGTCCAAAAGAGGAAAGCCATTACCTAACTTAACCCTTTTTAGACCTTTCTTAAGCAAGGGGGCCCTTAACAGGGGGGAAATTATTCTCTTAAGCCTTTCACTTAAACAATGTGTAAGTAAATATCAAACAAAGAATGAGGTTGTTTTCTTTGAACACTAATATCTCACTTGTTTACAACTATAAATGGAAGTTCTAATATTTTATTTTTCCTACCCAAATAAGTTATCTTGTGTACAACTTGGAATTGATGATCACCTTTGGAGTGATCACCATAGGAAAATATCATAATTCTTTCCTACTGTCAAGAATTACACTACTAATTTCAACCAACCTCCATGCTAATGATTATGACTAGTATAGAGAAGAAAAAATAATTTTCCATTTACTCTTGAAGATTCTTGGCTGAGAGCTTCCTATAATAAAGGGGAGATTAACAGGAAAAAAATAATTTGTGTGTGTACAGAAGCCCCCAAAAGATAGGAGACTGGAAAGGCAGCCAGATAATTGAGGTTTATATATCATCCTTAGCTAAGGAAAGGGACAGGGGTCTGGGACTTCAAAGGGGAGAAGGCAATTAATGGGAAGGTGAGAAAAGGAAATGCTTGGTAAATAAAGGTTGCCCTGCTATACAGGAAGTTTCTCCGGTAAACAGGTGATCTCTGGTATTAGCTCTCTTCGTGGTACAGGCCTCCTTTCTAACATAAATATCCCTTACAAAAGGGTAACTTCTACTGTTTTCAGAGCTTCTCCTGTGTCTGCTTTTTCTCAGAATAATCACATCAAAATAATCCTTATGACAAAGGGGTGGCACATTATTGGGGTTGCAAATTATGTTACTCTTCATTAGCCACAAGAGAAGTAGTATAAAATCATAGAAACATGATGCATATCCATCTGTCATTTTGAAAAAGTAATTCCACACACATTCCTACTAATAATGAGTAGAATATTTTTCTTAATTGTTTATGTAATAGAATCAATATATTCATGTATATGTTTCAGATTTTCTGTTGACTCATTCGTTTATTCAGTAAGCTACCGATTATTGTCTTTACCATTCGAATTACTTAGCTAATACTTCATATATTATGTGAGGGTGGTAGAATTTTTCTCATTTTATACATGGGAAGACAAATATTAAGGGTCCAAGTAAGTTTCTCAGGATCACCCAGTGAGTTAGTGTCATAGCCAGGCATCAAAGGAGGTATGTATGACTCCAAATTTCATTCTCTCACCTACTACAGCCTTGAAAACCATTCATGGGAATGGCATTGGCATATGTATGGAGGATGAGAGTTAATAAGATGTAATTCCTGCCCTAAAGAATCTTACATTTTAAATAAGGAGACATACATGTAAATTTAAAAAGTATTATGGGATTATGAAGGTTATAATATAATTATACACAAATCACAGAACACAAAGAATCTGGTGAACCACTTCCCCTTTTGAGGCAATCAAAGCTTCCAAACAGAAGTATCATTTTAACATAGTCTGAAAATGTGTCCATTATTCAGATAATGGGAGTAGAGGTGGATATAGTAGTGGAGGTAGGGAAGTAAACTGGGGGCAAATGCAAAAAAGCATAGAGATGTTTGGGAATCATCATTTTGGAAAATTATATATACTATCAACAATTTATTAACCTATTAACTGGGATAATGGAAAATGGAAGGAGGACACAGGTAGAACATAGTTCAGGCACAATTAAACACAACTGTGATACAGGATGAATATTTAATACAAATGTATGCAATTAAAATGTTCAAATAGCCTGTTCTGTTATTTGAGCCTCCTCCTGCTCTTTCTCCACTCCCTGTTTCTAATGAAAACTATCTTAGGTAACATCAATTTTCATGAATAAACTCTACTTTTTTTTTTTTTTTAAACACCCCAGCAAGCAGTTATTTGGAGCTGCTTTGTCTTTGTCAGCTAATTCCTCCCTCTCACTGTCATTCTCTCCATCATTGCAGGAATACTAGTTCACTGGCAACACAGTGAAGCCATCAACTTGGAAATTAAATTACCTGCCATTCTCAAGTTTTTCTCCCTATAACCTCAGACTGCCCCCTCAGCTCTCAATGAGGCAATGCTCTCAATATAACAATGAATCGAGAGTTTAGGGCCATAACTGTCAGTTCAAGGTCACAAAGGCTTCGACAGAATTCTGGGCTTTGTTCTGCAGTGCTCTTCATCCCACCTTCACTGTCCTTTTCCAAATTCTCTGTTTAAGAAAAACAACAAAAACCAAGTCTAAGCAGAGCAAAGAGACGTCTAGTTCCATCACAACCGTAAGGAACAGATTTTTGCAGGTTTCAGACAAACTACAGAGAGCTGCTCCTGCACAGAAGGGCAGCTAACAGGCTAACAGACTGCTGCTGGAAGCAAACATATTGCCCAGGTGGAGGGGCGTTTCTGATTTGCAGGAGAGAAAATGTAAAAATGTAATAGTTCCTATACAAATGGAAATGATAGACTCATACTGATGTGTATGTATTTCTCTTATTCACAGTAGTTTTAATTATTTCTCTTTACAGATAAGCTGCCTTTTGATTATTTCTATATATGTTTCTGCCACAACATGGTTAATCTATCCTGGGATAACTGAAAGTTGACTGCAATTCAATATTCCTGGAACATGGAGCACTGGGGGCAGTAATAGATCGGGTGATGGAAAATTCAGCAGGCAGCAAATCATGGATGGCCTTTGTGCCCTGCTTAGGGGGTTGGCAGGGGAAAGCCATTGGAGAGTTTTAAGCACCAGAGGAGTGATATGCTCAGATTTGCATTTTGGAAAGATCACTCTAGTGTTTCCTTAGCAATGAGAGAATGACAGGTGCTGAGGCCTTGAGCTCCGCAGTTTCATTGGGAATGGAGAGGAGATAAAACATTGCTGAGATAATAAGGGTGAAGAATTAACTGAGCTTACTCAGACTGGCTGGCACTTGGGTGAGACCGTGGAGGAGGTGAGGGACAAAGAGATGACTGTCTGGTTTTTACTTCTGATGACTGAATGGGGGTCCAGATGATTCTATTTTATTCTCTAATTTGAGAACCACTAATGTAGATTATCACTTAATCCCTTTATTTATTGATAATATCCAGACCCTCAGTTGTGTCTTATTTTCAGTGTCCTCGGTCATCCTCTCCAGAGGGTATTTCTCTAACTCTTTGACCAGGTGTAAAGAGCAGCACTGTCTAGGCTATGTCCGTCTGACTCTAACTCCTTCTCAAACAGACTAAACCAGTCATCTTTCTTTCAGTGGCATCTAACTCCCTGTCTTTAGAGGCCTGAACGTTCCCAGTTTCTCACCTATTCTGAAGTTCTGCAGTGCAGAGTAGTTTGTATCTGGCCTCCTCCCTTTGCAGGTCTAGATTTTCATTTTATCTATAAAGTCAGTCACCAATTATAATCTGTTTTTAATCCAGTACAATTTTTTAAAAATATTTTATTTATTTAGTCATGAGAAGCAGAAAGAGAGAGAGAGGCAGAGGCAGAGGCAGAGGGAGAAGCAGGCTCCCCGTGGAGCAGGGGCCCTGATGTAGGGCTTAATCCCAGGACCCTGGGATCACAACCTAAGCTGAAGGCAGACGCTAAAACCGACAGAGCCACCCAGGCGCTCCAACCCACTACAGTTTTTATAGCTATGGTCTTTTTTTCCTTTATAATGACCTCCTTGTCTTTATAAGCTTATGCCTTCTTCACTGCTTTCTTGTAAATTTTGGGGTTTCAGAAGAGAGTAGAGATAATAGAACTGCCAGATAAAATACAGGATACCCAGTTAAACTTGAATTTCATATAAATGAATATTTTTTGTATAGGTATTTTTTAGGACATACTTATATAAAAATCAATTGTCCTTTATCTGTAATTCAGATGTAACTAGGCATAATGTTATATTTTATATTTTAAATATAAAGGGCTAATTTTTGAAAAATATACTTTTTAAAATATGGATCTCAATAGTTCTGGTATAGTTCAACAAAGTACATATTCTGAGTATTTAAAAAATAAGCTATCAATTTTGATAATATATTTAAGAAGACAGGCTTTATTAAAACTTTAAAACTTTGTAATTATAATTTTACAATGTAATAACTGAAACATACATTTCAACCATTTTTAATTTGGGACCAAGCTTTATATTTATCAAGTAATTTTGCATGGCAGGATATAGTGCTATTAAGTCTAGTGGGTATACCATTTTATGTGCAGAGCTGTGCAGTGGAAAGAGCATTGAAATTCAGTTAATAGCAACTGAGAGTTCCCACCATGCTTCTGCTGTGTGACCTTGGAGAAGGTCACCTTCTGACCTTCTGTTTGCTCATCTTTAACAACAGGAGGTGTATTAACACATCACATCTCATTTATGATGATTAAATGAGACAGTCATATTTGCTTATGTTCAGAGCCTAGCAAAGGCCCTAGAACTTAGCGCATTTCAGTAAATTTAATTCCCTTGTCTCTCCTCTCCTCTCCTCTCCTCTCCTCTCCTCTCCTCTCCTCTCCTCTCCTCTCCTCTCCTCTCCTCTCCTCTCCTCCCCGTCCTTTCCTCCTCTTTCTCATTGTCTTTTGAATGAAGATTTTAGAGACTGTATGGCAGAATCAATTTATATTTGTTATTTATGTCAATTCTTATATTTCATAAATTCCTTTAATAGGTCTATTAGTAAATGTATTCTTTCGCTAGGGCTACATAACAAAGCCTCACAGACTGGGTGGCTTAACAGAAATTTACTTTCTCACTCTTCTGGAGCTTGAAGTCTTGAGATCAAGGTGTCAGCATGCTTGGTATCTACTGAGGCCTCTCTCTATGACTTGCAGATGGGTGTCTTCTCCTCCCTGGGTCTTCCCTGTGTGTATGTATCTCTGTCCTATTTTTCTCTCTCTTTCTCCGTCTTTCTCTGTCTCTCTTTTTTTGGATACGGGTATAATTAACATACAGTGTTATTTTAGTCTCAGGTGTACAATATAGTGATTTAATAATTCTATATATTAGTTCTCTTCTAATTTTCTCTTCTTTTAAGGACATTAGTCATATTGGATTTGGACCCATCTTAATACTTCATTTTAACTTAATTACCTCTTAAAATCCCTATCTTTGAAAATAGTCACATTCTAAAGTCCTGGGACTTAAGACTTGAACATATGAATTTTGGGAGACACAATTTAACCCATAATTGTGAAGTAGAGATATTCTTAATTACTGACATGAAGTTAAGCAAGCAGTCTTTGCATTTTGGTAATTTCTGAAGATTCTAATATATTCAAGTCAACAACAATGTGAGAAAGAAAAAAGTGAGAGAAGCACATGTGATAAGCAATACGCAGTAAAAACCAAAGTCCTTTGTGTTCGAGAGATCCTTGAAAAAATATATTTAAAAAGAGGTATTTTTGAGAAGATAATATCAACAGGGAATGGGAGAGATGGCTTTATTTAAATGTTTTCTAAGTTATGATTTGTTATGGGAGATATTTTTAGGAATATTTATTTCCCTAATCATTTCACATGTTTATAGGAAACTTCTATATCATGCTCAGTTCAAAAGAATGCAAAGCACTTGTGAAGAATATAAAGAAGTACAAGACAGGATCCTTGTTCTCAAGAGCTTTCATCTCTGGATAAAGAGTCAAAATTAGTACAAGTGAAAAGAAAGGGAAAAGCAACAATTAAATATAAAACCATGTGATTCTGTCTGTAGACAGCTTAGCGTCAGTGAGAAGGAAGAGACAATGTGGGATATCCTAGTCTGAAATACTTTGTTGAGGGTGGGGTTCTACTTGTGCAATGAAGGGTGACCCTAGTGGAATTGTGTGCAGACGAAGGTGGGGAAACCAACATAAGTAAAAAATGGAACTATGCCTGTTTTCTTCATAGCACTAATAGAAGTTTTTAGTTATTTTCTTTCCTATTTTTTTTAAATTGTGATAAGAACACTTAACATGAGGTCCATCCTCTTCACAGATTTTTAAGTGTGCAATACAATATTGTTAGCTACTGGCACAATATCGTATAGCAGATCTCTAGAATTTACCGCTTTTGTATAACTGAAACTTTATACCTGTTGAAGGGCAACTCCCTATTTTCTTCTCTCCCCAAGCCCTGGCAACACCATTCTATTCTGTTCCTGAGTTTGACTAGCTTAGATACCTCATATAAGTGGAATCATGAGGTATTTGTCCTTCTCTGACTGGCTAATTTTACTTAGCGTGATATCCTCAAAGTTCATCCCTGTTGCTGTATACGGCAAAATCTCCTTTTTTTTTTTTTTTTGAAGACTTAATTTTGTTAGAGTTTTAGGTTCACAGCAAAATTGAGAAGAAAATACCGAGATTTCCTATGTACCACCTGTATCCTTACATTGATACCCTCTCATTATCAACATTCTCTACCAGAATATTTCCTTCGTTATTAAGACTGAATAATGCTCCATTGTATGTATATATCACATTTTCTTTAACCATTCATCCTTCAATAAGCATTTAGGTTGTTTCTATATCTTTGCTATTTTGAATTATGCTGCAATTAACATTGGAGTGTTAATATCTCTTTGATAGCCTGACATCAGTTTCTTTGAATATATACTTAGGTGTGTGGGATTGCTAGGTCATGTGATAGTTCTATTTTTAATTTTTTGAGGAACCTCCATACTATTTTCTGTAGTGTGTCTGCCATTTTATTTACCCAGCAGCAGTGTGTGCAAGGGTTCCAATTTTTCTGTAACCTTGCTAGCATTGTTATCTTTTTTTTTTTTTTTTTAATCCTAGCCATCTTCACAACTGTGAAGTGATATTTCATTCTGGTTTTGATTTGCATTTCCTTGATGATTGGTGATATTGGACATCTTTTCATATATGTGTAGGCCATTTGCATGTCTTCTTTAGAAAAATGTTTATTCAAGTCTTTTTCTTATTTTCAATCAGGTTATTTACTTATTTTTTGCTGTTGATTTGTAGGAATTAAAGTTGTTTCTTTCCTGTTTGTTTATGTATTTATTTTTCCATCACTAGAACATAAGATCTATAAAGGCAGACGTTGTCTTTCATTTCCCACTATCTACATAGTACTTTATAAATATAATAGATACCCGATATTAGTTGAAAAATGAATGAATAAATTAATATGGTGAGGTGATAAGAGTGGATTAAATGCATGTACTAGAGGGAAGTTAGAAAGACATCTTAGTAGATAGAATCAATTCAGATTATGTCATGATACCTGGTAAGAAATTTTAAATTTTAGGCTGTATATAATTAGGAAATTTGAAAAATCTTGAGTAAGAATTAGGATTGATGAACAGTATGTTTTTAGAGGACAGCAACAACCTACAACAGTTTTTCTAGTATATCTATGGTCGTAGTTTCATGCTGGTCACTAGTGAGATGCTGTTATCTGAGCGTTTATAGTCTTTTCTGGGCACAGGTTTCTTTGGTCATTATCCTAAGGACATGGTTCTTTCTGTTCTGCCTCTTCTCCCATTTATTTGACAACTCTGTACTGCCCCATTAGAAGCCAACTGGTTATCCTCAGAGACTTTTTACATAGACAGAGCATGGTTTTGTGTTACTTCTAGAAGCTCCTCCTGCCCTGAAACTGTAATCTAGATTAAGTTACATGGCCACCTCTATTGACCAGGAGGCTGGCAAAAGAATGTGCTTGGCATTTTGAATGTTGGTCTGTGGAAATTATTCTTCTTTAACAGAGTTGACAGGGAGGACAGTGACTTTTGGGGTAAGGAACATTGAGTCTGACATAGGTGGACTACCTTCTAGTGGTTAGGGATAAAGATGTTTTTTCTTTTCTTTTCTTTTCTTTTCTTTTCTTTTCTTTCTTTTCTTTTCTTTTCTCTTCTTTTCTTTTTTTTTTCCTTTCTTCTTTTCTTTTCCTTTCTTTTTTCTAGTCAAGTCTAATTTTTGCAATTATGAATAAATCTGTAAAAATCTATGTGGAAGTTTGTGTGTGTGTGTGTGTGTGTGTGTGTGTGTAGACATAAGCATTTAACTCCTTAAATACCAAAGAGTAGATTGCAGGATCATATGGTAAAAGTATTTTCAATTTTGTAAGAAGCCATATTTTCTTCCAAAATAGCTGTACCATTTTACATTCTCATCAGCAGTGTATGAGAGTTCTTGTTGCTTCACATTCTCACTGGTATTTGGTGTTGTCAGTGTTCTGAATTTTAGCCATTTTAATAGGTGCTTGTGGTATCTCATTGTTATGTTACTTTGCATTTCTCTGATGACATACGATGTGGAGCATCTTTTCATATGCATATTTTCTATCTGCATATCTTCTTTAATGAAGTGTCAACCTTTGGCCCATTATTTTAAATTGGGTTATTCATTTTATTGTTGAATTTTAAGAGCTCTTTGTGTATTTTTTATAATGGTCCTTTATCGGATGTACCTTTTGTAAATATTTTCTCCATGTCTGTGCCTTGTTTTCTAAGTATTGATATTTTCTTTTGCAGAGCAGAAGAATTTTAATGAGTCCATTTTATCAATCATTTATTTCATGGGTTATGTCTTTGATGTTGTAACTAAAAATGGTGTCGCCTTACCCAAAGTCATCTAGATTTCTCCTGTTATCTTTTGAAAGTCTTACAGTTTTGGATTTTACATTTAGGTTCATATTCCATTTTGAGTTAATTTTTGTGAAGGGTGTAAGGTCTGTATCTAGATTCATTCTTTTGTATGCAGACACCCAGCTGTTCTGGCACCATTTGTTTAAGAAACTGTCTTTGCTCCATTGTATTGCCTTTGCTCCTTTGTCAAAAATCAGATGACTGTATTTATAGGGGTATATTTCTCGGCTCTCTGTTCTGTTCCATGGATCTGTTTGTCTATTCTTCTATCAATACCACACTGTCTTAATTACTGTAGCTTTATAGTAATTCTTGAAGTTGGGTATTGTCAGTCCTCCAACTCTCTTCTCCATTTCATTCATTTTTGAGAAATACCTGCCACATACCTAGGTCTGAATAAGCATAGATTATCTGTCAGGTGTTCTTTCAAGTAAAGAATGATATTCTATGAAAAAAATAGCTAATTAAAAAAGAAAGGAAGAAAAGAAAAGAAAAGAAAAGAGTAAAAGAAAAGAAAGAGAGGCAAACCAGGAAACGGACTCACAGACTCTTAACTATGGAGAACAAACTGAGAGTTACTGGAGGGGTGGTGGGTGGAAGGATGGGTTAAATGTGTGATGGTTATTAAGGAGGGCACATGTAGTGAGATGAGCACTGGGTGTTGTATGTAAGTGATGAATCACTCAATTCTACACCTGAAACTAATATTACACTGTATATTAACTGACTGGAATTTAAATAAAAACTTCAAGAAAAAAAAAGTAGCTAATTTTTCTTGCAGCTTAAGAAATCTCATAAATACATTTCTTCCAGACAATTATACTTTAGCTTACAGCAGAAATGCTTTATGCATACTTCCCATTTTACCACACAGAATATTAAAAAGACATATACTGAAGGATCAAGATTTAATAAAATTAATACTTTTTACTGTTCAGTTAAGGACATTCTTATGTAAAATTGACAGATTTTTTTTCTTTTTTCCTGTAAATGCATGGCAGAATCCAATGATTTCTACTCAGGTTGGTGATGCTGGCTACGTGACATTTTAGACTAATAGTCAACTTGTCTTTCCTTTTTTATCATGTTATCTGTTTGCTCTTTTCCTCTGTATTATGGAAGATTTTCTCAACCACATGTTTTTAATGTTCTAAGAATTTGTCTTTCATTGTTCCTTGTTACAGCATCTTTAATTTTTCTAGAACAAGACATGTACTTGAATGCCTTTGATAATTTTTAAAGATATTTTTGAATTATGTTTATGTGTCTTTATGTCTTTCTTAGTGTTTACTTTTTACTCTACTGGCTTTTCTCATTGAACTGGAGATTCTCGTTTTCCCATAATGTATAACAAAGGAGAACTGGATGTCTATCATGGGTTTCCTCCTCCTTCATGAAAATAAAAATCTTTTTACTTGGTATCTTTCTGGAGAGGGGGTTTCTCACGGGGAACTCTGCATAGCATTGGATACCATGACTTGCAGATTTTGCTTTAGATGGGAGCTAGGGATCAGATTTTGGGTCCCTCAAATGTCAGAATGAAGAGAACATTATTGCAGGGAACCAGACGTCACATTCCGAACTTTTTGCTGAGTATTTTTAAAAAGAGCTATGGTTGTGTATTTAATTGAGACTTCTCTCAGTTGCTAACCCTCTGTAAATTCAGAGCAAGGGTTTGAGGACATGGTGGTGGTAGGTGATATTACATATAAAAATATCTTCACTTAATTATCCTATTTTTAACCTTTATTAGCACTCCCAATGTATTATTTACAAGCTGAAATCAAGGTCATCCAGAGTTCTGTGGAGAGGGATGGCTTCCATTCTTCTATTTTAAAAATCACATTTTATTTTATCTTATTTTTATTTTTAATTGGAGTATAAAATAAAATTGAGAGTGGGAAAAAAATCATGCTCCAGTTTTCAACTTAGCCTATTTGCCCATTTTCCTATTTCCATTTATATACCATCTTTTATACATTACTCATATGCCCCTAATTCTCTTGTTTATTAGATGAGTTTATAGATGGGTTTTTCTGCTTTGTGTTTCTATATTTCTATCACAGTGACTTATTGGAAGAATTGAAAGAGAACACACATGTGCCCAGTCTACTGTACTATGCTGTACACCTTTTAATAAAGTCCCTACAGTAAGAGTCTTTACTCATTTTCTTCACAGGGAATTTCTCTGGTCTTATGTCAATTCAGGAATGTAAATAAAAAATGAATGGGCTACTCAATAATCTAAGCTATCTATATATATGTATGTATATATATATATATATATATATATATATATATATATATATATATATGTAATCAAGAGAGAGAAGACTAAACGCCATCCATCAATGGAAGGGGACACTAGAGGTTAAATTAAAACCATGGGCTCTAAATTCAGGGCTTGTTCTATAATCTGGGGCTACTATTTATTGTATGACCTGAGGAAAACTCCTTAACCTCACTTTGTCTCAGTGTTCTGTAAAATGGTTTAATAATAGTAGTACTTACCTAATAGAATTGTTGTGAAGATTAAATGAATTAATCTATCTGCAGTGTTTAGAATTGTGCATTATACAAAATCAAGTTCAGTAAGGGATGATGATTGTTGATATCTGTATTACTATCCTTCTTGCAATATCTGAAACTAGGCTTTGGTTCAGTCAAAATATCGTAGAATTTGAATAAGAATGCATGTAATGTGAAGGTAAAGACTATTTTGTTTTCTCCATACAATTAAATAACCTTTAACTTCTAGGTAGAAATTGATATGGTCCCAATTGTCATTAATTAGGGTTTTCTTGAAAAGTCTAAATTGTTCAAAACCTTTATATTTATGAACTTTGTTTTGAATTATTGCCTTTCTTTAAAATTTTTAATGCACTCAGCATGAAGTCTTAGAAAGAACACAAGTTTTGGAGATAAGAAGTCCAAGTATATAAATTTGATTAAGATAGTTAATCCCTATGAATCTCAGATTCTTCATCTATAAAATGAGAATGGTAATAGATGCCTTCTAGTTTTGGTATGATCGTTGGACTAAAATAATAATAAGTCTATCATTTTCACCAGCATGCTAGCTTTCTTACGGTCAGCACTATTTTTTTGTTTTTTTTTTAATCTGTAGCACATTGCAGGGTCTCTACTAAGAGACATATTCAATACGTGCACTCAACAAAAAATATTCAATACATGTACTCAACACATACACTGAGCAGCTTACATTATTAAAATTTTGAAGAAAGGGGCATGAGCTGTGCAAAAAATAAATAAATAAATAAAAGAGGTTCCTATGAGGAACTCAGTAGTGGGGAGTACTAATTATTAAAAGCTTCCATATTGCAAACAAATAGTACAGTCTTTTCTTTATAATTGCTGTTTGGACATTTGGTTGGATTTTGCCATTCACTTACAGATATAATACAGTACTACTGTGATCATGTTTAAGTATGTAAATAATATAATCTGAATTCCATATTAATTTGAATATGCATTATTTATATTGTGTGTGTTTTCTTTTTCTTTTTTTTTAAGAAAAGGTAAGGCAAGAATCTCTAATTGGAGAGGAGGGAGGAAAATTTAAACTTTAAAATATCACTGTGGTTTGTATTTCTAAAAGAATAAAAGTGATTTCATCGTTTCCCTTAGAAACAGAGTTTGGGAATGTAACAAAAGAAATCAGGAAGTATTATACTTTAATAGCTGTTTATTATTATTTAATAAGATGATTATCTTTTTCATAGAAGAAATCTTTTCACTTTTATAGATAAGAAACTGTGGTGGGCAGACCAAAACTTAGCTCAGCTGGGAACCTGCAGCAAAAGAGATGGAAGAAACCCCACCGTCCTGAGAAATAAGACTTCTGGGGTTGTTCATATGAAAGTGTATGATAAAGAAGCACAGCAAGGCAAGTCACACTGTAATGAATTTGTGCCGCTTTGTGAATATATAATGTTCCTCTTTTCATATTATTTTCTCAATTCAACAATTGAAAGGTTTGTATTTTTGCTTCTAGTTAAAATAAAGGGGCGGGGGAGGCAAATGCTCCTTCATATTGCAGAAGAAATGCCTTTAACATACGGTATATAATGAACTTTCAAAACATTAGCAAGGGCTCCCAAGGAATCTTAATTTTTCAGGTCTTCAAGGAGCTCTTACCTAGTTCTTCATTTAAAAATGTAAGAATGAGAAAAAAAAATTCCAGCCAAATATATACAGTAAGCCCAGAAACTGAATGAACGAGGGACTTCAAATGGACTATGTCAACGTAAGAATTTCACATCCAAAAGCACTGCATTGTTTGGCTCTAAGCATTTTGCTTTTTTGTTTTTGCTTGTCCAAATGGTGTGCAGTGAAATGGAGTGAGAGAACTAACAGATGGTTTACATAGGTGGACTTGTCACGTTGCCCAAATGGCAATTACTTTAGAGATGCCAGCCAGGACAGCCCCACACCTGCTAGTCCTTTCTTAGTTTTTGCTTCATGACCCATGACATTAGCAGAACTCTTTTCCTAGAAAAAAAAATTTTTTTCTGTATTATACTTTTTTACTTTAGTCTTTCGTATGAAAATCCTTCGCTTTGCATACTTTTCTTAGGAAAAACATTTCAAGAAAATGTAAAGGGGTTTTTGTCTGAAAGATTTGGGCATATAGACCAAAACAGAGAACAGTAGAGATAGAAATAGTGAACCAAGGGGATCACTAATTCTGAAGAGAGGTGACAACCACCAATCAGGCAGAGTTTATAGGAGATATGAATTGGAAACCATACCTACACATTCAGAGACAAAATGAGGACCAGATTCATGGTTGCCTTCCCTGCACAGAGCATAGGCCAAATTTTAGTATGAAATCATTCCTGAAATTTCATGAAAAAAGAAATTAAAGAAAATAATTGCTTTAAAACAAACAAATCTATATTTGCTTACCTTGAATTTTTTTTTTAATTTTTAAATTCTTATTTATTTATTTATTTATTTATTTATTTATTTATTTATTTATTTTTAGAGAGGGAAGAGGGAGAAGGAGAGGGAAAATCTCATGGCAGGCTCCACCCCTAGTGGGGTGGCCAACAGGGAACTTGATCTCACAACCCTGAGATCATGATCTGAGCCGAAATCAAGAGTCTGGGCGATTAACAGACTGAGCCAACTAGGCGCCCCTCTGACATTTTAAAAAAAATCACTGTATATAATAATGAACAGGAGCGTTTTCACTAACAATTCTGTAATGGAACATTTCTGTATCAAAATAAATAATTTTGCTGTCATTCAGGCCATGGGGAATAGATTATATAATTGAGAATAAAACACTGGTATTCAGTAAATAAATAAATTTTTGTCGATTTCAATACAATATATTTGCAAAGTATAAAAACTTACAGTACTATGATAAACTTTAGTTCATAGTCTTATACTTAATGAGATTATACCTGAAAACACATTAGAAAATACAACAGATGGAGAGATACATTGTTTCCAAATAGGACATTGAAAAACGTATTCATTTTTTTTCCAAAATATGAACAAGCACATGGTTTGTTTGACATTGTAAATTAATATAATTTATAGAGTTTTCCTAGATACAGTACTAATAAAGTTTATTGGAGGAAAAATTTATTATATTAAGTTTGGCTCACTTTTTTGCTCATGTTAACAAAATTTTCCTCATCTTGTAAAGGTTTGGTCCTACAGGTAGAGTTAGGTTTTTTACATATTGTGAAAGTATTACTAACTTGACAAGGACCTATAATACTTAGGAATTAATGGTATAATATGACTAAGCTTAAAATTCAGTGAAAATGCTATTTTTACTGAAAGAATGTGCTGATAAAAGCATCTGTATTAAAGAGAATCACATTAACAGAATCATGGCAGGTACCTTAAAAGCTTCATTAGTATGAAATATGAGCAATTTAGGATTATTTAAGGTGTTAACATTACTGCCTCTTTGGGTTTCAAAGTACAGTTAGCTACTTCATTTATCATTTTTGACATAGATCACTGGAGAGCTGAGACTCCTAGTTAGTCAAGTGGACTTTCCAGCTCCACTAGGGAATTGGGCATGAGGTTTGAACATTAGTATCATTGCAAAATATTAAGCCAAGCTAGTATTTCTAACTTGCTACATAATCACTACCTAAATTACTGTCCTTAAAATCACTCTAATATTTTTTCCTACATCAGTTCTTTATTTAATAGGCAACGATACTTACTGTAAATACTCAATTCATTTTTTTTCCTTTTTCTCTTCCTAACTAGTAGAGACTAAACAAATGATACATGAAATGTATGTTGTACAAGGTAATTGTTAACATAGGCTGATTTTATTATTTGTCAAAAATGAGTATGGTACAATATACTGCTATTACTGCAATTACATTTAAAAATGCACAGTTCCAAAAGTTCCATTTTTCTGATTTTTTAACATATGTTTGATATCATCCAGGTTATAGAACCCTATTTTTCTTTTTGTAATTTCATTCTCTTCCTGAATCTTTTTTTTTTTTTAACTTCAATTTCCTTGTTTCCCCTTCTCTCCATTTGGTGTTTCTTCAAGCTTTCTAGTTAAAGTATTTCTTGTCAATCTCTTCTCAGCTTTTCAGTCTTTATAGTAGTTGAAATAAATCTATATCAAAATGCAAATTTCCATAGCTTGGCATTGCATTAATATATGTATATGTGTTTTCTATAAAATAAAATATATATAAGGCCAGTACAGATTATTATAAATCTCCAAATAGAACTGTCTCATTAAAATAATCAGAGATCTGAAATTTCATCTTAGTATATAAGTCAGTTTGGGGAATAAATCAACTAATCTTCATTAGTTTATATAGGAGATAAAAGTAATCATTTCAACAGTTCAGGGCAACTCTAATCCTAGCATGTGGCCCTATATAGGATGGAGCTCAGCGTTTACTGAAATGGCAACTATAGGAAATGAGCAGAGAGTGTGGTAGATCTCCTGATGAGAAATCTCCCAAGTTGAGAGTATTTCACACTTCAAAAATGACAGAACTCACGACAGCTTCAATTGAACAATTAAATCCCATCAGACTATCTTGAATTCACAAGATGAGAAGTAATGAGCTGCATTGGTATTTTGAATTTTCCATAGAGCGCTAGTGATATATATAGCTTTCATCACGCTTTGTAATTCTCACTGGATTTACTGCACTTCATATTAGAGCTTGAACATCCAGTAAATGGCACTGCATGTCCTAGAATAATAAAAATGTTGTAAAAATGGGATATTTAATGAACTTGCTGGGTAAGATTGTAAATTACTTAACGTCAAACTACCAGCTTTAATTAGCACATTGGGCCTAGTAAATTCAATGGAACATCTTTATAGAATGCCTACCTGTGATTACCTGACTAATATTTGTCATTGCTACTATGCAGGAATAAGGAGAATTAATATGCCAATTAATTAGATGACTCTTACAGGTGTGTTTTAAATATATTTTGGGAGAATTATGTTCCTAGGAACAGCAAAATTTATTTCCTTTAAAAAATTATTTAAAAAAATATATATACACCTCCTTTCTTTTAATGGCATAATCTTCAAGTTGAGTTAGTAATATAATTTTACAGCTATTTATTTGACACATTTGGATAAAGTATTCTTGAAAAGGAAGTAACTGTAGATTTGAAGTGAAATATCATAATAAAAAGATTTCCTAGTTTCTGTGATCTTAAAATATTACAGAAGTCTGACAGTATTCATGACAAACCAATTTCACTTGCTCTTCTGTAGCTATGAATCTTCTCATGCATTGTCAATTGCTTTTTAAAAATTTTTAATTATTTATTTTAAAATTTATTTTTTGAGATCTAATCGACATATTATTAACATTGCATAAGTTTGAGGTATATAATGGGTTGATTCGATACATTTATATATTACAATATGATTACCACCTTAACATTAGCTAACACCTCTACCACATCACATAATTATCATTTCTTTTTTGTGGTGGGAACAGTTAAGATTAGTCTCTTAGTAACTTTGAATTATAATCAAAGTTTAATTGATACTATAAATTAATTATAGTATTGCTGTGTATAGTCACTATGCCACACGTTAGATCTCCATTTACTTTTTTTGGGAGGGCAGACTTCAACTGCAATATGCCACTTCAAATTATTCAAGATAATAAAACACCATTCTAATCACTATGAAGCAGCTGCATTTTATAAATCAACAAAAGCATAAATATTTGTTCAAATTATTGATATCAAATGATACTTTTTATTTTTCTTCAATATTTCTTTTGCTTGTTTTTCTTCTATGCAGGCAGCAATTCTTGCCAACTAAATAATGGTGGATGCTCTCAGCTTTGTTTGCCAACATCTGAAACTACAAGGACTTGCATGTGTACAGTGGGATATTATCTCCAAAAGAATCGCATGTCATGTCAAGGTATAAGGTCTTGAAAAATTTAATTCTGATGTGTTTACTTTATCGATGCAAATTTTAGGCAACAAAAATCAGTTAAAAATAGAAAAAAACAATATCAGCTTCTCATTAGGACAATGGTTCGAGTGCTTAGTCTCATAGACATAAGATTGTTATTATCTAAAAAAATTTAAGTATTACTGTTCTTTAAAAGTCATAATTAGTTATTTTCCAGAACTGCAGTTTATTATCAAACTTTTAACCAGGACCAGTAGAAACTATCTTCAACTTGAATAGGGAAGGGTTGAAGTAAAAAGCAGTGATTGAATGGTTACAATTACCGTTCAATCTGAATTCAGTTTTTCTTCTAACTATTTAAGAGAAAATACAAGAGAGGGTGTGGGGGCTCAGATTTGCTTAGCTGAGAAGATCACCGCCAAAGAAGTGGAACCTAAAACATCCATCTTCCTATTTCTTGTTTCATAGATTCTGGTTCGTAGTCCCAAAGATATTTGGTTCTAGAATGATCTTTTTATCCAACTATCATAGCTTAATTTTATTAAAAAAAGGTTTCAATCTGGGGTGAAACTCTTGGTTTTGGCTCAGGTCCTGATCTCAGGGTCATGGGATCTAGCTGGCATTGGGCTCCATGGCCTCTGCCCCTCCTCCCTGACATGTGCATGCCCATTCTCTCTCTCAAGTAAATAAATCTTAAAAAAGAAAAGAAAAGAAAAAAGAAACGAAAATGTATCTAAAAACATGTTCTGGTGTATTAGAAAAATTCATAAACATTAGGATGCAGACTTCTGGTAGTCAGCTTTTATGTATGTGCATATTTTAGGACATATTTTTGATGCTAGAACAGCAAGGTATTAGCAAATATTAAGTATGTGGTATGTTTTTAGTGTTCAAAATGATTTAAGAAGACTACCTTTATTAGAAAAATAACAGTGATATAGCTATCTAAAATCATATATAAAATCAAAGTTTATTATCATATATAAGCAATAAGATAATTGGGCATTAGAAAAGAGGGGGTGAATTTTGGTTGTGAGGACAGGTAGGTTTTCCAGAATTATCTGCCTCTGTGTTTATGAAAGTCTGGTTCCCAGACCAGTAGTGCCATCATTACCTGGAAACTTTTCAAAAATTCAAATTATCAGGCCCCTGGGATGGGGGTCCCAGTAATTTGTGTTTTAACAAGTCCTCTAGGACACTCTGATGTATACTCAAGTTCGAGAGCCACTTATCTATATGCCTTTCAACTAGTCAGAAGGGGAGTGTGCAATTAAAAATAAAAAAAGGCTAAGAAATATGTTTTATGAAAAAAATTAAGAATGTTCAAAATAATGCT
Source organism: Ursus arctos (assembly GCF_023065955.2). Taxonomy (NCBI): domain Eukaryota; kingdom Metazoa; phylum Chordata; class Mammalia; order Carnivora; family Ursidae; genus Ursus; species Ursus arctos. The sequence goes on along the minus strand of NW_026622763.1, from coordinate 24,401,585 downwards.
AGTAGAATGATTTTAATTTTAAATATTCACTTGGGCTTCCCCTCCCCCCCCCCCAATTTAGGTATAGAGTCATTTCTTATGTACTCTGTTCATGAAGGAATCCGGGGAATACCTCTGGAACCAAGTGACAAAATGGATGCATTGATGCCTATATCAGGGACTTCATTTGCTGTTGGGATAGATTTCCATGCAGGTAAATAGCTTTTTATTCATAATTTATGTATGATGTTTTTACTTGATTTATTATACATGATGGAAATATAACCTTTCCCTCTGTGCTCTGATAGTCATGATGAGGAATAAGAAAGCAAATTAGTAATGAAATTTTAAGCCTAATACAAATTGTTCTAAATATGTTTTCCTGAAAAAAAAAAAAATCAAGTAAAAATTTCCTAAAGTGTAGCATTTGAAATGCAATTGCCTTAAAATGCCATGATTGGCATTTGGTTGCTTCATTTTATTTGTATTTTTTTAAATGACACTTTTACTTTTATTCAATTATAGATATAAATATATACAAAACATTTTGATTGATTATATACTTAAAACATAATCTAAATTAAAATATTTCCAGAATGATTATCTGTTCTAATATAGGTAGTAGCACATGAAATCCAAATAACAAGAAAACAATTATAAATGCTGTGCCATTTAAATTACTTTTGAATATGGTATGTATCGTTTTGGAGTCAGATTTTACCTTATCTTGTTTTAGCAAACAGTGAAAGAAAGCAGATCGGACACTAACATTTTCCTGTGGCTAATATAAATGTATGATTGGAAATTGATGGATGGTAGACACTGTCCAATTTATTGAAGTAAACATGTTTGTGTGTGTGTGTGCTAATTGCTGAATTCAGACATAGTATAAGCATTAGATATGCTTCTGGAATTTCTACTCAGATCTACTATTCTACACTTGTGGCTCTGAACTTATAAAAGCAAGTTTCTCTACCTCTCCTCGAGCTAAATCATATGCTTCCCATATTAATGTTTAGTGCTGAAGATGCTCATGTCTGTTTACAGTAGTTTTTTAGTACTTGTGAAGACTTAATTTTATCTAATGTTAAAAAGCAAGTAGTTCTCTGATTTATAATCTTAAAAAAAAAATCTTCACGCATCAGCATGTGGAATTCTGGTTGTAAGCTTATTTTTTTCCCTCAGCTCTAACACATTTTGTTTAATCATGTGTTAATGAAATTCCTGGCTACAATTTAATGAATTACTGGGGATCTTCACAAACATTTCCAAGATGACTTTTCTTAAGTAAATTATTTTGTACCAAATGCTTGAAGTCATATACAGGCCAAATTACCTACATTTTTAAAAGGACTTTTCCTAAAAGGAAATTCAGACAAATATAGTATATTTTGTTGAGCAATATGTAAATTTTGCCAAAATCACAATGTGATTTTTGATCAAGCGAGGCTGTTTGATCAAACCTCATTATACACGGAAGGCTCACTACCCTACCATGTGTAACCTACCCTGCCTCTTGACATACATCTTATTCTTTAGAATTTCATAGGATTTAGTAAGTGCAAACTAAGAAAACTTGAACTTCTTGAAAAGATGTTATGTATATGTGCATATATTTTAATAAGTACACATAATCCCTTTTTTAGCTGTTATCACATATCTGATTCTTTAAAAGACTTCATAATGAATTTTGAAAGTATTTTGAAAATTTCTGTGAGGTACGATACTAAAACATTTGGTGGTATAAATGTCCTGGTTAGATCATTAGTAAATCTCTTTTTTCTTATGGGTATACTGATTATTTGCCCAAATTGAGTTCACTCTCTGAGGCTTTATACTGGCCCTAAAATGGTTAGGTTTCATATAATGTGCCACGGCAGGGGATATTTTTATTTGCAGAGAATAGTACTCTCCCTATTTCTAGATTTCCAATAATTATTAATATCACAATAAACTTGTTTTGCATCAAAGTAGTTTTCCCCAGAGAAATTACCGGTTGTTAGTCAAAACTTGTGTTCTTCATATCATGCTACCATATTTTTAAATTCAATCCTTAGGAAGAAATTGTTTTTAGAACATCTATTTCATCTTCTAAATGTAAAAGGGTGTAGGCATATAGAATAGTCATATAAAATTAGAATGTTCAAGAATGTATTTAGATCCCTATTGTTAATCGGAAAACAACAATGCAAAACTTGCTTTGAAATCAGAGGGTTAGAGACCTGGGGCCAGTAAAGCATAGAGTAGGAAGAGGTGAGACTTTTACAACAACTCGTATTCTGGTGCCAGTTCACCCTCTTAACTACTCTGCGATGTTGTGTAAGTTACTTAATGAGCCTCACTTTATGGCATATGGGAATATTAAGATGAATGTACACATGAAAAAGTGTTCAAAATCATTAGCCATCAGGGAAATTCAAGTCAAAACCACACTGAGATACCACCTTACACCAGTTAGAATGGCAAAAATAGACAAGGCAAGAAACAACAATTGTTGGAGAGGATGTGAAGAAAGGGGATCCCTCCTACATTGTTGGTGGGAATGCAAGTTGGTACAGCCACTCTGGAAAACAGTGTGGAGGTCCCTTAAAAAGTTAAAAATTGAGCTACCCTATGATCCAGCCATTGCACACCTGGGTGTTTACCCCAAAGATACAGACGTAGTGAAGAGAAGGGCCATATGCACCCCAATGTTCATAGCAGCAATGTCCACAATAGCTAAATCGTGGAAGGAGCTGAGATGCCCTTCAACAGATGACTGGATTAAGAAGTTGTGGTCCATATATACAATGGAATATTACTCAGCAATCAGAAAGAACGAGTTCTCAACATTTGCTACAACATGGACGGCACTGGAGGAGATAATGCTAAGTGAAATAAGTCAAGCAGAGAAAGACAACTATCATATGATTTCTCTCATCTATGGAACATAAGAACTAGAATGATCAGTAGGGGAAGAAAGGGATAAAGAAAGGGGGGGGTAATCAGAAGGGGGAATGAAACATGAGAGACTATGGACTCTGAGAAACAAACTGAGGGCTACAGAGGGGAGGGGGGTGGGGGAATGGGATAGACCGGTGATGGGTAGTAAGGAGGGCACATATTGCATGGTGCACTGGGTGTTATACACAACTAATGAATCATCAAGCCTTACATCGAAAACCGGGGATGTACTGTATGGTGACTAACATAATATAATAAAAAATCATTATAAAAAAAAAAAAAAGATGAATGTACAGATGTTTGACACAGAGCCTGAAATATATGGGAGCTATGAAAATAGTAGTGATACCTAATAATAGAAAGTAATAAACTGTAAAAATACACATATGTGATATATGTGTGTGTGAAATATATATCTACAAGCATGCCCTGGAAGCTATATTTCAACTTCTAATTAGCGATGATTTCCTTTTCTGTTCTCTTGGTGGATACTATACTTTCTGTTCAGTGATCTGCAGAGAATAGTTGTTTCTTAACTTCTTGGGCACAAAGAGAGTAGGTTAGTAAAATTCCCTGTTAAAGATGAACTTGATGATGATAATGAACAGTAGGGAGAGCAGATATTTGAAGATTAAAAAATATCGCCAGCTATTTGAAGTCATTAAATGTAAACCTAGGAGGCCAGCAGACAGTACGTAGATAAGGAACCAGGTAAAACAGTAATGATGATGATGGCAGTGGTGGTAATAAGAGCCTCCAACCACTTCTGCCCATACCTTTGTGCTTCCATCTATTTTACAGTCTGATCCTTTACTAACTGTGTTTTATGAAAATGTATTAGGATCAGAATAAGTGTCGGACACTTGATTTATGATACCATTATAGACAATATATAAGCTCTGTGGCTTTGTTGAGTGAAGTTGCTTCAGGGAGGAAGGAAGGAAAATGTCTAGATTGCTCCTGAGCAAAAGAGAGAAACCATTTTTGGTGCATTAGCTTTTTTTCTTTTCCACCACGGCTGTTATGTTTTACCTGATCATAAGTTCTTTCACTATTAGTTCTCTGTGCAGACACTCTATTTCCTCTTCTTTCATTAATGGGCATTCACCTCTGTGACATAATCCCTACTTTAGGATCAGTCAAAGATAAAGATGACAGATTGGAAGGGCACAGTCGATCCTTATTCTAAACAACAACAACAACAAACCAAACAGAAGCCTCCCATTACACTAAGGAGATGGTGTGAAGGAGAATCATTTCTTAAGTATAACCATCATAATTTATGTCATAGCATTTTATTACCACAGTTTTACAGGGAAAAATACATTGTTTAAACCTGTACATTTCATGAGGATTAACAGATCTCAGTCCTGCTGGGTTTGGTCCTAATGAATTAAAGTTTTCTGCAGTGAAAGGATTTCTTTCACCAGATGAGGCAATTCTGGATAGTATCCACAGGAGAAAGAAGACCCTGTGGCTAGATTTAAAATGTTCAAAGCATTTTTATCACTTCACTGGAAAAGTCCCATTCCATGGGGGTGGGGGGGGAAGCTTTGAAAATCCTTGCCCACTAGGTGATATTCCTCCTGATGAATGAATATTGAATTTGGTGCTTTAAAAGATATGTTTTAGTTAGGAGAAACATCTTCAAAACAAAGCCCATTGCTTTGTAATGTAATGTGGAAAGTTAGTAATGTGATCTTCAGTAAGTAATGCTCTGTCCAGTCTGCCCCTCCTCTGCCTTGAGGATCTTTATATTCTTTTGTAATATCACATAATAGGATATTGCTTGAAGAGAGGACTTTCTATTCAGAGAATGGTTATTATTATTATTATTATTATTATTATTATTATTATTTGGAAAGTAGTCACATTTATTGTAAAGAGACTTTGCAGTGTGGAGGGGCAAATACAAGATCTTTCAGAGAATGATTATCTGAAAATTTCACGCTTATATTCTTTTTTTCATCTTTTATCTCTTTTGTTCAAATTTGAGTCATCCAACTCAGTATTAACATTTGTTGATTACTATCTACCAGGTGTAGAATATCACAGCTAAGTTACTGTAGAGAAAAAAGATAAAGAATAGTTTCTGAGGTAATGCATGTATGGATGATCTGTAGGGTTTTTTGCTTGTTAGTTTTGTTTTTTAAGAGAACATCAAAGGACTATTATTCACTATGGGGAATTCACTATGGGGAATATTTTAATGCCTTTTTACACTATCACATAGTGATCTGGCTATTAAAACAATAAAAACACTGAAGGAACTTGTCCTTATAACTTCTATTAAAACCCATATAATGTACAACACCAAGAGTAATCTCTAATCTGACCTATAGGTCCTAATGTAATCTATGGATATGCCAATTTAGGTTCACCAGGTGTAACAAATGTACCACTCCGGTATGAGATGTTGGCAGTTGGGGAGGCTGTGTGTGGATGAAAGGAAAAAGTACATGGGAGTTTTCTGCTCAAATCTGTGAATCTAAACCTGTTCTAAAAAAATAAAATCTATTAATAAAATGAAGTGAAGGAGAATATACGACAAAATACTCTTGCCACATTTACACATTTGAATGCCACCTATTTACATGAAATAATCTCTCCTTAGTAGTTCCACAATATTTACATATATCACTAAATGTTAGAACTAGAAGGAACATTTGATACCATGTAGTAGCACTCCCTCCCGTTGCATATAAAGAAACTAGAACCCAGGGAGATCAAGAGATTGTGTGGTAATTAAGTATCCTAATTAAGTATCCTACTTCTGATTCTTTACACTGTGTCATCTTGTACCTGTAACCACTGAAACAAAATTTTATTTGGACATTGTTGGCATTACTTGATAAACTACATTGCTCTTCTGTAAATTTGTGCTTGTAGAAGGTCATATTTTATTTTGATTCATATACTGGATCATTGAATTATGTGGCCTTAAAACTATTTAAGTATTGAAGCAGGTGACAAGTGAGAATCTCTTCCTTTCTCCAGAGGCTTAGAAGACAGCTAGTCACAAAATTTTTTTAGTAACCATTTTGTCACCAAACAGGGCCACAGAAGAATTATAGAAGGAATTCTTTTTATGTCAGTAGCAGCAATAGCCTAAGAAATAGAATACTGTCGCTTTGGGACATTTTTTCAATTTTATGAAAACCATTTCCTTGGCTACAAAGTGAATTTTTAGGACTGGTTCATTTCTTCTTGTTCTTGGGACAGTGAACCAATACTACTTTGTGTTATCATTTCAAACTTGCTTCAAAACTGTATTTTCAAATCATGTGAACAGTTTGTATGTATTTGCAGATGGTCAAATTCGGTATATCTTTCAAGAGGCAAGGTCGTAACTACCACAAGAAAACAGAAACTTCAACAAGCCTCGGAGACAAATATCATACATAGATAAGGAACTACAGGTTAAGCAAATTATTGTATATATCTCACAAATCATTTTTGGATAATTTCTAAACTCAAAACACAGATAGACAGCTTTCTCAGGGACCTGAACTCCCCAGAGGTTACTGGAAACCAAAAGCGCAGAAGATGCACAATGATTACCTGCTAAGATTGAGACTTTGGTCAACTTACTTGGGATTTACATTATTCTCTCTATCATTGAATCACCGATGCAAGTCTCATGGAAACGTCTCACTTGGGCAGTTAGCACTCCTCATGAAAGTAAAACGTGTCAACACCAACTTTAGATAAATTCACACGAAGCACATCCATTTTGAGCACCTTTCTTTTTCCCTCTCCTGAGTCAACATATGCTGCTATATTTCTTTTTGGCAGCTCGGGGTTCTTTTCAGCAGAGCTACATTCATATTTGATAGTCTAATATATTCCTGTACTCTTTTCCTTATCAAAACTGAGTTACCACGAAACCTATTCTCAAAAGGTCTAGCTATACTAATTCATAGTAAATTATTAATAGCTGCTGAGAGATTTACAAGTTATCTTACTAAGTGTGTTTGAGTAAAGCACAGTATCAACCCAATACCATAAATACAACTGAAACACCACTAAAGAGATGTGAAAAAAAGTATTTTTTAGATAGGTCAGTCTTCTGCATGTTTTGTCAGATTTCTCTGTACTCTGATTCTTAGGCGATACACTGCTACCTGTTTATTCCTAGAAACTCAGTCCTGGATATGCTGACAGGTCTAATGATAATGTTGATGTCTCCTTTAGCTTAGGTATATTGATACCATTAACACTGTTAATTGTGACCTTTAAAAAGTGCTTTTAACTTTGAAAAAGTTTTTTCCCCTATTTTGAGAAAACCAAATAATATATTAGTCTATTTTTCTTTTTGACACTCTTTCTTTAAGAAAAAAAAATAAAGAGCTATGATTCATTTTCTGAGATTATTGATCATTAGTTTTTGATCAAGTACACACTTTTCTAGTTAATAGAGAAAAATGGAAGTTATTTCATTGATTTTGGGCTAGACATAAACAGATCTTTAATTCCTTTTTATCATTTGGCTTTTTTCTTATCCAGAAGCTGTAAGTAGTAAGTGTAGTAAGCAGATCCTTTGAGAAGAGTAAAGAACTAATTATTTCCATGAATTCCTTACTACTTCTAGAACAAGGACTAGGCTGAAGTAGAAAGACTAGAAATGGAACTAATCACCCACAATGGGTTAGGAATAGGAAGTTTGAGGAGGAAAAAAAATAACATAACATTAAAAAAACCTTTAACATTTATTGAACACTTACTAATCACAGTTATACGGTTAGGAAACTTTTTTGTATTTATGCCATTCAATTCATCAAAATAATCTGTTGAGGCAGGTGGTGTTTTCATTTTAACAGTTAAGAAAGTGGTTTTGGGGAGAGTTGGTTACTTCGAGATGCCCAAATGAATTTCTGCATTCAGGATTTGCATTTGAGTTTTTGCCCTTGAGATTGGCATAAACCATGAATTGAATAACCAGTAGTGAAGTAATCAACATCAGAACCCTGATAATTTCCTAATTAGAATTTTAATCCCACTGCAGTGATGGTTGGGAAAGATATTTGGCAGACAGTATGAGGACGTGGGGTTTGGGGGAATGATGACAATATGATCACCAAGCATAGGATTGCCCCTGCTAAACTTAGGGACAGAAGACGAATAATATAGCCTCATCTAAGAGGTGAGCGAGGGAAATGATGATGATCATTACTAAAAGAAGAAGGGGAAGAAGAAAGAAAAAAAATAGTAATTTATTCCACTATATTTTATTATTTATTCCTGCATAACAAATTACCAAAATTTAGCAAGTTGAAGCAATAAACATTTATTATCTTATTGCTTCTATGGGTCAGTTTATGAGGCTGCAATCAAGGTGTTGGTCAGACACCTTGTTGTCTCCTCAGGAGGCTCAACTAGGGAGAATTCGCTTCCAAGGTCACATGGGTGTTGGCAGGATTCAATTCCTTGTGGGCTATTTGTCAGAGGGTCACAGCTCCTCACTGAATACTGACTTCAGTTTCTTTTCATGTGGGCCTCTCCACAGGGCCGTTCACAACATGATTGCTAGCTTCCCTTAGAGCTAGCGAACAATACAATGAGAAATGGCACACACAAAATGAAACCCAGACCTTTTGTAACCCAATCTCAGAAGGGATATCTCATCACATTTGGTGCATTCTATTTATTAGAAGCTAGCAACTAGGTACAGTCCACACTCACAGGGACAGGATTAAAGAAGGGACTCAATTACCCGGTGGTGGGGAACATTGGTGGGTATATTAGAGGCTGTTTATCACAGTATAATAGATGTTTTATCCGTATTATCACCACATATTATTGTCTAAGAGATAAATTTTGATGGTTGATTCAGGTTATCAATGATGTTACTATATGGATAACTTCTGTATTATGGCTTAAATCCTTCAAGAAAGGCCAGCAACTCCCTGCAACCCCCCTTTACAGTTTTTGACCAGTGTCTGGGAAAGTCTTCCTGTAATATGAACTTACACTAAATTTTCTACTGACAACTCTCTGGCACAAAAGCTCTTTCAGAAAAGCTCAAGAAAATTCTTATAGCTGTCTAGGATTGCCTGGGGGATACAAAGGTGTGTAACACAAACAGAATTGTGTAGTTACTTTCTTTTTTTTTTGTGACCCATGCAGGCTAAGCGTTGACTGATGTTAACTAAGCTTATAATATGTTCCAGCATTGCATCAAGTGTCCCTGTCCAGAGGTTTGTAGCCAGAAAGGGAGCTCTGAAGTAGTTGGCAACAACTGCCAGTTCTTTATGCCTGCCATGGTACACAAGAGCAATTATGCAAATCTTCTTCCAAGGATAGCATATTATCTCCCATCATCTGCTACGAGTAAAACATTCCGTCAGTGAATTCATCTGGGACTGTGTTGAGAAACAAAGTTGATTGCTTTAGCCTAGAAGTTTATTTGTTTTATTTATTTATTATTTAATTTTACTGAGGATTGAATGAGAGGAGCTCAATGTAAATTAAGCAGGAAAAAACTCAGAACCAGACATGGAACTTGATAGTGTATTAAATACTAGAATAGATTACTTAAGGATTATGACTCTCTGGCTCTGGAGTATTTTAAGGAGTTAAAACAAACAAATCAACTCTTCTGAATAATGATTTCTCTGTGTTTCTTCTAGCGTTTTGATTATTCAACTTCCAATATTAACAGCTTCAACAGTAACAACCTATAAGTTGTTTTTTTAAAAATCATCTATTTTCTTGGTCAATAGTCATTAAAACCTATGTGAACAAAATCATAATTAGACTGGCATAGTTTGAACATAGAAAGTAGACTGTTACAGACTCTGTTCTACTCTTCAAAGGAAAAACAAATGTTGACAGGGAGATCCCATTTTGGTTGCTGCTTCCTTTACAAATTAAATATTAAGATACTAAAAAGAACTGATGATTTCATAGTAATTCAAGGTTCTAACTATACATGAAAAGTTATTTTCTAAATTCTGAATAAAAGGATTCAAAAATTTTATTTTGTTACCTATGATATATTATTCTGATTAGTAGGGATAAGAGCTAAGATTTATTGGTTTTTCTTATCAATAACCTTATTTAAATTGTGACTCTAGCCTTATTTTTTTTTCCATTTACAGTTCTCCCTTAATATTATTTAAGTGATAAAATAGCTGATAATTTTATCTCACTTGGCTCAGATTGAATTTATAGATACAATACAGTATACCAATGAGTATATTTGCATATTCAATTATTCTCAATGTTCATGTGAAACCCTATTAACTCAAAGTAGTGATGACTGAATGAAAAAGTAGATATCTACCAGCTCAATCATTAAGCATTATTAAAATGTGTTTGAGGGTTAATAGTCATTCAGCAAACACTTGATGACAGATATCAGTCTAAAATTAAATAAATACTTTTATTTGTTTAAAAATTCTTTATTAAAATTGTATATTGTGGGAAATTAGGAAACATGAAACAAAATTGAAATAAAAATCACCAATACTACTACTACACAGACAGCAACTATTAATATTTTGGCATATTAGTCTTTTATATCATTTTGTTTTCTTTTTTTAAAATATTTTATTTATTTGTTTGAGAGAGAGAGAGAGAGCCCGAGAGAGAGCACAAGCAGGGGGGAGAGCGACAAGCAGGCTCCCTGCTAAGTGGGGAGCCTGACACAGGGCTCAATCCCAGAGCCCTGACCTGAGCCAAAAGCAGATGCTTAACCGACTGAGCCACCCAGGCACTCCTTGTTTTATTTTTTCATCATAATAAGTGTACTCTTTAATCCCCTTACCTTATTTCCCCCATCCCCCATCTACTTCTCTGATAACCATCAATTTGTTCTCTATAGTTAAGAGTCTGTTTCTTGGTTTTTCTCTCTCTCTCTCTTTTTCTTTTGTTCATTTATTTCTTAAATTCTACATATAAGGGGGATCATATTGTGGCATATTGATCTTTGTGCTATGTTTTTTAAAAACAAATAAAACATCATTGATAAGATTTTGTCTTGTTCCTTTTACTTACCATTCTAAAGAACACTTTTCTATGTTATGAATAACAATCTGTAAATGCTGCTTTTGACACGAGTACATTATTATAAAATGTGGATAACATCAGTTTTTGACTTTTCCAATATTTTTGGACATTCTGATTATTTTTGAGTTTGGGCTGTAAATCTTTTTCAGCATTTGTGTTAATTCCTCAAACTCAGATTTCCTTTTCTTTTTTTTTTTTAAGCTAGCAACTTTTTATAGATACAATTAACATACCATACCATGGAATCCATGTGTTTAACAAATCAGTGGTTTTGGGTATATTCACAGAGTTGTGCAACCATCACCAATATCAAATTTTAAAATATTATCATTAACCTAGAGGATAACTTCATACTCATTACTAATTCTCATATTTCTTCTGACTTGTCTGTCTTAAGGGAAGCACTAATCCACTTTCTGTCTCTACAGATTTGCTTATTCCAGACATTTCATAGAAATGGAATCATCTGATGTGTGGTCCTTCGTGGTTGAATTCTTTCACTTAGCATAATGTTCATTCATGTTGTAGCATATACCAGTACTTCACTACTTTTTTGGGGGGTGCAAATTATATTTGATTGTATGGATATATCACTTTTTATTATCCATTCATCAGCTGATGGACATTTGAGTTGTTTCTACTTTTTTAACTATTGCAAATAAGGCTTCCAGAAACATTCAAGTGCAAGTTTCGGTGTGGGTATTTGTTTTTGTTTTTCTTGGGTATATACCTAGCAACGAACTTAATAGTTTTCCAAATGATTTTTCAAATGTCAGCATTCCCTGGAAATGTGAAGTAGACATTGTATTTCTTCTACTAGGCTTGCATATGGACTAGCCTTTCTTATATCTTGTAGAATAGTGATGATTGAACATAATGTTAATTGCTAGTACATACACAGCTCCTTGCTTCTACTTAGAAATATTCTTTTGTAATTCAGAGTTATTTTCAGCATCATCCATTCATATGTGATTAAAAAAACATTCTCTGAGATACAAGTGAATACCTATTATAGGCTGAATTGTGTCCCCCCAAGTTTATATGTTGAAGTCTTAAAATTCAGCATCTCAGATGTGATTAAATTTGGAGATTATCTCTTAAAGAGATAATGAGGTTATATGGTTAGGCCTCAATCCAATTTAACCAATGTCCTTATAAAAAAAGGAAGTTGGGACACAGAGGAAAGATCATGTGCAGACAAAGGGAGAAGACATCTATCTGTAAGCCAAAGGGAGAGTCCCTAGAGTGAAATCAACTCCTGTTGACACCTCCAGTTTCAGATTTCCCAGCCTCCAGAACTGTGAGAAAATAAATTTCTGGCATTTTAGCTAATCTGTTGTATTTGTTATGGCAGCCCTAACAAACTAATACAATATTTAAATATATTACCTAACAAATGACTACTAAAACCATTTAAAATGTCTATTTTATTAGAGAGAATGCTTGGTAATCATTATGGAAAATTCAGTATCTGGAATTAATTATTTGTTCAAACTGAAAAGTATAAATTTAATCCCATGTACTTTCTCCCAGGGAGGTAGATAGAAATGGTAATGCACTTTTCTACACACAACCTCTGAATTTATCACCCCACACAGAACCTAATCTTCGTCCTTATTTCAGCTTTAGTGATTTGACTCCAGATACTTATGTTTCATTGTACTTATTCTGTAATTTTTCTGCTTCTTTTTAGAGCCCATATTCTGCAGCCGGGTATTTCATTAATGAACTGTAAATCTTTGTACTCTGTGCTCTTCTGACATCCTTGCTTTGCAAATCCCCAAGTCCCTGTAAAGCCTACGGTCTTCTTTCTCCATCCCCATCTCTATGGTAGCCACACTTTGTATGTCACTTTAAATCTTCAACCCATCCTATAATCTCATTCTCAAAAGATACATTTACATCTTAGTTTATTGAGAGTACTAGGCCAGTGTCACAAACTCAAGTGACTACAGGGGCCAGAGAAGTTTTCTGTGTGAATAGTTAGGGAGAGAGGGAGACCTAGTAGGGATTGAGTGTGGCAGACCATATTGCAAATGACCTAGCAGGGACAGATGCTACTTAACTACACATCGTTTCTGTGATGCAGTATTGGCAGCCCTGAGTTGCCAGATTTTTGGTTTTTTGTCTTTTTTTTTTCTTGTTTTTGTTTTCTAAGAGGAGCACATAGCAGTACAGAAGATAATAGTGTAGATCAATATAACATATTTATTTGTGCCAGTTTGAACTCTTTGGCAAAGGCCAAGGGGCATGAGATTCTGTATCCTCTCTGATCCACATTTAAAAATATTCCTATCTTGGCATGTATGAGGTTGATTGGGGAAAGTGTGAGTAATAAAGGGGATTGAGACTGATGAGATTGAATTGAATTGAATCTAAGACTTACCCTTAGACTGCAGTACAGCTCTAAGACATTTTTAGCAAGGCTGATTGGGAGTCCTTGAGCCAAAGTTGCCGTTTGAAGGAGTTGTGCATTTCACAGGAGTGTGTCTGCCTCAGTATTTATGTCATACTCACTCATCATCTGGGAACCTTGGTCGAAGTGGGGTCTCGTATCAGTGGTGGGTTCAGTGAATGATGTTACCCATAGGTAGAGATTTGAGAAGTGCATGTTCATGACTGCCAAAGAGCACCCCTTATGCCACAAGTATCTGTGTCTACACAGGTTTGGGAAACAACTCCGTAGTTCCTTTAGGTCTCTCTTGTGAGGAAATTTACAAGAGGGAGGTTAGTGGGCCTAATAGACTTTATAGCTGTAGCTTACCTCAGGCCACAGTTGATAATCATCTTCCTCCTCTTCCACTATCCATTCTAATTGCTCTTCATTCTCAACTATCATTTTGGCAGGTCTAGGTAGCTGATCTGTGACCCAAACCTTAATTCCTGAGGGGTCTGAATCCTTGGTAACCCTTCCCAGACTTGGGTTGCTGCATGTGTCTTTTCACAGAGAGTAGTAGAAGGGTCCCAAGTGGACTACTCAGGTTCCATGCATATCCTTCCCCGGCCACACTATGTGAAAGCAGCCCTACCTCCTCATCCTTCTCAGGGTCAGTCATGTATGCCAATATGGTGACTCCTCTTTTAACCTGCTGATTACTAGACTCAAGAATTACAAAGTCTCTTGGCAAGAGCCATAGCTTGTAATTTAGTGGGACCCTTGCTTGTGGCCCTTTCTCAGAGGTGTGCCCTCTGGAAACCAGAAGCTCCAATCCTACAGAATCCAAAGTTGCAGGGAAGATACAGAACCATATAGAGGTCTCTAATTGAATGAGTATACTGTAACCTTGTAGATGTCACCTTGAGAGTATTCCTTCTAAGCTGATGTGTCACCTGTGTCTTTAAAAAGTTGTTCCAGTATTCTATGAGACCTCATCTGCTTTTGGATGGTGTGGTATATGATTCAACCAGTAGATCCCATGGTCACATGCCCACTCTCATACCTACTTCCCTGTGAATTAGATAACTTGAGCAGATTCTAGATTGTGTGGAATTTATGCCTGTGGATTAGGGATTCCATAAGCCTTTGTATAGTGGTGCTGCCTGCGGGCCTGCAGTAACAAAGGCAAGCCAATACCTAGAATGGGGCTATATCTTAATGAGAATGAATCACTGACACCTCCAAGTTGGAAGGTGCCTGATGTAGTTGAATTGCCATCAATAGATCAGTTGATGTCCTTGAGGAATGGTACCATATCATGGGCTCACTATTATTTTCCATTACTGATAGATTAGATGTTCAGAGGCAAAATTAGCTAGATTGGCCTTGGTAAGTGGAAATCCATTTAACTGAACCTTTATTTCTGCCTCTGTGAACTCTGTTCATGTGCCCAGTTCTGGGGAGGCTGATGATGAAGCCTGGCTAATGTCAAAAGACCAAGAAATTTTGGTTATCAGTACTTCTTTTGTGGTAGATGCTTTCTTTCAGGAATTAAGATGTGATTCAAAAATCTTTGCACTTTGTGCTTACTCCTATATCTCAATCCACATGCCCCCACTCTAGATCAACTAATCTTTAATGTTCTAATTATTTTCTTTCTAGTCCCATGACCATATGGCCATGGTCGCCACTGACAACTGCTTCAGAATCTGTATACATGAGTACCTCAGGCTACTTCTATCACACGAGGTGAATAATTTGGTGTACTGGTCACAATTTTGCCCCTAGGGAAGATTTTTCTCCCTCTCAACTCACTTTAAGGCCTACTCTTGAATGCAACGACGATTCATGTTTATCTTGTACCCATATATTAATTTGAATGATCCATTAAAACAAACTTAAGGTTTTTGGGGGGTTTTTCTTTTCCTCCTCCTCCTCCTCCTCCTCCTCCTCCTCCTCCTCCTCCTCCTCCTCCTTCTTCTTCTTCTTTCTTTTCTTGATTAGAACCTCTACATAGACGAAGGTATGAGGACAATTCATCATGGGCAGTTCCAGATCCATGGTAACTTGGAGCCTCAGAGTCAAGAATTTTGTTTTCTTCCAGGGTCCAGAAACCTGTCAGGAGCATTTTATCAAAGGATATGTAATTCTCTGGTACAGATGCCATGACTTTGCTGCAGAATCTTAGGGGCCTGTGTTGGGATTCCCTTGCTGAGGCTTTAAAAGCTCTATATTGTATGTTGCTCTGACCACCAGCACTCATCAGGTCTTCTGGGTCATATGACCCAAATGAGAGGGCTGCTTGAATCATAGCCTAGACCTACTGCAGAGCCCTTTACTGCTCTGTATCACACTCAATGTTAGTAGTTTTCCATGTCACCAAGGAAATGTGCTAGAACAGTAATCTTTGGCATGGAATGAATATGTTATCTCCTGAATCCAAAGAGGCTTACTGAGTACTATTCTTGGATAGGCATCTCAAGATGCAATTATTTGTCTTGAGCTTTGACATGCTATTCACCATTGGACTCATAAAAAACATCATGAAAATGGTGAGTCCCTGAATCTTTATAAGTTTTATCTCCAACCCTCAGGTACACATCCCAATGCTTCCAGCATCCTAGTCACCACTTGTTCATTCTGACTGAGAAGTTTGATATATTTGATACAGTGGGTTAATATAATATACTCTGGAATGTCTAGTGGTCCAGATTTCAGATCTCTTCAGACTATATTTGAATAGTGTTTTTTTTTTTTTTTGACCAGGGGTAAGAAAATTAACATAGCCCTGAGGAAAAACCATAAATAAATATCATCGTCTATCAAATGTGAATAAAACTCTATCTGATCCTCCTCTTAAGTCGAATTGAGAGCAATGCATTTGCCAGATCAATGACTGCATACCACATGCCTGAGGCCTTATTAATCCGCTTTAGTGATGATACCTCCTCTGCCGTAGTAGCTGCAACTGGGTCTATCACTTGGTTAAGCCTATGGTAGTCCATAATCATTCTGCAGTGGCAAGCCTGTGGTAGTCCATAATCATTCTGCAGGGGCAAGAAGCATAACTGAGACCGCTTCCTGTCTTTAATGGTGACCATTCAGGTTGTATAGGGAGAGGATGGAGGTTATATATTTTTCGAGATATCCACTTGGCCTTTCCCACTGTGATAGCCCTTATTCCAGAGGCAATAAACCCAATGTTGAGGTTCATACAATTCTCAGGTATACCAGTTTCGATTATATGCTCTGGGACTAAGAAAATGACTCCCAGGTGGATCTATGAACTCAGTGGACTACAATGAATCAGAATTTATCCCAGGACTTCACTTATTACCTGGCCTGTGTAAGCCCCACCTCAAGGGATCAATGATGTTATATCAATGTCAACTTAGACACTGTGTCTAATAATCAAGATATCTGAGTATTTCCCTTTCCCCAATATCGAGTCACTCAAGTAAATGTTTGAAGGTCCCTTTGAGGAAAGATCGGGGGGGGATCATCATAGTTGTATAATTGCCACAGTGTTGCAGGGTTTTGGGGATTTTGCTAGGATTTGGCTAGAGATTTGGCTACTTCTTCAGTACCTCTGGCTTCTACTTCTCCATTATTGTTTTGGGTTGTAAATGTTAAGCAATATCCTTGTTGGCTGTCAGTCCTCCATCCTCCCCAGTACTGGAATTTCTTGGTGGGGCTGGTGCCTTTCTCACTACTTACACTGCCATCAGCCTTGGGGAATGGTGTGTCCGCTGAGATCCTTTGGTGGGTTTTCTTTCTTTATATAATCTATTTCTCGATGTCCACTTCCTTTTCTCATTCTCTTTATTTTTTTCATCTACTACAAAACATCATGAAGTGTTTCTACATAGAGAACAGCATAATTTCTCCATGTCTTAAGAGCTACCTTCACAGAGATTGTGTCCCACATCCTGGCTTCTTGACAGAGTGTTAAATCCCATCAGTAGTATACTGGGAAAGAGCTTCTAAGTAAAAGAATCCTTACTTATCTATCTTATATTTTAGCCTCTCTTGATGAAGCACCTGCAACATCCAATTCCAGAGATACTTCTCTGGCCCCTGGTCATCATGCTAACTATTCCTCACAGTTCTTTTTGTGTAATCTCTTTCCTTCTTTATGAGATTTATTGAGATTTACCCATAGTTGTCAGCCTAGCAGCCAGGAGAAGTGAGTACAGCTCTTGAGGAGGTAACTTTTGCCTTGCAGGTGAAGTATTTCTGCAACATCTTTCAGCACAACGAAGTTGCTTGCTTTTACTAAGGAAAATTGGATAACCTTTGCAAACTCTGAGTCCAAGGGGATAGTTCAGAAACCAGCACCTTTAGGAATATCCACCATCCTCATCTGTATTTCAGGTTCCCAAGTCTTAACAACCAGGTCTCTGATTTTAGCATAGCAGACCTGTCTTTGCTGAGCATTTGGACATCTCTGGAGCTCTGTAGATCTAACTATTATAGTTTCTGTTTGCTGCTCAGCTGTGTCTACTCTTCCACTGTCTCTTTGTAATTTCCCCAATTTGACCCTCACGTTTAGTTTTAATTGCTTGTGAACGGCTCTCAGTTTTTCATTATCCCTTCTCAGAGTGTCATTACAATATAGCAGTAACTAGCCAACTCTGTTGTCTTTGTAGTCATTGTTTCTTCCATATTTTCCAAATGCATGAGTCATTATCCCTGTAAGGATATTTCTTTTAATAAGATGTTTTCTCAGGTCACTTTTCATGAAAATTTTAGCAATAGAACATCATGTGTCAGGGACTGTCCATGTGCCATGTATCCTCAGGGCCATGTCCTCCTTGTCTGTTGTGTAGAGAGTGAGTCAGACCCATAGCTCCACCTTACCTTTTATTTTCTCAGAGTAATCCTACACCAGTTGTACTAGTTTGGGTCCTCTGAGAAACAGAGTCAAGACAGGATTAGATATACAAAAGCCTATTGAACAACAACCTGAGAGAAAAAGTGAGGAGAGTTCTCAGACTACAATGCAGATCTGACTTGTGCTAAAGACAGAAAGAAGGGAGGCTAGGTAGGAAAAGTCTTAGACTGGTATAGTTTCAGTAAAGTTTCAGGAAGGCTGATGTGGAGACCAAATTGCCCAACAGAGAAGTTCCACATGTTGCAGGAATGGGACTGCCTTAATAACCCTGCCCCACATAGTCATTAGCTAAGAGCAGCCTTGGCACAGCATGATGGTAGATCCAGGACACAGCAGCTGGGCCCATCTGCCAGTTATGCAATCTAAAATTAGAGTTCTGACAAGCTCATTTTCAGTACTGAGGGCTTTTCTGGGACATTAGACTTTTAGTGCTAAGATCAGGAGAGACTTTGAGTGCTATGACCGTGTCATCATCACCACCATCATTATCGTCATCATCAAATAAAATCCTAAATTCTTAGCACTAAAACCATCTTTTCATAACAACAAATAAACTAGATGTTTTATACAAATCAAAACATCTTTCAAACCTGATTTCTGACTGTTCTGTGTCACTCTATCATGTTCCAGTGAACAGCGTGTTCCCTTATGTGACATTCTCAGAGCTTCTTCCAAGTATAGTTTTTCAAATGGATGTAATCTTTCCCTTTCCTAGATTCTCATTACAATCTCTTTTTCTTTCCTGAGAAAATTATAAAATTTACTTGCAAGAAAACTATACAGGCGAGTTGAGATGCTCCATTAAGTCAAGAATACATAGTTATCTCTGTATTTACCACAATAAAACATCTGTGCTATCCCCATTCATGTATCTCTGAGCACATTGCTCTTCTCTTAACAATCTACCTTCTCTTCAAGTTCTCCAAGGAAATCCAGTCTTTTCCCCCCCTAAGTTCGTTCGTTCTTTCTTTCTTTCTTTCTTTCTTTCTTTCTTTCTTTCTTTCTTTTCCACAAATAAAAGAAATCATAGAGTATTTGGTGTTTTTCATCTCTGACTTATTTCATTTAGCATAATGCTGTCAAGATCCATCTATGTTATTGCAAATGGCAAGATTTCATTCTTTTTTATGGCCGAGTAATAGTCCATCATATATTTAGATGTAGATACCATTAGATACCATATAGATACCACCACCATATCATCTATCTATCTATCTATCTATCTATCTATCTATCTATCTATCTATCATCTGTCTATCTATCTCTCATCTTTTTTTCTCCATTAACCCACTGATGAGCACTTAGGTTGTTTCCACTTGCTATTATAATTAGTGCTGTAATGAACATGGGGGTACATATATCTTTTTGTTAGCCTTTTTGGTTTCTTGGGATAAATACCCAGAAGTGGAATTGTTGGGTCATATGGTAGTTCTATTTTTCATTTTTGATGAATGCCCATACTGCTTTCTATAGTGGCTTTCCCATTTTATAGTAACATGGGAACAGGATCACAAGCTTTCCTGGCCACTAGAGCCAGGTGATCAAGTGGTGTCCTTTGGGCAGCGGACAAAAAATCAGGGCACCAAGTATGTGCAAAAGCTTCCTTCTAGGAAAATGGAAAAGGTGGAAGAGAGTACTCCCTCTTGCTCTCCCCTAAAAGATAATTCTTAATAAGCCCTGGCCATCCTTGGAAACTGGTGTGGGTTTTTTTGTTGTTACTTTGTTTTGTTTTTTCCTTTTGTCAGCTGTGAGCAGATTGCTGAAACATCTCCTGAAAGATGTCAAAGGACATTAGCCATTCAGACACCAGGACATGCTTGGGAATACTAATGTCATCAGTAGGTAGTCCATAAAATCCTATATTCTTCCTCTCTCCAATAATCCTATCTTTGGTAGGGTTATAGGGCAACACACATGGCTAAGGAGAGGAATGGTAAGTCAGTCTATTTTGTAGATATCTAGTGGCCCTAGTGTAGGAAACTGAATAGCACCCCCCCCCATAGGTCCTAATCCCTGGAAACTGTGAATGTTACTTTATATGGTAAACTCTTTGAAGATGGGATTACATTAAAGATCTTGAGGTGGAAAGAGTATCCTCAGTTATCCAGGTGGGCCCTAAATGTAGTCACAGTAACCTTTTAAGGGGGAGACAGAAAGAGGTTTAGGGGGAGATAGAAAGAGAATAAAGAAGAAAAGGCGATGTGACCATAGAGGCAGATATTAGGGTGATACAGATGGCACCCACCAGTCTCTGGCCTAGATTAGATTAGATCCCTACCCCTCAGGTCAGCACTTTAATATAAGCAAATGAGCCTCCTTCACTTTAAGTTTGGGCACAATAGCTGCCTGGGAACGGGGCACTAGGGCAGGTGAGTCTCAGCACGCTGCCCATTTCTCAGATGGCTATGGTCTTGTGGGTCTCGGGACACTAGCCCATTTGGTTTTCAAAATAAGATATTTGGGGGGCTCATCTCTAGGGTGCAAGTCTTAAAAGTTGGGGTGCCCCATGTAGGCTTTGATCACTTCACTCCTCAAGGAGAAGGTCTGCATTTTGAGTTACTTCCCAATTGTGGGTTGTGCACCAGAGGTGGGGTTTAAGGCTAGCTGTGTCCCACAGTCTTCTGCCTGCTTTGATGTGGTTTTCTTTTCATTTGCCAGATGTGTGGTTGTCACTCAGCCAGGCTTTAATTTTTTTTAACAAGGAAATTGTTTCATATGTAGCTGTAGACACAAATGAGTTCAGGATCTTCCTACATCCTCATCTTGAGCGGTTCTTCAACTTCTACAATTTCTGCATATTTTCTTCAGTGTACTTTCTAATTTATAGTTCTTCATATACATTTATTTACTACCTTTCAGAATTTCATTTTCCTAGAGAGCAGGATTCAAGTTTATACCTCCACGATGATCGAAAATGTCTCTTCAAGATAACATGTACTCAGAGCTTGTTTTCAGTTTGCCCCATTAGTTGGTACTGTGCTTTTCTACCAGTTGGTTATCATCTATTGTCTTGTGAGTTTTCTTCTATGTTATGATTTCCTTAAGGTTAGACAAATGTATGCCTAGAGTCCTGCATACCAAAGGCATATCTGTCTTTTAGGATGAAATTTATTAGATGAGGCTGAACTTATCTACTTAAAAATGATCACAGGGGATTTTTAAACAAATGTTTCTATATTTTGATTTTTTCTGCATTTAAGTGTCATTTATCTATAGTAAAATTCTCAGACACTAAGTGTGCCTTTCTTCTGTTTTGATGAATAAATAACGAGACATGAAATATTTCTGTTACTTCCAAAAGTTCTCTCTTGCTCCCACCCAGTTAATGCCTATCCTCAGAAGCCATCACTGATGTGAGTTTTATCACTGTAGGTTAGTTTTGCCTATATTATCATTTTATATAAATGGAATTATGCAAAAGGTGTTCTTTAACATCTGCTTTCTTTACCTTGGCATATTTTTGAGATCATCATATTGTTGCATGTGTTAGTAGTGTTCCTTTTTCTCATTGAGTAATATCCAATTGTGTGAATATGCCGTAACCTGTTTATCCATTCTTTCACTGAGGAACGTTTGTGGACATTTCTAGTTTATGGCTTTTATGAATAAAGCTTAGGACTTTCTTGTACACAGGTTTTTGTGGACATAGTCTTCATTAGTTAGCTCTCTGATTTACTTCTCAAATTTCATACAAGCTAGGGTAAAACAACAACAAAGTAAGACATATATTGTAAAATTTATGGGTTAATTGTTTTGCTTCAGATGTTATTGTAAATAAAGTCTTATTCATGGCATGCATTGACTCAATCTGAAGTCCAATGGAAGAAGGCAGTTCCACTCACTCAATTTCCTGAAGCATTAGAGTTTCCTTTTGTAGACTCATATATTTATTTATCTACTAGTCTGTCACTGTTTTTCTTTTAAAATCTAAGAGGCTTGGAGCGCAAGGTAATACAGCAGGAGGAAAGAATATACACATCTATACACACACACACACATACATAGCATATGTAAATAGAAAGAATTGTTATATCTCTACTTTGATAACTGAAAACATTTCAAGTTAGCTACTTCAGAATAATTCTTTGTCCTTGATCTACCCTTCTTAAGATGTTGTGTCATAAACTTTCTAAAACTATTTCATTTGTATTCTCACTGAATGAAAATAGCTTGAGGAGTCTTGTTTTCCTTTATCTCTCTGGGATGTTACTACATTTTTAAAAATGTCTGAGTCTGCCTAATTGTTATTTTTTTATATTAAATTACATCTCTCTTAATTTACCTGATAATTCAAGGTGATATGGGGATCTTTTAATTTTTAAAAAAATTTTATGCTAGCTAGTTTTCTAATAAAATCTTTAACCTTTTATCAGCATTAGCATAGTCTTAATTCAGGTGAAAAATCACCCCCTTGCCTGTGCTGCTTCAAGACTATATTTTTAGTAAACCTGTTGCTAATTCTGCTGAGACCAAGAATATGAGTATTTCTAGTATGTACTCTCCAAAACCTAGCTCATATAAATACTTTCTTTGCTTCAAGGATTTTTCTTTTTTTGGAGGCGGGGAGGGTAATTTTGTGGTTAATGTAGTACAGTTCAGGTAAAATTTTGCTGAAATTGTTGGAGTTTCTTAGTTTCCAGCATGGGTAGGATACTGAGAGTGCCATCCAAATTATGTTAAAGATAAGAGATTATTTTTTTATTTTACTACCATAAAAGCTTCTGAATTTGGTTCGGAATAACAATTAAAATGAGAAATTCTTTTCAATCTGTTGGAGCACTTTTTAAACTTTCACCATGGAAACTTTGGAACATATATAAAAAGGTAGAGCGTAGAGTATGATGAACTCGCCATGTGTCCTGTCACCTTTTTCAATTCATGATCTGCTTATCTCATCTAATTCAAGAAAATACAATACATCAGATAATTGCACTATGGAGTGGTAATAAACAGTGAGAGGCAAATACTATATCTTTTTTTGATAGCTTGTCAAATGTTTTAATTTTAAATATTCAGAATTTCAAAAAGTGTTCTGATTCTTGAGCTTAAACTTTCTGGAACCAACTTTTGCTCATTTAACTTGTAGTTGATATATAATGAAACTTATTATAAAATGTTACTTACTATAATTATATCCTGCCACCTGATTTTAATATTTGCAATAGGAAGGAATATATAGTTTCATAAATTGGGACACTCAATGCATATTCTTTAGCTGATCTGATAAGTATTACTACCTTATGAAATTACTTCTTCTCAGCAATGTATCTTATCTTACCATTTTTTGGTGTAGAGAATACTCTGCTTTAACTTTTTTTTTTTTTTTACCATTTGCTTGATTCTATTTATTCTATTTATTCAACTATCATATACAGAAAGCTATAAATAGACATTGTGGATTCAAGATGAATAAAAACCAGTTTCAGTGTGCTGGAAAGGATGATGCATAAAAAGTGAGCTGTGCAATACTCTGTATTAAGTACAGCTATTAGAGATAAGCACAGGTTATTATGAGAGCAGCAAAGAGAACAATTATCTAGATTGGGAGAGTCAAGAAGACTTCCTGGAGGAGGAATGTAAGAGTCTTAACATCTGAATAATGGAATCTTGGGAAAGAGGTGCAGGAAAAATGACATGAGAAAAGGCGTAGAAGTAAGAAATGATATGACAGTTGAGTGTACAGTGAGTGAGGGCGATGCAAGCAGAGTGGTTCTACTAGAGTCAAACCTGAGACAGGAAGGTGTACTAGACGAAACCAAAGAAGTATTTATGGGCTGAATCTTTTCCAAGAGGGAAGCAAAGTACACACCCTGTAACTAAATAAATTAGTTAGATAGAAGAAAATAGTCGAACTCTTTATATTTACTTTTTCTTGTTTCTCTAAAAACTTTTATTGTTGTGCATGTTTCATGTATTTTGTACCTGTATAACGGATGAAAATATATATACTAGGGGTAGATACTCAAATTGTTTTACTCAGCAAAAATGTTTGGAGGCTACTGTTTTTGTTCATAGGTGGCCTTGTATGACTTACTAAACAATCTGATCTTCATCCTAGGATCATGAGAAACCTAGAAACATGAACACTGTGATAAGATCTGGTTTGCATTTTAGCTCAGTTACCCCGACAGTTGTGAGAATGGGTTTGAGGAGAATAAAATTATAGGAAGGGAAACCATTAGGACGCTGTCACAATAAATCAGAAGAAAGATAGTGAGGACCTGAATAAAACTGTAGTGCTATATGCAGATAAAAGGAAGAAGAAGAGGACGACGACGACAAAGACGACAAAGAAGCAGTTAAAACATGCAGAACTTGGTAATTGATTGAATGTGGGGATAAGGTAAACAAATGCAGACAGAATCGAGGATAACTCTCAGGTCTTTAGTTTGGATGTTGAATATTGTTCCTCCCATCAAATGAGAGAGCACAGGTAAAGAGGAGGTTGTGGGCAGCTCTGATGGGTTTATCTTCTGATACGTTGAATTTGACTTTTGGATGGTAAGAGTGAAGACAGTCATACTCGATCATTCATTCAATGAGCTTTTGTATCTATGCAGCCCAAAGTATTACACCGGCTTCTGTGGAGCAAACTAGGAGGAGAATATATTGCCTTCTTTTAATGTACTCCTAATATAGGTCGACAAACAATTGCAATTCACTAAGGGATGATGGGTATTATATATGGCTACCAAGTACTTACAAGAAGGTGATAGATTCTCTGAGAAGACTGAAGGAGGCTTCTTGGTCATCTCCCATAATGCATATAGCCCTCAATAAAAATTATCGATTTATACATTTTTTCTATTTTTAGCAGGAATTTGTTCATAAAAAGAATCATTGTTTGTTTCCAAATGTCTGAGCAGTGCACATTTATAGACTATGTTTTATTATCATGTTAGCTACAAATCAATAGTGTAATCAAACTAGAAAATAATCATATCATAAGATTCCTATATCTCTCCATCACCTATGATTTAAATGATATGCATAGGCATTTGAAACACCAACTGAGGACAAATTGTATTGATTTCTAATAGTGTTAATAACAACTTCTTCCTCTCCTAAGGAAAAAAAAAATATATATGTTTATATATATGTGTATATATATATATATATATATATATATATATATATATATGTTTATATATATTTTGGCATGCTCTTAAGAACAATAAACACTGACAATTTCAAGTAATTCTTAGAGTAAATTTTCTGTGTAAGTTTTCATAGTAAAGTTAACTTTGCCTTTCTGAAATATGAGATGCCACTATATATCCAAATCAATGTTAAATTTTAATATAAAAATTCATAAATGGTGAGTGGAAATATATAGCAGTGTCTCATTATTTATTATTTTCTATCTCTTTTGTTATTTCCTTGGATGGGATTAATTAAAAATAGTTTTTTCTCCTTTTGCAAATAAAATACCAAAATATTTTCCCTATAGTTTTAAATTTATAAAGATGATTGTATGTTAAACTAAGACCACATTAAAATTTCAAAAGCATATAAAATTACCAAATTGATTAGTTGTTACACTTTTTATTTTATCATATACTTTGTGTTTTTAAATTTTAATAGTTGATGCTTTATTATATTATGTACTAGACATTAAGTGTTTTAACAAAGATTGCTTTAGTCAATCCTCACAGCATCTCTATTATTACCTATTTATATACTGGGAAACTGAACAGAAAGATTAAGTAACTTGCCCATGTTATAGAGTCACTGAGTAGTCCAGCTGAGATTCTCAATTCAGAGCACAGTATCCAAGACTTTGGTTATTGTGTTACATTCCTGTCTTCAGTAAACTTAAGGTACTTTTTCACCAGAAGTGATGATGAAAAAAAATGTGTATATATATATATATATATATATATATATATATATATATATTTGCTGAGAATGCCTCTGTTTTTAGGGTATACACTCCATATTTGTCTGATTTACTAATTTGAGGCATAACCGAGAAACCAAGCCTTTGAGGAACCAGGTTTTTGTCTTTCCCTATTTGAAAATAAAAGTGAAATCAGATGGCATTGTTTTCTGAAATGAGTTGATGGTTTCCTGAAGAAATGTCTGAGTAGGTGTCCCCTGAAGACATATCTTTTCAACAGGCTGTCTCAATTTTATAGCTTAGCTTTGAAAATCTAAAACAGAGTAAATTAAAACAATTTCTCCTTGGAGCTGCAATTGGTCCTTTTCTAATCTGAAGCCGATGAGACTGTGACAGCACATTTTTGTTCTCATATGCTACCTGAAAGTCAAAATTAGGAACACTAGGGCTGTGAGAACTAACTTAATGCATGTGAAAAACAGCACGGTGCAATTGCTTTGAAGAGAAAAAACAGTGAATGCTTAAGAAAATGTGAAAGATTCTTTTTTGTTACCCTGAGAGGAAACAGTTCAAAATCTGAAAATGGAATTGCTTTTATAATAAGTTTGTTTAATGCAAATTCCATTCAGGACACAAAAGCTAGACGGGCAGGTAGTTCTTATTTGATAAAGGAGTAATTTAAAAGAGAATGTACATTATCTAAGGTTTTATAACATTGTACCTTAAGGGGATTAAGATATCTAAAACCTTTGAAGTCTGCAGATTTTATTTTATTTACTCACAAGGATGGAGTTCTTTAGCGATTTGTTGCTCTAAGAAAATTGCCCATTAGCGTTTGTATTGATTTGCCTTTCTCAAAATGAAAGAAGCAGATGTAATTCATTAGCACTTTATTATTGAATCCTTTTAATATGAAATATCGAGAACTTGGGTCCTTATTAACCTGCAAAATGTTTAAAGAAATGCTTTCAAAGTTGGAAAAGAACAGGAAGTAGAACTTAATTTGTATCTGTACCTCAGTATCTGATGGATTCACAACTGGCTGTCATCACAATTTTTGCTCCCCAGTCTTACTGAAATGCTCTTGTCATCTCTCCTATTATTATAAAGATGATTACATTTATTAAATTGGTTCTTTATCTCAACTAGGTTTCTGTAAACTATATTGTGCATTTCTCCAAATGTGAATCCATATGCTACCCAATCTTCAACGATCAGTGAAAGACTCACTTCTCCCCTGAAGTCTTTTCTGATGACCTTGACAGACCTTGCTTTCCTCTTAATTTCCATAACACTCAGTAGGCTCCAGTGGTTTCAGCTGGTGTGCCATGGCACAGAGCATGTCAAAAATTGGCATGATTGGAAAGTAGCAACCACATTCATGGTAGCAAACCTTTCTTTATTATCGTATAACTACTGGTTAAACAAGAAGAGATTTCACTTAAAATACATGTGTTTTTTATTTATTACTTTATTAGCAAATTATTTACTTGTAAAGAATATATTATTACTGTATTAAATATACACTAAAATAGAAATTCTTCAAAAATAAGTAAAAATCACCATTTTAACATTTTCTTACATTGTCTTGGATTTTCTTGGTTTTCTTAGCTATTCCCTACAGTGTGTATAGCTGACTCTGATGTTATTTGTGTATAAAGTATAATTTAATAATTTAAAAAAATATATATCTTGGGGTGCCTGGGTGGCTCAGTCAGTTAAGTGTCTGCATTTTGCTCAGGTCATGATCTTGGGGTATTGGGATCGATCGAGCCCCCACACTGGAGTCTGCTCAGCGGGGAGTCTCCTTCTCCCTCTCCCTCTGTGTGCGTGCTCTCTCACTCTCTACGCTCTACTCTCTACACTCTAAACAAGTAAATATATATATATATATGTATATATATATATATGTATATATATATACATATATATATATAATCTTGTTCTAAAAATTATTGTATGTGCTTTCAAAAATGTGGGAATGGCAGTAAGATGAACAATTAAGGTGTGAGGGAATGAGCTCTAAGAGAAAAGTTAGGGAAAAAATAATATGAAACTAGAGATAAACTGTATGCTGTAAAATTCTGTATTTTTGCTGAGAGTTGGCAGCAAATACAATTTTTCTATTTCTGTTAACCAGTACAGAGACAGGAATGTGATCAATTTCAGGGCTCACATGTCTATGTAATTTAAAAGAAAAAAAATAAAGTAAAGAATACATACATATGTGTGGCAGAGGACATATCATACACAGTTCAATAAAAGCCAGCTTATTGAGAATAAAGAAGGATCCACACAAAGTAATCTCCTTGAGCTGCCTTTAGATTTAGCTTGATTCAGGTATAGATTGAAGAGCAGTGATTTCTGACAGATCTGGGGCCAGTGGCATATCAGCGATGCAGGTAGTCCGGGTCCAAGGACCCAGAGGGGTTTCTGCAGGACCACGATAGATGGAAATCAAATGCGAAACAGTTGGAGGTGAAAGCAGAATTTACTGAAGATACAGAGAGAACAGATTCAGACAGACTGAGAGTCAGGGATTCTCATAAAGGAAAGGAGAGAGTCTCTTCTTTGCTTGAGGTTTTTATTGGTGATTAGGCATCCAGGAACTGGTCAGAAGGACAAGGTCCAGGTGTCCTTCATAGGTCACTTATTCCCTGAAGCCAGGGGTCTTGGTGTCAACGTGCTTAGAGTCAGTGGTCTTGGAGAACATTTATGTTCACTCCTTAGATGTTATCTGTTGTGCTGGAAGACTCCAAAGATAGCATTATCTCGTCCCTTACAAGGAAGACATATGTTATTTGCATTACAAGGCATGTGTAGAGTGGGCTTGGGGTGCAGGCCCTAGCAAGAATAGAAGCTGGAGCAAAGGAGGAAAAAAAAAATGCAACAGCTTTTTTAATGGGGTCTCTTCAGTTTCTCTCATCAGAATCAACAAATTTAAAAATACATTATGTTTTTGTTTTTCGATTTTTATTTTCAATTTAAAGACCTCCTCCAACTGGAGGAAAAAAAAAAACAAATGTGGTATTCTGGAAATCATGTCAAGCTCTTCTCGTCCTCTTTTCTCTGAAAATCCCTTTGGTAGTGAGCCATTAATAGCAGTGAGATTGTTATAAGGGTTGGGTAGCATTACCATAGCAATCTAATTCACAAGATCTTGGATCCTGTTAAGTAACAAGTGTTTTTCTTCTTTTCTGTACTTTTGATGAATTAGCTACTAATTCTCAACCAGCACACTACCCCAGACTAACCAATTTAAAATCACTGAGGTGAACCCTCATCTTCAGTATTTTTTTTTTTTTTACTTCTCTAGGCAATTCTACTGGACAGCCATTTGAGGACTGCTGAGTTTGAACTGTGTAATGACAAACCTGTTGCTGAGGTTGGGGATGATAGTTACAGAGGGTTTATTTTTGGAGACTGGATAATCTGAAAGGGGAGCGAATGATCAACGAGATGAGGTGGGAGGAGAGTGGTGGGCAATAAGTGTGAGTCCAGAATTGCCACTGAAAAATCACCTCTGGTAGCTATGACCAGAGCTCCTTTTAGAATAGGGTATCTAATTTTCAGTTTCAAGTTTTGTGTTGTTATAATTTATCCCCCAATCCCATGCTTCTACATATTCTATTGTACTATTTGTATTTCATGTGTGGGTGGGATTATAGGAAGTGAATCAGGGAAAAGGGCTGAATCCAGTATCTGGGTTGAAATGACCGACACAGATCAGGAACAAAATATAGCATTTAGATGTATGATGACTAGAAAATGTAGAAGTGGTGTGGGAAACTGTCTTCTTTCCAAAAATTGCAAGGTGATTTCTGTAAGAACAAAAAATAGGGTTTGGATTGGAGGTAACCCGTCATATGTGTCAAAGTTTTAGAATGAAATCAGTTTGGAAATCATCATATCAGCTAAAGCTAGAGGAATTATGAATTGGATACCTTAAGGCAGCCTGTGTTAATGGAGGAACAGTTAAATTTCTGGGCCTACCTGTTAAGGTCACTGCTGATAAATGGCAATAAAAACCACAGAGAAGCCTTATATTTTTAACCTCAAAGGGGAAAGTTGTATGCAATCAGCTTATCTGAAAGTGATAGAAAATAATTAAAGTTCAAGTAAAAGTTGGGGGTTGGAGAGATGGCAGGGTGAGGGATATTGTTCTTTCTGATCCTAACAAAGTGCAGTTTCTGTACAAACATCGGTGCCATGAGTTTAGTGTTGCCTCCTTATAATGAATCCTTATTTGTATATAAGAACAAAAGCTGAAAGCACAACAATGAAATCCTAACAGCTTTCCCTATAAGGTAATAAAGAGTACACTAACTGACAATAGTTGAATAGTCATAGATAAAACATTCTCTAGAACTCAAGCCTGAAGTTTATCAAGAAATCAAGGCATACTTTACAAGAATTTCCCATAAGTTAGCATGTGCTTTTGGGAATGAACATTAATGTCTTTATTTTTAAAGTGTGGGATAGAGTATAATGGGTCCAACAAGATGGAAACAAAAAAAAATTGGCAAATAAATTAAGCTAAACAAATTTGCAAATTTTACTACTCACAATTTGGAGCTGTCCTTAAGTAATTCTTTGTGTTGTGGGTTTAACTTGACTTTCCTAACAAGTTCTATGTAAGTTCTAAGAAGGTACTAGCAGAACATATTACTAGATTCTTGTTTTCTATAAAATTTATATAATTTATTCATTTATAAACCTGGGAAAAGTAAGCCTCCTAGAGGTCAACCAGATTCTGAGCTTCCATGTTGTCATTCACCAAATTATTACCTTAGGAACTAGGTTCTAAAATCCTTCCACATTACCAGATCTAATGACCAAACTTGATTGGTCCTTTTAGAAGGATTTGTTTATGCTAGAGGGTTTTGGTTTTGTTTTAATGAAGGCAAAAGGAAATTTATGGTAAGATTTTAAAAAATAAATTGTGAAGTAACTTCTAATTTTTGTAGCTTCACTAACCATAACAATAAATTTGTTGCCATCCAGTCATCTTTCTTACACTAGGTGCTGGATTCAAAATACAGTCACATTTACCCATAGTGCTATAAAATGGTTTTAATTTATCAACAATATACTGATAAAAGATGATAGAAGAAACTTGTGCATCAAGCACCGATTACAACATTTTTGAACGTTCATTTTTAGAATGTCTTAGTTTATCTTACTCTTCTTATATCTCTGATATTCTCTGTTAAATCATGTTAGCATATGGGAATGGTTATGACAATGATAAAACAGAAGTGTGATTCCCTTCTTTCCTTCCTTCCTTCCCTTCCTTTATTCCTATCTCCTTCTTTCCTTCCTTCCTTCCTTCCTTCCTTCCTTCCTTCCTTCCTTCCTTCCTTTCTGTCTCTCCCATTTTCTTTATATTTTATTCTTTTATTCTGATAGTTCATAGCTCACCAACTCTTTCCATCTTCACATGTTTTTCCTGATCCTCAATAGCACTGGCTCTTATTTGCAAAATAATAACAACAATTATAATAGGAGCCAGGAACATTTATAGTCTTTTGGTGTTCTCAGAATTAAGGTTAGATGTCATTAATTTTACCAAAGTTGAGATTGTATTTGTTATATTTACTTTACCTTTTAGAATTCTAGACAAAACAAGACTAAAGCCTGGTGATGTGTGATAAAAGCACTAAGGTATAGATCTTTTACAAAAGTATTATAATATTTGTAAAAGACCCATCCAAAAAGCCAGTGTTTTTATTGGCTTCACTGTAATTTTTACCTCTCAGACATATTCAACACTGGTGCAGGAAAAAAAAAAAAAATCCTAGTAACTGAGGAGGAAGCTAAAATACTAAGCTCCTTTTTTTTTTTTACTATTTTCCAGGTGCTGTGTTTTATTTAATTTTATTTTTTTGCCTTTTTAAAATTATGTTCAGTTAGCCAACATATAGTACATCAGTAGCTTTTGTTGTTGTGTTCAACGATTTGTTAGTTGTACATAACACCCAGTGTTCAAGAGTTAAAAATGGGGCTACCATAGGGGCGCCTGGGTAGTGCAGTCGTTAAGTGTCTGCTTTTGGCTCAGGGCGTGATCCTGGCATTCTGGGATTGAGTCCCACATCGGGCTCCTCAGCTGGGAGCCTGCTTCTTCCTCTCCCACTCCCCTCCTATGTTCCCTCTCTCGCTGGCTGACTGTCACATAAATAAATAAAATCTTTAAAAAAAAAATAGGGCTACCGTATGACCCAGCAATTGCACTACTAGGTGTTTATCCCAAAGATACAGATGCAGTGGAAAGTAAGGGCACATGCACCCCAATGTTCATAGCAGCAGTGTTGACAATAGCCAAACTGTGGAAGGAGCTGAGATGCCCTTCAACAGATGAATGGATAAAGAAGATGTGGTTCATATATACAATGGACTATTACTCAGCCATCAGAAAAGATGAATACCTATCATTTGCATCAGTGTGGATGGAACTGGAGGGGATTATGCTAAGTGAAATAAGTCAAGCAGAGAAACAATTATCATATGGTTTCACTCATATGTGGAACATAAGGAATAGCACGGAGGTTCCCTTTACTTTTTAATAATAACACATTCTGAAGCCTTTCCTTAGTTGAAGCCAGTCATTTGCCCCTTATGTCCCAAGGTAAGCACTATCAACCAAAGTAGATCAGCACAGACCAGTTCCTGGAAAGGGGAGAATCTTGAGAATTTCTTGCCTCTTCATCTGTGGTAGGAGTTCTTCCTGGTTGTATCAGCCAGATATGAAAGGATGGTGGATTCCACAATTACCGCAGAAAGTGGTATGCCAAAAGTATATTTTTGATTCAGTTCAACATATTTATTATTGCCTTGAACAAAGATATAGAAAACCTACTTATCATGTGTCTGTTAGCCATTTGTATGTCTTCATTGGAAAAGTGTCTGTTCATTAGCCATCAGGGAAATTCAAATCAAAACCACACTGAGATACCACCTTACACCAGTTAGAATGGCAAAAATAGACAAGGCAAGAAATAACAATTGTTGGAGAGGATGTGGAGAAAGGGGATCCCTCCTACATTGTTGGTGGGAATGCAAGTTGGTACAGCCACTTTGGAAAACAGTGTGGAGGTCCCTTAAAAAGTTAAAAATTGAGCTACCCTATGATCCAGCCATTGCACACCTGGGTGTTTACCCCAAAGATACAGACGTAGTGAAGAGCCATATGCACCCCAATGTTTATAGCAGCATTGTCCACAATAGCTAAATCGTGGAAGGAGCCGAGATGCCCTTCAACAGATGACTGGATTAAGAAGTTGTGGTCCACAAAAATAAACTCCAAATGGGTGAAAGACCTTGATGTGAGACAGGAATCCATCAAAATTCTAGAGGAGAACATAGGCAGCAACCTCTACGACATCGGCCAAAGCAACCTTTTTCATGACACATCCCCAAAGGCAAGAGAAACAAAAGATAAAATGAACTTATGGGACTTCATCAAGATAAAAAGCTTCTGCACAGCCAAGGAAACAGTCAAAAAAACTAAGAGGCAGCCCATGGAATGGGAGAATATATTTGCAAATGACACTACAGATAAAGGACTGGTATCCAAGATCTACAAAGAACTCAAACTCAATACACGAGAAACAAATAAACAAATCAAAAAATGGGCAGAAGATATGAACAGACACTCTTCCAATGAAGACATACAAATGGCTAACAGACACATGAAAAAATGTTCAAAATCATTAGCCATCAGGGAAATTCAAATCAAAACCACACTGAGACACCACCTTACACCAGTTAGAATGGCAAAAATAGACAAGGCAAGAAATAACAATTGTTGGAGAGGATGTGGAGAAAGGGGATCCCTCCTACATTGTTGGTGGGAATGCAAGTTGGTACAGCCACTTTGGAAAACAGTGTGGAGGTCCCTTAAAAAGTTAAAAATTGAGCTACCCTATGATCCAGCCATTGCACACCTGGATGTTTACCCCAAAGATACAGACGTAGTGAAGAGAAGGGCCATATGCACCCCAATGTTCATAGCAGCATTGTCCACAATAGCTAAATCGTGGAAGGAGCCGAGATGCCCTTCAACAGATGACTGGATTAAGAAGTTGTGGTCCACAAAAATAAACTCCAAATGGGTGAAAGACCTTGATGTGAGACAGGAATCCATCAAAATTCTAGAGGAGAACATAGGCAGCAACCTCTACGACATCGGCCAAAGCAACCTTTTTCATGACACATCCCCAAAGGCAAGAGAAACAAAAGATAAAATGAACTTATGGGACTTCATCAAGATAAAAAGCTTCTGCACAGCCAAGGAAACAGTCAAAAAAACTAAGAGGCAGCCCATGGAATGGGAGAATATATTTGCAAATGACACTACAGATAAAGGACTGGTATCCAAGATCTACAAAGAACTCAAACTCAATACACGAGAAACAAATAAACAAATCAAAAAATGGGCAGAAGATATGAACAGACACTCTTCCAATGAAGACATACAAATGGCTAACAGACACATGAAAAAATGTTCAAAATCATTAGCCATCAGGGAAATTCAAATCAAAACCACACTGAGACACCACCTTACACCAGTTAGAATGGCAAAAATAGACAAGGCAAGAAACAACAATTGTTGGAGAGGATGTGGAGAAAGGGGATCCCTCCTACATTGTTGGTGGGAATGCAAGTTGGTACAGCCACTTTGGAAAACAGTGTGGAGGTCCCTTAAAAAGTTAAAAATTGAGCTACCCTATGATCCAGCCATTGCACACCTGGGTGTTTACCCCAAAGATACAGACATAGTGAAGAGAAGGGCCATATGCACCCCAATGTTCATAGCAGCAATGTCCACAATAGCTAAATCATGGAAGGAGCCGAGATGCCCTTCAACAGATGACTTGATTAAGAAGTTGTGGTCCATATATACAATGGAATATTACTCAGCTATCAGAAAGAATGAATTCTCAACATTTGCTGCAACATGGACGGCACTGGAGGAGATAATGCTAAGTGAAATAAGTCAAACAGAGAAAGACAACTATCATATGATTTCTCTCATCTATGGAACATAAGAACTAGGATGATCGGTAGGGGAAGAAAGGGATAAAGAAAGGGGGGGTAATCAGAAGGGGGAATGAAACATGAGAGACTGTGGACTATGAGAAACAAACTGAGGGCCTCGGGGGGGGGGGATGGGATAGACCGGTGATGGGTAGTAAGGAGGGCACGTATTGCATGGTGCACTGGGTGTTATATGCGACTAATGAATCATCGAGCTTTACATCACAAACCGGGGATGTACTGTATGGTGACCAACATAATATAATAAAAAATCATTAAAAAAAAAAAAAAAAGCAGGGCAGGCTTTAGGCACAGCTAGATCTAGGGCCTCCAGAAAAATAACAGAACTGAGTTCTCATTGCTTTCTGCTAGCCTTTGAGTTTCTCCTCAGACTCTGCACGTGGTACAAATTCAGGCTTACATAGTCCTTAGTTCATAGGATCTCTGCAGAAACTTCTTTCCAATAGTCCCCGCAGAAGTTCTGTTGAAAGCTCTTTTTAGTCTGCCTTGAATTACATGCCTGTTCTTTCACCACTGTGGCTAAGGAGCTGCAGGACTCAGGAAGGCCAGACCTGGTCATGTACTCATCATCTAAGCCACAGGGAATAGATTCCCCATGATAAATAAGAATTCTGTTACCAGGGGATGGGGAAAGAGATGTTGAACAAAAAACAACATATATCCAAACATAACCCAATAGAAAAGCTATTGTAGGTAAAGGAGATGAACAAACAATCCTAATAAAACCATTCAAGGCCAATAAACACGAAAATAACTTCAACCTCACCATTAATCGGGGAAATGCAAAATGATTCTTTTTTCTTTTTTGCCCATCAGATAAAAATTATCAAATGTAGGTGAGACTTGTGGGGAAATGAGCACTCTCCATACACTTCGTGAAAGTAAAAAGTTACGCAGACCTTCGGGAAAGCTAAGATGGATCTATCAGAAAGTATATCCTTTAACCCAACAATCTACCGTATACAACTCCATCCAAAGAAATTCACACACATGTCCACAAATATATGGAAAAGATGTTTACTTTGGCAATGTAATAGCAAGAGAAGAAATACAGGAATAGTTAAATATTGGGTTTTTCGTACTACTGAATCCTATTTAAAAAAAAAAGCAAGGTGTGGAACAGTACATATATATGATCCTGTTTATATAAAATAGCATTTATGTGTGTATGTATATTCATATGGAAACGTATGGAAAGGGACTAGATGGATATACATAAAACTATGGGCAGTAGAATGTGATTGGAAGCACTGGAGAAAAGTGTCTGTCTTTGCTCTTATATTTGTGTATCATTTAAGTTTTGTACAATGAGATGGTAGTCATTTATAATTTCATAATTAAAAAAGAAAAATAGGCAAATGCAATTCAAAAAAAAAAGAAGTTGTGGTCCGTTTATACAATGGAATATTACTCAGCTATCAGAAAGAATGAATTCTCAACATTTGCTGCAACATGGACAGCACTGGAGGAGATAATGCTAAGTGAAATAAGTCAAGCAGAGAAAGACAATTATCATATGATTTCTCTCATCTATGGAACATAAGAACTAGGAAGATTGGTAGGGGAAGAAAGGGATAAAGAAAGGGGGGGTAATCAGAAGGGGGAATGAAATATGAGAAACTATGGACTATGAGAAACAACCTGAGGGCCTCAGAGGGGAGGGAGGTGGGGGAATGGGATAGACCGGTGATGGGTAGTAAGGAGGGCACGTATTGCATGGTGCACTGGGTGTTATATGCAACTAATGAGTCATTGAACTTTACATCGGAAACCGGGGATGCACTGTATGGTGACCAACATAATATAATAAAAAATCATTAAAAAAAAAAAAGAAAACCTACTTATCAAATTGTGGATATCACAAAAAAGAGTCATTGGATAACACATTTTTTTTAAAAAGTTGATTGACAAGATCACTGATCAAATGTAACAGATAGCATTTAGTAGGATAAGTGTAAAAGTCTGTAGTTGAAAAAATAAATGTGATTTAATAATTATTAGTAGCATGTTCTGGGAAAAATCGTATGCTTTTTTTAAGCTCCAGACAACAGAGCTAGTTAAAATGAGAAAAAATTACAGAGAAAAAGGAAAATCTATGTAACAGTTCAAATTGGGCAGAACTTTGAGATACTGTATTCCTTTTAAGTGCAACCAAAAAATTAAATCTTAACATTGAAACATCAAGAGTTGAAAGAAACCCTAAAGGTTATCTAAATTTTACCTTCTTTTCTTATATCTATGTATCTCTGTCTTTCTATTTGTATATTCATATTCATATGTGAGGAAACTGAGGACAAGAGAGACAAAGTAACTTTGTGAAAGTGTCATGGGAAATAGAGGGATAATGATAAATGCTAAGATCCCAGCCCTAAACTTTTGCACTCTGGTCTGCTGTCTTTCTGTTGTGCTGGTGATTATTTCATTAGGAGAGGGAAGCATGGTAACCTTATACACTATATTTTATCTGGTTGTTTTTTTAAGTTGGTATGGTGTTTTCTGAAATTGTATGTCAATTTAGGTGGGGAAACAGGACTTTGAATTTTCTAGGAAAGACCCAGCAACCCAAGTTAACATGGAGATGAGTGTATTCACAACAGATGATCAATAAGTGTTAATTAATCATACAAAAATAGACAGCTGGGGGTGAAAGGCCTTTAAGAGACTTACATTTCTTGTTTCCTATTTTTAAACAGGACTATGCATAATCTAGTTCTGTAGATGGTCAGCTCTTCAACTTAATTCAAAAAGGTTAACTTTTCTCAGTGTCAATAAGCCTCTCCCTTGTTTTACTGACTAATACCATTATGACCGTATGTGGTTTTTCTTTTAATTCTGCCTGTGGTTACAATGCACAGTAGCTGGCCTGCAATCTCTCTATACGTAATCCTTGAAAATAGTTACCAACTATCCTATGTGTCTTATTATACCTGTGGGGAGCTAATTATAATTGTTATTACCTTAAATTGTAAATTCTATTTTCCAATCCTGTGATTATTTTATACATTACCGATTACCATATGTCTTAAGACAGTTTATTTATTTATTTATTTATTTATTTATTTATTTATTTATAGGGTTTTTTTTTTTTAAAGATTTTTATTTATTTATTTGACAGAGAGAGAGACAGCCAGGGAGAGAGGGAACACAAGCAGGGGGAGTGGGAGAGGAAGAAGCAGGCTCTCAGCAGAGCAGGGAGCCTGATGTGGGGCTCAATCCCGGAACGCCGGGATCGCGCCCTGAGTCGAAGGCAGACGCTTAATGACTGAGCCACCCAGGCGCCCCAAGACAGTTTATTTTTAATTCAATTCCAGAAGTGAACTCCATGATTACAAGGACTGTCTATCATGTTCCCCACCAAACTCTTAAGCCTATAATAATGTTTGGCACACATTAAATATTCTATAAGTGTTGTTGAATAAGGATAATTAAAGTTAAAAAATATCATATTTTGGAAAAAGTTCAGGACACAGTTATGATAGTCTTTTCTTCCCTTTCTATATTTATATGTATTTCCATTTGTATCTTTACGGTTTGTTGTAAAATTTTATCTTTCAGCCTGGTTTTATTCCTAATTAAGACATTCCTGACATAATTTGTTTATTTTGCAGATATTCCAGATCTTAGAAAATATATTCTTTTTTTTAAGAAAACACATTTTTATATATTAGTGAACATATCCAATTTAAAGTGTGTAGGTATGCAGTATGTATGTGAAAGAATTGATAAGAAAGGGATTTGTATATAAATGACTGATTTAATTCTTCTATTGTTTTGGTCCTCCTTACTGATCACCACGTGAGTGATTTGCTCACTAATCTCCCAAATATACCTAATAGAAATAATACAAGGAAAATTCTCAGTCCTCAGTGCTTTGATCTAGTGGGCCTGACCATTTAGAGATAGCCTCAGTGTTACAAATTAATCTATTATCCACAAAATGGATATTCATGAAGTGTCTACTACACATCTGATTACATTAGTTAAAGTTGGGTCAGTTGCAATCCCTACCTATGAATTATCTCACATTCTGTTTCTTTTTTTTCTTTTTTTTTTCTTTTTAAGATTTTATTTACTTATTTATTTAGAGAGAATGAGCATGAGTGGGGGGGGAGGGACAGAGGGAGAGAGAGAAAGAATTCCAAGCAGACTCCAAGCTGAGCACAAAGTCCGAACTGGTGTTCGATCCCAGGACCCTAAGATCATGACCTGAGCTGAAATCAAGAGTCAGACATTAACCAACTGAGCTACCCAGGCACTCTTCCCACAGTTTGTTTCTAAGAAGAAATGTAAAGCCCCAATTTCAGCTCAATATAATAATAAAAGTATATGGGAGATGTAGTGGTGTATGTGAGAAAGAATATTTCCTGTTTATATGAAACAGGAGTTTGCAGCCTGGCAGAGCTATTAGAGGGTAATTCAAAAGTAAGATTCCCATACAAAATAGGGTATTTTTTCTAATACTTGTGAAGATTGTTGTGAATGTTTTCTTTGAACTCTTGCAAAATTACTTGCCTGTACTACTTATATGCTGCTCATGATACACTATCGTGAATTGTTAGTCTTTTATTTTACGCACGTATCTTCTCCTTATTGAGCTTATAAAGTTTCTCATGATAAAACTGTGTCTTCCTGTATCCCCTTCCAGCCAGTCTTTGTATAGCATATCACATTTATTCATTATTCTCCAAATGTTTACTTTGAGCTTACTGTGCGCCAGGTATTATTATTCTACGAGCCAGGGATAAACCAGTGAACAAAATAAAGCCCCATCCCTCACAGGGATTACATTTCTATGAGATAAGACAGGCACTGAAGAACAACCCAATAAATATATAATGGGTTTGACAGTAATAAATGCTGTGGTTTGGTAAGGTGGGGTAGAGCATGTCAAGGAAATAATTTTTTACAGAGTAGTCAGGGAAAGTTTCAGTAAGAAGGAGGGGATATTTGAGCTAAGACAGAGGTGTGCAGATATCTGAGGGAAGAGCTTCCAAACAGAAAGAGTAAAGAACCTTAGACTGATAGTATTTGGTTTGTGATAGGCAAAGAAAGGTCTGTTACCAGAGATGATAAGTGAGGGGGAGAGTGGAAGGTTGTCTGGTGAGAGAGGGTTGAAGGGTGTGGGTAGATCCTGAAGGTCATGGGAAGGAACTTTACTTTTACCTTGAATGAGATGACAAATGATTAGAGAGTTTGAGAAGAGAGAAATGATCTTGTTTACTTTAAAAGGGTAACAATAGTCCCTAAACAGAGAAAGGACTGGGGAGGAAAGGAGAGTACTGAGGCAAAAATTAAGCTGGGCAATAAGTCAGAAAGCTAATTGCAATGTAGTTGATCTTGGACAACGTGGGGGTTAGAGGCACTGACCCCTGCGCAGTTGAAAATCTGCATATAACTTTTGACTCCCCTAAAACTTAACTACTAATGACCTAGTGTTGACTAGAAGCCTTACCAATAACATAGACAGTTACTTACATATTTTATATGTATGTTCTATGTATTATATACTGTATTCTTAGAATAAAGCAAGGTAAAAAAAGAAAATGTTACTAAGAAAATCGTAAGAGAAATACGTTCAAAATAAAGAAATACTTTACTGAGTTTATTGATGCTGTAAGTTTACATCATCTGCCTACGAGATAAATTGTCAGTGACTATATCAATATTGTTCAGTATATTTATTGAAAAAAAAATCCATGTATGAATGGGCCCACACAGTTCAAATTCAGGTTGTTCAAGAGTCAACTGTGCTTCAGGCAAGAGTTAATAGTAGTTTGGATTGCACTGTAAGTAGTAGAGAGTGTGAGAAGTGGTTTGATGATGGAT
The DNA here is from genome assembly GCF_023065955.2 of Ursus arctos. Classification (NCBI taxonomy): domain Eukaryota; kingdom Metazoa; phylum Chordata; class Mammalia; order Carnivora; family Ursidae; genus Ursus; species Ursus arctos. The sequence continues at coordinate 24,360,659 of NW_026622763.1, read as the reverse complement.
ATGATTTGAAAGAAGAATAAAAAGAACCAGAAATGCTTGGTGATAGATTGAACACTAGAGTATTTGGGTTATGGATTAGATGTGAAGTTTGAGAAAAAGTAATCAAGGATAATATGAGGTTTTTAGCCCAAAAAACAAAGGATGGGGATACCATCCATCATACCATCATGGCATGTAGAGTTGCCATGTGGAAGACTGCAAGAGAGAGTGTTCCACGTAGAAATCCAGAATTTGTCTTTTGTATACCAAGATTGCCTTCTCTACATACAAGTGGAGATACAAAGTAGGCAGTTAGATACATGGGTCTAATGTTTGTGGAAGAGATTTGGATTTGACATATGCTTAGTATTGATTCAAAAATAATGTTTATTGTTCATTGATTCACTCTTTCAAATGTTAACTAATAATTTAACAAAATTGGAAAAAATCAAACAAATTCTTGCTTTCCAGACATATATTTGAAAATGGTATCTACTCTGCTTCAAACGATTATGTATTTGACTTACCATTCTTGAGAACAAGGGGGTTTTGGAATCTTTTTTCAATCAAGCAAAAGAATTTAGACTATATTTTACTTGAAATGGAATCTCAAAACTTACTGATAAATGGCTTTATTATACTAATTGCTTTTTCTTTATTTCCATAGTCTGTCACTGTGCCAGACGGAAATTATATTGGTCTTAAAGGATTTGTTCTTCAAATGGCCACGTAGGTCACAACACAAAAACTTACTTAGTTGGTGGCAAATTTATTATTTAATGATTTGTCCCCAGTGTCTTTCTGGTGGCTATATTTAAAATCATTGGTCTATAATTGCTACCCTTTATGCGTATGCATGCACATATAATATATTTCATTTATAATCTTTTGACACATTTTTCATTCAAATATTCAAAAAGCACTGTTATTTAAAGACTCTGCAATAGCATAGAGCCATTTTTCAAGTATTCTTAAGCCCATTTGTACAATCAGAGTTTGAAAAATAATTTAAGGGGTTTGTAGTTGACATTTGGGAAACTAGTTCCTCAGAAGGAATAATTGAATGCTAGGGCATTTTTAAGACTTTATACATTTTGAATGACCTTATGCTTAAAACACTCTTGGTATAGTTGAAATCTTTCTTTCCATTCTCTCTCTACTTTGAGACTTTGTTGATTATCTCCAGTAGTATTCTTTTTACATTTAGAGAACTCAGACACAGGTATAGGTATGAAGAGAAAAACTGTGGTCCAAAATAGCATGGTTTGATATCAGGATTGCAAAGTAATGTGAAATAAGTATTTATTGAGTTAAATGAGTAGAAAAATGAAGAAAAAATAATCAAGGATGTGATAGGTCATTTCCACATTTATTTCAAAAGTACTTTTAAAAAACCATTTGACTAGGTTCTTTCATGTTGTTTTAATATCTTTCTTGCTATTTGTGTTAGTAAACTGTCCTGAAGAATATTTATACCCTAGTATACCCAGGATGATAACCCCCAAAATATTAATGCAATGTGATCCTAATAATATATCGATACCTTTTATAGTGTATGTGTATGTTTTTTTTTGTTTTTTTTGTTTTTTTTGTTTTTTTCTTTTTGTCTTATCCATAGAAAATGATACCATCTACTGGACAGACATGGGCTTCAATAAAATTAGCCGAGCTAAAAGAGATCAGACTTGGAAAGAAGATATCATTACCAATGGCTTGGGAAGAGTGGAGGGGATAGCTATTGACTGGATTGCTGGTATAATCCATGGTTTTTTTCTGTTCCCATTTTGTACCTATTTTGTTAGGGTCTCAATCTCCTTCATAAAAATTCTGTTTCCAACTCATAACAATTTTTTTTTTTTTTTTTTTTTTTTTTTTTACTTCTAGCCCCAGGGATAGTCTCTTTTGCTCTTGGCTTCATTCCTTCTAATGCCTTTGAGTCTTTAGACAAGTGCTTTTATGCAGAAGTAGATTATGTAGTGTTAACTTTGCCCAAATCTCCTGGGAACTGTGAGGCAGGTAAACAAAAGTGTTAGAAGTTCTCTCTTGCCTGGGGTCAGTAGAAAGTTAAAATAGATCCCTTCTTTGGGTGAGAGAAGTTTCAATTTATTTTTAACGTGTACATGTATCATTATATGGTTTAAACTGTAGATGTGTGAGATTGGGAAGTATTTGCATATTAGTTTATTTACAGCTTTCCGCTTAGGAAGTGGACACATTAAAAAAATATAGGAAGTAAATGATTTCTTGATAGTTATGTGAATGCTCAGAAAGTTAATTTTAGCTATAACTAATAAATAATTTTCTTTCTCACAACCATATTATAAACACATCTGTATTTCTCCTAGGTAACATATATTGGACAGATCATGGTTTCAACTTAATTGAAGTTGCAAGACTCAATGGCTCTTTCCGTTATGTAATTATTTCCCAAGGCCTGGATCAACCAAGATCTATAGCTGTGCATCCAGAGAAAGGGTAATTTTAAGCTTTACATATATCTTGAGTTTTAAGTGAGTTTTCTTAAGTTTCATTTTTAAAAAATCCATATGTCCATATTAATATTTATTTTTAGTTATAATGTTTGAAATGAAACTCAATATTTCACCTAGCAAAAAAAAAAAAAAGTTTATTTTCACTCTGTGATGTATATTTCAGAATATATTTAATGGGGCTATATTTATTATGCAGTTCTTTAATGTATGTGTAAATCCAAGTAAGTACACCAACATATTTCTAGATTCTCAATTCTCTACCCTACAACTTTTTACAAAATGAGTACTCACTTATTTGCTGAATGGCTGATATCCAGCCTCATTCTTCAATATTTCTAAAGCTTCAGTTTCCATTTATAAGTCTATGATTACCAAAACAACATATTCATCCCAAGCTTTGTATTTTTTTCCTTTGAGTTCCAGGTAAATATGTCTACCTGCCTTTTTGACATCTTCATTTTTCCATTTAGATATTTCATAGGCACTCAAACTGTACATACCTAAAACTGAAATGAATTCAATCTGCCATCAAGTTCTGTTAATATTTCCTTTCTAAATATTATCAATCTACTACTCTCCATCTTTGCAACTCCCACTCTAATTAAATCTGTTCTTATCTTACACATACAACACTGCAATAATTTCCCAATTCATCTCCTAACATCGTTAAAGGTTACAGTGAATTTTTTTTTCTTTTAATATAATCTTGTTTAAATCCTTTTGAGGGATCCCCATTGACTTTTGTGTAAAGGCCAAAATTTCTGTTGTGATCCTTCTTTTTTTTTTTTTTTAAGATTTATTTGTTTATGTATTTATGTGTATGTATGTATGTATGTATGTATGTATTTTAGAGAGACCGTGAGCAGGTGGGGGAGGAGCAGAGGGAGAGGGACAGCCAGACTCTATGCTGAGGGAGGAGCCCAATATGGGCCTCACTGCAGGGGTCAATGCAGGGCAGGATCTCACAGACCCTGAGATCACCACCCTGAGATCATGACTTGAGCCGAAATCAAGAGTCACTCAGCCAACTGAACCATCCAGGCACCCCTGTTGTGATCCTTCTTAATCCTGCCTTATGTAAATATTCAGACTCAAACTCCTGCTACTGCCTCTTTGGTATCTCAATCTCTGCTAGGCTAAGTAGTTTTAAGAATATTTTCAGATATTTCTTATTCTTTTTGGTTCCTACCCTTTGAACAACGACTTTCCTTTATCGGCAGTGTTTTTCTTCCTACTTTTACTTGGCTAAATTTTATTTATCCTTCCCTGCCTCTGTAAACAGATTAGATTGTTCTATTCTATGATACCAAAATACCTAGTACTCTCATTACTTTCATTTTTTTATATAAATTCTGTGCACTAATATTTGCTTATTTGCTTATATTTATTTGCTTAGTATCTCTATTTTCACTGGGACTGGATGATGTCTCCATTCTTCACTGTACTATGAGGAGAGAAGTCATGTGTGTTTGGTTTATTTCTCTATCCCCAGGGCCTGGTACAGTGGCTGGTAAAGAATAAAATGCTGACTGATAACAGCTTTTCTCTTAACCAATAATATAGAAGTAGTCCTATTATAAAACTTTATATAAGTTGCCACCACTGTGTTTCTTTCATTGCTAGTATGATTTGACTTCAGAGTTTTTTGTTTGTTTTTAAAGGGCGGATATTTTTATGTTAATAGGCCTCCTCTTCCTTTTGGAGGGGTGGACAAGTGACCCGCAGTGCTGATTTAGAATGAAGTCAATCTATGTAAAACATCAAATCGGCTCTCGTGAAAATCTGCAAACTTTCCTTTTTGTTTTATGTTGTATGTAGGCTTTCCTATATCATCATTTGCTTCAGTTTCTTGACAAATGCTATAAAGTTAAGTCATTGTATTAGTACAGTGAAAAAGGAAACAAAGAAGGTTAATATAGGAGAAAGATATAACACCTCCAATTTGTCACACTTCAAGCTAAGATTACGATGTAAAAATTTAAAAACCTGCATTGGTTAAGAATGTTCTTGGATGCAAAAATTTATAGAGTGTAAGCCTATAGGAGTTTTTCCTTTCTGTTTTTTCCAGCTGTTATCTTTACTAGGTTATAGTCTGTCTTAGACTTGGTGGTATGGTCCCATTGTTACAACATGCCTCATATATCATCAGGGAGTATGTTTACACTTAAGAAGAAGGGGAGAGGATAAAAACAGCTTTTCCTTGCTAGATTGTATTTGAGAAGAAAAACACCCTTATGTCAATTCCTTTGTTATCCCTTAACCAGAAATGGGTTACATGCCCATCCTTAGATTAGTCACTAGCCAAAGGGAAGAGATTGTTTTGACATATTTAGACAAGTTATGTTTCATCACATGGGCTGGTATAAGGTCCCAGACCTAACAGTATACACAACAAACTCAGTTTCGATTACTAAGGTAGACCTTGAGGAGGTGGATTTCAAAGAGACATTATGAGGAGGAAGGAAACCAATTCTCTTGATTTTTCCATTTCAGTTAGTCATTCCAACATGCTCTCCTTTCTTAGTTCATTTTCTCTTCGACACCTTAATGTTGGAGTTCCCAGGACTCAGTCTTTGGTGCTATTCTCTTCTTTGGTAGTCTCATCCCACCTAAATGTTAAAGACTATAAAATGTTGTTAGCCAGACCACACCTCACTCTAAGCTCTAGATTTTTATGTTATGTACTACTTCTTTAACATTTTCGATTACAAATCTGTGGCAGATTTTATTTTCCAAGATGATTACAATAATATCTGCCATTCCACATGCTCTTCTTAAAAGGTGATATTGACTCTTCCAAACAGAGAAGTGGAGCATCTTTTCCACATGCTTGAATTTGGGTAGGCTTATGACGATTATGGAAGTGATACCATGTAAAATCTAAGGCTTATCATAAGAGAAAATAAAACTTCTACATGGTTCTCTTGGGACATTCTTAGAAACCAGCCACTCTGCTGTGAGGAAGCCAAGCAACATCATGAAGGGGCCAATGTAGGTGTTTCAGCCAACAACCCTAGCTAAGGTCCGAGCTGACAGCCAGCACCAGTTACTAGATATGTTGAGTGAGTGAATCTAAATGATTCTAGTCCCTAGCTGTTATGTCACCTTACCCTTCATGGCACCTTGGTGGATGTGAAGAAGGGATGAGTTGTTCCTGCTGAGCTCTGATCAAATTACAAATGTAGAAGCAATTAAGTTATTGTTGTTTTAAGCCTTTAAATTTGGAGGGGTTTGCTAGCAGCAAGATAACCAAAAGGAGATCCACCAGAAATCTTAACCTTAACAGGTTCAAAACTAAACTGAATCGTTCTCTACAATTATGAGTCCTCCATTAGTTGATGCCAGTTCTGTTATTTCAGTTGCTTAGGTCAAAACACTTGGTATGAACTTTGGTGTCTCTCTCATATACCCTATATCTAATATACCAGGAATTCTATTACCCTATCAATCTATTTAAAAGCTCACAACAAACCTAGAGTAATATTATTTCCTCCATTTAACAGATAAGGAAACTGAGTCAGCTCTTTTAAATATTAGTCTGCTCTCAAGTGGATATGTGGGAGAGTTAGGTTTTTCTAAACTCCAAAATCATGCTACAGTATATGCATATGCATATGCATGTGTGTGTTACATAGTACACATGCACACATATATTAGTAAACGTTACAAAAATTAATAACCAAAACTTTCAAACATACAAGAAAACAGTTTTAACAGTTTCAGGATAAAATTGCACTGAAAATTTAAAGGTTAAAAATGTAAGTAAAAGAGGATAAGCCATAATGAGAAAATGCTAGGAAAAAATTAGGAGAGGGGAGGCTTATAAAATAATTTTGAGTTGGGTCTGACTTCCCCTTCCCCTGTAGAGCCCCTTGCCTACAACCGTGTGTATGCCCTTATATATTAAGACTGTGAAGGGAGGGTGTGCTTCTGTTTAATTCCTAGAATATAACAAATGGCTCAATTGAATATGTCTACATCACACTCATAAACTTAAAAATAAAAATGTACTCTTCCAATGTGATGGTATTTTAAAATCTCTTTTTAAATTTTAATTTATGGGGCGCCTGGGAGGCTCAGTCGTTAAGCGTCTGCCTTCGGCTCAGGGCGTGATCCCAGCGTTCTGGGATCGAGCCCCACATCAGTCTCCTCCGCTGGGAGCCTGCTTCCTCCTCTCCCACTCCCCCTGCTTGTGTTTCCTCTCCCGCTGCCTGTCTCTCTGTCAAATAAATAAATAAAAATCTTTAAATAAAAAAGTATAATTTATAATCAAGCAATAAATCATTATCGCCTCAATAGAGAAAACTTGATCAATTGCTGTATTGTGGATGATTATTCTAATGGTAGGAGCAAATATAATTTGAATGTTATGAAGTCCCAGAGATACACAGGAAATGAGTTTTTCTAATAGAGAATTTCTTCCCCTTGTATTTGTAATAAGCCCAACACTTCATTTGTATGATCGAAAGTGTCTTGTGCCTGGCCTATTATAGATTCATGCAGTTCAGTTTAGCAGGCCTCTTGCTGCTGTGACTTGCCAATCTGTAGTTTTCTTTTTCATTTTTTGTCAAAACCTAGTATACGACCTCAAGTTGTTGTTCCAGGTCTTCTTTTCTTTAAGTATTCTTTTTATATCTCCATAGCCGTCTTAGCATAAAAACATACCTACTCTTCTCTAGAATGATTGAGAACATCAGGCAAAGGGATCCACATAGACTCTACTTTCTGTCAGTTTATTAAAAAAACATTCAGTGAGTGCAGCACACTGTGTGCAAGGTCATGTCAGGGCATCTCCATCTCTTCTTCAGCCTTCAGTTCAGTACATCTTGACAAAATAAGACTGCTTACTGTGTGAGAGACACTGGTAGGCACTGTTAAGTATGATAGTATAAAAATAAGATGCTGCTTCTTTTCACAATGAGTTTCTGTTTAAACAAATACAAAATTTCAGTTAAAGTAATAGTTTCATATTATAACGTGAGATCCATTTTCAGGTATGAAAAGACTAGATCAGTATGACTCAAGCCTAAATCTCATCTCTAAATCTCATGTTAACATAATTTCTGTAAGATCTTTATTTTTTTAAATATTTTATTAATTTATTTGACAGAGAGAGACAGCCAGCAAGAGAGGGAACACAAGCAGGGGGAGTGGGAGAGGAAGAAGCAGGCTCCTAGTAGAGGAGCCTGATGTGGGGCTCGATCCCAGAACGCTGAGATCACGCCCTGAGCCGAAGGCAGATGCTTAACGACTGTGCCACCCAGGCGCCCCTCTGTAAGATCTTTATAAAGTTACATTGAATTTTAAGAAAAGAGATTACATATAATCAGAGTAGGTAATCGTAGTGAGGGTAGTAACAGCAATGGTGATGCTTAGTCGAGGTTTTATGGAGAAGACTTCAAGAAAAGGGGTCTCTGAGATGTGGTGGGAACATATTATATGAAGAAGAGATAGAATAATCAAAGCATTGGTAATGGCAAAGCAAAAGCCATTGGCAAGAGTATAGCTACATAGGGAAGAGCCATGATGTAGCTGGGATAACTTGGAACCATAAAATAGGCAATACCATTCCTCACATATTAAAGAAATTGCCATGAACACCTTCTCCACTTTACCAAGGGGAATCTAAAATGGTCCCAGACGCTCTCTCCTAAGCCTTCTTTCTGGCCTCAAAGACACCACATAAGCAATGGTTAGAAGTGTAATGAGAATTTATTGAAACTGTAGCATTTTTTAAATTAGGGAATTCTTAGAAATAGTTATTATCCTAGACAGAGTCTTATGGGGGAGGGGCTTCTTTCTTTACCCTCAAGCCAAGTAATGGAGAGAGCTAGAGGCAAATATATAAAGGGGAGACTAAAATAAATAGAAAAGAGCAGTAAGTGAAAAGAAAAAGAAAAGGAAAGAGAAAAAAGAAATGTAAAGAAAAGAAAAGAAAAGAAAAGAAAGAAAAGAAAAGAAAAAAGAAAAGAAAAGAAAAGAAAAGAAAGAAAAGAGAAAAGAAAAGAAAAGAAAAGAAAAGAAAAGAAAAGAAAAGAAAAAAGTCACTTTCTCACTGCAAGTCCTCAGGCCATCAGGAGTCTGATCGAAGCTGGAGAGAGGGAAAAATTTTAAAATACATATGAAATATCAGTTTGGATTTAGAAAGATCGTCTTTTATGCCTGAAAAATTAATCTTAACAATATTATTTTTTTCTTTTAACTAAAATTGTCTTGGAAGTCCTGGATTCTTCCTGAGATAGCATGTTCTGGAAAAAAGATATTCAGCAGAGTATATGCAATCTGGAGTTGGATAAATATAAAGTCACTTTGGTTTATTCCAACAGTTCAGAACTCTGCAATAAACCATGGTAGTGGATGAGATTACCCATGAAAGAGTACAGAAAAAAAAGAAGTCTAAGGACAAAAATGGAGAATGTTTATAGTTAGGGGATGGAATGATTATGAGAGGGGAAAAAGAAAATCAACAATGAGGCAAAAGAGAAAGAGAAGTGGGCATTTCAAGTCATCAGAAAATTACTCTATCATCAAGACAAGGGAAGACATTTCCAGGGAGAAGAGTGTGCCAGCAGTAAAGAGCTTAGGAGAGATTAAAGCAAGGATGAGAACATGTAGTTGATGATCAGGATGATACCAATTTCAGGAAATTGGTAAAGACAGAAGCCAAATATAAAGAATGAATAAATGAAAGATAATTAGAATGTAGAATTAGCATATTTCATCTACAGTGACAAAAATTGGACAACGAAGGGAAAGAGGGAACAATAAAAAGGTTGAGAAGATAGTAGGGTATGGAGGAACTTTTCCTAAGTGCAGGAGTCAGGGGGTACTTCACATGTTCATAGGCAGAGGGGAAGAAACTGGCAGAAAGGCAAATTCCAGGGGATGTAGGAGGAACTTGGACAAGGAAGAAGCAATAGGGTGGGGCAGGCAGAATAGGGGACCAGAAAGCAGGTGGACAAAGTTTGCGTCTTACATTAAGTATCCTAGAAACAGATCCTGGAATGAGAATTCAATTCAGGAAATGGAAGAGAAGCAGGATAGGAAAGGAGAAGAGACCAAACAAATGTTCAACTGTGAGCAAAGTCCAGGTCTTAACTGATTACTTGGGAGCTCTGGAGTGTAAACCTCACTTGAGAGCAAGGGAGTTTGGCTTTCAAACTCCCACCCAACCATTCATTGGATGAAGGCAACCTCTGGGAGACCTATACTCCCACGATTTCTAACTCTCAGCATTGCTTGTAAAAGAAGAATTGCTAGTTCCTGTCCTCTCAAGAAAAGTGCCTGTGGGAACTGTTAGAGACAAAGGACACAGAAGCTGGGCACTAGCGATAATAGAAATAGGAAACAAGATCTGAGGGTGTCTAGGTGGCGCACCAACAGTGTCCACTACAGTTTGGAACTCCAGCTTGATGTTTCCTACTTTTGAGAACTTTTGAAATATTTTGATCTCACATGCCTATGTCCTTTTTGGTTATTGAAAGGATTAAATGAGGTAAATTTAAGTGGGAGGATTGAATTAGGGGAATTTCTCTCCCCCTTCTAGTTTTGGAGTTGGAGGGAAGAAACAGGATGCAAAATAAAATATATTTTAGCAATTAAAATTAGTGACATTGAAGAAACTCATAGGCTCATAGGTGATAGTCATAGGAGTAAGGTTAGCAGCTTTAAATGGATAGTTTTGCTGAAACTATTGGGGTGAATAGAATATGAAGGACTTAAAGCAACATGAATCTCGCTGGGATGGATTTCTAGAATCTAATTAGTATGTTTCTACAACCTTGAGTAGTAATATTCAACACCTTAGCAGTAGCCAGAAGAAAAAAAGAGAGAGAGAGAGAAAGGGAGCAGGTGGTGACAGATTCAAAGTTGGATTGTAATGGAATGTAGTGAGTTGCTGGTCAGGAGCTGAGGTCTTGAAGTTAGTGATGGAATCATGGAAACCAAGAGCAGCAGGTTAAGGTCAGAGTAAGGAATGAGGACATGAACGACCAAGACAACTCTGTAAGTTAAGCGATGATTTCAGATTTGGTAAAATTGGAAATAGAACAGTCCCATGTGGTGATTAAGATGGGTGTGTGGCCTTGCTTATGTAAGGCAGAGGCAAAGGAGGAATATAGGTCCCTGGAACAGATGAGGTGAACATGAGTTGAGATGTTCACAGGTCCTCAACATGGGTCATGAAGTCCCTAAGAATGTCAGCAGTGGAGGGAGAAGATGGCAAAGTTTTCAGTGAGTAGTAAAGCAATTAAATAAATTCGTTGGTTAATTGTGATAGAGATGATATGGTATGGGAAAGTGGGATGTGTGAATTATGAATCTTTGCTGTGAATGTTTTAAAATAAGTGAGTATAACCTCAGAGAAAGTTTTCTTTCTTACTTAAATCTCCACTTTAATTTTCTCAGGTATCTCAAGCAGTAACTCTTCTGTCATCTTTAATCAGTTCCTTTCAATGAAGCCTTTCCCTTTGTTTTTCAAATAGGATCAGATCTCTCTCATTTGAAAAACAAAAAAAAACAACCCCCCCTCAAAAAACAGTGTCTTATTTCTCTGCGCATGTTTACTTCTCAACTTCTTAGAATAGAGAAGTTCTGTTCCTTCCAGAATTGTAAAATTTATCCATAGCCAAATTCAGAGACTTTTTTTTTTAGATTTCACACCATTTGCCTTCTCTTTGACATATTTCTCCATTGATTATCCATTCAAGAATTTATTTTCTCTGTTACCTTCTCTGAGTTCTTTTTGCTCTCTCTCACCCCCTACATATATCTCCTCTGCACTTCTCTCTCTTCATGTATGTCTTTGTAGGCCATTCCCTCTCTTGATATATTTATCCTTCAAAACACATTTTCATGTTTTTTTTTACATTAATCACTGCATTGCATCCAAAATCTTATCTTCATTCCTTTACTTATATTTCCATTTTTCTTTAGAAAATCTTTGTTTGAATGTCCACTGTCACAGAAATTCAACATATCCTCCTACCTTTAGTCTTCTGACTTCTTTTCCTAACCATGGTATGTCTTTTTGTCCTGACAAGATTGAAACTTACTTTAGATTTTCTGTAGTTTTTCATCTGTCACTAACTCCTGTCATCTCTTGTCTCCAGATGTCTCTTAGATTTCCCATCTCTTTCCATTGCAACTGTGAGCTCAGCACAGACTCAGCTGGAGGATCTCATTAAATATTTTTGATTTCCTAATTTTGAGCACACCAAAACAAAATTTACATTTTAATCCGCAAAACAAGGAACCGTTGAAATATGTAGCAGTAATTCAAATATTATTTACCTCCATACCCTCACTTCTTCTTAAAAATATTTCTTAAATATTAATTAAGTCACATGGATAGATATTTTTTCAGGATTTATAGTTAAGAATTGATACACCTTTTTAAATGCTATGCTGATTTTCAGGTAATGTTTATTGAAACATTAGTTTCCAGGTAATATTACATAGACATTTAGGTGTCAAAATTCATATCATATGAATAAAGTACAGAGTTTTCATATTCCATTTGAAGTTAAAACATGTCAGGTAACATTGCCAAAGTAAAAGGTGAACAATGATGGAGTAAATTAGCTGAATCCAAGATATAAATGTGTCTTGAAAAGTGTGCATGAAGCCTATTCTGAACAATGGTGACTTGAAGTCTTTTAAAATGTAGCCAAATGCAAAATAGAAAGCATGTATGAATTTACTTCAGCTTGAAAAATTAGTTTCTTCCTTCTGTTGACTTTTTTGTAAGGCAGTGCTTCCTTTTAAAAAAATTGAAATGTAATAATTTTTTATGGTAAAAACTGACTTTCTATAGAAGTCACAGTATGTCACCTCGTATAATACCAAAAAAGTTTGTTAATTTCACATAGTGTATGATTTCTAAGTGAAGCACAAATACTCGTTTTTTTTAAGACACCAGGATGTACATTGTTTTGTTAACCTGGCTTTTTATTTTTGTGATCCTAAATAACTTGCTGAAAAGTGTTTCTTTCCATAGGATTCAGCTTAATATGGGATCTTGGCATTCAACAGCTACATATTGTCAAGTGGTCTTTGATTGATTATATATATATATGCTTTTAGAATATGCTTAACAATATACAGAAGATCTTGAATGATAGTTTAACATATTTTGAGATAGCAAGAGTATAGCATAGCTTAACACCATATCCTAAAGTATGCTTTTATCTTAAGGCAAGATAACACATATAAAAAACAAGTAGATTTAAATTTAGTTTCAGTTGAAATAATGGTGGAATCAGGGTGTTAGTATGTAATATTAAGATACCGTGATGGTCAAATAACTCAGAAACACCACAATCATGCCCCAAATTATAGGCAGTTTTCTCTTCAGGTCTCTAATAAGAGAGGCATATAAACAAACTATAATAACGAAAAAAAGAAAGCGTCACACTATTTTTCACAAGGAATTTTCTCAAAAATTCTGCAAACACCCTTGTTTTAAAGCTAGTTAGGACCGGGTGATGGGTATTAAGGAGGGCACATGTGGTGATGAGCACTGGGTGTTATACACACCTAATGAATTGTTGAACACTACATCAAAAACTAATGATGTACTATATGTTGGCTAATTGAACAACAACAACAAAAGAAGTAAAAAAAAAAAAAAGTTAAAAGAAAAAAAAGCTAGTTAGGTTTTGCTTACCTAATCTTTTACCATTGCTTCGTCTTCATTCCTTAACCTCTAAACATGAATCTTGGATCTTATCCTCCCTGCTAAAAGCAGGGAAGAAGGGCTGGAAGTAATCAAGATGCCTTGGGCTATCATTGTAGCTCTGTGGCTGATGGAGGAGAAAGAGAGGCCAGAAAGGTCATGCCAACTCCCTCTACAGGAGGGATCTTCTGGTCCAGACCAAAGCCATGTTGAATGGAAACCAGAAATAGCCACACACAAATGTATCAACTTACCCTGATTTTTTAAGGGATCTGACTAATAAAACTGTGGTGAAAGGGTAAAAGAGGAGTTTGAAAGTTTTCTTTCTCATGTACCTATGGAAATTGTCTCAGTATCTTTTCATGTGGAATATCCAGGGTAGGTTGGATATGACTGATGTATCAGACAGGTTAGAGGTCATGAAACAAATTGGAAATTTCTGTGTAATATTTTAAGAATTCTAAATCAGCTTATGATTAGGAGTCTAGCCTCTAGGAATCTAGGTATTAAATATTTCATAGGAAAAAATTTGTATTATAGGGACACACCAAATATTATATATTTCGGATAACCAAAAATGAATAAATATAACCCTTTACTCAGGAAAAACATTGTGAAACATGTAAATAGCAAAGTAATATCATACATGTACATATACATTTATTAAAATGAAAGGATGTGCAATGAGGCAGGAAGTTAATTAAATAACTAAATATAATACAAGCTGTAAACATAATATGCTATAGCATTACAGATGCATAATATATTTTTCTTTGTGAAGAATTTTTCTTGATACTTCTCCAGTATTGGCTGGGCATACACGTAATAATTGTTTCACTCAACATTGCAAACTAGGGAATCAAGAAGGAATCTGATGTAAGAATAACAGAAACCAGAGCAAGACCTGTAGAATAAATGATAAATATTATTTTAAGCTTAAACAGAAAAAGAGAACAACCCAGATGGCCCATATCTTTATTTTGGCTCAAAAGAAGAGTTCATTCCTGAATTGTTTATAGAAATGACAACTTCTTTCACCATCACACATTTTCGGTGTTGAAGCCTGTACTTTTGTGACTTAGAGACTTACGGCTAGCAACTTTCAAGTATTTCTATTGGCATTTTTTTTTTTTTTAGGTAATTCTTTATTGGCCCATTTTCCTCTACCATTAAACAGTGAGTTTCATGAGGGTCACTAAGGCCACTTCATTTGGTGTCATCCGCTGCTAGCACTTAATAGGTACCTAATTAATTTGTCAAGTGACTACATGACTGCAGTAAGAGAATACATTTGAGAATCATCCACCAAACCACAGACAAAAAAGAAAAAAGAGAAGTAGTGTTCAAGGTTATACTGTCTCTAGACTCTTCCTTTTGGCAAATGTTCTGCTATCTGTGCCTGAGTTCTTTTTATATCACAGGAACCTCTTAGCAGTAGTAACACATTCTGGACTTGAAAAGTGATTTGGGATTGGCATGTAATGCTTTCTCAAAACAAAACTGCACATTAAATGAAGAAAAAAGAAATGTGAAGAAGCCCTCACAGGAATAGAGAAGGTTTTACTTTACACCGTTTCCTCCTAGGGGATGAAGGATGTCAATTCATGTATTCATGAAATGTATTCAAAGTTTCATGTTATTTGCATGTAGCCTAAAGATGGAGACTTTGACACACTGGCTTACAAAGTATGAGTTTTAAGTAATTCTGATGAAACTGCTAACATTGAAAGTTACAAGCAGTTTTTGTCAAATAAAAGCTCATGCTCACATAAAGGTTAGCTGCTATTGTTAATTTGTAGGGTTTTTTGTTTTGTTCCTTTTTGGGTTTTTTATTCTTTCTGCTGATAAAGTAATACACTGTTGACCTCCCAGTGTGGCAGAGGGAATAACATTCTTGATTCTCTTCTCAATCAAGGCATTTACCTATAAAAGAATTACATGATCTTCATTTTTGTGCCAGCATGGAAACTTGGTTATCTCATCTTTCTTTAGCATATCTGATAAAGTATATAAAGCATGCTCTCTTACAAGTGTGTAAGAATAGGAAGAAATGGTGAGTTTATTGTAAAAATTGCAACCCAGATCTATGTTCAAAGGAGATAGTTTAGCAGTCAAAAAAAGAATCTTAAATTCAAAGAAAATGATTGCTTCAAATTAGTTGCTTTTCATTATTGTTCTTATAGCTAAAGGAATCACATTTAAACCTATTCCTTTTATAATAACTTGGACTTATTCTCTTCTTTCTACCTCACACTTTTTACCCTTCCCCACCAAAGCCAAAGCTTTGTTTTCATGTTAGCTTTATTTCTCAAAAAAAAAAAAAATTAAAATTATACAAGGGCATTTGTAATATTTTCTATATTTTTGAGCTTTAACTAATTTTGAGAGAAAAAGATTTGTTTTCCTAAGTGTACCTGTAAGTAAAGTAATTATGGTATCAGTACAATGGTCATATGATAAACTCAATACACTTTTGGGCACTTTGGGAATTCCAATGCTACCAAATGGAATATTTTACCTATTATTCAAATGTCAATAATTAATTAGATGCTAATATTGGAACATAATATGTATTCATTGCACATTTTCCTGCCAAGAACTTCTGAGTGTCTCATTAAGACAGTATGGATATTGGTGTTATGATGATTTCTGACATTATTCTTATAATTCTTCAAACCACTTCTGAATGTCCCTTTTTAAATTTAGTGATTTTAAATTATGTAACCGCAAGCCTCTGTAATTATGGGAATTTACAGTTTAGAACAAATTACTCTCCCGAAAAACTTCAATGATACAACACAGCATTTGATTTTTATGATTCTGAAAATTTCTAGGTCTGGAATAAACTTGAGAAGTATTTTCAGTGCTAGATTAACCAAGCTGATACTGTAAAGGCACTTTCCTTCACTATATCACACAACTCAACAACCATTTCACTACAGCGAATTTTGAACTCAAATGGGAACAACATCAATCTGTAATGCTGTCACTGAATCTTAATTTCCATGGGGTTTCAAAAACCAGACACAAGGCTTTTGATTTCTTCCCTTCGTGAAAAATCACATTTAGATACAAAGAATCTATGTTCATTAAAGTTATCTCAAGTACATTTATGTAAATTACTATCTTAAATTATTCATAAGTTTCTCCCTGCAGTTTTATAAGCTTAGTGTTCTTTCTCTACATTTAGTTATAATCCCTAAAGATTCCCAAGGTGCTAATTCTAGTCAATTCTTTATTTTTTTTATTTTTTATTTTTTTAAAGATTTTATTTATTTATTTGACAGAGAGAGACAGCCAGCGAGAGAGGGAACACAAGCAGGGGGAGTGGGAGAGGAAGAAGCAGGCTCATAGTGGAGGAGCCTGATGTGGGGCTCGATCCCATAATGCCGGGATCACACCCTGAGCCGAAGGCAGACGCCTAACCGCTGTGCCACCCAGGCGCCCCAATCAATTCTTTATTTTTAATTTCAGTTTAAGGAGCAAATAAATTACTCCTTTCCTGACATTCATAAGATGTTGCTTAATTTTAGTAGGTATATAGAATCTTTTAGTTTTATTAGGTTGATAAATTATTTAGCTGTAAAAGTGATTCCCGCAGTCAGATTTGGCTTCATATATAATGATGATTTATCAAATCACTACGGAAAACTTGGGTAAAATCTGTATTCAAAACAATTTTATTTTGAATAATTTTAATTCTTAAATTTATTATCATTCATCCAAGACTCCTGCATGGAAGTATTGCAGATTTAAAATAAACAGAGACTACTTGAGAAAAAAAGAACAAGAGAGGCTTATTCCTCAATACTAAGACCTTTTTCATGGCATGTTTAAGTATGAAGATCTTTGTTCTATTCCTTATACCTAGGGAAAAATAACTTTTGGTATAAGATTATTATATTGCTGTATTATATTTATATTTGGTGAGACAACATAGAGCATACACCACAGGCCTGGGTTAAGAAAGCCTGAGTGAAGTTCCTGGCTTGGACCCTTCCTTATCATCTGTGCGATTGGGGATCATTAACTTCCTGAGCCACAGTTTCCATACCTGTGAGAATTAGAGCTTCAATATGTAAATGGCTGATTTGCCCTGCTCACTCAAAATAGTATTTTTATTATTCACTTAGTGCATTTGAAAGCAGATTATTATTAAATAAAAGGTATATTGTACATATTTCCTTTCATATTTGAAGTCTGGAGTATGTTAAAGTAGATGACAAGAATCAGACTGAATAAATAAGCACCTGTCTGTCCTGGCTCCCACAATGCCTTCTTCAGTGTCACATCCCTTGCCGTTTTAACACAGTGACTGATTAGCCATTTTAGGCACATTATTAATGATGAAATTTTTCCTTAAAAAGTTAAATGGGTCAACAAATTTGGCCTCTTAGTTATCTAATTTATTTTTTAATATAATGAGACTCCCCATTAAAATTTTAAAAATTCTTAACTTTAATGCAAGCATAGATTTTTTTTTTCATGCCTGTATCAACTTAGATCTAACCAATAAAATATTAGTTGGATTTCTCACTACAAAGATTTCCCTTTCTGATTTATAGAGCTTGTGAATATGAACGAAAGCTTCTTCAGGATTAATATACTTGGAATTCTAGCCACACCTCCTTTTCATCTGGTTGTAAAAGTCCAACACATTTATTTTATATAGCATTTTCAGGAAAAAAAAATCAACTTTTAAAATAAATCAAAATAATATGCATAAAGGGAATACATGTATTTTTACATAGTTTAAGTATCTTTTTTATGGATAAATAGTAAGTTCATTAAGTGGATACTAAATATGAATGCACATCTTTGATTTGATTTTTCTATATGCAATCTCATTTTCTCATGTATGATCACTCATATATGTATTCTAATATGCACAGAATACTACCCGTTTTTGCCTGAATGAATCAATGATTGCCATATTTTTCTAAATTCTAATCATTGTTATTTTCTGACAGTTGAATAAAAACTTCAGTGGACATAACTTCAGAAGAGTGAATCCTATTTATCTGAAAACTTGCATTTTGTATTGTAATATAAATTTGAAATATAAATATTACATATGCTGAATGAATGAGTGAAAAAAAAGCACAGATAATCTGCCTTCTGTTTTTCTACATTTAGTTTTTTTGACTTGTTTTATTTCAGCATGCTCTGGATTTTCTTCCTGTATTTCATTTCCTTCCATATTCCATTTTGCATTATGAGATTACTAAAATAGGAATGTCTGCTTTTGTATGAACCCATGTTTTATGATCGCTTCACAGGATAACTTACAAAATTCAAATTAGAATAGTTACATTTAGCAGTGTACTTGGACAGAATTGAAATTATAGTGCATTCATGTATGCATTAATAAATTAAATATTTATCCACCACTAATTTTTATTTTCAAAGTTTCCTAATTTCCTAGTGCTGTAGTTGTCCTAGTAAATGAAAAGGAGAAAAGATTACTGTCCTCCTTGAGCTTATTGTCCAGTGGAGGCAAAAGACATTAGTAAAAAATAACACTGTAAAGAAATATAAGAAATGTAACACTATAAATTTGCCACTCTAATCCATGCAGAGTATGTGGTCCAGTAATCAGAACACAGAAGAATTTTTGAGGGAAATGATGTTTGAAATAAGAACAAGAGCAAATTAGTCAAACAGGTTGGAGAAGAGCATTTCAGACAGGGAGTAGCATGAGCAAAGTATTTTGGAGGAATTTAGAATCCATCCTTGTGATTTCTATGCATAGCTAAACATTTTTTACAATAAGAAATTATTTTTTGTAAACACAAACACACGTGTATTGATTTCTAAAATGTATTATTTTTGTTCTATTGGTATGGATGTTTCTGCTTTATTATTAATAATACGTGTTTTTGTGTTTATTTGCATATTACTCTAAATCAACAATTTCATTTCAGCTATTTGTTCTGGACTGAATGGGGACAGATGCCCTGCATTGGAAAGGCTCGCTTAGATGGCTCAGAGAAGGTTATCCTTGTAAGCATGGGAATAGCATGGCCAAATGGTATCTCCATTGACTATGAGGTGTGTTGGATTTTTACGTATTTAAAGTGCATTAACTGCCAACTTGCATTAATCCACTCATACTGTTCTCTTATTTTTTTAATAAACCACTTAGTCCAAAACAGCTTGTAATATTACTTTTCAACCGATATTTAGGAACACAAATTGTACTGGTGTGATGCTCGTACAGATAAAATAGAAAGAATCGACCTTGAGACTGGAGGGAATCGTGAGATGGTGCTGTCAGGGAGCAATGTGGATATGTTTTCAGTTGCGGTCTTTGGGGCTTACATCTACTGGTCTGACAGGTAATTTATTTTTTCATAGTATTTGAGTCTCAAAATGTTATTTCAGTGCCAGTTGCTTTACCCTTGTAGGATTAGCCAGTTCTTAGCAAGGTCACAAAAAGGATCTCACAAAGCCATGTGATTTCCACAGAAAGTCAGGCACTCTTGCTATTCCAAGCTCAAGCATTTCAGTGTCACAGACTAAAGTTGGTTTCTTTCCCCTTCTGCTTGGCCATCTGTTATCTTCAGTTTAAATAACTGACTTAATGTGAATTACTTAAAGATTGTTGATCATGTATGTTCAACTTCTTGTCAGAGCACATGCCAACGGGTCCATCAGAAGAGGCCACAAGAATGATGCTACAGAAACCATAACCATGAGAACAGGTCTTGGAGTCAACCTGAAGGAGGTTAAAATCTTTAACCGAGTAAGAGAGAAAGGTCAGCACTCTTATATAATGGATACATCTTATGTTATTCCTCTCTTATTTTTTAAACATTTATTGGACTTAAGTTAGGGATTCTTATATAAATCCAAAACCTCAAAATTCTATCTTTTACATCTAATTTCCTACAAAAATCATACAGTAGCCTAATGAAATGCATATATAATAGTTCATACATGCATGTTTTTGCCTAGAACAGTGTATTTGTATGGACATGTTACATACCTGACATGTCTTCAGTATAGGCTTGAGCAAAGTAATATAGAATATCTTGATATATATACATATTCAACAAAAAATACAAAGCACAATTAGGATATTAGAGAATAAAAAGTAGCTACAAATACGTGTTTGGGTTTTTTATATTTTGATATATAAAGTGATTATGGCTTCATAAGTTTGCTATTGGTGTGAAATATTTCGGAAGTCAATACTTCCTTAAAATTTGTATTTTGAAACTGATAAGATGGTGGTTTGGATATTTCTTTTAATTTACCTCAATTAAATTAAATGTCTATTTTATGTCATTAAATATCCATATTAATGTCCATTAAAATAAATTGTAGTTAATTTTCTTGATATCAAAGATAGGTATAATAATTTTGGAGCTGATGATGGATTCATGGAGGAAAATTAGCCTGATGGAGAAATCTTAATAGTATATTACATCTTCACTCAAAAACTGAAGCAAAAACTTATGCTTAATACACTTAGGAGGTTCAGTGCATTGTAGCTGTAAATTTCTTTGATAGCTTTCATATTTCATAGACAAGATTTTAAAGCAGTGCACTGTTTGTTGGTGAATTCACTTCATGTTTTGAGAGAATTGTTACTTGTGCCAAAGATTATAATACATAAAACTTATTGCAATTTCAGCGTCAAGTTTCAAAAAAGTGTTATACACTTAACTGGCTGATTGAGGAAAATTTTTAATGCTTTTATTTGAACGGTATTTGGAGCAGAAGAATGCGATCTTTGAAATGAGAAATCCAAGATTTTAAACTGGTATGAAAAAAAAATCAGTACTAGAAAGTATGTGATTTTTTTTATTGACCAGTATTAAGAATTAAAAGACAGGCTATTCAACATTATTTTTTAAAATATTTCTGTAAGAAAAAATTATTTGAAAGACAAAAGAAAAACACAAATATATATATTTGTGTATATATGTATCTTTTTTTCCTCTTTAGGGACCAATGTTTGTGCCAAAGACAATGGTGGATGTCAGCAACTCTGTCTTTATCGAGGAAATTCTCGGAGAACTTGCACTTGTGCCCACGGATATTTGGCAGAGGATGGAGTTACTTGCCTAAGGCATGAAGGCTATTTGCTGTATTCAGGGAGAACAATATTAAAAAGTATACATCTTTCTGATGAAACCAATTTAAATTCACCGATAAGGCCATATGAGAACCCACATTATTTCAAGAATGTCATAGCCTTGGCTTTTGACTATAATCAAAGAAGAAAAGGTACCAACCGAATCTTTTACAGTGATGCACACTTTGGAAATATACAGCTTATTAAAGATAACTGGGAAGACAGACAAGTAATCGTTGAGAGTAAGTACAATAATTTTAAAAAAATAATTTGGTAAAAATGAGTATCATTTGCACTAGCAGAGAAATTAGGGTGGTAATTGCATGTAGCAATTACATTTTTTTGAGTTTGTGTTCAAGAAAAATGCACCTATATTATCTGATCCACCAAAAGTCAAAGCAATTACCTCTTAGCATGTACAGTATGTATATTTTGATTATTAGTTTCTAATCATGGAACTTTCAATATATTCCTCAT
Organism: Ursus arctos; assembly: GCF_023065955.2. Taxonomy (NCBI): domain Eukaryota; kingdom Metazoa; phylum Chordata; class Mammalia; order Carnivora; family Ursidae; genus Ursus; species Ursus arctos. The sequence goes on along the minus strand of NW_026622763.1, from coordinate 24,338,953 downwards.
GCAACCTCTTTTCTCTCTATGTGATTTTCATATATCCCTCACTTTTCCAATTTAATTATGCTTGAGGTCAGTCCTTTTCATTACTTTTTAAATTGCAAATTAGTTTATTAAATTAACTGTAAAGTATTCAAGTAACATGGATTTAAAAATGAAATTTCTGCCTCATCACTGCAACATCAATTCCATATACTTACCCATAGCTGACAGCTGTCATGCCTTCAGAATTTTTTTCATGTACCTGTGTATGTCATTTGTAATTACAAAATTGAATGATCCTATATACATTATTGAGCTGCTTTTTTTTAAACTCTCAAATATCTTGAAAAGCATTTATTTCAGTATATGAGGCTCTATCTCATTCTTTAGAAAGCCTACTCCTATTCTGTACTAAAATTTATTTGACCTTTTTCTTCTGATAAGCATTTAAGCTGTTTCTGGTATTTTACCATTACCTACAATGTTACAATGAACATTTGTGCATATAAATATGCTTAATCACACATGTGAGTATTTCTTTAGCATAGAATCGTAGAAATAGAATTGCAAAGTCAATTGGTGTTTATTTTATTTTTTATAGCTGGACAAATTTCTGTCCAAAAAGACCATATCAGTTTATATTTTCATCAACTGAGTGTGAAAAGGTTTATTGTCCCATACTTTTTCCAACAATAAATTCATAATTTATGGGCTATGACTATCTAATTTGTAAAAAATGTCAACTTATATTAATATACTTGATAACTAGTGAGATCCAGCACCTACTGCATGTTTACTTATATAAATGTAAATATAAACATGGTCAAACTTTTTATTGCACATAGCAACTCCATGCTATGCCTGCCATTCTTGTGGGCCAGTATTTGCATATTCAAAACTTACTTAGTTTTTCCAAATTAGTTCAAACATACACCTGTATAAATATACATTCTCATTTCTTTATTCTCTAAGTATACTTATTGATAATTTCGTACCAATTGTAATTTCCAGAACATGGCAACATGCCATTTTGGCTTGTGTGTGTGTGTGTGTGTGTGTGTGTGTGTGTGTGTGTGTGTGTGTGAGAGAGAGAGGGAGAGAGAGAGGGAGAGAAACAACCCAACTGTAACTGTACTGCTCATAGAGTTCAGACACATTTGACTTTTATTGGTTCAATACATATCTGTGAAGTTTAGATTATAATACTGTGGTCCTCCAGTTTTTCTAGACTGATAGAATTTAGAGTTGGAAGTGCTTACATTGTACCCACAATGGAGGCCACTGACCTGAGTTGAGGAAACTTAAAGGATCAATAGGAGTCTACTAGTTGATTGGGCCAGATAGGGGAGGAGAAGAGGAAGAAGGATAATTCTAGACCTGTGGTCTTCAAGTTTGGTTTCCTGGGGTTCCCTGTCGTGTGTTCAAGGAGTCTAAGAGTTATTTTTATGATAATACTAGAGAATTACCTTTTCCATGGTATTGAGATTTGCATTGGTGGTGTAAATGCAATGGTGACTAAACTGCTGGCAACTTAGTGCTAATCAAGGCAATGACAACAAACTGTACTAGTAGTCATTGTATTTTTCACTGCTGGTTAACAGCTGGGAAAGAAAGAGCCAGTTTCACTTAAAGAACGTCCTTGAAGAGAGTAAAACATTTTTATTTTATTAAATCTTGATCCTTCAGTACACATCTCTTTAATATTCTGTGTGATGAAATACACATAAGGCACTTTTGCTGCATTCTGAAGTGCAGTGGTTGCCTGAAGGAAACCAAGTGTTTGTGCGATTATTTGGGTTCATACTTCTTTTATGGAACGCCATGTTTTACTTGAAAGAATGAAGAACAGACAGCCTATGGTTATTCAGACCTAGGTATGTGGCAGACATTTTCTAAAGAATGAGTACAATGAGTCTGTCGCTACAAAGAAAATAACTTACAATATCTGCTGCAAATAATAGAAATCAAGCTTTCAAGTAAAAATTAGAATTCTGGAAGACTTGTATCAAGCACAGTGAGCTTGATAACCTCCCAATGCTTAAAGGCTTTTCTGATGAGATGGGTGGTGATATTACTGAAGTGATTTGGGGGGTGGGGTATTGCATAATGAAATGTGTCAACAGATATGCATAACTTAGGGAACCAATATTTTGCAAATGACATGATAAAATCATGCATGGGTAAATGATCCGTTCAAAGTGTAGGATAGACCAATGAATTTTAATGTAATAGGGTATAAAAAGTTCAGCACTGCGGTTTCTGATTCTACACTGAAGCTAACCTTTAAGTAACTACTGCTTGTTTGTGTTAGTATAGTGTGAAAGAATGTCCAGAATTATGTGAAAAGTCTACTAAAACACTCCTCTCTCTTCCAACTTCATAGCTATGTGAGGCTGGGTTTCTTCACATACTTCAATTAAAACAACATTACAGGTAGGAAGAAGAAGTAGATGTTTGAATCCTGCTCTCTTCTAGTAATCCAGACACTAAACAGATTTGTAAAATTATAAAACAATATTCTCTTCTCACTTAAAACAACACAGATATTTTCTTAGAAGATGCTAGTTATATTAATATGCAATCAATTCATTTTTATTTTAAAAGAGATTAATATATATTTAAAACAACGTTTTTAGTTTAGACTTATAATATGGTGAATAGCAATTCACACAAAATTTCTCTCAAGCTCTCAACAGTTTTTAAGACAGTAAAAGTTCTCAAATCAAGAAGTTTCCAAACTACTCTTCTAGACTCAAGGCTCAGAAAATTTTTGGTACAAAGACATGAAAAAGAGGGTAGACAGAGTCATATATCATTTGGTATGATTAGAATGTGGGTTATGTGGCCTGAATTGGTGTGAGATGAAGCTGGAGTTCTAGGGAGGGCTCCAATAATAAAAGATATGATCTGCCAAGATAAGAAGTGTTTAAAAAAAAGATTTTATTGATAAGTTTATATACCATATACAATTCACCCATTAAAAGTGTACAACTTAATAGTTTTTGGTATATTACATTATTAATTTTTTTAAAATTAGGTAGTATGTACAATGCATAAAACATAATACACATACAATAATTAAAATTCATCATTTTAACTATTTTTAATTGTCCGATGCAGTGACATTAATTCCATTCATAATATTGTACAATCATCACAACTATTTCCAAAACATTTTTATCACTTCCAATAAAATTCTGTTTAAGCAATTATTCTCCATCTCCCCTCCCCACAGCCCCTGGTAAGCTTTGATGTGCTTTCTTTCTCTATGACTTTGCCTATTTTATATATTGCATGTAAGTGGAATCATCCAGTATTTGACCTTTCGTGTGTGGCTTATTTCACTTAGCATATTTTCAAGGTTCATTCATGTTGTAGCACATATCAAAAGTTCATTTCCTACCCTCACCCCAAAAAAAGTTCATTCCCCTTTTTGTGGCTGAATAAGGTTCTTTTGTATGTATATACCACATTTTTTTTATCCATTTATCTGTTTATGGACACTTGGTTTCTTTTTACTTTTTGACTGTTGTAAAAGTGCTACAATGAACATTGGTGTACTAATATCCAGGATAAGTAGTTTTGGCTTTATTTAGTAGGTTAAGGGAAAATACGACTATTAGAAGGTACACATATGCTAGGATTTTTGTTTTATAATGATCACTCTGGCTGTGTAGTGTTCAGTGAAGTTTAAAGGTCGTGTCTGAAGGCAGAGTTGACTTAGAGGGTTGTTGCATTATTACAGATCCTGTTTCCACAGTGGTAAATTAAACTGAAAGCATATTAATTAAAGTTTACGTACAACCAAACCATTCTAATCCTCCCTGCTAAAATCAAAGCAATTAAAACCAATAACACTTCAGTGGATGTATGTGTTAACTCACATGGAAGAGGTGAAATATGATAGCTAAGAGTTGGGAATCAGTCAAGTTCGGACTCAAATCCCACTTTGCTACTTATTTCCTGTGTGATACTGTCAATTTCCTCACCTACAAGATGAGAAATGAACTCATATTTTTTTGTGTGAAGATTTTATGAGAAAAGGTATGCAAAGAACATAAAAATAAGCATAATTTTATTTAACTTAAAATTTTATATTACTGTATTTGTGACACATTTGTGGATTATTTAGGATAATTATCCCCTAAATTATTTTTAGAATATGTGTTAGAGTTGCTAAACAATCAGAAATAATTATAATAATTATAGATGTGGTAGTATATTAAGGTCAGAATAGAATTTAAAAATTAATTAAGATTAGTTTCAAGTGATAATTTACATAAACTTTGCTAAATACTCTCCTTATGCCACCCACCCCTCCAAGAAGTTGCTAATTTATTTAACCATTGTAATCTTCTCTTGAAGTTTTGTAGGAGAATTTATAGTTTGATTTGCCAGACCAAATAATAAGAACAACAAACAAAGTAAAACAATCCTCCCTCCCAAAAAAATGAGTTACTGGCATACAAATAAATACAAATAAAATGTAAAATTCCTTTTTGTCTTGGTATCCATATTAATGGATTTCATCTCATTACATATTTTACCACTTACCAACAAATTAATTCATGGAAATGTGATTAAGTATTTAAAGATACCAAGGAGATACCATAGAGCTGCAGGTGCTGTGCAGGAAGGGCCAGGCTGAGGGTGCTACCCTTCTCAGTTGTTGCTCTGTCTCTCTGTGGGGTGAACGGGGCTCGGAGCTTTGGCCTAGCCCTCTTGTGGGTAGGTTACTGCAAGGAAGGCAGGACCTGCAGCATTCCCTGGCCTGGTTACTGCTCAGTCTGTCTACTGGGTGGCAGGGCTCAGGACACCTAACCAGGCCCATTACAACTTGACTGCTGTGCAGAAAGGGCATGGCTGGGGCACTTGTCTGGTTCCATTGTAGCTTAGACACTGAACAGGGAAGGGAAGGCTCAGGGTCCTCACCCTGTCCTTGCATCTTGTCTCCTTAGCTGAGGAAAGAGGGCAAGATTCAAGAATCTCATCCCTCCCAGTTGTGGCTTGGTCTCTGCATGGCGTTAATTGGCATGGGAGCTTGCCCAGACTGGTTATACCACTGGGTAGGCAGAGAATGCCCTATAGTGCTCGCACACCAGAGGGAGAGCACCAAACATGGTGCCTATCAGTTCTGTCACCAGCAGATTGGGATGAAATTTCAAAAGTGGCATCTGTCAGGGCTTCTGTCCCTAGAGAAAGCCTACAGATTTCTGTCTCTCCAACTGCCACTTTACAAAATTGGTAAGTGGGTCTCTCTCACTTATAGTCTAGAAAATTTTCAATCTGTTGCTTTTGCCCAGGATCTCAGCGTGAGTGGGTTTTCTTGCAACCCCTTTAAGAGTTGGATCTCCATTCCCTGTAATTCTATAATTCTCCTGGTCTTAATCCCCATTCATTTTTAAAACCAGACATTTTGGGGGCCCATCTTTCTGGTGACAGCCCCCAGGGTCAGAATTCCTGATGAAGGACATAATTTCTTTACTCCTTGGGGGAGTATTTTGTATTTTGGGAATCACCATTGTGATTGTGAGGTCACCACTGCTGGGCTAGGGTCCTAGGGGAGGCGTTATCCCTGCCTCTCTTACTCTTCTCAATGCATCTCTTTTTTGTGGAGGTGCTTGTTCATCTAGTTCTAAGGTCCTTTTCAGAGAAAAACGGTTTCATATATAGTTGTAAATTTGTTGTGTCCCTGGGAGGAGGTAAGTTCAGGGTTTTCTTACACTACCATTTTAAACCCTCTTCCTTCATAATGCTTTTACATATTTTTTTTTCAAGACTACTGGTGGCAGTATGCCTTTCTTTTAAATTATATTGTACTGGAAATATCTTTTTCTTTTTCTTTTCCTTTAAATGGGCTAGTTCCATATGCTTTTATGAGTGCCTAAAAATTCATTTATGTTAATTTTTCTGTTTGCAATTCCAAAGGTAAAAATGTCAGCTTTTAAAGTGTATTTATTTTTAATTTGCTTGGTATATATCTTAAAGGCATTCTCAAAATGTGAGAATCTTAGCTACTCAATTTTTTTCAGATTTTATAAAATAAGGAAATACTTTCAGACATATTTATTAGGTAATACAATTTTCAGATTACCTATTTAGATAATTACAAATATTGGAAAGACATAAAGGAGTACTGCTTTATTATACATTGAAATTATTAAGATTAAAAAAAAGGTAAGAATAGAGGATGAACATCGTGCATAGGGAGTCAGCAAGTGGTGAGGCAGGGGATAATGTTTATGCTCCAATGGAAGAGACAAGATAGTATCATCATCAAATTATGGAAAGCAGAATCCGGAGTAAGTCATGTTTAGTACAGAAGGAAAGAGAACATAGGATTTCCTCCTCATTAAGTTGTAGGCTGTGTGCTCAGTATGACTTACATGAATTCATAGTTTCTTCAAATATTGGAGTCTCTCCAAGAAGATGGCCTGTGTCAAGTTGGGGAGGAGACAGTTTTTCCTGTACCCTTTTGGGTTTTGGTCAATGAAATGTGAGTTAAACTGATAGAAAACAGCTTATCAGAAAAGGCACACAAAATGTTTAATGTTAATTTTTTTCCGTACATGGAGGCCTTCATAGAAAAGAAGTGATAGACCAATTTAACAGAGGGTGATCAACTGCAGAGATGTAGCTAAACAAAAGTAAAAACAAACAAACAAAAAAGAGTTTTGTTTTCGAGAGGAAGTAAATAGGGGAAGAGAAGTATATGGGGAAACTAATGGAAGATAATGGTTGTTTAGTAAGATGTTGTTAGTGTAGACTCATTTTAGTGCTATCTCCAACTCCTGTGATACTTCTCTCCCTGGTATCCCTAGAGAGGGAACACCTTCACAAGGGAAAATTTATGTCCTATTGTTATGTACATAGGGGCAAGGTAGAGAGGATTTCGTCCATCTGCTATTTCTCAGTTGTTTTCAGCTTACAGTAATCCTTATGTCATACTAGCATATTTTGGGATGGCGTATTCTGATCCCCTTCATAAGCATGATGGTCCTAAAGTCTCTTAACCTATAATATCAATCAAGACCAGATCCCTCCAGGGCATTGACATACCTGAACAAGAGATATTGAAACCACAGGTAGAAGTTACTTAATATGAGGAGCAGAAAAATTCATGAGGAACATTATGTTAGAGAAAGAAAAAAAAAAAAAGGAATTCTGAGTCATATGTAGAACATTCTACTGAAGTTCTGTAGGGTCCATATGGGGTGTGGTTCAGGTCTTGGAGGCAGATAATTGACAAGGAGAACTCAGGAGTGTTCGGTTATCAGTATTAGGATTATTCATAGGTTCAGAGCTTCCCAATTCTTCATGAATGTGTCAGAATAGCTGACAGTGATAGACGGAGTAGAAGGCAATGTGGTCAAATACTAACATTTTTATGTTGAGAATCAGTCTTAAGACAGGAGCTGAAAAGTTTTCTGCAAAGGTACTCAGGCTCAGGGGATTGCCCTAGTAGATCATGTTAGGTGGTCTGACAAGGATTCCGTTTGCAGGATCAGAAACTGCTGGAGCATGTCAATGTGGCAGAGTTAGGGCCTTTGCTTATTATAAAACTTGAGCTTTGAAACATATGGTGGGCTCTCAAGTTGTTATAGTTAATGAGTCTGATTAGGATTGGAGGAAAGGAATGAGAAGAAACTGTCAAGTTGATGCATCTGCCGTAGAATAGAGCACTTAGAAGATACTAGGTGGACTTGGGAAATGGATAGTGATTCACATTTGAATTAACATCCTGGTATTGGATCACTACCAAGTTAAGTCTCAGTAGTGAGGGTGGGGGTGGTGAGATTTATAATCCCTGGTCAAATTCATTTCTCTATGAAATGTCAGTTTAAACTTAATTACATATATTTCTTTTTTAATCCCTAGTCTAGGAGTTGAGAGATTGATGTATATCAACTAGTTTTGTTTGCATAACAAACCACCCCAGAATTCAGTGTCTTAAAATAGCAACTGCTTATTTATCTCACTATTCTATGGGCTGGCTGGTGGTTCTTCTGGTCTGTGTCAGTTCTTCAGATCTCTGGCCAGTTTCAGATCAGATGGCAGCAGGATGATCTAGAATGGCCTCCGTCATATGTCTGGCAGTTGGCATGTTATATTCCGGGTTACTAGGCCATGTGTGAGTCTCTCATCCAACAGGCTAGCTTGGGAGGGTCACATCGTTCTCAGAAATGAGAATATGCAAACATTTTATAAGCCATATGTACTCATATCTCATTGGTCAAGGAAAATCACATGGCCAAGTCCAGATTTAGGGAATGGAGAAATAGACTCTCACTGATGGGTGGAACTACAAAGTGACTACACACATAAATGAAGGGGGAGAATTTGCAACTTCTATAATCAATACGGTTGTGTAAGTGATCTCCAGAAGCTCCTAATTAATACAATGAAATTTGGCCTGGCTTTTTAAAACTCTTTTCTGTTTTATTTGTTATATAATGTTTCTTGACAACCAATAGTGGACTATGCAAATAATATCTAGCTTTATCCATGAACTAGAAATCAATCTATCTTTGGTGGTGAAGAAATAAAATGAGACAGAAAAGAGTTATCTAGTTGGGAAAAGATATAACAAAACTATGGGTTAGTGCATTTAATGACATTGAATTGATTCTGTTGACTTCAAGAGTATAAACTTTTTTAGATTTAGCTCAAATAATGCTGAATTTTTCTTACAAGTCCCCTGTGACTAGTTGCTATTAAGCCACTTTAATTGCCCCACATCTCTGTGTAAGGTATATGACTGAAAAACTTCTTCTTTTTTTTTTTTTTTTGTACTTTTGACTTGAATGAGAAAGTTGTAAATGGCAACTAAGGGGGAAAATCTGTGATGTAATGTTAGAAGAGGCATTTTTCATAGGAAGAAATAAAAGAAAGTATACATATTAGAACTTTTTTTTCCTTTTGAGAGATTTGTGGCATGAATTCAGCAGATGAATCAATGTACCGTGAAATATGAATAAGTCTTTGTGGGGCTGTTGATGAATTCAGAATTCCTAGGAAAGCAATAGAGCACCTGCGGAAATAGGCAAGGGCACAAGTGAATCCAGGGTTCCTCTTGAAAGATGATTATAATTTGTAGGAGTGAAGTTGCCTGTAATTGTTTGAAAGGGAAGACATTTCAATTTCGTGTACCCATTAAGGTGTTCTCAGTTTTTTTTTTTTTTGTCTTATAATACAAAAATAAGCAAAGTTTACCAGAAATCGAGTATTATTTGCATATTCAACTTGCTATTCTGAGCTTTTTAGTATAGCATATCTGGTTAAAAATGTTGAGAGAGTGTTAAAAGAATTTATACTGAAACAAACCATTACGTGAATCTAAGTTTCTTAGGGAAGAAATTCATGCACAGATTTTTTTTTTCGTAATTGAATTTTAATTATATAGCTTTAAAAACAACGTAAGTAAAAATACATAAATTGCAAAAATTTTTGTACTTAGCCTTATTTGCAACACCTACTATAACATAGTATATGGCTTAGATTATCACTCTTGCAGAATAGCAGACTCAATAATACTTCATGCCATATTCAAATGAATGCTGCTGTTGCAAACCTCATTAACTTTTTAAGGTTTCTACAAAGTGGAATTTGCAATGTGTAGTTCTATGTTTACTGACATGTTGATAAAGCTAAGTGTTAATCAATACTGTCCTCCAACCACAGACCACAGTTCCTTTCCATTTCCTTAAGCAATTTACACCCAATGGTCTTTCTTCTTTTGCTTTCCTCTTAGACAACCTTTCTTGACAACCACAGCATTTTTGTTGAGGACTTAGCACACTTAACGATCTCCCCATAATTTTTGATAACACTTTTTGACTCTTGTTCTCTGTTTTCACTTTCCATTATAGCTTGATGACAACCTGAGTCTGATCGCTTCTGGGATTTAGTGTTCTCTCTGAACACAATCTGATCACATTGCATCCAACCTATTCTAACATATCTGTGAGCCTGCTTTTCTGTCTTTACCTGCATTATAATTATTATTCTACACTTCCCATTTCACTTTTCCATTAGTTCTCTATTGACCACACTCTTTCCTCACCCCAAACCTGGACCAAGAGATAAGCCATGTAATGGTGTCTCTGTCACTTTCTTTAACTATCAAATGCTGTCCCCTATGTTTTCTGTCTCTGTAGAAGTGCAGCTCCTGCAGAAACTTTCTCCCCACTGATGGGTGTATTTTCTCTTTTAGAGAGTTCAATGATTGTGATGATTCATATTGAGACCTTCATTATTTAATATTATCACAAGTCCAAATTTGCTGATTTATCTCCTTACTAGTGGAACAGTGTGAAATCTCTAGACATTTATTGAAAATTTCCTTTAATATTCTTGATGTCATTTCATAATTTAATATACCAAAGTCATTTTCATACCTAAAAATCAGAACCTCTCCTATTTGTCTCGTTAGTGAAATTATTACCTTTTTATAACCAAGTAGAATCAAACCTCTCAATTATTAACGCCCTCTCTTCCTGTACCACTGAGCCATTTATTCACCAAGTATTTTTTCTTATCCATTGTCACCATTATGGGCCATGTTTCCGTAATTTCATTACTGAATATTGCTAATCTTCTACTTGCTTTCTCTTTTTCTGCCTTGATTTTCTAGAATTTTCTACATATCATACACAACAATGCTTTCATTGCATTCCTCCTTAAAACATTGATTAACTCCCTATTTTCTTCATCTCAAAGTGTAATCTATTATCTCCTCTCTGGGTATAATCTCACCCAACGTGATCCATCTTAACAGATTTCTCTTCTATTTCAAATTTGCCCTTTGCTCCTGTTTTGCTCACACCATTTTTGTCTCATGAGCATACCATATTCTTTTTAAAATTTTTTTGGTAATATATTTGTTTTTATCATGGTAAAATTCACATAACATGCAATTTACCACTTTGACTATTTTTTTTTTATTAACATGTACTGTATTATTGGTTTTAGAGGTACAGGTCTGTGATTCATTGGTCTTATATAATACCCAGTGCTCATTACATCACATACCCTCCTTAATGTCCATCAGTCAGTTACCCCATCCCTCCACCCCTTCCCCTCCAGCAACCCTCAGTTTGTTTCCTGTGATTAAGAGTCTCTTATGGTTTGTCTCCCTCTCTGGTTTCATCTTGTTTTATGTTTTCCTTATTTTTTTTTTAAACTCCACATCTTTACTCATGTTGTTAAACTAAAATGGGAGACATTTTATAGCCTTTCAAATGGTCTCTATTTTGGGGGATCTTTATAATTCAACGCAAGTCCCTCCATACAATTACGGAATTCAGATTATTTTTTTTTTTCCCTAGAACTGCAGCCCATAATGGTCTCCTTCTTTTGAAAAACATTTAGCACTTATCCTGTGTGCTTCACATCCTAAGGAGGTGACCTTAGTTATCACCCTATGCCTTCCTTTGTTTCATTTTTGTCTCTATGATTTCCCCCAAAAAATGTCGAGTTCTCCTAGGAAGGGTCTGTTGCATATACTCTTTTCTACACCCCTTATATATAATCTATAATCACTTGGTAGATAATAAAAATAGCTAGCTTTATTACAAATTGGTTATGTGTTAGCCATATAATTAGGTTGTTAGAGGTCTTGTCTTAAAGCTTCATTTGCAGAGTAAGAGGGATTCTTTGGCTTCAACTGCTTGCCTGGTTGAATTTGGGATTAACACGGGGAGGGATATTGGAAACTTAAGTAGGGGAAGCAGTATAGAATATTGGTTAAAAGCAGAGATTCTAGAGCCAGAACATCTAGGTGGATGCAACCTAGTCCCTCCCTTGCCTTTCACCACTTACAAGCTATCTTATAGTGATTATGTACCTCTTCATGCCTCAGTGTTCTCTTTTAGAAATAAGGATAATGCTAGAAACAATCTCAGAGGGTTGATGAGATTCAATGAGTTAATATATGTTGGTTAGAACAACTCCTAGTGTTTAGTCAGCACTCAATTAGCATAAACTGTTAGGAGAGTTCATCTTCATTCTCCTTAACTGATTCATTTTTTTAAAAGCTTCATTTTTATAAATTAGTAGAATCTGGCCAGCATGCAAAATGGCCAAGGTAGTATACAAAGATTTTGAAGAACAGAGGTGATTTCTCCCTTCAAAGTCTCAAATACTATGAATGAAGAAAGTAGAAGGTCCCTAAGGGGAGGGACCTCTGTGCATGAAAAGGATGTTTGGCTCCATAGTTCTTGCATCACCTGAAGGTGTTTACTGAGTTACACACTTAACTGTTGCATGTTCTCAACCTTGTCAGAGTTTTTCTTAGAATTACATGACAGAAGGTATTTGTGCTATAGCAATAGAGTATACTTATGTGAGTAGCAAAAGCACTACTTTTGGGGGTGGAGATAAAAAAAAATAGAAAGTGATATATTCAAGATGACAGAATGAATTTCTATTGTTAGAAGCATTTGATTTTCCAAAGATTCAAATACTTCTCTGTCTCCCACCCTTTGCAACTTGAGGACTGCTGGTAACTTACGGTTGGTTGAGTGCCAAAGCAAATCAAACCTGGAAAAAAAAATAGAGGAATGTTGGTAAATACAAATATGCATCAGATATACAAGAATGCCTATATTGTATAATAAAGCATATTTTCATAAGTTCCTTTTGTCTCCTCCCTTTTGAACCTGAAGGAAAATGTTGCTTAGAAACCTATATGTGTAAAGTGGTGGCTGAGAACAGAATTTATAATTAATCCATGAAAGTCTGAAATGGCAAAACCTTTGTAGAGTGTAAAGTTCTATGTTTTTGCTATATTCACAAAACCCTGGGATTTGGATGGGCTAGACATAGGGTCAGAATTGACAAGGCAGGTCAGCTGATGGTAACCTGCATGCTTGGGAGGACAGGGGTACTTAAGTCTGGAACAGCTGGTATCTGTAAAAGTGCCTGTTAGTTGTACCTATTAGTTTTGTGGATAATAAGGGAAAATGAGATTAATTTAATCCACATTCAAAAGACATCTACAATAACCTTCCTACTCTGCCAGTGTTAAGTAGAGAACAGGGTTCAGTGAGAAAATGAACATTTATTTCAGAATTATTAAAAAAAAAAAGAAGAAGCATAATTTCCCAAGTAATTTTTCACCAGGATGGCATGAACTGTGTATTTTTACAAAGAAGTCAAATTTGATAATTGATTAAATACCTCTTATATTGTAATGGACATTTATTTATAACTTATTTTGTAAATTCTATAACATTTTCCTCACTCTGTGATTTACCTGCATTGCCATTATTAAAATATACTCACAGTGCAAGGGAGCAAATTGGAAAGTAGCAAAATTTCAGATTGATATCTATATTTGCACATTATATAATATAGTCTGTCATTCTGAAGAGGTATTAATGCCCAATAGTTTATTAAACTATAGGAAGTATAAAGCAATCCATAAGTTTTCTAAATACTATTAGGCAGGGTTTGCTTTCCATTTAATTTCATATATGAACTACATAGACTCAGAGATAAGGGAGGATAAATCTTTATTTTCTGAAATGCATATCCAAATTAAACCATTCTATTAGATTTATTGTCAACTCTGCTAGATACATTTGAATGTTCTGTTTCCTTACTTATATTTCACTTGGTTAACTTATGTTCACATTCAGGTTTCTGTTTAACTTTTCCTCAGTACCCACATGATACACACACACTCACACATACACACAGTCATCTCAATCTAGATATAAGCATGCCTTTCATAGTGTCCTCAGTATGCAACTGGTCTTATAATACTGTTGCTTTCTTTTTATTGATATAGCTTCTTTGTTGTATTAGAGCAGACACTGCACCTTGCACATGAGTGTATCTCTACTCCAGTCTGTTGTAGGCCCTCAGGACACTGTGTTGACTGCTATTGCAGATGCCTTTTGGGGCATTCTGACACCGGCTATAGAGTGCTGGGACTTAGTAAGCAATCAGTGAATATTCACCAAAGAAGAGCGTCATGCTCTCTGAAAATCAAGATTCTTACCCTCGTGGAATTAACAAGGTAATAGGGAAAATTTTATCAGTACAAGTAACAAGTCATATGACACAAGGGTGGTATGAGTCTAAACAGAATTTTTATAGGCACTCAGAGTAAAATGAAATTTCTGCCAGTTAGCATGATAAAAGGGACTTTGTGGAATAGATGGTCTACATTGACACTTTTATTGCATTATAATGAACTCTGACGAGTAACAATAAAGGGTAAATCAATGACTTTTGCTTATGCATCAGGTTATTAATATTTTCTAAGAATAATATTAAGACAACAAAAATTTATCTTACTTTAAAATCATCTGGTAACAGATGGTTTCTTAAAATAGAAGTACCTTAATATGGCTTACAGTTATGTCCACCTATGACATTCTTGTTCTCCCTGTGTAAGACATTTCTCAGACATAGCATATGAATTGAATCTATGACTGTTTGCCTTACTTGGTGAGTACACAGTAAGTTCTCTTTTTTTTTCTTTATTATTGAGGTCCTTGCAAAAGTGATTGGTTTGGTAGTAAAGCCGGAAATGAATTTAGTGTCTGGATTTGAACCAGTCTAACAAAAGATGAGCTTTGCCTAAACTTAATATTTTCTTATCTTCAACTGAGGAGACTGAATCACAGTTAGTTGTCAAGTAGTATAATACTTTTGCACAAGATAATATTGCAATCTGAAATTATCACCTCCCTATAGACTATAATGTTAAATTATCGTTTTTATTCTTGCCTTACTTAATTCAGTTTGTCAAATATTCTTTTAGTACCTACCAAGAACAGAGTCTGCTTAGTCTCATTTGAAATGAAATATTAAAGGTTCTATCATTTCATAAGTAATAGAATTTTTTTTTTTTTTACTTGCACTCTACTCTTTAGCACAAGGGCTTTACATCAGTTTTAGAAATCCATAGAAATCATATTTATTTCTTCACAGAAAATACTAGAGTGCTTTATTTCACTGATAGGAAAGTATGCTTTGTTAACATGAGCTGTTACTCTTTTGAATTTAGGCGTGAGTAACTTAATAGATGATGCTTAATTATTTTATCTTTTGCTTTAATTTTATTTCATTTGTTCCAAAGACATTTATTGTGCATTTAATATATGCTAAGTATTTTATGGAAACCTGTAATTCCATGTTTATTCAGTACTCTTCATTTGGAAATCAGAAATAATGAAATTTATATATAATAATCCTGGCAAAAATTGTTGGCATTGAAACATGAGCCATAAACAAAACATATCTTCTCTTTGGTAGCTATCATGAACGAGGTAACATTTTGATGAAGAATGCTAGAATGCTGATAGAGCGATTTTATGGAGTCATATTTTCTCATGACTTATGCCCCATGTAGCTTAGCTTTATACATGTATTTAATGCAGCGAACCATTTCATGCAGTGCTGCTGTTTAAGTTCCACAAAAGCAATAGTGGCATTTGCATGATTGTGGGAGTATTAATATTTTCTGTTAAAGAGGCAAATCATATTTAAAGGTTCAAATATGATATTCAAATATTTCCCTACTCATTGCCATCACAAAATCAGATTTTTAGAGATTTGTCTTATTCATTTTGGTGATCAAGACCCGGGTCACATTATCAGTTCTCATGATCATTTTGTATATTGACACCTAAAGATATTTGGTAAGGTATTATTCTGTTAAGATTAAAAGCATGGACTTTCAGGGCACCTGGGTGGCTCAGTCAGTTAGGTGTCTGACTTCAGCTCAGCTCATGATTTCAGGGTCCTGGGATCAGCCCTGAGTCTGGCTCCACATTCGGCAGGGAGTCTGCTTGTCCCTCACCCTCTCCCTCTGCCCCTCCAGCCAGCTCTTGTGTGCTCGCTCTCTCTCAAATAAATAAATAAATAAATAATCTTTAAAAAGAAAAAAAAATGTAATGGGCTTTCAAATAAGTGAAACTTGGATTGAAGTCCAGGTTCTGTTTGCCATTATAATATAGTCAGTTTAAGCCTTAACTGAAAATTAGGGAAAATATCAAGTAGCAGTTTGTACGAGGATTAACGAAAAAAATGACAATATAGTGCTTACCACAGTGCCTGGTTCAAACTACTCCTGTCAAGAACCAGCTGTTTTTTATTGTAAAGGTGAATCTTTGATTGTAAAGTGAATCTTAACTCTTAACTCAGTCTGAAGCTACCACTGGAGAAAGTTTATTGCTGCTTTGACAAAGTCACAATGTGGAAGGGTTGTTGACTTAATTATTGTTTCCTTGATTCCCAAAACACTAAATGTGCTAATTATTTTTAGCCTCATTATCTTATTAGTAAAGAAAAATGAATATCAGTGCATCAAAGCTCATCATTATTAGTTAATTTTTATTCCAAAGTGCTGAAGATGCTGAGGAAAATGATAGCCCCAAACCTGCTAGGTCAGGGGCTATCAGAACCATTCTGGTTCTGACCAGACAGATGAACGAAAGTTTAACATTATTTTAATGATGTTATTTATGAACCAAAAGGTTACCCCCACCACCCCTCAATTCATATTTTGAAATCTGAACCCCAATACCTCAAAATGTAACTATATTTTGGATTATATATAAAGAGGTAACTGAGGTAAAATAAGATCATATGGGTGGGCCCTAATCCAATATGACTCATTCTTACAAGGGGAGGAGATTAGGACATAGACACAGTCTGAGGGATGACAGTGTGAGCACGCAGTGAGAATGCAGGGATTTTCAAGCCAAGGAAAGAGGCCTTGGAAAAAACGAAACCTGCTGACACCTTGATCTTGGACTTCTAGCCTCCAGAACTGTGAGAAAATAGATTTCTGTTGTTTAAGCCACCCAGTCTATGGTGTTCTGTTATGGCAGCTCTAACAAACTGACCCAATATTCAAAGGTGGGAACCAGTGGATTATTTTTAGGGGGAAATATGTATGTAGAGTTAGAGCTAGTTATATGTAGAATACTTCCTTTTGCTTCCTTAAGGGAAAATAAAAATTGAATGTATTGTCCAATCTTAAATGTTAATGTATTCTGAGGTTTTAAGAGCATTAAGACCTATGATTATTTTGAAAGCCTCGCTGGCAAGAAGTGAACACTGCAACCTAAATCAGGAATTTAGTAACACTAATCTTTCTGATAAATACCTATTAAAATTCCACAAAAGTTTATTAGTTTCCCATTCCAAAGGACCAATGTTTTACGAACGAAAACACACACACACACACACACACACACACGCATCTACACGTGTGATACCATAGTTTTCCTCACCATCATCTTAAAACTCTTTCCATATCTGTTCCCACCATTCTCAGTAAATGTCTTTTGTCCTTATCTGACAGGCAAAAGTAGAGGTGTAAATTTCCTCAATTTCCCTCATTTCCACTTAATGAATTAGTCAGGTCCATCCAAGTGTGGTAGATAAGGATCTGGACTCTCAAATGATTCCTTGGGTTCAGATCATGGCTCTGCTTCTTAGTGATTGTGTGCCTTCTGCAAATTCTTAACCCCACCAGGTCTCAGTTTCCTTATCTGCAAAATAAGGATAATAATAGTATCTGCAACAACATATCAAGTACTTTGAACTCTTGGTGTGTAAGTGAGTGTATATAAATAGATACATTTTTCAAATAGTGGTGACTATTACCTTTATTATTATTTACCTATTATTATTCACTTTATTATTTGCCCATTTTTCATCTTCCACTTTTTAATTGTAGAAGGTGACCTTTCAAGTGTACACCTTATACCTATGCTGTTTGAACCCAGTGCCTCCTTGTCCCCACGATTTCCCACTCTGCTACATGTTTCACATCTCTCTGTCCAGGAGCTCTCCTCTCAAATGGAAAATCATGCTCAGTTGTCCTTCACACTAAAAATAAAACCATAAACAAACCTGTCTCCTTCCCTGTTTTCCACTACCCCCTCCACCTTTCCTTTCACCACATTTTTTTTTTTTAAATGAGTGATCTACACCCACTGACTCATTCTCTTTACTTCTTTAACCGTTGCTGGCTGCCATGCAGTCCCTCATAACTCTGATAACAGACACCACCAATGGCTTGCTGCTTGACAAAGCCAGTGACCTCATTTCATTTGAAATTGTTGACCACGCTGTATTATTATTATTATTTTTTAAAGATTTTATTTATTTATGAGGGAACACAGCAGGGGGAGTGGGAGAAGAAGAAGCAGGCTTCCCGCTGAGCAGGGAGCCCGATGCAGGACTCGATCCCAGAACACTGGGATCATGACCTGAGCCGAAGGCAGTCGCTTAACGACCAAGCCACCAAGGTGCCCCAACCACTCTCTACTTCTGACAACCCATTTCTTCCTTGAGTCCCATGACACTTTGTCATCCGTTTCACCTGGTTTGTTTAGTTCTCAGACTACTCTTTGTTAAACATCTTTGCTAGAACTCTACAGGCTGTGTTTCTTCTCTAAGAAGTGGCATTGTTGTATGTATGATTGTTGGTATTCACACAAATGAATTGCAATGATGGTCCATGGGTTTTTGGTGCATTGATATTTTGATTTGAAAAACATGTTTTGGAAAGAAATAGAAAGTTAAAATATTGTTTGCTGTATCCCTATTGTTTAGGATAGTGTTTGGTACATAATAGGTATACAAAAAATATTTAGTACATAAAAAGTGCTTTTTTTTTTTCCTGTGCCTTTTCACTTCTCACAATCTATGTCAGCGAAGAGGAATATCTATAAGGTAATAAATGATTAATTAATGGCTCTTTGGGACCATAAGTTAGATAAATAAAAATTGCCTACTTTTTAAAAACAGTATTAACTGGGGGCACCTGGGTAGCTCAGTCCATTAAATGTCTGATTTTGGCTCAGGTGATGATCTCAGGGTTCTGGGATTGAACCCCATGGCTGGCTCCCTGCTCACCGGGGAGTCTGCTTATCCCTCTTCCTCTGCCACTCTCCCTGCTCATGCTGTCTCTCTGTCTCTCTCCCTCAAAAAATAAATAAAATCTTTTAAAAAAAGTTTTAACTAAAACTATTTTTTAATTCAAATCTCATATACATCAGACTCCATTTCTTCCTCTTTTCTCAATCTGAAATGATACCTATTTAATTTCAGAAAACCAAAATTGTAATGAAAACAGCAAATTTACATTTTGAGGGGTAAGGGTCAAAATGTCCACTTTTATGTCCGTGCGTGCCTTGCAATCTGGTGGAAAAGTCTGTTGGAAAACAATGCAGTTGACACTTGAACAACACAGGTTCGAACTGCATGAATTCACTTATACATAGAATTTTTAAAATAAATACAGTACCGTAAATGTACTTTCTCTTCCTTGTGATTTCCTTAATAACATTTTTTTTCCTCTAGTGTGTTTATCGTAAGAATGTATTATATAATGTGTATAACATACAAAACATGTTAATCAACTGCTAATGCTATTGGTAAGGGTTTTGGTCAACAATAAGCTATTTGTATTTAAGATTTTGAGGAGTCAAAAGTTATATGCAGATTTTTGACTCTACAGGGGGTTGGCACCCCAAATTCCTCCCCTTGTTCAATGTTCTACTGTAATGATAATCAAGGGAGTGATTTTTTAAAAGTCTTCTAAATCATGGAGTTTAAAAGTAAAATTTAGGAATCAGTGGTCAGATTTTGACAATAGGATTATCCAAGAAATTCTTCACATTTTTAAAACACTTGTTTTTAAGACCAATAGATTGAAGGTATTTTTCTTACTAGTAGCAAGAGAAATACACATTGTATTCTTATGTATTTTACTAGGGCTTAATTATGATATGATTACCTGCTATGAGGGGTAAATTATACACCTACTCATTTACCTGAAATAAATTAGCTATACTAGATTAAGAAAAATGTTCAAATTTGTGAACCTTGGAATAACTCCCACCGAGAAATGTTCCAACGGAGCACCTGCTGTGGTTCATGTGAAAACATAGCCTTACTCTTAAACTTCAGGGATTTTTCTTATCAAAGACTATTTAAGTTTATTGTATTCCTTCTACATTTTCTAGTGTCATTTCTCACAACTTGACTTAAAAAGGAAAACAGCTTCTCTGTATTTTTGTTTTAAATCAAAAAGGCCAATTTATCTTAGAGACATTGAGGTGACAATCTATAATCAGAACTGACTACTGACCTCACACTTACCTAATTTTTAAATACCTTTTTAGGCAATAAAATATGTTTCATTAAAACTTGTCATAATTGAAAATTATTTGATGAATTTAAGCATATTATGAATAGCATGACATAAACCTGATTAAATTTGTAATCATATAACTTGATCAAATGTACTTTATAGAGGCAATGTTCATTCTGTCACATCTTTCTTCCATGTTGAATTATTTATTCTTTTTAGTGTATATTATCTCTCAGCAATATATGTTAAGTAAATCAGTATAATTTAATTAACTACCAATTTATTATTACTGTTAACCCTATTCTTTTAAAATTTAGTTTATAAAAATTCTACTGGATATAGTTTAATGTATCAGCTTGACTAGACAATAGTTCCTAGTTATTCAGTCAAAAAATAATCTAGTTGGGGCGCCTGGGTGGCTCAGGTCGCCCTGAGTTGTTGGGCTCCCTGCTAAGCGGGGAGTCAGTTTGTCCCTCTCCCTCTGTCCCTCCCCCCTGCTTATACTCTCTCACTCTCTCTCTCCCTCAAATAAATAAGTAAAATCCTTATAAAAAAATATTCTAGCTGTCCCTATGGCGGTATTTTGTAGAAGTGAACAAATATACATTCAGATAACTAAATAAGGGAGATTGTGCTAGATCATCTGAGTGAGCCCAAGGACATCACAAGAATCCTTACTAAAAAACAAAAACAGAAACAAACAAACAAACAAAAAAAAACCCCAGGAGATTCAGAAGGCAGGCAGGGAGAGAAGTTAATGCAGTAATAGAAGCAGAGATTAAAGCAATGTGGCCCCAAGCCAAGGAGTGTCATCTATCTCTAGAAGCTGGAAGATACAAAGAACAGATTATCCTTTATAGCCTCTAGAAGGTACCAGCTCTGCTGACACCTTGACTATAGGACTGATTTTGGACTTCTGACCTACGGAATTGCGAAATGACAAATTTGCACTATTTAAAACCACTGCGTTTGTGGTGATTTGTTATAGCAGCAAGGTAACAAAAATGTTGTTGCCTGAAAGTGTGATCTTGCTATAAAAAATAACTAAAAATGTGGAATTGGCTTTGTAACTGAGTAATGGGTAGAGGCTGGAAGAATTTTGAGGACAGTAACAGAAAAAGCCTACATTGTCTTGAATAGACTGCTACTAGATATATAGATGTTAAGGACTCTGCTAATGAATAAGTACGTAGAGAAAGTGAGAAGTATAGTCAAAACAAGACAAAACAAGACAAAACAAAACTATGTTGTCTTAGAGAATACTTAAATCATCATATCCAAACTGTTGGAAATAAGGACATTAAGAGTGCTTTAGTGAGGTCTCAGAAGGAAATGAAGAACATGTTATTAGGAAAAGTTATATAGAAAGTAGAAAACAGTTATATAGAAAACATTATAAGCAATGAACTTGGATATTTATCTGAAAATGTTTCTAAGCAGAATGTTAAAGGTGTGCCTGGTTTCTTCTTTCTGCTTATATAGTAAAATCAAAAAAATAAAAAATAAAGAGAGAGAGAGAGAGATAAATTAAGGGAAGAATTATAAAGCAAAATAGAAATAGGACTTGAAGATTTGGAAAGTTCTCAGCCTATCCAGATTGTAAATGACACGAAAATTCACTGTCAGAGAAGTGTATTTTGGAGCCAAAGAGTATGGCTGGACAGTCCCTCAGATTTGGTGCCTCAGAAGGAACTAAAGGGAATGATATTCTGTCACATGGAGAGCTCTCTGAAGAGACTGGTCACGTGCCTCATAGATCCCTCTTTGCCATTTCAGTAGAAACCAAAAATTTGATAGAATTATTTTGGAAATAAGTGTTGAGGAGCAATTTGTCTAATGGGGCAAATTTCATAACGTATGTAGAACGACAAGGTTTTTGAGAATATTAGCAGAAACATCACTAGCTTATACTGAAAGGGACATAGAGAGGAGAAAATAAAACTTTCAGACTCACAAAATTCTACAGACAAGAAACAGATTGGTGATTCTATTCATTTACAAATACATGAAAAAGAAGGGTGACTCAGAGGGCAGAGTTGAAGGCATGGAGTGCAGCGCCTTATGCCACAGAGGACTTTTCCCAAGCCTTGAAAACTAATGGAGTTTACTTCGCTGGATTTCAGAATTGCTTGGGACTGGTGACTCATTTTATCCTTCCGTTTTCTTCCTTTTTGAGTGAGAGTACCTAGAACGGGCATCCCATGCTTGTTCTATCGTTGTATTTTAGAATCGGTAGCTTATTTTCTAGGTTCATAGGTCTACAGATGGAAAGAAAGTTTGTATCAAGATGGATCGTACCCAGAATTTCAAAAATACCTGGTAGAGATGATTAAATTCCAGATTTTTGATGGATGAGGCTTCAATAAGATTTTAGAGTTGAATTGATTCTGTCAACTTGTTGAAACTTTTGGTGACCGTGGGGTGGGATGAATTCATTTTGCCTATGGTATGGATGCGAATCTTTTGAGAGTCAGGGGCAACTGTGTTAAGCTGAATAATGGCCTCCAAAGATGTCCATGTTTTAAACCCTGAAACCTGTATATTTGTTACTTCATATGGTAAAAGGGATTTTGAAGGTGTGATTAGGTTAAAGGTTTTGAGATAGATAATCCAGTGGGTTTAATGTAATCACGAGGGTCCTTATAAGACAGAGACAGAAGGATTGGAATTACAGAGGATACAGAGATGGAAGTGGAGGTCGCAGTAATGCACTTGGAAGATGGAGGAAGAGACCATGGGATGACAGGGACCTTTAGAAGCTGGAAAAGACAAGGAAACAGATTGTTCTTAGAGAAATTTTCTCCCAAAGAAATTGAGGACGTTTACACTTGAGTTTTAGTCCAGTGATAAAGATTTTGGACTTCTGACCTCTAGAGATGTAAGATGAAAAATTTATATGGTTTTAAGCCACCAAATGTGTGGTAATTTGCTACACCTCAATAGGAAACTAATTACCAATTTATGCAACTTACCAATTCTAAAAGACTTGCTATAAAAAAAACAGCAGGCCTGCTCTATACCCCTTTACCATAGGCAGCTACTTTAAAATATTTTATTGAATTCTTTATTTGCTTTCCTATCTAAATAATATAATAATACAACTAAATTTTTAGTACCAAAATCTGTAGCTTTATGTGTTATGTATTGGCTTGAGGCATTATCTATTGACTTCCTATTCTCATTTCCAATCCCCTTATCATCCTATTGTATTATGTCCTAACTTCAGCTAGACACATTCTACATAAAGGTAATTTAGGGATAAACCTTTACTATCACCTAGGGATTCTATTTGTCTTGCTTTTGTATCGTACCTCTCTTACAGTTCCTGAATCTCATATTTTTTTTTCAAGGATTACTCCATAGTTTTATCAAAGTATCCTAAGAAAGGATGCATGGTAGATAAAATTTTTGAGATCTTACAGACAAGTGTACCTTGGAGATGTTGTGTGACTTCAGTTCCAGACCACTACATAAAGAAAATATTGCAATAAAGTGAGTTAAATGAATTTTTGGGTTTCCCTGTGTATAAAAGTTATGTTTGCAATAGACTATTAATACTATTAAGTATGAAATAGCATTGTGCCTAAGAAAACAATGTACGTACCTTAATATAAAAATACTTCATTGTCAAAAAAACGGAGAACCATCATCTGAACTTTAAGTGAGTTGTAATCTTTTTGCTGGTAGAAGTTCTTGCCTCTGTGTCTATGGATGCTGAGGGATCAGAGTAGTGGTTGCTGAAGCTCAGGGTGTCTGTGGCAGTTTCTTAAATAAGACAGTAATGAGTTTTGCTGTGTTGATGGACTCTTTTTTCCACAAATGGTTACTTTGTACCATGTGATGCTGCTTGGTAGCTCTTTAGCTACAGTATAACAGAACTTCTTTCACAGTCCGAGTCAGTCCTCTCAAACCCTGCTGGTGCTTTACCAACTTAGTTTATATCATATTCAAAATCCCTTGTTGTCTGGGGTGTCTGGGTGGCATTGTCAGTTAAGCATCTGCCTTCAGTTCAGGTCATGATGGCAGTGTCCTGGGATCGAGCCCCATGTCAGGCTCCCTGCTCAGCAGGGAGTCTGCTTCTCTCTCTCTTTGTCCCCCTCACCCTCATGCTTTCTGTCTCTGTCTCTCTCTCCTTCTCAAATAAATAAATAAATAAAAATCTTTTAAAAGACATAAATAAATCCTTCGTTGTCTTTTCAGCAGTCTTCACAGCATCTGCACTAGGAGTGGATTCCATCTCAAAAAGCCACTTGCTTTGCTCATCCATAAAAAGCACCTCCTCGTCCATTACAGTTTTATTATGAAATTGGCACCAATTCATCACATCATCAGGCTTCACTTCTAAGTCGTTTTCTTGCTACTTCCACCACATCTACAGTTACTTCCCCACTTCAGAAATGTATTTCTTAAATAAGACTTGAAAGTCAAACTTATTCCTTGAACCATGGGCTGCAGGACAGATGTTATGTTAGCAAGTACGAAAACATTAAACTCATTGTACATCATCAGAGCTTTTGGATAACCTGATACATTGTGAATGAGCAATAATATTTTGAAAGGAGTCTTTTTTTTTCCTGAGCAGGAGGTCTCAACAGTGGGCTTAAAATATTCAGTAAACCATGTCGTGAACAGATGTGCTGTCATCCATGCTTTGTTGTTCCATTTCTAGAGCACCGGCCAAGTAGATTTAACATAATTCTTAAGGGCCTCGGGATTCTCAGAATGCCTAATGGACATTGGCTTCAAACTAAAGTCAACAGCTATATTCTCCCCCAATAAGAGAATTAGCCTGTCCTCGGATGCTTTGAAGCCAGGAATTGATTTTTCCTCTGTAGTTACGAAAGTCCTAGACAGCATCTTCTCCATGGCTGTTTGGTTTACTTTGAAAATGTGCTGTGTGGTGTAGCTCCCTTCATTACTGATCTGAGCTGGATCTTCTGGAGAACTTGCTCTTGTAGCTTCTACCTCAGCACTTGCTGCTTACCCTTGCCCTTTTGTGTTATGGAGGCAGCTTCATTTCTTAACCCTCATAAACCAACCGCTGCTAGCTTCCCACTTTTTTTCGTCAGTTTCCTCACCTTTCTCAGCATTTATAGAATTGCAGAGATTTAGGGCCTTGCCCTGTATTAGGCTTGAGCTTCAAGGAATGTTACGGCTGCTTTGACCTTCTGTCCAGGCCAGCAATCAGGCTGTTTTGCTTTCTCATCATCTGTGTGTTCATTGGAGTAGCCCTTTTTTTTTTTTTTTTTTTTTTTTTTTTTCCGCCTGTAAGAGCTTTTCCTTTGCATTCACAATGTGGCTCACTGGCTCCAGAGGCATGGTTTTCAGCCTACCTCAGCTTTTGGCATACCTTCCTCACTAAACTTTTAATCATTCTAGTTTTTAATGTAAACTGAGGGATGTGTGACTTTTCCCTTCACTTGAACACTTACAGAGGGCCATTGTAGGGTTATTAATTGGCCTAATTTCAATACTGTTGTTTCTCAGGGAATAGGGAGACCTGAAGAGAAGGAGAGAGGTAGGGGAACGGCCAGTCCGTAGAGTAATAAGAATGCCGCATTTAATGAGTTTGCCATCTTATATGGGTTAGGTTTGCAATGCCCCAAACAATAGTGATAGTAACATCAAAAATCAGTAATTACAGATCACTGTCATGAAATAATAATAATGAAATAATTTGAAATGTTGTGAGAATTACCAAAATTCACATCTTAAAACATCATGACACAGACATGAAGTGAGTTAATACTGCTAGAGAAATGGCACCTATAGACTTGCTCAATGCAGGATTTTCATTTGTAAAAAATGCAGTATCCATGAAGAACAGTAAGACTAAGTGCAATGCAATGAAGTATGCCTGTATAAAAAAATGCCTTTAATCTATACTCATACTTGATAGTTTGGCTTATAGAATTTTAATTAACGAATCATTTTCTCTTACTATTCCAGGATTTTATAACTTAAAGTTTTGCTGTTTAGAAGATTCTAGAACCTTTTATGAAATCTCCTCCCCTCATCCCACCAGAATTTTAATGAATCTTTGTCAACAATGTTCTAGATGTTCCTGGTGTGGGTTTATTCCTGTCCATTGTTTGAGACACTCAGTTGCTTTTTCATTTCTTTAGCATTGTATGTTATTTTTTTAGCTTGATTTTCCAGCTCTTCCATTGAGTTTTTTTTTTTTTTTTTTTCATTTCTGGTGTGATTTTTTTCTAATTTTCAAAAGTTCATTTTTGTTTTCTGAGTGTTCTTTCATATATATATATATATATATATATATATATATATATATCACTTTATTCTTATTTCATGGATGCAGTAGCTTTCTTATCTCTCTGGGAATACAAACAATAATTCCTATGAAATTATTGTCTTTATGTATAGGTTCTGTTTATTCTGTTGTGTTTTTTTTTTAATCTTCCCTATTTGAATTAGTCTCTTTATTTTCTGTTAAAGGTTTTCTTCACATACCTAAGGCCTTTCACTCCTATTTAAGGATGGAACAGTCAACAGCTGATTAGAAATTCTGTAGGTGTAGCAGGCAGGCAGGGTGCTTCTCAAATATGAGTCATCTGGTTGGAACTTTTTGTTTTCAGAGAACGCCCCATGTCAGGTCTCTAGATCTTTTCTCTTACGATAGTAAGAGGGTCCTGGTTAGACTCTTCTAGTCACTACCTGGAAGATATAATTCTAGCTGTCATTATTTTTAGGGGCAATTAGAGAAGGGTGCCTCAATGTGCAAAGTCATCTCCTAATATTAAGCATACTACTACTGCCCTTAACTGTGGTTTTGATTACTCAATTCAGAGATGCTCTGTTCGATATTTGAAAAAAAAAAAAAAAAGTGAAAATCTATAGCAGGAGCTCCTGTAGAGTCTACCTATATGAATATGGAGAGAATCTGGGGATCTTATTGCCTCCTAAATAGACCTTCCAATGATCTTATTTTTATCACTAAGTTTCTCTCCATTTTTACAAATATCCACTGCTATTAATTCATGACGTTTGGAGAGTGGTTTCCTCTATCTTACCATTTAGAATTATGGGGTCTGATAAATAACTGACTACTTGACCACTTCTTTATCTGCTTTCTAGCATTTATATCATCTCCATTGTTTTCTTTTTTGTACTTACTTTAAAAAAAATTCCTTTTATGTCATTTTACTCTTGTTTTAGTGAAGCTTCAGGAGGGAATGGATATAAATACACATAATCAGTTTGTTACTTTTAATTTGAAGTCCTTTTGGATATGTTCAATATAAACTTGATCCTTATTATTTTCCTGATTCTATTATGTTTTATTCCGTTTTATTTTATTCCATCCTCTAAACATACACCATTTAGAGATATATTATTAATTCCCATGGAGAAACAGACAGGTTAACACAAGTCTGTACAACATGTCAGTTTCGATCCTCAGATCAAATCCAAAGCTAATCTTTTAGCATTAAAGAAACGGTTTTTTTTTTTTAATTTCTAAGAAGAATTTATGATGATTTACAGTCCTCAAAAAGATTCAATGTAGGAAAAATATTTTAATATTATGGTGGTTAAATATTGTCCAATGTGCAAAAACTATAGCAATGATACAAATTTATATGTATGTGACTATCACTGTCTCTATGAGTGATATATTTTATAAGGCATGAACAATTTGCAAGCATCTGAATAGTTTTGAGGACAAAAAAATCCTTAATCTTTAGGCCAGTTTTCCAAAACTTATTCAACAATATTACAACTAATGATAATTAAAAGGAATCCCATACTACATTGATAAAAAACCAAATCAAACCAAAGCAGAAATGATTTATTATTTATGAATAAATGTGTCAGTAAAATAAACAATTGTATGTTCCTTTATTTTTAGCATACCTAGCACTTAGTAGGTACTTAAATATTAGTTGTTGAATGTTAGATGAAAAATGAAAGTGAAATCCTGCCACATAATTAGTTTCTTTGTGACCTCTAATTAATTTTACATTCTATTGCTATCTCTTTTTCCTTCTTTTTAAAACTCTTTTAGTTTCTCATTACTTATTTCCAGAAGTATTACAAATCTCCCTAAGTGTTCTTCCTTCCACCTGCCATCAGTCTACTCTAACATAGCTGTATGATTTATAGAAGTATAGACCTAATAAAATTGCTTGATTATTAACATGATACTACCTTGTATAAAAAATAAGGTTTGGTGGTTTATAAAAATTATTTCCTTTATTGTATCATTTAAAATTTCTTAGATATCCGTAAGAGAGGAGGTATTAATATTTCCTAATGAAATATTTCATTATTTCAATATTCATTATTCATTATTATCCTCACCTGGCATTTAGATTTCTTAACAGCAATCTACCATTCTATTCCCATTTCTAATTTCTTCCATAATCCTGTTGATTTTACAGCAATATGTTTGAGATTTTCAGTTCTAGATTTTTATTTTTATGAGAGAACATATCTGGAAAGTTTATTTTTATTATCTTTCATTGTGTAAGTGTTGATCAGTCTCACAGGCACCTTGTGGCATTCTCCATTTCCCTTTCTCCTTAGAAACCACGTTAGCTTTGTTTCTAAAACTTGCGGTGGCCAGACAAATACTTTATATCAAATATAGAGATATATTAAACTTTCTGAGGTTTACAGACCCCTTGGATAAATATATAGTTATATTTCGTTTAATTTGTACAATATGCTTTGAACCAAGCTGTTTATGTGAACAATAGCAGTTTGAGACTATCAAATACTTCACAGTTATAAAATTTTTAGAATATTGGAATGGATTGTGACTAAGGATCATAATATCAATTAATTATAGTCGATGTGAGTCATGTTATCAAAAAATAGCCACAATTAGTCTCCATTACTAAATTTATTTTGATTTTGTTACCTTAAAATTCAGGTACAATTTTAAAAATATGATTTCAAGTAAGAAAAATAATGTGTATTAAATATCTATCTATATGTGTGTATATATATATACACATATATGTATATTTGAGCTCACATATTGTAATCTTCTAGGCAATAAAAAGTTTGGATTAGCATTCAGTTTTCATGTGTATTGTTTAAGTCATTAAAAAGCTTGTGAGTTCCTACTGTTTGCGAAGCACTGTACTTCCTAATAAAAGAGATGGAGAAATGAACACAGTAGTTTCTACCTTCAAGACCTTTTGTTTTATATAGTAGAAGAGAAGAAGACAGACTCATAAATAACTACAAAATAAGGAAGAATGTAATTAATGTCCCACAGGAGCTACAAAGCATGTGCTCTGAGAGAATAGAGAAATCACTTACAGTTCTGAGAGTCAAGCAAAGACATAAAGTTAGAGCTGAATTGTATGTGCTAAAGAGAGAGAAAAGTTCTGTACAACTAAAAAGATTTATGTGCTTGAGGGAAAAGGGAATCGCATGGATTGTGAAAGGTATTGAAACATAGGTCATGGAGTTTTCAAATGTTTCCAGTAGACCAAACAGAGATACCATAGTCCAAGGAGCAGAGAAATTAGGTGAGGAAGCAACTCAATTTTAAAATAAGTCTAACAATACTATGCAAGGTATATGAGAGGAGAATAAACATTATTAGCAGTCATTTTAGCTTGAAGCCTTAGAAAACCAAGACTTATACTAATGTATCAGTTGCTCTTTAGGTAGACATTAGGTAGATGAAGCCTAAATTTGTCCAATACCATTACCTAATGTCTCAGGATACATGATGTCTGAAGCGTGGATGTGAAGGATGATATTAAGGCCAAGGCAATCATAGCTATAAACCTAAAACCATGTACTTTTTTTCCCACTAAGTGGATTCTCTACACTGCATTTTTTTCCCATGCATTTATTCGGTTAGTGTATATTGCTTGCTTGCTTGCTTTGTTCCAGGAATGGTGATAACAGCAAGGAAAATGAGCATTGTTCTTTCTTTCATCAATTGGGAAGTAGAGGTGATGTAGGATCCCAGCACGCCAAAACACCTTATTTTTTGGAAACTTGTCCCTATCTAATTTCTCATTTTAAAAACACTGGTGGCTTTAGAATCCAAATTTTTGCTGAAAAATATAATAATGAATATGTTCTGTCTTGTGTACTTCAACAAGGCACTTTTAAGAAATGGTTACCTTAATGCAAGGGGAAAAAGAGTTGGAGGTTTGGTATATTAGGGAGAGTGTGTGCTCAGCTTTATTCAAGACTTTGTTGCTGGCACAGGGTAATTCTCTGATGGGAAAACATTTTTTCTTTTTGGTGTTTTTCTTCTTCTTCTTCTTCCCCTTCTTCTTCTTCTTCTTCTTCTTCTTCTTCTTCTTCTTCTTCTTCTTCTTCTTCTTCTTCCCTTCTTCTTCTTCTTCTTCTTCTTCTTCTTCTTCTTCTTCTTCTTCTTCTTCTTTCATTTTTGCATCTCAAAACCAACTTACTTGTTAGGATAATCCTAAAATACTTTGTAGACTGACAGAAAAATATAGCTCTTTTAGGAAACCCTCTTTAAGTAGTCCTAGTTCTTAAGCCAAGATTTTGAAATAAACTGTATTCTGAGTTGTTTTCTGAAAGCAAACCTTGGAAATGTTTTCTTGATGACATCAGGATGCTTGACTAAATTTTATAATTTCTGAGCATGGGATTATTATATAAATATTTTCTTTGTCACCTTTTTTTACTCAAGCAATTATGAAAATCATAATAAATTATTAGTCTTATTCCAAGTGATATTTTTAAGCCTTGGGATGTTTTATGGGTCTCTCTGATGTTTTGGTTTATAACTGAACTTGATAAGATAAAGGAGTTTCAGTACTGGTCAAGAATGAACACATTAGGGGCGCCTGGGTGGCACAGTGGTTAAGCATCTGCCTTCGGCTCAGGGCGTGGTCCCGGCATTCTGGGATCGAGCCCCACATCAGGCTCCTCTGCTATGAGCTTGCTTCTTCCTCTCCCACTTCCCCTGCTTGTGTTCCCTCTCTCGCTGGCTGTCTCTGTCTCTGTCGAATAAATAAATAAAATCTTAAAAAAAAAAAAAGAATGAACACATTAAGATTTTCTTCATAGATATCTCATCAAAAGCTGAGACATACCCCTCTCCACCACCACTTGCCCCAATATTCTAGGAGGCAGTTATTTATTTGGGTGCGTGGGTAATAAATAGATGTTACCACAAGGTTTGTACTCCACTAAACAGTTCCTTTGGAAAAAACTAAGTTGACAACTAGAGTTTAAGGTGGGATTCTCTAAACCTTGAAAAATCTGCCGTTTACAGGATAAATAGATTGCCAGCAGGCAGGATTGTGGAAAATCCATGTGTCTGGTAGATTATCTAGTTTTTTAAATTTATTCTTAGAGAACTCCTCCAGTAATTTCTCATGAATATCTGGTTAATTTTAGCCTCCTGTTGTCTGCATGATATAGAGTTTAGTTGCTTAGCAGGGAATTTGCCATCATGTATAGAAAACCTACATGTAAGGTTGTTTTTTCAGGGAGGTCAGTATGCGGCCTTGAAATTGAAATGTGTTTTTGTATACATGAGACCCTGCAATAGAGGAAATATTTCATATATGCTGATTAAAGAAAATGGGCACAAGTGGCCACTGAAGTAGGCCATGGGAAAAGGGGAAAATAATTAAGGCTTACATTTATGAAAGTATTTATTTATCAGAAGTTTGACTTGGTGGAATAGGAATGTTGTCACAGTTATAAATATTATGGTTGCTTGCTTATTTCTTTAGAGTCTAGGTTGGAGAGAAATGCTGGACCAGGTATCAATTTGAATCCATTTTGCAACGTGAATTCTAAAACTATTTTTCTTTGAAATATTTAAATATGAATGAATCTTCAGTTACCACATTTCCATGCTATTTTAGGTGTCAAGGGAGAAGGAAATATTTGACAACTTAGTTCAACTTTCTATGAATAAAAATAATGTCCAAATGAAGCATTTGCATTTCAACATTGTCAGATTATGTCATAGCATGACCTTCTCTTAGAATAATATATGTAAACAAACTTCCCTGCTATTCTCCTGTAGTACAATAGTAGTTGAAATGATTAATCAGGTCCTGATTCGAAAGCTCTTTAATCTCTAGCAAAGATGCAAAATATTGATTTTTATCTAACAGTCGGCCTTGATTTGGTTGTTTTAAATCTAAACGTGATTATTTTTGAAGTTTGCATTTGCTGTATGGAAATTATCATGAAATGAAACAACACATTGTTTCATTTTACTGTATCAGGGAGATTAATCTTTTTAAAGAAAGGGTCTTCCAGATATCAGAATTTGAATTATTTTCTAATGTTTTTCTGTTTGCTTAAAGCTAGTACCCAGTGATATTACATTAAATTATCAGGGAAATGTATCACAAAGCATTTAACAATTTTGAAAGTAAGGATTTTGTAATATATTTCCAGTTTAAACATAGAGATAAGCAGCAATAGTATGTTACTAGACAAACTGCAGATCCATTTGTCTATTTCTCAATAGTGCCTGCTTATATTACGATGAAATAAGGTTGTTGTTTTTTTTTTAATAATGTTCCAAAATGAGAGGAATACTTTTAGCATTTTGCATTATTGTCATCAGGATGGTGCTGGGAAATATGCAAAAGATGCCTTTCTATTTTCTCAAAAAGAAGCATGATTTTCATTTCCTTTCTTTGTTATTTTTAGTTTTCTTCCTTCCTTTTCTTCTTCTTTTAATTTGTAAAGAATATTTGAAGCAGAAAACCACTGCATGACTGTTTTCAATGTATGACTATTGTCTTCTCCTAGACAGTATTCAGTCTTGAGAAATTTGGGAATCTCTTAATTTTCTTAAATTGTCTAGTTGGCAAACCCGTAAATCATACTTGCCACACAGTAAAAATTACTCAGTGTCTTTCAGACATTAAGAATATTTTTTACTTCAAGAAAAATTATCATGTAATCAGTATCCCCTTTATTTAACCGGTATATGTGTGACACATCTGGTTATATGAGGTAGGGAGGTCTGAATCTTGGCACGAGTCACCAGGTAGTAGAGTTTTTCTGAATGCCACTGTAGTGAATACTAGCAATCATGATTACCCGCACATTTCCAACATGGTCTGTGTGCAGTTGTCTGTAACTTACCCTAAACTTTTGTTTTTTATTGCCTTAGTAGGAGCTTTTGTTGAGTTTCAACTAATTTCACAAAGTCAAATACCAAAAACATTGACTCTTGGTTGATAACTTAAATTCTTGTATATAGTATGCCATCATTGAGTTAAAATTATTATGTATTCTCCTCTCATGTTCTGAAGGCTACATGGTGTTTTGTTTAAAATTACTTTCATAAAGTTAATACACTTTCTTCACTACTGCCCTTTATCCATTTATAAATCATACACATTTAAATCAATAGGTTATTGGGGCGCCTGGGTGGCACAGCGGTTAAGCGTCTGCCTTCGGCTCAGGGCGTGATCCCGGTGTTATGGGATCGAGCCCCACATCAGGCTCCTCTGCTGTAAACCTGCTTCTTCCTCTCCCACTCCCCCTACTTGTGTTCCCTCTCTCACTGGCTGTCTCTATCGCTGTCAAATAAATAAATAAAATATTTTAAATCAATCAATCAATAAATAAATAAATAGGTTATTATTAAAAGTTACTCCCCTCTAACTTTTCTGTTTTAAATACTTTTGCAATCTAAAACATTTGCAGATGCCTCACTGACATGATTAGCATTTGGCTATTTTCTCTCTATATGTGCAAAATTTCTAAATTTCTCTTACCAGGAAGGGAGTTACCTGTGAGAAATTGATATTTTAGACCTGAGGCCATTTTTCAGAAATTGTACGTAAAAACAGATTCTCACTGTGAAGACAAAAATAGTTTGCTGCAGAAACTATTGTGAAATTTTTAGAATCTTTCTTGTTCAATTCTATTTGTGAAAAAAAAAATCCATCCCAATGAAAATGGCATTCTTTCACAGCTGAAATTTTATTTTTATTAACATCAACAGGAGATTAGATAAATTCTAGGACTTTTGCCAATACCTCAAATTAACTCTCTTTGTTCTCTATCGTTTATAAAAATTATCTTCATCTTATTCTATCTAGAGTGGGAGTTATTTGATTACTTGCTTGCTCTTTTCTTCATTTTTAATTCCCTTATATTATTACCCACTTCCATCCCAAGGGAGTTCATGTTAATACCAGATATGTATTCTTATGTAATTTTTCTTAACTTATATAATAACTTACATGTTACATAGACACCTGGGCTTATGTATACTGTTCTTTCTTTATTTTATAATCTTTAATTTTCTCTATCCAGAAATATTCATATAAATACAGTCAAGTGAACTTATAGTTATTCCTTTTAATAGCCAAGTAATATTACATATTGTGAGTGCACTGTATTTTATTAACTCTCTTACTGATTGAAAATGATCTTCTAGTTTTATTATAAATTATATGAAAATAAACATTTTCATAGTATTTCTTTATTCTTGTCAGATAGCATTCCATCCAAGTTTTTAACAGAATATTCAAGAATAAATGATAAAGGAGAGAATTGAGATAATTACTTATGTAGGCTATTTTATTAGGTATATATTCTAGGATTTATTTCTTATCTATTTTTAATGTTATGTAACCTAGACTATTTATTGATTTATTTATTTAATTTTATGTTTATCACTTAAGACAGTCTTTTTTTTTTAAAGAGTTATTTATTTATTTTAGAGAGAGAAATCTAAAGAGTGGGGTGCAGGGGCAGAGGAAGAGGGAGAGAGAAACTCAAGCAGACTCCGTGCTGAGTGTGGAGCCTGACACAGGGCTTTATCTTATGACCCTGAGATCATTATGTGAGCCGAAACCAAGAGTCAGATGCTTAGCTGACTGCTCCACCCAAGCACCCTGGGACAGTTTAAATCTAAGAAATACCTTTGGAGTGTATTATAAGAAATACGGTATGCATGTGAAATACATATGAATTAAGATGATCTGCTGAAACTTATTTCTAACATAAAACTTTAATAAATAGCAGACCATTATCAGATAAGAATTATCTCAGAACTATCTAGATTGCTCATTCATTGAATTTAATCCAATGGACAATTTTTAACCTAACTTTGTCTCTGTATACCCATAGTCTTAAAACATCGATAGTGTAACCCCATTCTTAATAGGCCTCCAGTGCTCGAGTTGCAATTTCTCCATAACAAAAGTGGAAGAATCTATTCTTCTGTTTCTCATTTCATATTTTCTAGCACCTAGTGATTGATTAAATTGCCTAATTGAGAAATATTCAGGTAAAAACTTGAAAAGGTAGCTAACATTATATTTATTTACCATTTTAAATTTCTTTTTTTTTACAATTTTTATTTTGTTATATTAGTCACCATACAGTACATCCCCAGTTTTTGATGCAATGTTCCATGATTCATTATTTGCGTATAACACCCAGTGCACCATGCAATATGTGCCCTCCTTAATACCCATCACCAGCCTATTCCAATCCCCCACCCCTCCCCTCTGAAGCCCTCAGTTTATTTCCCAGAGTCCACAGTCTCTCATGGTTCAACGATTGCTACATGACTTCAATATTTTTTGTATAAGACTATGTGTACAAGTTGATTAAATTAACATTGACCTCTGATAATGGGAAGGGACAAAAGCAATGGGTTTCATAACAAGAAAATTAGGAGGAAACAAAAACAGATGATGAGAAAACATGAGGAGTGACATTATTAAAAGAATTAACAACAGCAGATATTATCTACTCATTCTTTCTAAATGCAATTGGAATGAGAATAAAAAATAATAAAGTAAAACATACAGAAACAAAAAGATAAAGAGAAACAATGATGAAAAATATCAACAAATTTGAAAGATGGCAGGGGAAAGTTTAGTAAAAGCTCTAACAAAAAAGAGAAAATTCCAACTAAAACTGACTAGAGGGAGGAAGAGGAACGTAAAGTGAGATCATTTGCCCTGAAGAACCTGTAAGAATCACTGGGTATGGGGGCCCCGATATTTCCAGAAGTAAGGTGATGGCCAAGAACAAAACACTTAAAGTTTCCAAATCTATTGTCTTTCATTTCTCTCTGCCTGATGTTGAATACAGGCTCAGGTAAAACACAGGAGACTCTTTCTCCAAAGAAACTGATGGGTCTCAGTGCTTAAATCTCAAGATAGTACTGTTTGAGATTCCCTATGGAAGAGGCCTAAGCACCTTGTGTAAAACGCATACTTAACACAGAGTTTCTAATCATTTTTTTTAAAATAATTCACATTTAAATGTGAATAGATATTCAAAGATCACCAGATATTTGAGGAATGCCTCAAATATGAAAGATAGAAACCAAAATCAACCAACAGACAAGAAGTCAGCTATAGAAAATGGTTAAGCAGGGAATGGTAAAATCTTTAAAAAGTGTAATTAAGACATTCCAAGAAGCTATGCATCAATAAAATCAATAGCTATTAAACAAGAATACTTAGTGAATGTGAAAGAGTTTTTGGAAATCAAATATATGATAGCTAGCAATTTAAAGTAATATATATTCAATTAACGATTTGGAAAATAAAGTTGTGAAAATGATTATAAAATTGGAAGAAACACAAATAGATGGAAATCAGGAGAAAAGGATAATAGACTTAGAAACTTTAATGCATGAAATCCAATACATGTCAGAGAAGTGATAAAATATAAGACAATTTTCAGGTGTGAAGGATATGATTCTTCATATTGTAAAATCACAGAGTGTTCAGCACAAGAAACAAAAGGAAACAACAAATCTTGCGTTTGAAGGAAAAGCTCAAGATGTCCTTATGAAGAGAAAAAAATATATATTAAGGGACAAGAATCAGAATGGAATTTAACTTGTTAATATCATCATTGGAGTACTGCTTTCAAAATTTGGAGAAAAAACAAATTTCAGTTAGAATTCTATTCTTGGCCAAATTATCAGTTAATGCAAAGACACTTTCAGACATGCATGGTCATCAAATATATAATTCTGGTGTACTTTTCTTAGAAATCTATAGAAGAATGTGCATCTAGTAAAGGAAGGGAGTAAGACAAAGAAGAGAAAGCCTTGGTCTTCAAGATATAAAAGAATCTAATACAAACAACAAAAAGGTTGTCCCACCATGAAAATTGTGCATCAGGCATATAAAGCTCCTGCTCCCGATTGAAGAAAGAGTGCAAGAGCTGTGGATGGAAGCATTTTAGAAGAAAAATGGCTTTGATGGATTGATGTGTAAGCATCACAAATTTAATATTATGTTTAGCTGCTGTGCTATTTATAAAGAATTAAAAAGTAAAAATGAAGCAAGTACAAAAAGAGAAAATTTTTAGCTGCAGAAAAACAAAAACACAAGGAAGGAAACATCATCATAGTGCATTACTTGGTTTAGAACAACATTATTGATACAAGAAATTATTGAAAGTACATAAGAAAAGTATAGGTATCTACTCTAAGAGAGATTGTCTAAAATTAATTTTTAAAAGTGAGGTTTAAACCCATTATTTATAAATAAGTCTAATCCTAGAAGATAACATTTTAAAAGTTGGAAAAAGTTTTCCTTGAAGAGCAGGGATTTGTGTTTGGGGAAGGAGATGTGACATTAGTGAATGATAGGTTTTAAGAGACTTCTAATAATACATACTTTAAAAAAAGACTATGAGAGGCACCTGGATGGCTCAGTCTGCTAAGAATCCAACTCGATTTTGACTCAGGTCATGATCTCAGGGTTGTGAGATAGAGCCCCACATCAGGCTCCATGCTGAGTGTAGAGCCTGCTTAAGATTCTCTCTCCCCTTTTCTTTTTACCCCTTCCCCCCACACTTGCATGTTCAAGCTCTCAAAAAATTAAAAAAAAAAAAAATCAAATAAAAATTAAAATAAATTTAAAAACCTGAGTATTTATCACACTGGTAAGTTAAGCATAATTTACATAATGATTGGTAAGAGAATATATATTTATTTTCCTCAATTTTCCTAAAACTTGAAATAATAATTAACAACAGATATAAAATCATTGGACAACATTTACATATTTAAAAAGTTGGATAAGAGACTGGAAATCAATTTGTTACCAAAAAATCTATTTTTCTTGACTCTAATTAGCTTTTATTACTTACTCATACCTCATCCAGTGATCATTTTCTCATTAATTGCTTAACAGTAATACAAACATTTCCGGATCCAATTCCTGTGTGTGTGTGTGTGTGTGTGTGTGTGTGTGTACGCTGCCTCACACCAACGAGCAGTTCTCAGACACCAGGAACCATGGATAAAGACCAAATATATATGAGAAATATATGTTGGTCATCTGAATTATCAAATATATATATTTCTTATAAATCACAATATCACACCCAATATAAAGTTGTTTTCGTTTTCGTTTCATTTATGTATTTGAGCCTTTTTTTTAACATTATATTTCATTGATTTATGTTTGCCTGTGCTGTCTTCCCACTGAGATTTCAAGTTTCTTCTTTTTTTATCTCAGCCTATGCTAAATTTAGGTGGTACTCACTCTATATTTGCTGTGTTGAATATTCCCCATTTCTTATGTGGCATATATCTACGTTTGATTGTAAGTCCACTGAAGCTAGAACATGTAGTTTCTGTGTTTTATAGCATTTCCTGAGTCCCAGGGGAACCTGGTAACTGTTAAAAATGAACCAATCTCAATATACTTCAAAAATTAGTCTAGCTGAACCTCACTGAAAACAGACCTTTCTTAGCTTTCCACTCCATTCTCCATAATGTAGAGTAGAACCATTATTCAGCTGAGAACAACATGCCGAAAATAGATTAAAGTAACAAAGCTATGTAAACAGGGGAGCATCATTCCATATATCTAAATTGCTGACCATGGATCCACTGCTCATAAAGAATCTATTAGGTGACATGTTTCTAGTAAAGTTGGTTCTTCTAGTCAAAACGAAGCCATTATTCTAGTACATTTCATGCTCATTGAAAACAGATTTATAACATATAAAGAGTCCTTTATTAAATAGGTTTTTAGTTCACTAAAAAACAGATTTACAATTCAGGAGCAACCCATTGCCTAACATGTTTTCAGCTAGTGAAATAGATTGACTACTCAGAAACAACCCATTATCTAACATGTTTCCAGTTCACTGAAAACAGATTTACAACTTATACATAGCCCATTATCTAACATAGTTCCAGCTCACTGAATATTGATTTAGAATTCATAAACAGCCCATTATCTGACAAATTTTCAGCTCACTGAACAGATTTGCAAATCATAAACAACCTATTATCTCCCACATTTCCAGCTCACTGAAAGTAGATTTACAGTGTATAAACAATCCATTATCTCACATGTTCCAGTTCACTGAAGATTGATACAGAACTCACAAAGAACCCCAAGGGGTCAAGGTTCCACCTTGGACATGAAATAATAAATAAATAAATAAATAAATAAATAAATAAATAAATAAATAAATAATTAGTAACCTCTATTGAATAGAAAATAATCATATTTGATCTTAATGACTATCTTATATCAATAGATATATAGAAAGATTTAATCTGTTATTTTCAGTCTTTAGGTAATATATAAAAGAAAACCAGTCAGATGAATTTAAAGGTATGATAACTGTATTTTTGTGTGTTTTAAAACATTCCTATATTAATTTATGAAAGTTTAGAAAATGAAAGTAATACTATTAAAAATGATCATTTTATGGATAGCTTTATTTTTATAATCTTAATTTATTTCTAAAGATTGCTTAAATCTTACTCTCTTTCAGTGTGTAGAGACATCAGAACATATTTATATTTTTTTTAATTATTAACATGCTGAATTCCTTAGAAGTTTTTTATTTTAAAGATTTTTTTTTATTTATTTGAGAAAGAGCGAGGCGGGGAGAAAGAGAGAGATCAAGAGCGGGGGAGGGACAGAGGCAGAGGAAGAAGCAGACTCCCTGCTGAGCAGGCAGCCCAGATGGAGGACTCCATTCCGGAATCCTGGGATCCTGACCTGAGCAGAAGGCAGATGATTAACTGACTGAGCCACCCAGGTACCAATTCCATTAGAAGTTTTTAAAGATTTTTTTAAAAAATTGAATTTATTTATCTTAGAGAGAGAGAGTGACCAAGAGAGAGAGCATGAGCAGGGGAGGGGGCAGAGGGAGAGAAGAAGCAGATTCCCCACTGAGCAGGGAGTTTGACAGTTTGATGAGGGCCCAGAACCCTGGGATCATGAACTGAGCCAAAGGCAGACACTTAACCAACTGAACCATCCAGGCACCTCTCCATTAGAAGTTTTTAAAAACAAATAACTAATTTTAAAAATAGATAAACTTCCTGATAATATGTTTACTGGGCAGTTAATTTATTCATTTTTTATCAGTGTGAAAAGACTTTTTCCTCCATAGTATCCAGAAGTTAAATCGCTATTTTAACCCTTTTATTCCAGGTTATCATTACTATTTTATTCATTGTTAAATGCAAACAATGTGAAATGACAATGAGAAATGTTTCATTTAAAATACTATGACCTTATAGGAGTTGAATAAATTTTGTGACACGTGTTCATACTCTAAAAAAAATAAAATAAAAAAATAAAATACTATGAGCTTAAATTTAAATTACTAAATGTCACATTAATTTAAATACATATTAACTTATGACTGTATTATGTTACTTTTTAAACTTTTTATTATGGAAACTTTCAAATAAACACGAAAGCGAAAAGCCTAATTAATCCAATGGGCCCATTGACCCATTTCAGCTAGCATCAACATGTGGCCAATTTTGCTTCATCTATTCAAAAATCCCATTCCCACAACACACACACACACACACACACACACACAAATACACACACAATACCATTGTGTTACTTTAAAACAAAATCCAGATAACATATTATCTCATAATTAAATACTTCAACACATATCAATAAGAGATACTTTTGTTTCTAACATAATACAAAATAATACACTAAAATTAAAATACTCCCTTAATATCTGTCATTTCATATCAAGCTTACTACTTACCTCATATATGCATTTTTGTAATTTTGTACGATGAGCCAGACATTACATATATTTATATCTATTATATATTAAATATATATTTAACAATAATTATGTATAATTAATTTTATATGCATAGTTTATTATCCTCCTTATTTTCAATAGAGTCCCGTAATTTACTCATATTTTTTGGGCGGGAGAATGATTCAATGTATTATCTAAAATATTATATGAAATAATATGTTTGTAGTATTTTTAAGACAGGTGTGATTACCTTCTTTTCCTTCTCCTCATAGATTAATGCCCTTATTTTCATGACTATCATTTCCATTAAACAAAGAAACCAAGAATATTATTATATGTCCTTCATGAAAAACACAGCATTCAGCGTGGAGCAGTCCTCAGTAAATATTTATTGAGTTAATTAATGAACAAAATTAGATAAGTAGCAGGAAATTTTCCTAAGATTTAGTCTGTCCCTATGATGTAAAATAATGAGGAAATCAGTGAGTTTCTGGGCCTTTCTCTGTGTTTTCATCAATAGGGCACTGATAAGGATTTTCTATCTATGGAAAATCATGTTTTCCACTGTCAGGGTGGAAAAAAATTTCCTTCTACCCTTTTAAGTTCTGTGGTTGGTCTAACAATAAAAATTACATAAAGCAGATTAATAGGAGAAAAAATAATTTAACTATATATGTAGGAGAGCCCTACAAAGGCATTGAGACTGAAAGGCAATTATGTGCTATCCTGAGCTAACAAATGGGATAGGGGCCTGGGGCTTCAAAGATGAGTAGGGTAATTTACAGGATGAAAAAAAAGAGCAGGTGTTTGGTAATTAGATGTTTGCCCAGCTATATGAAAAGGTGTTTCAGTAAAAGTTATCTCTAGTAATATCTCTCTTTCTAGACCTTCATATCTAAATTCTTCTAAGTAGTTAAGGGAGGAGTGCATTTTTTTTTCCTTGAGTTTTCTGGGCCTTGATTGCATTCAGCTCAAAATAATCCTCATTGCTAGAGTGACATATTTTGGGGAAGCTTATTCTAAGCCTTTTCACTACCAAGCTGTCCACTCCCCTATATCATGGAATATCATGTATCAATATGTATGGGATAATTTTTTTTGTTAAGTTAAAATAAAAATTAAGTAAAATATTCTATATGCTTATATTTTTCAAGATACATAATATTTCTTACCAAAAGGGAGGTATCGGTGTTTTCTATGAAAACACTATATATATTCATGTTAGCATGGATGCCTATCAGCCCTACTACATTTCACAGAATAAAGTAACTTGTCATGTATCAAACTCTAAAAATGTTAACTTAAAATATGAGAGGAGAGAAAGAAAATATGCCCAGTTTTAATTTAAACTAACCATTTTGCGATATATTAACTAAACTTATACTTTTGTTTCTGAATATACTTGTCAGTTTTTGTTTCTAATTGATCCTAATTTAGCTGTCAGAAGGGCATTTAGTTTGCTATGTTTTTCAAAGGTACATACTTTGTGATTTTGCTGGTAACATTTTTTTTTAAGTTTGATTTTTTTCCAACTTTATTGAGATATAATTGACGTATAGCACTGTGTAAGTTTAAGGTATACAATTTGCTTATTTGATACACTTATATATTGCAATATAGTTACCACCATAGCCTCATCTCATACCTCCATTTATCACATAATAACCATTTTTTCCTATGATGAGAACTTTTAAGATCTTCTCTTTTAACAACTTTCAAGTATTTAATACAGTATTACTGACTATAACCATTTATTAATTTATAAGTGGAAGTTCATAGTTTTGACCAACATCTCCCCATTTCCTCTATCCCCCCGTGTCTTTTTCTAACTTTCTACATATGAAAACAAAATGAAACAAAAACTCTCTGAAATTTTTCTCTTTATTTCTTACAAATTTTCTGCCTATAATTATTTAAAATTACTGAAAATCCCTAAGTGAAACCAATAAGCTTTTCTTTTTATAAATCAGACAAATAATCCAAGGAGATTGCACACACACACACACACACACACACACACACACACCTATGTACACACACAATTAATAAAAGAAAAATCAAAAGTCTAGAAAATTACAATACTGGCTAAAAACAGTAGCTTCTAACAACAAGAAATGGAAAGAGGAAAGGAGAGAGAGCAGCAGACAGAATTTTCTTATGTAAGGACATATTTGGATAATGGGATGATAAAAATAGTTTTTTAAAAGAAAATTTTTCAGTGCCCTTGCCAAAAAAGTAATATTCATCTTCCTTTAGTATTTTTCTAGCATAATCCATCTTATTAACAAGAATATCCATTGTAATTTTTCTAATCACTGTCTGCAAATTTTAAAGGCAACATCCTGAAATAGTGCCAAAATAATGTTCAATCATAATTTTGTTAGAATTAGTACATCTCTTTAAAATAAAACAAAAATGTGAAGTTTCTACATCACAAATTATCATATATTGTCACAAAATCTGCCAAGGTGTTTTCACGTTACAGAATCTGTTGGCAGATTTCCATTTTTAACAGTAGGTCTGGGCTTTTTGTGACAGTGACAAGAACAATTCTAAAATCACTGAGGAATGGAAGAAACAAAAAGCATGTGTCATTCTCTATTTGTGGTCTGACAGAGATGACTCACCTTCCCAGAATTATTATATGACATTTATTGAGTCCCCATGTACCAAATGAAATATAAAACCAGTTAAACTTGTCCCTATGGGAATTAAACTAGTAAAACAGGAAATTTATATCTTGCCTATTCTCTTAGTTTAAGATACATGAAATGCTTTTTGTATGTCAGGTACTTGCCTGGCCTCTGATAAAATATAAATAGAAAATATCTAGTCCCTGCCCTCTAGGAGCTTCTTTCTCTCCCTTTACCAATGACTGGTCTAGAAAGGAATCACACTCTTAAACAAATTCATGAAAAATGAAACAATATAGTCATTCCCTAAGGAAAGAATGATTTATTTGGTGTATTGGAGTAGAAACGTGATCACGAATTACCACTCACAAGATTAAAAATATACAGTGGAAAAAGAAAAAAAAATAAAAAAGAACAACTGTAAGAAGTTATGAAGGCTTGAAAGATCTTTCTTCCCTATCAAAGGTAGGCATAGACAGAAAACCAGGAGACAGAATATGGAGATTTCTCTTTCTGTGTCTTTCTTTCTAAAGTAATGAAGCTACTTGGATAATAAAGGTTTAGAGCTTTGTTA
Organism: Ursus arctos; assembly: GCF_023065955.2. Classification (NCBI taxonomy): domain Eukaryota; kingdom Metazoa; phylum Chordata; class Mammalia; order Carnivora; family Ursidae; genus Ursus; species Ursus arctos. Next base: position 24,294,666 of record NW_026622763.1, on the reverse strand, counting down.
TTGTAATCATGATATTTTAATAAAGAATATTTACTTTTCAGAGGTACAAATTGAAATATTTACTGATGAAATGATTCTGATATCTTGGATTTTCTTCCAAATAATCCAGTGGTGCCTTGAGGGTAGGGAAATGGGGAATTTTATAGATGAAGCAAAATTGGCTATATGTTGATACTAGTTCAAACTAAATATATGGGTCCTTAGGGGTTCATCAGACAACTCTCTTTACTTTTGTGTTTACCTGAAAATTTCCATAGGAAAAATTAAAATGTGACATATTCATAAACTAATATGTATTTGAAGAAGGTACAATCTTTGCTATTTTTTGGTATTGCTGTCTCTAGCTCCGAGTCTGAATTCCCTAAGTGTGAGGGCTTTGTATTTCAGCATTCATCACAGTGAATATAAAAAGAAAAAAAACAAACAAACCCAACTTCATAAATACAAAATTGAACCAACTGATTAGATGAAATATTTGAATTACTAGTAAATTAAGAAAAGGGCAATAAGCATTTTTTTTTTCTTCCACTTAGGTAAGTTTAGAGTTGTAAACTATGTCAAAGACTAAATGGTAGGGGCGCCTGGGTGGCTCAGTCAGTTAAGAGTCAGCCTTCAGCTCAGGTCATGATCCCAGGGCCCTGAGATTGAGCCCATGTTGTTCCCTCTCTCCCCCTGCTCCTCACCCCCACTCGTACTCTCTCTCTCCCTCTCTCTCTCTGCTGTCTCTTTCTCAAATAAATAAAAATAACCATCTTAAAAAAAAAAAAGACTGAATGGTAGAAACCATTTTCCTCCAACTTTAGAAAAGTGATTTTTTTTTTTTTTATAGACAGTGAATAGAAAATAAGTGCAATGCCAGGAATGGAAAGATCCCATCAAAATGGTCAGTAGTTATATGAGGATCAAATGAGTGAGCTAACCAGGTTTGAAGTGCAGGCAGCATTAGTGAGTTAGTTTAACTGTACAAAAGACATAGATTTGTTATGAACATTTAAAAGATCTGGCATGAGTTACAGAAGTGTTTTGAGATTTTATATCCCGGACAATGATAAGAAAAATTATTGAAATATTTAGAAATTTATTAAATTACTGAATAAAGATAATTCAAAATTCATTTACTAGAAATATAGAAAATATAACAGATGATTACCATCAAGGTTAATGAATATAGGACTTGGAAACTGCTGTATTTTTAAAGCATGGTAATAATTTAACCCTTATTTCTCTGGTGAATTAAGAAATTCTTAATATTTCCTTAAATATAAAGTCAGTCATTTATTGAACGTCTACTGCATTTTGAGCATAATTCAAGAGGGGCTGAAAATATAGAGAGATAGGAGACACCTTATGTATATAATCCAACTGAATTTAAGAACCCATAAAAGTTTCTCTTGTGTCATCCTGGGACAACTCTGCCCATTTAGGAAACCCTGGGTAGAATTTATTTAATGCTATCATTTGACAGTAATGATTATACTTATTGATGTGTGGGAAAAAGCAATGCCCTGGCAGTAGTATTTCAAATGACAATCTTTAACGAGTTGTGTGAACAACACAGAGAGCAGATGTTTCTTAACGATAGTAAGAGACCCTTTACAATACGTTTCAGATGTCAAACCCATTTTTGCTTAGCACTCCTTCTTGTCTCTTATGAGTAAGCATAATCTCTCTTAAACATATGGCCCAAAATGGAGTAAGTCTGGGAAATCCCATTTATAACTTCAGTCTATGTTATTGGGGGAAAAAAATCTTCTGAATTAGTAATAAAAACCATCTGTTCTCACTTAGAGGAAATGCTTCACACTGATGAAGTGAGACTAATATTCAGCATTTTATAAAAGTATACAGAAAAATATAATGGAACAGTTTCTTTTTTAACAAGATGTCAAGTCCATTTATTCAAATTATCCAATCAATCTTCAAAGTTTAAATGTTAACAGGCTTTAAAATATCTGCTAAAGAGCAAGACCTGTATTCCTTTTTACATTCTTATTAATTCTCATAAAATATGTTAAATATCAAGATATTTATTTTCAGAAATTATGTATCTTTGGAGTGCCTGGGTGGCTCAGTTGGTTAAGCATCTGCCTTTGGCTCCAGCCACCCCCCCCCTCCCCACTCCGGGGCCGAACTCCCTGCTCAGTGGGGAGACTGATTCTCCCTCTCCCTCTGCTGCTCCCCCTGCTTGTGCCCTCGCATTCACTCTCTCTCTCTTATAAATAAATAAAATTTAAAAAATATATATATTTATCTTCTTTAATTTCATAATTTGTTCATAATAATAAGCTATTTCAAAATCATAATTGCTGAGTTTCCTCAGTTTTTTCTCAGTCTTTTTAATCTGCTTATAATAGTAACACAGATTCAAAAGAATAGTAATACAAGTTCATTGAAGAAAAGTTTCATAATACAAATATGAAGTATAGTAAAGAAAATTAAAAGCACTCATAATCTGACCACGTGGTTATACCTACCTTTAAAATTTTGGTTTCTTTCTTTTAAGCATCATTTTGAAATTTCACTTCTATTTTTATCAAAGTTTTATGCATTCATAGTTTTAAAATCAAATAGTTTTATAAATTGTACAAACTAGCAATCAACTATGCAGCATTTCCCAGTCTCATTACCGTTTCCCAGATGCAGTTAATTTAAACTTTTAGCTGTTCCTTGTCACTTCTTTCTCTCCCTCCCTCCCTCCCTCTCTCTCTTTCTATATATATATATATATATATATATATATATATATATATATATATATATATACATACATACATATGTGTGTGTGTGTGTGTGTATATAATACTTCTATTTCCTTATAATTCAGCTTCATATATTATCTCTCCCTTCCAAACATGAACAAAAAGAGCTTGGATTTCTTAAATAGCTTACAGACTTCCCACCTAATACATATTTCCTACCCCATCCTTCCATTATGGTTATATTACAATTATATTTAATTTCTTCATTATTCTTTACATTAAAATTACTATCATATACATTTTAAAGTTGGTTAAACCAAGTAGTGTATTACATGGTTACATTATCTTATACAACTTTCTAGTCTCCATGGAATTAGTCATTATCTCTTTTTTTCTCTCCTTTGCTTATGGTACCTATCACTATTGCATTATATTATTTTCTTAAGAGATATGTGTATGTCTTCTCACTAGCATCCCCCAAAATATTCAAGAAAGTAAGCTTTTACAACTTTACATTTCTGAAAAATGCCTACTTTCTATCATTGCTTTATTGTGTTATATTCTGGGGGATCTCCTCAAATTTATCTTCCAATTTTTTCTATTGATTTTTAAGCTTTTTGCTACCATATTATAATTTTCTGAAGCTCTTTTTTGGGACATTCCTTAGTATTTGTTTCATGATTATATATTATTTTCCTATATTCTTTCTGTTTTCTTCATTTTCCTTTTCAATGTATTACTCTTTTTGTCTGGGCCTTTCATGTTGGAGCTGTTCCTCAAATATACGGTGTTATTTCATTGTCCTTTGATAGCCATAGTGGGATATCTCTGCTCAGGATGCTGGCTTTTCCTTAATTCCCTTTTTCCTTTGGTGTGTTCACCCTTAGCTCTGACTGGTGTTTTGAAATCCGGATTTTCTGTAGATCAGCTTCTCCATAGTATACTCCTCATCTTCTGTCAGCATATGTAAGGGCTTCTTAAATCAGACTTTCAAACAAATCTTCATTTTTTCAGACTCACCCATACCCTGCCAGCAGTGATACCTGCCATCTCTAATTCCTGGGCTCTTCCGAGATTCTGCAGTAGCAAAAAATTATAGATCCTTAGCATCCATCTTTCCCAAATCTGATGAGTTATTTATTACTAGTATGTCAAAATTGAAACTTCAAATTATTGTTGACATCTCTGCTATAATTTCATTTTTAAAATTTGTGTGTGTGTTTTAATGTCTTTATTTTCATTCATGTGGAGTATTAGAAGGGTGTGATGATAAATGTATTTTATCTTTCGTATTTAACTGGAAAACTTTTCAGATTTTTTTTCTACTTGTTCATACACAACTAACATGCCCTGCCAGCTCTATATTTCCAAGTTTCTACTAACATAAGACATGCACATATTAGCCATTTATGCTTATGCATAAAATACCAATTCTATATAAAAACTCATTTTTGTTTTGTTAAACAATGACTCTGACGTTTATTGTGAAAATTGTTACCCAGTACATGCTTGTATGTACAGTTACCTCAGAAATAAACAAATGTTGAATGGTGATCTTGCAGCACAAATTCCCAGATATTAACAAAATGCTTAATTTTGATAGTGTAATGGCGAAATTGTCATTTATTATCTATTATATGTAACTGTAATAAGAAATCATTAAAATTCAAAACTATAGCAGAGGGTTCCATTAATAAAAATAGCAGGATATCCATGATTTATAATGGAAGTTAATACCACCCAAACTATTTTCCTATAAGCAAATTTTAGAATCAATTATTTTGAATGGAATGTAATATGTATGATGTATACATCTATACATGCATACATACGCATATATGTAAGACATTCAATCAAACCTAATTCAAATTGGATAGGTATTTGTATCATAATACTTTTCCCACTCTTCCATAGTGGGAAATGACACACAGTCATTAAATATACCGGTTTTTATGGCTATATAAATATATAAATTTATGTCATGATTTCAGTGGTACTTTATCAAATGACTATATCATAATTTCTCTCAATATCCTATAATAATTGGTCATTTCAGATATTTCCAATTTTCACAAGTATAAATAAAGTTATTTCCTTAGAATGGATGACTAATGGAGCAGTCACTAGATTTTAGGGAGATGCTAACAAATAAAATAAGTAGGGCAACATTTTTTTCCAACTTTACTCAATAACCTCAAAGCTTTAGACTTTGTTAATATAATTTATAGATTTAAATCAAGAGCTCTGGTATTCATTTTTAAAGTGTTGATTTTGGGGCACCTGGGTGGCTCAGTCAGTTAAGTGTGCCTTTGGCTCAAGTCATGATCTGGGGTCCTGGGATTGAGCCCCATGTCAGATTCCCTGCTAAATGGGATGTCTGTCTGCTTCTGCCTCTCCCTCTGTACCTCCCCTGCTTGTGTTCTGTCTTGTGCACTCTCTCTCTTGCAAATAAATAGATAAAATCTTCTTTAAAAAATCTTGATTTCAAGAATAGGTTTTGAAACTCGTATCAAGCTTTGTAACACCATCTTCGATAATTTTTTGAACATGTTTAACTAGTTTCAGTAATATCATAAAATAGATTATATCTGTTTTCTTCCATTGTTTCATTACTCGGACTTATTTTTTAGATGGACGATCATGAGTCTTCAACAAACTATTTTAAAATAGTACTTGAACAGTTTATTTCTATTCCTACGTTTATGATAATATTGTTGTTTCTTTTGTACATGAAAGAAAACCTGCCTGATTCTAAATTTTTTTTCTAATGTCTTTCTCCCAGAACTCTGTTTTTAACATTTAACATTTTAACATTTTCTTCTAAAATTTTTTTGCAATAGAGGTGTGTGAAGTCAGTGTGAATTTTGTTCTATGTTCAACATGTTTTTTTTTTTTTTCTCAACACCACCAAGCAGTGCTCCCATTTTCAGAAGACATTGAGTATACCATGAATTTAATATAATTCTGAGCCTGTCTACCTGAAGATAGCGTCAGATCCCACAGATTAAGGGTTTATTCCCACAGGACTGCGCCCACTGCAGACACCAGTGTAAGTCCCGTTTTTGCTTCTGACAGACTGGCTGTAAACCAGTTCCCGTGACCCTTTCCTCTGGTTTGTTTAATTTTCTTTAGTGGCTCAGAAAACTCAGAAATGTTAACTTGCATTCACCAGTTTATTAAAATGAATATTAGAATGGGTGCAGATGAACAACCAGACGAAGAGGTACATAGGGCGAGGTCTACAAGTGTTCCAAATGCAGTAGCTTCTGTTCCCATGGAATTGGGGTGTCCCACCCTCCCAGCATGTGGATGCATTTACCAACCCACAAACCCATCAAATATCTTTGTTCGGGAGTTTTTACGGAGCTGAGTCGGCAGGTTCCCCAGATCATTTTCTTCTTCACGAGGTTAGGGGGTGGGGCTGAAGATTCCAAGTTTCTAATCACTTGTTTGGTTACCTGTCCCATCTTAAGACTATCCAGAGTCCCACCTTGTCACTTCATTAGCATAAACTCAGATGTGCTCAAAGTGGCTTCTTATGAATATTAAAAGACTATCACTTAGGAAATTCTAAGGATTGTAGAAACTTTGTGCCAAGAACTATGGACAAAACCCAAATATATTACTTTTTATAACCCACTTTGTTTATAATTGTATTTTCCTGTCTTCAAGTTCATGTGAATATTGTCACGAGTGAAAATTGTCCAGAATAAGTCTAAATGGGTCTCTCCCACTAAATTTTTCCTATGGTTTTTACTCTTCATGTGCAATGTTTTCATCAGTTATGTAGTTAAAAATTTTATCTTTGATTACTGCTTTTGTTCCAGGTTTTTAGTCGTTTTATAGTTCGGTAGCATCTAAGTCTCCTCCATATCTTTTGTATTTTTACTTATTTTTATCTCTACAAATTTATGTGGGAGAGTGTCTCAAATCCTTCTCATCAGTAATTCAATGTTTGAAAATGGCAATAGTGTTCTTTACTGTGCCACTTGTAAATTTTAATTTTGTTTTTGCCTTAGTGGAATTCCTATAATCTTCCCTTATCTCAAATATCTTCCTTTTTATCTCAGTCCCTTGCTTTTTATTAGCATTTTCTTTTCTTTTGACTTTCTGCTACTCCTTCATAATATCTTTTTTTAATTTAATTTATTTTGCATTCTATAAACTTTAGATATCAGGTCATTTTCTAATATGTTCTTCTGTTTCTACCCATATTCGGAAGTGTATTATTCCCTAAGCCTTTGGAGGAAATTCATTTTCCCTTTTTCTGAAGGTACTATACATTAGAATTATGTTTCTATCTTCCCATTGTTTTTCTACATATATATATTTTTAAGTAGGCTGCATGCCCACCATGAAGCCCAACATACGGTTTGAACTCATGACTCTGAGATCAAGACCTCAACTGAAATTGAGGATCAGATGCTTATCCGACTGAGCCACCCAGGTACTCCTATGTCTTTTTTTTTTTTTTTTTTTTAATTAGCTCTACATCCAGTGTGGGGCTTGAACTCATGACCCTGAGATCAAGAGTCTCATGTTCTACTGCCTGAGACAGCCAGGCACCCCGTTCAATTGTTTTTCTACCTTAGAAGGCAAACCTGTTGTTAGATAATAATCATCATGTATGTTTTGCCTTTGATTCTACTCAGATGACTTTCTTAAACCTTCAGCTTAAAAGCGGAGTGATTTATATGTCTCTTAACCTGATTCTCAGTGTCTATGAGTCTTTCATCTACATGTTCTAGACCATGTGGTATTTTCTTTTAATCAAAATAGTTGCTTCTATGACATCTTAGCTTTGTGGAATATATGAAAAACTACAATCCCCTTCTTTTATCTCTTCCCTCTACCACATTAGGCATTGGGGAACTGTGCCTCCAAAGGTCAAATAACTTCTTCCAGTTTTTATTTCCTAAATTTACTGCCAGGTTGTTCAGTTGCTTCCTGGAATGGTTGAAGAAAAATGAATATTACAGCCCATAATTAGGGAAAGGGGGTTAAGGTACTCTCTAAGAAGTAATGCTCATACAGTCATGTACGATTACTTGGTTTGCGGTTCATTTCGATTTACTACTTCTGAACTAGGGAATAGACAATGAGGTTGTGAAAACAATACATATTAACTTCTATTTTAATATATTTACTTTATTTTCCCTGGCTAAATATTCCTGTTACTAGTTGTGTTTCTTCATCCAGGCCCATTGGCCTCGTAATTATAGGATATCTCTCATTAAAGTTGGGGCAAGTTTTCCAACATTACCAGAATTTAGTGGGGATGTGAATTGTCACCTTGTATTTCTTCTGAGTTCCTTCCAAGTCATTTTAGTGGGGGATGCTACATCAGGGACTTACCTTAGGAACCATTTAAATCAAGTTCCTCAGCCTCTTATGTCCTTCAGTCAAATGGTACAATTCCTTTTCCTGGTTCACTTGTCCTGTTTGGACCTAAGGAATATATTCTTTTAATGAAATGCTCTAGTTTTATTGCCTCTAAATTGTAATGCTATCAGGCCAGTCTTTAAAATGATTTACCTAAACTCTTTCTCTTTTAGTGCCAGATGAATTGCCTTCATCTCTTTTTCTGAAGCTTCTGATAAATCTCTGCCTTTTCTATTAGAAAACATAGAAAATGCAAAGTAGTATCCAGAAATTAAAAACAAAAAGAACTTTGTTTGCCAATAGAGTAGCATGTTGAGAATTAATATTTGCCCCAAGGAAAATGGTTTCTCCTGTGAAGTTTATTTTTTTAGTATAATATGTATATCTCTTTATGAGAGAAAAACAAGAATCTAAAAGTACATATTTCTCAAAAGAGAGAAACATTAAAGTAGTTTTATTTACAAATAAAACCTCCCATGGGGTTCCATGTCCATGGTCCCCTTTCATCCGAGCCAATAGCGAGAAATACATAGACAGCCAAAGGAGAGCAAAGGAGAACTCACTTTCTTTTGGTTTTATTTGTAAGTCCAACAGTTTTAGTGCTTTAAAAATTGTTTATTTCTCGGTGGGATTCTTCCAAGGAATGATATATTCTCTATTAAACCCTGATGATTTAAACCCCTCAAAGAGCATCACCATTTATCTCCTATTGAGGTTTTCCCCGTGCACTTTCAGTTGAAATCAGTGGACATGTGGGTGCTTTCCATAGTTTGTCTATTGTAGACATTGCTGCAATAAACATTGGGGTGCATGTGCTCCTTCAAATCACTAGTTTTATCCTTTGGATAAATACCCAGTAGTGCACTTGCTGGTCATAGAGTAGCTCTATTTTTAACTTTTTGAGGAACCTCCATACTGTCTTCCAGAGTGGCGGCACCAGCTTGCATTCCCACCAACAGTGTAAGAGATTTTATTTATTTATTTATTTATTTATTTATTTATTTATTTATATTATTGTTCATTTATTAAGATATTATTTATTTAATTTTGGGAGAGAGAGAGTGACATGTGCACACAAGCGGGGTGGGGGGGATGCACAGAGGGAAAAGCAGACTCCCCACTGAGCAGGGAACCTGATGTGGGACTCGATCCCAGGATCCTAAGATCATGACTTGAACCTATGGCAGACACTTAGCTGACTGAGCCACTCAGACACCCTGAGTTTAACAGCAATCAAATTCCTGAGTTCCTGAAAGAAAGGAAGTTACATTTTTTGGATCTTTCAACTATGGAATTAGCCCCAAAGTTCCGTTCAGTAACATGTAGACTGGAGAGAAGTTAGAATTTGAGATTCAAAAAACATAAATAGTTCTTTCCTTGGAAGTGCTATTAGTGGGATATAATCGCCACTACCCACATAAAGGATAGTAGTGCTAAGGGTGAAGAACAGGGTAAAGGCTGTATTTCAAAGATTTAGAGAAAAAAAAAATTGACAGCAATTGATGGTCATTTGAATGTGGCAAGTGAAGGGAGGGAGATGTACTTATGTAACTCTGGTTTCCACCTTGAATTAAATAGGGGAAATCACAATCGATATAGGGAATACCAGATGAAGAACAGGCTTGGGCTTTGAGAACATTATCTTGAGGTTAGTGTTAGATTTGTTAAATTTCATGGACCTAGGAAATGTCTATGCTGAAAATATTTAAAAGGCAGTTTAAAATATTGGCCAGAGTTCAGAAAGTGTGTTGAAGATCAGTGTTCTAGAGATATAATCTGATCAGTTTTACCTCTAAAATATATCTTGGGTCAGTCCCTTTCTCCCCATCCCCATCACCAGTGTCCTTGTCTAGCTAATCATCACAATTGCTATTCTGGTTGCAACTGTAGACAGTCTCTAACTTCTGTCTCTAACTCTATAAATTGTGTTCCATAAAGCTGCCAGGGTGATAATGCTCTAAGAATGGGATTATATCACTTCTCTGCTTAAAGGCACTAGGTTGCAATTAAATAAAAATTCATGCTCCTTGCTGCATCTTTAAAGGCCTTGCAAAATCTGTTTCCTTGGATTCCAGACCATTCCTGTGTGATTCTTGAGATTTAAGGCTAACTAGACTTTCAGTTCTTCAAGCTGTTTTACCTCAGATTTGTCATGTGTGATTTCCTCTGCCTGGAAAGTTCTTTTCCAGTATGTTACCCCTAAATCCTATCCCACCCTCTGTGCTTACCCGTGTCAATATTTTTCTTATCCTTCATTTCTCAGAGAATGATCTGATCACCCCAACTCCTCACATTCTTCACCCTATTCCACAACTCAGCACTGTATTTTCTTGATACGTGGCACAATGTATACATATATATTTTTTAAAATTGATTTTCTGATTTGGGTCTAACTTGTCCCCTAGACTGTGTGGTTGATGAGTGTAGGGACCACCGCTGATTTGTCCCCAGCATACATATAGACCAAATGCCCATACTCTTCAGTTGCCCAGGGCTGTTCCATTTTGTGCCTGCTGACCTGACATGATTGTTACCAACACCTTCTTACTTGTTATCAACAGCTATTACACTCTCACAATTGTCTCCGTTTGGATGATAAATTACATGCCAGCTCATCATGTATACTAGACACTCAATAAATATTTGTTGAATAAGTGAATAAATGGGAGGGTCTAACGCATATGTTTAAAAAAGCATAGAAAAAAGAGGAGAATGTGAAGTGCAATACTATAGCTCACTGACAATGTAAAATAAAAAGAGTTGAAGAAGCTATTTCATCCTGGAAAGTATGAAGGCTTGTGTATGTGTTTTGTGAGTGTGTAACAATATTAACTTTTTAAGAACTCATTAAACCTGTAGATGGAATGGTCCATAAAGGTCTCTCAAATTACAGTCTCTCAAAATATAGTTTTAATTCTATGTAGTTTGCCACTGGTAACTAGATGTTGTATCTTAAAACATTTTTTTTTATTGTTATAAAGATTTCTTTGCGTCTAGCTAACTTTTCTTCTCTTGAAACTAAGGTCTATTACTGCTGTTCTGCTAGTTGGTAGATGGTAATTGGAAATGGAGGAGGAACTAAATCCTTCTAATCTTCTATGTGATTGAAATCTGTAATCAAAGTAATATTTATCTTAATAGGCCCATTTTTTTCATTTTCAAATCATTAGAAAATTAGTAGAAAAATAATACTAGAAAATTAGTAAATGTCATTAAAGTTTTTTCTTTGTAATTATTTCTTTAAATGCAGATTTTTAAGAGTTTAAAAATTCAGAGTATTTAGGTATTTAATATGTATGAGAGAATAGCTGGAATTTCTTTCAGATAATTTACTTTTAAATATATATCTTTTTCTCTATTTTGACACTGAGAAGTGGTATTACTTCATACTATTTTAAAATATTATTCAGTATTCACTCAGAAAAATATTGTGTCCACTGGTCATATACATTTATATGACTATAACCTTAAAATATATTTCTCTAAAATATTTAAAATATGTAGACATTCGGACTTCAATAATTTTTTAAAGAAAGCATTTACAGGCAGAATTTTAAAAATAACTTTGCAAGCTGCTAATGAATATAACATGTTTTGACTTATAATTTCAGAATTTTCACTCCATTTAAATGCAAAGAAAAACTAGAAAATTATTTCACTTAATTATAACACATTTTCTCATTAGTATTCAAAATATATTTCATTTATCCAAAGCAGATAACTGGAATAACTCCATTTGTCTAGAAAATATCAAGAAACACCAAGAAAGCAATGTTTCAATGTATATGTATTTATGTTGTAAACATTTGTACATATGTATAGGTATGCCTATATACTCCAAAAACAAACACACGCACACACATATATATGCACATGTCTTTCACATACATCTATACATACATGCCCAGGTCTTTCACTTACATTGATACGTACACACATTGTATATACGTGTATGTGTGTGCTCATGCACATTTACATTTATGTGTGTATATATCCAGGAATGGTGCCGAAATGGTTAATTTTATTTCAAACGATAAACAACATAGAAAAATAAGCAACCCAAATTATAAAATGTAGTTACTTTGTGCTTCAGCATTAAAAGTAACAAAGTTTATGTTTTGTTAATATTTAAATACTAACACTATATGTGAATAGTATTTATTGATGAATGGGGCCTGGAATAGAGGAGGCAGGTGGGTATAAGAAAGTACATGGGCTTTGGCATCAGATAGATCTGACTTTGAATATAGGTTTTGCCACTTACATAATCTTAGAAGTTATTTACCTCCCTGACCTTCAATTTCTCCATCTACTAAAGTAAAACTATGTATTACATGATGTACCAACAGAAGTGCTTTGTTAAGCAATGCAAAATGTGATTTCTATACTCAGTGCTCAAACCTGTGGGGTTCAGATTCACCTGTCATGTTCTTAAAGGAAATTCACAGACCCAAGTACTTTCAGAGTAGGATTATTGGGATGGTCTCAAAACCCTGACCTATGAGAACTAGCAAGATTTATCCTGGGAAAAGAAACAACTAATGCATGAAATCTAACTTCAAAATCCAAAGAGCTGACATTTAGGAATACTTACTTTTCTCTCTTGGTCTATTTGGGTAGGTGGAATTATGAAAATTGAGTTTTGAACATAATATAAAGTAGGTAGGTATTATTATATTGCAGACCCTGATGACAGACTGTGAATCTATTCAAACTCTGAAAACGATATAAATTGCGTAAAATATGTATTACAGAAACTATAATGTGAGTAGAAAAAAATAACAGCAACATTTCTCTAATTTCAGGAATTAAGGCAAATAATTGAGTAATATCATTAAAAATTAAAGTTTCAAATCAAGAATATTGGAAAGGGTTAATATAGAAAGAAAGAGAGGTCTTTGTTAGGATAGAAGAAAGAAAGATTGATTATATTTAAAACCTTAACATGGAAAGACAGGCAGTTAATAAACTTTATGTCTAATGGTAACAGTCCATTTAACCAAGTAGCAAACTCATTATGTACCCAGTGCAACTCTGTGCATTTTATTTCTAGTATGCCATTTAATATTTACAACAATGTGGAATGGGCAATAATATATAATTGCCATATTGAAGATGAAAAAAATGAGGATTGAAAAAAAGAAAAAAAATGAGGATTAAAACAGTTAAATAATTGCTTAAGGTCACACATTTGGTAGAGCAAAGATTTAGAATCAGAATTATTTTACATCAGAGTTTGAGCTTTTAACCATTTTACAGCTTCTATAGAGTATCAGTTTTTGTGTTTTGTTTTTCACTCCAACATTTCACATTGACATTTAACTTCTCAAATAGTTTGGCTACATGTTTATGTGTACCAACAATTCAGTAAAGAATCTGACAAATGTAAAAATTTCAAAAAAATTCCTCGATTAATTTTCTATCAAATGCTTGTAAATGTTCACAATTATTTTTCACTGTTATTTTAACTTTAATGAATTAATTTTATGGAATCTATTAGTTTGCAGGTAAATTATATAGTGAAAATTACATTCTTCAGCTTTTTCAGATTCGAATTGTATAGATTATAGATTGTGACATATGCGTTGTCACGTGTAGCCATTAATTTTAATGAGATCAATTTTCCCAAGTCACAAATTGCTGGTCTTAATTTTATTATGAAGTCTTAGTTTTTCTGTCAAATTCAAATTTTACCATATAAGTTTAAGTCAGTGTCCATCCTATTTTGTTCTGATTGTATTGCTGGCATCTAATTTTTTTGAGGATCAATATTTATATTTTCAGACTTGTTAACAAGATGCAATTCCTCAGTAAATTTTGAATCTATTATAAGATTTATTATTATGGTTTTAACTATCATCACTAGCTAATTGAATGAATCTCATGGACCTGACCTTGGAGGTGTACCAGTGCCACCTACGTAGAGAAGAGATGCTTCTATTCCTTCCTGGAGATTTCTGTTAGGGGGCTCTTGATAGCTATCAGCTTGGAGTAAAGATCAAGTTCAGTGCTGTGGGATTTTTAGAAACAAACAACTGTGCTGTCTGGATTTGGGTTGGATTTTTGTGATGAGGGTGGAATCATGAAATGTTAAACAGTTTTTAAGCATTCACCAAAAATGTGTGTCCCCTGGATTGAATCTGAGATGAGAAAAAATGAATTTATGCCTCCATCACCAATATTTCAATTAGAATTTTTGCATTTCTAAGAGACATACCACACTTCCAGTTTTGTAGGTTCGTAACTAAGTTCTTTTGTTGTTGTTTTTTAGTATTTCATAATCATAGACTTAACTCTGCATTCCAGCTAGACTTGGGAGTAAGAAAAATATGGAACCCATAGAATTGCAGCAAGAGCACAAAGATTATAGGATGTTTTGAGCAGATGGGGGTAAAGGGGTACTCTCCTGAGCCATAGAAGGAATGGTCTAGTAGTCAAGATAAAACAAGTCAAATTTATTAGATTTGTCACAGTCAGCCATGGTGATCCAATGGCTGGTCTTGCCATTCCTGGACCCAAGCCACTCCATTGCTTCCATAATATTCATGTCGCCTTTCACCTTGCCAAATACCACATGCTTACCATCCAACCACTCAATCTTGGCAGTGCAGATGAAAAACTGGAAACTGTTTGTGATGTGTCCAATGTTTGCCATGGACCAGATGCCAGGACCCATGTGTTTCAGGATGAAATTCTCATCATCAAACTTCTCCCCATAGATGGAATTGCCACCAGTGCCATTATGGTGTGTGAAGTCACTACACTGGCACATAAATCCCAGAATAATCCTGCGAAAGCAAGACCATTAAAACCAAATCCTCTCCCTAGTGCTCAGAGCATGAAAGTTCTCTGTTGCCTTTGGAACTTTGTCCCAAGGGCTCACTGTCCACAATGATGTTGAAGAACATGGCAGGTTTGACCATTGGTGGGAGGCGCGGGTGGCTCCCAGGTGGCGGCATCTGCAAGGCCTGTAACTAAGTTCTGAATCAAGTCATACATCTCAAGATTACAACTGGAACTTTGAAGCAAGTTTTCTCCATGTTTAAGCTTATGCACAATGATTAAACCCAAGTATGGATTTATATGGAGCCAGTGTATATGAGTGTATGATATTCTCCAGAAGTAATATTCAGTCCCGCTGGTTCCAATAACCTGGTCCTATGATTAAACATAGGCAAATGAAATAGAAAGTATAGACAAAGATTTCTCAGTTGCTAACAAAAACATTCTGGAAATAATTTGCTTTGGTTTCTATTCGGTTAGAAATGAAATCAGGATTGGCTTAAAGAGAAAATAGTAAGTGGAAAGGTCACAATGATACCAAATAATGTTTTTGTTAGAAATAAATGTACAGAAAAAGTGGAAATTCAGGAGGTAATTATGAGGAAGATTTTATGTTTTTTTTGTTTTTGTTTTTTTTTTTTTTTTAAAGATTTTATTTATTTATTCGACAGAGATAGAGACAGCCAGCGAGAGAGGGAACACAAGCAGGGGGAGTGGGAGAGGAAGAAGCAGGCTCATAGCGGAGGAGCCTGATGTGGGGCTCGATCCCACAACGCCAGGATCACGCCCTGAGCCGAAGGCAGACGCTTAACCGCTGTGCCACCCAGGCGCCCCGGAAGATTTTATGTTTAACACCTTAGACCGGAAGCAGTTCATAAGTATTTCAGTGTTTCTTTTAAAAAACCAAAGAATTTCGTACTTAAATGAGAAAACAAATAAAGGACAAAGAATACTTATCCTGAGTGGCTGCTTTACAATCTCTGTAAACACTCAAACACTTATTGCTTTGTGGCAAAGAGCATGGGTCATATACTAGATCAGAGCGCTTTGCACAATGTAGTCCTGTGTTTGATCAAAATGAAATGACTAATGCTATTATGTGTCCTTTTGAAAATAAAAAGTTAGCACAAAGGCATGATAATGTCTTTTATTTTAATGATTTTATAGTAATAATTTTATCTGTCCAATATAGGAAGAGATCAGTAAAAATGGCAGGACTCTTTTACACCTTCACATATAATCAATATCCTTCACATATGATCATTATGGCGATGAAAGTTATTGGCTGCTTAAATAACCAAAAGTGTACATTAGTGCCCTGGCACTCAGTTTTGTGACCAGTTTTATCATTTTAAGCTTAAATGCTTTTGAAATAAGTAATAGCAGAAGATCAAACAGCTGGGAAATCAGCATGCAGAGAGAAAAAGAGCAAAGCTGCAAAATGAATTTATAAATGTTACTGGAAGAGCTGAGAGAAAGTTGCTGAGAAGTCCAAGATCCAATGTACCTTAATAAATACAAGCTATATGAAAAAACGTCTACAAAGTGTTCAACACTATTTTGGACATACACCTACTACCTACCACCCCTTACCTTTCTTCCTGATTTTTCTCTGACGTATTAGAACTATTGAGTAGACATGATTCATAGCCTCTGAGGTTACTAGGTCAGGAAAATGGAACACACAATGTATTATATCCTAATATGCATGGTATCTATGAAGATTGTACATTGAAATAGTGATCATGTACATTCAGGTTTAATAAATAGGTAGCAAAATTGCGATTTTGATGAATTTCTCCATGAGAAGATAGAATACTGGGATTACTGCGTTTTACACAAAATAGAAGCACATTGTTTTCTTTTTTCATTTTAACCAAGCAGGAGGGTTTCTAAGCCCTCGCTAGGTTACCTTTGTTCACATTAGCCTGCCATTGTATTTTTTAAATTCACATTTTAATGGCAGTCATATAAACAATGCAGTAACTGCCAGCAATCAAATTACATTCTTATTCTGTCATTTAAGCATTATATGTTAAAATAATAAAAACAACTTTTGTACATGTTTATTCTGTTCTTCAAAGCAGAATTTCTTCTACGTCTTTCCTAGAGTCTTATGAGAAAAAGGTGGTCAATATTTGTTTTTTGATTGACGGAGAATATGAACAATGAAGTAGAGCCAGAGAGTAATTTTTGTGATTTGGCCACCTTAATGGCACCAGGTATTAAGAAAAAAATGTTTGGAGAGGAAAACGTTTGTGATATTTTCTAATCATAATGCCAATATAAAGGAAAGGTAGGACATACTGGATGTATATATTTTTCTCTACTCGGGAAAAAAGGCATAGTTTTATTTATTTTATATTCAGAATTGTAAAATCCAGCTGTGTTACAGGCTTAATTTAAGTGTAAAAATTATCCTTTTTTGCTTAATTAAGGTAGATAACACTATATATGTACATATTTAGTCAACATAAAACACAATTGTCAACAGCCACCTTAAAACAGCTTTACAAGATGGATATATATATATATATATATATATATATATATGGATTTATATGGATTTATATGTATATATATATCAACTTGTACATATGAATTGTGAGTAAATGTCACAAAAAGAAGATATGCCATGAATATTCAAGAAATACTTTTAGTCCCTTCTCCATGTGAGATAGACTGGTGGTGGATTTTCTTGCTCTCTGGTCTTACCAGATACTGAAGACTCAAGTGTCTCTTCCATGTTACCATAATCCTCCAAGAGGATTCCACATTACCATGATCATCCAGGACCCTACCTTTCTTAACTTTGGGACCTAGAAGCATCTTGGGACATTGAAGTTAGATGCCCATGTGGGCGGTTCAGATGGGACCCACCAAGATCTCAGGGCACACATTCCGCTTTTCTGGATGGTGCGTGGACACCAGTCAGTAGTAGGACCAGCTGAGCAGTTGAAGTAGCTATTCGGTACAGGCAACACTGGATGGCAAGAGGTCTGTGGGTGTGAGCCCTGCATTCAAATGTCTCTTTGATACTGACAAGAAATGACAAAGGAAATGAATTGAGGAGATTCTCAATGCTAACTTTCTGGCCCATCCAGATGGACAGACCTTATCTCTGGTTCCAGAAACCTCTGTGAAAGTCTAGATCAGGCATCCCCTTTGCTAGAATCAACAACACTATTAGGTCATCTAGGGAGTTTAGCTAACCTATTTACTTTTAATTATTTTCCAAATCTATTGTTCTGACATACAGTTAATTTGCTACGTTGTCCTTGATTCTTGATATTTTTTTCCAAATAAATGTAGTTTATCTAATTTTTTTAGGTTTGGCTTTTAGAAATATTATTTTTAATATAAACTTCAACGCCTATTTTTAAAAGTAAAAACTAAGCATTAATTCTTTTCTTATTGTATTTAGTTATGAAAAACTTTTTTTTTCAAGTTCTTATTTAAATTCTAGTTAGTTAACATACAGTATAATATCAGTTTCAGGTGTAAAATTTAGCGATTCATCACTTACAACACCCAGTGCTCATCACAACAAGTGCCCTTCTTAATACTCATCACTTATTTAACCTAGTCCCACCCACCTCCGCTCCAGCACCCCTCAGTTTGTTCTCTAGTTAAGAGTCTGTCTCCTGGTTTGCCTCTCTTGTTTGTTTTTTTTCCCCCCATGTTCATGTGTTTGTTTCTTAAATCCCACATATGAGTGAAATCATGGTATTTGTCTTTCTCTGACTGACTTATTTCACTTAGCATAATACACTTTAACTCTACCCACATTGCCATATGTATGCCTTTGACAAAGAGAAAGATCACTTACAAGGAAATAAAGACATTAATATTTTACCCATAACTTCACATAGGCACCGTGTTTGTGCTGGAGATTCAATGCAGAGCAAAACACTGAAGGTCCCTGCCTTCACAGAGCTTATAATCTAGTAAAACCGAGGACATGGACAAGGACTTTAAGAATAATTGTTTTGTGATGCCTAAAATATTTTGAGAGAGCGAGAGAATAAAATCACCATAATGTCACCAGGTCCAGCTGTTACATGTACCATAGAAGTTACTAGAGTTTAATGGTTATCTTGGAAAATCTTAGACAAGTTTTATTTTGTTAAGCTCATCCTTTGACAGCCAGATATTAAAAGTTTTTTATTCTCTTTTATAGGTAATCATACAGACACCTAAAATATTTTATTCTAAAAAATCTGCCTTTAGATTTCTGCCACAATAAGAACTTTTTTTCATTGCCATTGCTCATTAAGGAATAAAGCTTTTGATGAACTTGTGAAATCTTGGGAAGGCTAATTTCCCTCTGTACTATCAGTCATTGTTTGAAGATTTAAATTTCATAAAAAGAACAGTCATCTGCAAAAGTCTTTGCTACTTAGATTACAGAGTTTTATTATCCATTTGAGCACTGCAATTTGTGGATAGCATAGATGACAAATTATAATTTTGTCTTTTCTGTGGAATTTTACACAAAGCTCTTGAGTTTCACATTAAAAAGCCCTTGATAAGTGAAGATGCATGACTATATATTTATATATTCCATTAACAAAAGGAGTAGCATCAAACACAAGTTCTATCCATAACATGTGGCTGATAAGTCATGGTCGATAGAAATTAAAGATAGTGTTTTAGGAAATGTGCAAAACAGGTTTTTTTCATTAATTCATTATTTTATTTATTCATACAACAAATACATAGTAAATGCCTATAATGGGTCACTCTCTCTCTTATGGGACCTAGGAGGACAACAGTGCATAATTTCGTGCTTCTTTGGAGCTCACATTATAGTGCAGGAGACGAATAATAAAATGAATTAAATATATCCATCAAATAGTTACAAAATTTTTGGAGCAAAAGAAACAGGACAAAGGAACAGTCTATAATAGAAGTAAATGGTGGTATTTTAAGCAGTGATCCATGGAGTATTCTTTAAGGATGTAACATTAAAGCTCTAGGGTATGAGGAGAGCTGAGGAATGGGTGTTCCAGAGAGAAGGACAGCAAATACAAAGGCCTTGAGATAGAAGAAAGCTTGATAAATCAAGAAAAAGCAAGAAACCAGGCATAGCTGGAGAGAGTCAGCACAGGGGACATTAGAGTTGGTTAGGTCAGAATTGTGACCAGAGGCCACACCATCCTGGATCTTGCCACCATAGGAAGGGCTTTGGATTTATTCTAAGTAAAATTGGAAGCTTCTGTAGGGTTTGGGGAAGTGTGAAATAATCTGACCTTGTTTTAGAAAGATTACTCTGTTTCCTAGAATGAAGGAAAGGAAAGTAGAATGGCCGTACTACTTTTAGAATTACTATAGTTCTACTATAGTAGATACTATAGGTATCACCCTGTATAAATTTAAGAATGCAGTAAGCACTGTGCAGATACTGAAATAAGAAAAGCATCTTATTTCAAATCTGCCTATCAAAACGAAGCTCATGATCTGTCAGTGCTGTTTAACTGAACCGGCATAATTTATTTATGCACAGTGAGCCCAGGATATGTATTACAGCAGAACGGCTGGAGAAAGATGCCTTAGGATCCTGCAGAATGTTTCACCATGGCCAAGATAAAAAATGACTATTATTTTTTAATAAATAATTATTGAAGTTGCAATTCATAACATTTTCTTCAAAGACTTATTTAGACAACAAGGAATGGTCAAGAGAACTCTAAAGGATTTTTTTTCCCTTATTGGGGGAAATATTTAGATTCTGAGCACCTGTTCAAAGGATATAGCACACCTTTACACAAAATATAAAGTATAAAATGATTATATATATGTAATGATATATATATATGAGATAATGGGATGTATCCTATATATATGATATAATGATATAATATTATCTATATCTATATCTATCTATCTATCTATCTATCTATCTATCTATCTATCTATATAAAATTCATGGGGTTTAAATCCCACTTCACTATTGAATTACCTGACCTGTCTATGGCTTCTCGTCCTTAAATTTGGGATAAGAATTCCACCTGCTTACACAGTGGTTGTGACAATAAAATGAGTTAGAACATGCCCCTCCAGGAATGTTAGCCCGTGCTTATAACCACTAGGCATATCACAGTGCTTTACAGAGAATTAATATGACTCATTTTATAGTCAGAGTTTTGTTTTATTTACATGAGAACTTGTTACACAATAAAATAACAAAGTGACAGGAAAAAAAAAAACTTTGAGACATTCAGAAGATTCCCCACGAACTCTGAGATAATGTCATTTAATGCGTGGCAAACTTCTTTTAAAGTCTTTTAAAATTATAAACTCATGCTCAAATTACATCACTCTACATATGATGTGGGTGTCTATGGTTGCATTTTTGACTTCTTGTCTAGAAGAGGAATGCCAAATGCTCATGTTTTGATCATAAATGAGAATTAATTTTAGAAGGTAGGTGTTAGAGGATTTTTGTAACCCACTTTTTCAATATAGTCAAATTTTACTGGATCTTAGATTGATATATTTCTTTAATTGGAATTTTCGAGGGCACAAATGTCAAAGTATTCCAATAATTTACACTTTTGATAAAACACGTACCAGGCTATGCGACAGGAGCTGCAGTGTGAAGGACAGATAGCAAAATGAGGTCTGTGGGGCTGGAGCAGGTGTTGTCCAATTCACACCAAGCTCCCATTGATCAAGAGAAGTGAAATGATAGACAACAAATTGAGGAAATATTTGAATTCTAAAATAACTTTCATGAAGAAGCAGAAGTGCTTTTGGACCAAAGATATAGCTTGAAAGCAATTTGGCTTGTTGAATAGCTTACATTCCCTTCTTATGTATGGAAAGATCTGAAGAAAAATCTCTAAACATATTCAAGTGCAGAACAGAAGTTGCATACTCCCCAAAGCCTATTCTTGATATGGGCCATTGTAGGAGACTTAGAGTTATTGAAATTACCGCTTATGTTGACAGAGGCATGAAGGGTAGAAGATAAACCACAAAGTTAAAGATCTCATTTCAGGCAGGGACATTCATCCATCTTCTGGCTAACAGCAATTTGTCCCCTCCTTTCTTTCCAGAGCATCATTTCTTTGTATCTGTTCTTAGAGCCTTGGTGCCACTGGCTACAAAATTAACATCAATTCTGCTCCTAGAATGATCTCTGGTCATTCTCATATCCATTTTGTGTCTCTCAATTGAGTAGGAATTCTTAACTTTGTAATTGTTTCTGAGGAACATTTCAAACTTTTATCCAAAGCCATTTGTAAATAAGCTGTTTGTGAGCCAGATCCCAAGTTTAGTTCTTATTTTTCCACAGGACTTTTGGTTCTGTTCATTCCTTGGACTGTCTTCTCAACCAAGTGGCTTTAGACTTCAGCAAGCAATATCACATTCATGTTGAGTCTTTTCCACCAAATTAGTAAAATGCTTTTCCTCCAGAATATTGAGGAGAAATAGGCTGTGTTTGTGGCTAATGCATTTATTTCCCAAACTTCAAGGAACTTTAGCTTCTTAAACTGAATCTCATTAGAAAAATAATGTACAATGTTGTTTATTTTAGTAGAGCAATTATTTCTAATTGAACACATATTTAATGATATTTCCAGTTACCTTGACTTTCTTTAGAGAATTGCATGTATGAGCATTATTACAAATAATGGAAAAGAATGTGGTGTATTTCAAAATAAATAGGCTCAAAACAGTGATTGGTATACATAGACCATATATGTTTATATTATATATATATAAAACACTACATACATAACACAACATATAACATTATATAATACCACTATATTATATAATATATATATCATGGCTCCTAAAGAATAGGCATTAGGGTTTATATTGTAACTTTATTACCTTACAACATGAGTTGAATATAGAAAATACTAGCACATCTATAATGAGTAATTGAATGCATGAATACATTTTCAATCTATAAAAGAACAATATAATGGAAACTGTATTTTTTATTTCCATTAGTGACCCTCAAATTATTCTGGCTGGGCTTTATGCAGCATATCTGAGAATTCTTTTCATGAAAGCATTAGCTGATGAATGTCTGCTGACCTGGAATTAATGCTTATTATTGAATTAACTGTATATTGTATGCCATGCTACTATACATAATCAGCCAAAGACATTGATTCTTCCATGCTAAGGGTTCAAGAAGCTTTATACAAGAATCAATATTGATTTTTGCAGGTGCAATCTAGAGCAAATTTCTTGATTGTGAAGGACTATTTTTCAAAGTGGCTCACAAAGCTCCTAGTTTCTTCTAATATATTGGCTGCAATAATCTCAGCTCAGAACCAGTTATTTGCAGAATATTGGCTGCCAGAGGTTGTTGCTTATAACAGTGGGTCTACATTGATCTCAGTTTTGTTTAAAATACTTGTGAACTGGAAATTTATTTATGTTTTCAATACCCTCAGATAAATGGCCAGGCTGGGAAGATAGTGTAGATTACTGAAAATTACCTAAAATAGATTCAGGGAGAAGATTGACTGAGTTTTGCCAGATATATGGTGTTCAACATGTCACTTCATGATCAAATACAGGTGTGAATCCTACTAAGTTACTAATTAGGTGTCTTAACAGTTTTCTAACTTTTTATTTCATATATATATAAATATATATAATTAAACATAAAATATATAAAATATAAAATAAATTTTATATATATCTATATCTATATCATCTATATATTCCAGACAACAAAAAATATGAAACTCACCATTCTTTATTTTCACCATATTCTTCATCATGACTGGTAACTTGTCCAATAAAGTTTCCATCTATTGTAATAAAGGTTATAGAATAAGAATATCTAATATAGGTTATAAGACTCAGACTACAGATGGGCAAGTGTGCCATTCTTGCCAATGGAAAAATCACTGCTGAGGGTGTCTTTATAATGAAATTCAACTACCTCAGCTCTAAAGTTACTACAACCCAAATCCAAAGAACAGGATTGTCATTTGTAGCTAAGTTACACCAAGATAGAAGTGGATAATCAATGAATAATAATAATAACAATAATGTAATAAAGAATGTTTTAAAATTGGAGCCCCACTGAAGTGGAATTGCTCTTATACCAAGCACATCACAAAATTCTCTTTATAGAAGCCCTAGATGACTCATATATTATTCTTTTTGGCTATAGTAATAATTATCTTTCTTTTGTGTTTTTATCATGCACCAGGCATTCTACTGAAAGGTCCACATAGGATTTAATCTGCACAGTAACTCTATAAAATATATCTTCTGAAGAAAGATACATATGCTGGTCAGGTCCAAGAAATGAAGTAGCTTATAGTCTCAAATAGGAAATTATAAACTGGAACTCAAAACTGAGCTTTCACCCTTTCTTTAAAAGAACTTATTTTTTATAACACTTTTAGATTTACTGAAAAATTGAGATGATGGTAAGGGAGTTAGTTCTCATATATCCCATACCCAGTTTCCCTTATTACTAATATATGAGATATTTGTTATAAGTAATGAACCATATTGATACATTATTAACCTGTCTACAGTTGCTTAGATTTCTGTAGTTTTTACTTAATGTACTTTTTAATATTTTTGCTGCAGGATCCCATTTGGAATATACCACATTACATTTAATTGTCTTGTTTCTTTGGACTTTTTTTGGCTGTGGCAGTTTCCTCAAATTTACCTTGTTTTCAATGACCTAGATGGTTTTGAGGGGTAATGGTCAAGTAATTTGTAAAAAGTGTCTCAAATGGGGATTTGTCTGATTTTCTCAAGGTAAGACTGAAGTTACTTGTAGTTCAGAAGAAGACTACCTATGTAAAGTGTCATTTTAATTACATCTTATCAAACATAAATATACTATCAAGATGAATTATGACTGGTAATATTATCCTTGATTACTTGGCCTAGATAATGTTTCTCAGGTCTCTCTACTGTAAAATCACTATTTTTTTCCTCCTTTGCATCATTTACACTTTGGACAGAAGACACTATGCACAGTGTAGCCTAAAAATGAGGAGTTTGCTCCCTTTTCTTGAGGGGGTATTCATATAAATTAGTAGGAATACCTACGTGGGAGAATTATTTATGTTAGCTGTAGGTTATTGAGGATGTCCTTTATCAAGTTGAAGAATTCTCTAGCTCTAGTTTGGAGAGACTTTTTATCATGAATGAGTGTCAGATTTCATCAAATGCTTTTTCTGCACCAATAGATGTGATCAGATGATTTTTTTTCTTTAGTCTGTTGATGGGTTACATTAATTGATTTAAAAATGTTGAACCAGTCTTGCATGCCAGAAGTAAATCCCACTTGGTCGTAGTATGTAATTCTTTTTGTACATTGTTGTATTTGATTTGCTAATATTTTGTTGAGGATTTTTACAGCTACATTCACAAGAAATATATATCTGCAGTACAAGCGAGAGAATCTTAAGCAGGCTTCACATCCAGCACAGAGCCCGTGGCGGGGGTCGATCTCACAACACTGAGATCATAACCAGAGCCAAAAGCAAAAGTTGGGCACTTAACCAACTGAGCCACCCAGGCACCCCTGCAGTATTTTTTTTTTTTTTTCTCGTAAGACTTTACCCGGTTTGGGTCTTAAGGTCACATTAGCTTCATACAATAGGTTATGAGTAGTATTCCCTCTGCATCTATTTTCTGGAAGAGATTGTAGAGAATTTGGTATAATTTTGCTTTCTAATATTTAGTAGAATTCAATAGTGACGGGCACCTGGGTGGCCTAGTTGATTAAGCACCTGCCTTCTACTCAGGTCATGATCCCAGACTCCTGGGATCGAGTCCCGCATCAGGTTTCCTGCTCAGTGGAGAGTCGGCTTCTCCCTCTCACTCTGCCCCACCCCCCTGTTCGTGCACGCTCTCTCTCTCTCTCTCTTTTTTTTTCTTTTTAAGATTTTATTTATTTATTTGACAGAGAGAGAGGCAGCGAAAGAGGGAACACAAGCAGGGGGAGTGGGAGAGGGAGAAGCAGGCTTCGTGCCAAGCAGGGAGCCCGATGTGGGGCTGGATCCCAGAACGACGGGATCATGACCTGAGCCAGCAGAGCTTAACCACTGAGCCACCCAGGTGCCCCTCTCTCTCTTTCTCAAATAAATAAATAAAATCTTGAAAGGAAGGAAGGAAGGAAGGAAGGAAGGAAGGAAGGAAGGAAGGAAGGAAGGAAGAAAGAAAGAAAGAAAGAAAGAAAGAAAGAAAGAAAGAAAGAAAGAAAGAAAGAAAAAGAAAGAGAAAGAAAGAAAGAAAAAGAAAGAAAAAGAAAGAAAAAGGTTTATTAAAAAAAATTCGCTAGTGAAACTATCTGGGTCTGGTGCTTTCTATTTTGGAAGATTTTTGTTGATGCATCTTCTTTAGTAGATTATTGATTTTTTTTTTTTCCGTGTGTGAGTTTCAGCAGTTTGTTTCTTTCAAGAAATTGTTCCATTTCATCTAAGTTATCAAATTTGGGGGCATAGGTATTCATTTGTTCATAATATTTATTTATTATCCTTTCAGTCTCCATGGCAACAGTCACAATGGCTCCTCTCTCATTTCTCATATTAGTAATTCATGTTTTCTCCTTGTGTTTTAGTAAACCTGCTGGAAGTTTATCAATTTTATTTTCAATTTTCAAAGAACCAGCTTTGATTTTGTAGACTTTATTGTTTTCCTGTTTAATTTATTTATTTATGCTCTTATTTTTGCTATTTTCCTTCTTTGCTTTAGGCATATATAGTTCTTCCTTTTTAGATTCCTAAAAATAGAAGCTTAGATTATTGATAGGTCTTTCTTTTTTTCTAATACATGCATTTAATGCACTAAATTTCCCTATAAACACAGATTTTGTTCTTGTCACTATTGTATTTTAAATTTTATTTAGTTCAAATATTTTAAAATTTCTCTTGAATCTTTTTTGACACATATGTTATTTAGTAGTATGTTAATAATTTCCAAATATTTGGGATTTTCTAAATACTAATTTCTAGTTTAATCCCATTATGTCTGACCACATACTCTGTATGATTTCTATTTTAAATTTGTTTAAGTGTGTTTTATTGTCTAGAATAGGATCTATATTAGTAAATATTCCATGTGAGTTGAGAAAATGTATTTAGACTGGTATCCAAAATCTATAAAGAACTTATCAAACTCAACACACAAAGAACAAATAATCCAATCAAGAAATGGGCAGAAGATATGAACAGGCATTTCTCCAAAGAGAACATCCAAATGGCCAGCAGACACATGAAAAAATTGTTCAACATTACTCGGTATCAGGGAAATACAAATTAAAACCACAATGAGATACCACCTCACACCAGTCAGAACGGCTAAAATTAATAACTCAGGAAATGAGATGTTGGTGAGGCTGTGGAGAAAGGGGAACCCTCCTACACTGTTGGTGGGAATTCAAGCTGGTGCAGCCGCTCTGGAAAACAGTATGGAAGTTCCTCAAAGAGTTGAAAATATAGCTGTCCTATGACCTAGCTATAGCACTACTGGATATTTACCCCAAAGGTACAAATGTAGTTATCCAAAAGGGCACCTGCACCCCAATGTTTATAGCAGCAATGTCCATAAAAGCCACACTATTTAAAGAGCCCAGGTGTCCACTGACAGATAAATGGACAAAGAAGATGTGATATATATATATATATATATATATATCATAATAGACTAAGAGTGCCATGATATTTTGTTTTATATCAGTATCTATGGTCTGTCTCATTATTCAGACAATTACGTAATATTCCTTTTTATGAATGGGCCATAATTTAGTTAACATTTTTGTACATGAACTTTAGGCCACTTAGAATGCTTTCTACAAAACAATGTACCACTTGACATTTGTATACACAAGTCTTTCTGTTCCTGTAATGGTGTTATTGTGGTATTAATGCCTACAAATAGAATTTTTGAGTCAGAGGGCATATACAATTATCTGTACTAATTAACAGTATAAACAATAGTATGAGAATAACACCAATTTCCCTTATTATTGCCAACAAAAAAATGTTATCAAATTTTTGAACTTTGAAAATTTGGAGATTTATTATATGAGTAAGTATAGCCAAAGAGTTTGGATAGATATAATTTTTAAGCCTGAAGTCTTGTATTTTACTGTCTTATGTGTTCTACTTCTCTCTCCCCCACCCCAATCTCTCCCTCGGTATCTATCTCTCTAAACCCCTCTCTCAATATCTCTCTCAATCCCCATCCCCTCACCTTGATATTTTGTGAAGGGTATACTTGGTTGTGAAGGTAACACTTTATCTGAACTTTATTAGTGGCTTGGCACTTGAAAAGTGCTTATGAATGATTTGGTGCCTTTGCTCTCTATCTTGATAAGGTGATGCTTTGTTTCCATTGCTTGAAACTGTTCACCTTGGCACTCTCATCCCTGAGAGGCACAAAAATGTGTCTCCCAGTTAATTTAAATTTTAGACCTCAGGTAAAAAAGCTTACTTTATCAAAGTTGTTTTTCTTTCCACCTGTTTACCATCTAGCTTCAGTCTAATTTCACATTTATCTTGTAGGAGTTTGCTGGAAAGGGCAAAGAACATCTCATACACATCAACATCATGAAAAATTTTCCCTTCATCTAGAGCCATTTTTATCATGTGGTTTGTTTCCTTTAACTATAATTACATAAATTGGTAAATGTTTTCCTGTGATTTTTGAGTTTTTGTCACTCATAACTTGATTATCTTCACTAAGCCAAGTCACATTTTAAATTTTATTATTGAAGCACCTTTGACGCAAAAAGCATCTGGAACTCCAGCTTTCATATCTATACTCCTGGTTGGCGGCAGGGACTCCCTGTACTTTTTCATGGAGTTGTGGGTTCCATGGAGCCCCTTGAGAGGCTCAAGGGACAATCTAGTTTCACATTGTCTTGGGCATCTGCGTAGTTGGCTCTTCTTCAGATGCTGCACCAGCTTGAAAGTAGAAGCTGGGTCAAGAATGATATGCATACGTTAGCCTATTTTAAATTGTGGTTTTCATAGTTTCCTTACTGATTTATGAGAAATCTTTGATATATATTATATATTAATTTTTTGTTAAAATTTTAAAACACATTTTCCTCAACATGGTATCTTTTAATTATCTCTTCATTTTTTCACAACAGAAGTTTTAAATATTTATGTACTCAAGTTTGCTAATCTTTTCTTTTGGGTTCTGGTTTTTATATCAGCCTTAGAAAGGCAATCCCATATTTGTAATAAACTTTAAAATGTTCTCTATTACTTTAAAAAAATGTGTTCATTTACTTATTTAAATAGACTTTATTTTTTAGAGCAGTTTTAAGTTTACTACAAAATTAAGTGGAAAGTGCAAAGAATTCCTATATATCCCCTACCTTCCCCGACTATCAGCATCTCACACCTGATTGGTACATTCATTACAGTCAGTAGACCTACATTGACACATGACTAACCCACTGTCTGCAGTTCACATTAGAGGGTCATTCTTGGTGTTAATCATTCTATGGGTTTCAACAAATGTATTATGACATTTACCCACCACTGTAATACCATGTAGAATAGATTCTATGCCCTAAGGATCATCTGTGCTCTACCTATTTATCTACCCTCCCCTGTAACCTCTGGATGTGACTGATCTTTTTACCATTTTCATAGTTTCCCCTTTCTAGAATATCATGTAGTTGGAATCATAAATATATAGTCTTTTCAGACTGACTTCTTTTATATAGTAATATGTAGTTAAGGTTTCTTATGTTTTTTCATGGTTTGTTCATTTCTTTTTAGCACTGAATAAT
The DNA here is from genome assembly GCF_023065955.2 of Ursus arctos. Taxonomy (NCBI): domain Eukaryota; kingdom Metazoa; phylum Chordata; class Mammalia; order Carnivora; family Ursidae; genus Ursus; species Ursus arctos. The sequence goes on along the minus strand of NW_026622763.1, from coordinate 24,265,044 downwards.
ACTCCATTGTCTGGACGTACCATAGTTTATCCATTCACCAAGTGAAGGGTATCTTGTTTGCTTCTACATTTTGGTACTTAAGAAAAAAGCTGCTATAAACATTCATGTGCAGGTTTTTGAGTGGATATAAGTTTTCACCTCCTTTGGATAAATACCAAGGAATGCATTTGCTAGATCATATAGTAAGAGTATGCCTAATTTTGTAAGGTATTGCCAAAGTGTCTTCCAGAATTGCTGTATGTACCATTTTGCATTTCCACCAGTAATGAATGAGAATTCTTGTTGCTTCACATTGTCATCAACATTTGGTGTTGTTAGCATTCTGGATTATGGCTATCCTAGTACATGTGTAGTGTTATCTCATTGTTGTTTTAGTTTGAAATTCCCTAATGACATATAATGTTGAAAATATTTTCATATGCCATTTGACATCTGCATATCTTTTTTGGTGAGATATTTTTTCATGTCTTTTTGCCTATTTTTAAAGTAGGTTGTTCATTCTCTTATGTTCAGTTTGAGTTCTTTGTATATTTTAGATAACAACCCTTTATCATATGTGTCTTTTGTAAATATTTTCTCCTGGTTTGTGACTTGTCTTCTCCTTCTCTTGACATTTTCTTTTGTAGAGCAGATATTTTTAATCTTAATGAAGTCCAATTGTACCAAGTATTTCTTTCATGAATCATGCCTTTGGAATTTTTCCCACTACTTTTAAAAATTGTTATTTTTCCTTTTGTCTTATTGTTAATATTGAACCCTGCTTCAGAATATATCCAATATCTGTCCTTTTCTCACCAACTTCATTGACCACAAACTAGTCCAAGCATCACTGACTCAGGTTATTGAAGTTGCTTTCCAATTGACCTGCTTCTACCTTTTCCTCAAACAGTCAAGTTGTTAAAACCACAGAGATCACAACCACTAATATTTCAGCTCAGAATTCTCCAAAGGCTTCTCACCTTATACCTACAAGGCCCTCCAAGATACCATCTCTTTGCAGTCTCATGTCCTATTACTTTTCTCATGCTCTCTTTCATGGTAGTTGGCCTCCTTGTTCTGTGAATACCCCAAAGACTCTCATTTCAGGGCTTGGGCATGTCCTGTTTCTTCTGTCAAGAATGTTCTTCCCAAAGAACTCATAATTTGTCCCTCCTATCTTCAGATCACCTCTAAAAACAGGCTTTTTTGGATCATCCCATTTAGAAAAGTACCCTTTGGAACAATATTTCATAGAACTTGTTTATTCCTAACATAGTATTCATTTGCTTATCTCTTCCATATAGATTATAATCCCCATGGAAACAAATTTTGGTCTCTTAACTGCTATATTTCTAGTATATATCTGGCAGGTGGGAACACTTCTCTGAGATAAGCATCTCATAAATATTCCAAAGCATATTAGTCTTGTTGGGGATGGGAGCATGTTGAGAAAGTTTTGCTAGGTGAATCATAGTTGAAGAGTGGTATCACTCCTATTTGATGCTATTTGATGCTAAACTATTTGATGCTAAAAAAAATTAAATAATTGCTGAATGTCAGGTCCAAATATTATGATAAACTGGTAGATAGCACTGCAGTTTCGAACCAATGTTAGTTGATAAATGTTGCTTTGTAAAGTGCAGGGAGTGGGTTCAGAAGTAAAATCTTGATGATGTGCTCTCTACAGCCTATTTACCTTGAGTTAGAACTAAAGGCTTAAACCTTGTAGACACTGATATCTCTCTAGGAATTTGGCATAAATCCCACTGGTTTTAAGAAAACTTAATGTTGAAACTGAAATGTATTTCTTCTTGACACAACTGACATCCATAATGGGTTCAATCATGGCTAAGTCCAGTTGGCTGAGAATTGCATTGTTATATTTCCAAGTTAGCTTTCAGAGTCCTGGTACTTTGCCAAGAGGCTTTGACATTTGTTGGTTTCTAAAATTAAAAAAAGAAAAAATTAATTATTAGAATTTTTAAGAGAACAAAGCAAAATGGTTTTTTAGCTGGAAATAAAACCATAGGTTCTTGTAGTAATGTAAGATAAAAAATTGTGTGTAAATTGGAACTTCTTTTTAGATGACTGGATTTTTGCTGAGCATTATGCTTTTCATATCATTTGTCTTCATAAATATTTGTTCATTTTTTTTATCTAGCATACTAGATAAGGAAAATAAGCCTTTTAAAAACAAAATCTGTTTAAAGTTTTTCTCATCCTAGTCTTAATTTTCCTCAAGGAGATCAATTTCATTGCTCAAAGATTCCTTTATTCGGTTTTATTCAAATGAATTATTATAAACTATAGATATTTTAAATAAATCAATAGGTATAAGCAAATATTAAGGCTAAAATTACAAAATTCAAATTAGCTAAGATTCCTGATATGTAGAACAGTCTAGTCATGACATGAGTCTAAAGGTGTGCTATTTGAAAACTAGAAACTGGAGATGTTAGAGATTGACCTGAGCTTAAACATTAGTTCAGTGACATTGAGTTTAATACCCTGTTTCCATCTTTTATGCAACATAGTCCAAGGCCATATTTTAAAAATATATAGATCATCCGGAGTGAAACTTTTTTCATGTCTCAGTTATCCATTTCTGATTTGTGAGGATTCATTTGCTGATGCCTTAAAATCAGAAAGGAAACATTTTGAAATACTTTCAAACATATAGTTAGCAATTGAGGATAGTCAGTTTAAATGTAGGCAGTGGTTAACATGCTCTCAGAATTAAGGTGCTCTTTAAAAAATAATCCCCTTTTATGGGCATTATCAAATACAGAACTGATTAAGCAATCAAACTCCGCTCTAGTTTCAGAGCAAAATGTTAGCCATTCTGCCACTCATTCTTTCTTTTATTACACCTCATTATTGTCTCTTTAGATTCTTTCTTTCTGTTCCGAATGATTTCCTACCTTATGGCCATCGAAGGAACATAGTGGAAGGGTAAAGAATTAATTAAAGTTCTAATGGCGCAATTAGTAGTAAGTGTGAACTGTTAAAGCATTTCCTCAGATGTTTTATAGCTTGTGAGACATCATCTTCACCTCAGCCGACGAATACTGACCACCTGTTATCTATTACCATAACATTATACAAGCAGACTGACAGAAAGCAATCTGGTCTCCAGTGATTGGACTGCTGAAGCAATTGACAGGCAGTTTCCACAAAGGTAAACTGTGAAAGCTAAACGAGATGGTAAATAGAAACTCAGGCAGGTGTTTAATGGAGAAATACTATTAAAACAACCCAGAAGTTATAAAATGAATCTATTGTTTATGCATATTTTTATGGTATTCAGTTTGATTCAGTGTTTGAAGACAGTAACTTTAAAACCAATATTCTATGTCTTACAGTTGTAATTACCTGTGTGAACTTATAACTTGAGTTAGAAAGCATATTGCACTTAGTAAAGAAAGTTGTAAAAGAAGTTTGTTGGTGCTAAACTGGTCTTCGTTTAAAATGAAAAAGTGGGTGGTGATGCTTTACACTGCATTTCTCTTAAACTTGATGAAGTAAATAAACTTAAAGAGAAAATAAGTTAACTTAGAAGGGAAAGCATAATTTGGCAGATTTCATTGAATTAAGGCTATTTGTTGCCATAGTGTCCTACAAGATTTCTTCTGGATGCGGAATAACACTGAATTTCTAATATGACTTGTTCAATTATTGATTTGTTGCTTATCTGTTCTCTAGGAAAGTCAGATGAAGATCAGCATGACAGTATTTATAGGCTGCATCTCATCTGTGGGATGTAATCCGTCTTCGTTAAGTTCAGTAAAAGTGATAGATGGCATTTGGCAGGGTAATGATGTGATCACTCTACCAGCGCCTCTTTAAATCATAAGCTGTTGCTTTCTGTTGTGTAGATATTTAATCAGTTATACACCCCATTACTGATTTAATTCAGAATGTCAGTGGCAGTTGAATAATGTGAGTATTTGTATATTAATATCATATTGTATTAATGCTCCCTTCATTTAAGTGTGCCATTCATTTGAAAATCATAAACTGTTGCTTCATGGGTAGAATAAATGTAATCGAGATGTTAGGCACGTCAGTGAAAAAATGTGTTCCTTTATATCTCTGTTTGTATTTTCTTGACTCAATGGATTATTTGATGAAATCAGCACTTGCTATGAGTAGAAAAAAATTATTTTAATGCATACCCTATACATATGAACTTTAATTTTCAGATTACAATAGAGGAATGGAACTTTGAGAAGATAATGCCAGAGCAACACATTTTAATATATAAAGTAGAAAACCCAACAATTCTTTAATGGAGATATACTATTAAAACAATCTCAGAAGTTCATGAACATTACTATTTTTTCTTTTAATTTTATATTAATTTACGCATTTAAGATGCTTTTCATATATAAAAACTCTGGTTCACAATGCTCTAGCTAATTATGGGGGATGAATAATTTAAATAACTACTATTTACATTTCACATTTCTGCTCTCAAATATATTATTCATACCTTACAACGTAGAAATATTTATAATTTAAAAAATCCTTTTTTTAAAGGAAAACTTGGTTGCATCACTATCTTTTAAAGACCTTTACACTAATTTTGTAGGATCTTAATGTTGATTCCAACGCTCAGAATAAACATGTATGGAAAAACTTGAACACATTATTTGGTATAATGATTCTACATAATCAATTGAAAAATTTTATTTTTAATTTATAAGTTCCTTCTGCATTGCCGTAATAGTGATAACATTTATATCTGTAATACTTCCTTCTAACAAATCACAAAATTTACATAGAAATAATCTCATTGAACTTTGTAACATACCTAGAACAGTTAAGGAACTCCTGGTTATTAATGTATTTCATAAATGAGAAACATGGTGATTTGGGGACTCCCTCCTGCTCAGTCAACCAATAATGGTGATTGGATTCAGTCTCTGCTCAGGACCTCAACAGCCCTGAGGTCCCATGGTTTTAAGTGCTACAAACTTTCAGCCATTCCTTTTTATATCTGTCTTTGCTATTTCTGTGATTAATTTATTTCCTGAAAAAATATTATATGGATATATGTATGTGGGTGTATATATACATGTGTACACACATATGTATGTACGTATACATACACGCACATGCATTCATACTCTCAGATTCTAAATCATTATCAGTAAATGCTTGTCAAATGACAAAAACAGTCCATGTTGTGATTATACTAAATTATTCAGTTTCAGATACTTGAGGTAAGATTTATGGGAAGTATAGGAATTAGAGGCCATGAACATAAACTGGTCTTTTATGCCCATTTCCATCAGAATAGCTATTTAGATGTCTTTGGATAATCCTTTTACAAACAGAAAATAATTATGTTCCCATCTGCATCACCGTATCTTTTTTGATTTTCATTGTATTAAGATCTTTAAGCTCCACCCCCTAATTCTAATTGAAAATTATATGACTGCTATTTATTTCAGTTTGAGGAGACTATTTCAACTTCACCTTCCCAGCTCTCTGCCCTTTTGCCAGCACTCCTGAACTCAAACTTATCAAGGAAACAAATCTACAAATCGTTTTGGAAATCAGTTGCTTGGAGAAGTAGAAGGGTTTCCTTTACTTGTTCCTTACATTCTTCTGTTGTGGCTATTAGCAAGTTTTCTGGTGTTTTTAGTTTTTCTGTTTTATTTTTCCAACTTGTTCTGACATGATACAAACAAATAATTTTTCCTTTCTCTTCTAAAGGCATATCTTTATTTCTTACTTATTTTCTCAAATCTAACTGCCTAATGGAGACGTAAAAGATTATTGAATGTTTCAGTTCTATTTCCTGTCATGCAATTCTTTCTATTTTTACTCAAGAACTTTGACATTTTCCATATATATATATTTCATGTTCCATGTATGCTAAGAAATTTTAAAAATCCTATAAAAATTTTTCATTTTCGCATTTTACTATCTCTTTTCTTTGAGAGATTTAATATTTGTGATGAGAATCCTCAACAATTTTAAAAATCTTGCTTTTGAAGTGAGATTTTGGAGGACCAGATGGTTAGTTCAAGGAAACAATAAATACGAATCTGAGGAATACTAAATTTTCAGGGGAGAACGTTTAAATTTTTCATGAAAAATAATTATAATTATTTTCTTGACAATATAATTGTTAGCTCTTATCACTTTATCTGAGTAGAAAGCCTTTTACCTCTTGTCAAACTATGTTTGGTAAGACAGTGTACTGCTGATTGTCTGAATATACTGTTTTATCTGAAATTTTACTTTTTCCTGGATCATTTGAAATGCAAAAAACAAAAAACAAAACAAAAATAAAAACAAACTTGGCATCAGGGAAGAGAAAAAAAAAATCAGAAAAAAGAATTCCCATCATCAATGTCACATCTTACCTCTTCTATTGTGAAAAATAGTCTTTGAGTATACATTGACTTGACTGGATTACATTGACAAATTGATTTTTATTTCCATTGTATTTCTATTTATAAGTAGATTGATTGTTATGTATCCTATTTCTAACTTAGTAAAACTCTCTCCTAAGTTTCTGTTTTGTCATTATCACTTTTTATGTAAAATCCAGATGTCTGTGTGGTACTGTGTGGTACCAGAGTGATGTACAACTTACAATGCTCACATTCTGCCCTTATTGTGGGAGTTTGAGATTAAAAAGGGACAATACTTGGGCAGTCAGACCAAAAGAACAGATAACCAAGCTAATGCTTAATCCATGGAATAAATAAAATAACCTATTAAAATAGTGAAAAGCACATAGTAAGCATTCAATAAATGCTATTAATTAGGTATTTTGTAAGCTTTGGACTTGTCAGTCCCCAAATTGTTAACCTGTGACAATGAGAGTTGGCACGTGCATATTCCCAATATGCTCTTTATAAATTTTAACTATTGTTATTTGAATGAAGTAGGTGGAAGTTAGTGTTGCTACGTCCTTTAATCTTCACTGAGTAATTTAATAGGACAAGACTTTTATTATTATAGAGTATTATTATTATTCAAGACTTTTTTGTTACTGAGTCCCAGATTGGCTTCCGTGGCTCAAAAGGCCAATACTTGAGACTGAGTTTTGATTGGAAAGGAATATGAGCTTTATTCAGGAGGCCCGCCACCGGGGGAGAAGAATGACTCTTGACCAAAGGCCAGCTCTGAGGTTTCTGCCCGGATTTTCAAAGGGTAGTTGAACAATACAGAGAGTGCAGTGGTCTGTAACATTTCTCGATTACATGCAGACTAGATGGTGCCAACTATGTTATCTCAGTACTTTCTGGTTGTGCCAGGGAGTCTGGTTCCTCATTGCTCTGTGGGGCCAGGGAAAGTGTGTAAAATGAGTCTGATTCCTGTTTTATGACTGCAGGAGTGCTCTGTTCTTTCTAGGAAAGAATGCATGATCAATAGATATAGAAAGGAAGGTTAGTTAATCAATCATGTGGGCTAAGGGCATTTGCTAAAGTTTAAAGACTACTAGGTTAGCCAGAGGGACCTAGGCAGCTTCATTTGGATCATTGAATAATGAAAGAAATCAAAGGACAGGACATAGTGTATATGAATTGATAGTATAAATAAAAGAAAATTGTTGGATGTGTTTCATAAACCCTTGAGGATAAAATTTTGGTTCCTAAAAAGTTTAATGTTGCTTGTTAAAATAATTTTCTGCCAACAAACTGTTAAATTAATAGTGAGTTAACAAATTTTTGCAACAATATTATTTCTTAATAATGTATACCTGTATCATTTATAAATGCAGTCTTCAAAAATGAGCATTCAAATTTTGAAACCACATCAAATCAGTCTTCAAATGGGTTGTAACGATGAATTCTTAGGTTTCAGTTTATGCAATCTCCGATACTGATTCCTTGAATAAATTTATAATTTAGAAATGAATAAAATAGATTTAATTCATTTAAATAGGATTAAAGAATAATTTTTAAAGTATAAGCACTGTCAGACTAACAACAATATATTGAACAAAGAGATTATTTTAATTGACAGTGTTGGAGCATAAGAGTTTTTTATGATAGTATTTAAAATTAGATATGCGAGTGACTTTAAGGTCTGTTTCAGTAACTTTTTTTTTTTTTTTTGGAAGTTTAGGATATTTATTTCTGGTTCACGCAATGTCTGAAGAGAGTTGGCTGACTCCACAAGGTAGCCCTCCTCCATGCTGTGACTCAGCAATGTAGACTGCTCCCAGTTCTCTATACCATATCAGGTGGCTTCCAAGATCATCCCGGCAGGGGCAAGAGGAATTATAGAGAATTTACGCTGTTCTTCTCTGCTTTAACTTAGAAATGATAAATACCTCTTCCATTTATCACCTATTTGCCAGAATTGACTAAGTTACAAGCAGCTGGGAAAGAAAGAGGGCAAAAGGATGTTTCTAGAGCAACAGGTGGCCACATTAATATTTGAAAGAAGAAAATAGAATCAGAGAAGAGTAGTATTAAACATGAGAAAAAATACAATATAATACAGAAGTAACCCATTCTTAAGTAATTCTGTCTCAAACCATTGTTGTACATTGTTTTCCTCCAAAAAGTTTTGTTTTAGTTAGATCAGTGTGTCTGAATATGACAGGATATTATTGACTTTTGATAATATAAAGAAGAAATATTATTCCAAGGAAATGGTATTATTAATGCCTTTATCAAAAAAAAAAATATTTTTTTTAAAGTAGGCTCCACACCTAGCATGGAGCCCAACACAGGGCCTGAACTCACGACCCTGAGTTCAAGACCTAAGCTGAGATTAAGAGTCGGTCATTTAACCAACTGAGCCACCCAGTTGCCCCATGCCTTTATCAATTTAATTTTGTGATGAGTGATTTTTAAAGCAATAATTTGGTAATTTTTAGTAGATTTCTTAGTAAGGAAGAAGTTTAAAAATCAGATATTCTCCAGGACACCTGGGTGGCTCAGTTAGTTAAGTGGCTGACCCTTCATTTCATCTCAGGTCACGATTTCAGGGTCCTGGGATCAAGCCCCAAGTCAGACCCTGCTCTCAGCAGGGAGTCTGCTTGCAGATTTTCTCTCTCCCTCTACCCCTCCCTCTGCTCTCTCTCTCTAAAATAAATAAATAAATCTTTTTAAAAAATCAGATATTCTCCATCCCCACTTAATTGCTCTATTTTTAAATTAAAAACTAATTTTTGAGCATTTTATTGGAGAATTCAACAAACATGAGAAATACTGCCTATCAACACGAGGTTCTGGACATACGGAGAGAATATACAGCCTATTTCTGTATTCTAAGTGGTCAACCCCAGAAAGATAGTGCTTGTGCATATAACTAAGGGATCTTTGAGGAGCTTGAAACATGCTTTGGAAGTAGACATAAAAGTTATTATGATGCAGTTTAATAAGTATAAAAATAGAAGCATAGAGTATGTGGAGAAGTGGGAAGAGACGAGATAAGCGACAATATAAGAAAGGCATCTTGAGAAGACATTCTTTCTCTTTTGAAAAAGATTTTATTAATTTATTTGAGAGAGAGCATGAATGGGGGTAGGGGCAGAGGGACAAGCAGACTCCCCTCTGAGTGCAGAGTCCAATATGAGCCTTGACAGCAGGGTTTGGAGGGGCCCGATCCCAGGACCATGGGATCACGACCCAAGCGGAAGTCAGAAGCTTAACCCACTGAGCCACCCAGGCACCCCTCTGAGGACATTCTTTCAATGTAAATGAGTATTTCAATGATTGAAGGAGTAGGAGAAGAGCATTGTGATATTTTATTTTAATTTGATAGCTAAGGAGAAAGTTTCTGCAAAAAAAATATGTTTGTGGCGTCTTTTCTAAAGTTCATTTTTTTAAAGATTTTATTTATTTGAGAGAGAGAGAGATCATGAGCAGGGGGATGGGTAGAGGCAGAAGCAGACTCCCCACTGAGCAGGGAGCCCAACTCGGGGCTCAATCCCAGGGCCCTGGGATCATGACCTGAGCCAAAGGCAGACACTTAACCAACTGAGCCACGCAGGTGCCCTTTTTTGAGTGTATTTAATCTAGATGGTAAGAAAACATGATCTAAATCTACAATTCAGATATACTAAGCTTCCCATGTGCAGATTTAGACTCTTGCCCTACATCCTCCTTGAGGCCTATCACCAGAAAGCTTTCCAGTCAACAAACCTAAATAATAAATGGGTATTATATGGGAAATTTCACAGAAAGATGCTAACAGGTTTTCACTGAACCCCACACACCATTCCCAATTAGATCTCAGTGTTTCCTTGCTCAAATTTCTCTCTCCAGCTATTACCTCATAACTTTCCATTTCCAGTAATAATTTCTATCCTTTTTCTTTGCAAAATTTGGCCACAGAGAATTAAACCTTTGTTCCACAATCCCCATCATCTGGAATAGCCTTTCTCTATTTTCCTGTTTCATAACTAGCTATTGTAAAAAAAAAAAAAAAAAAAAAAAATCACTTCTATTCAGTCTTTACTTCCTATGTCTCTCTTTCTTTTTTGAAAAATTTAACATTTTCTAATTGCTTTATTTTCTAGTAGTCCCACCCCTTTCCACCTGAAAGATCATCAAATATTTACATTATCAACCCACAAGTAATAGTACTAAGACTGAAAGACATAGTTCAAATGGTTGAGCTTATTTCAAGGGATGGGGAATAAATAATCTGAAGACCAACTCATATAATAAGGAGAGAATTCTATTTTCAGATGTAGATTGTGTTGTCTTAGAGTTCAGAAACCCACTCCTATAACAATTGTCATTTCTTCTATTCTACTTGTGGAAAATGGGGATGATAATTTATCCAACAAAGCATTAGTGTTGCTAAGCATAATTGGCTGTAGCCTTGTGTAGAACAATGCAATAGTAGTAATAATAATAATAATAATAATAATAATGCTGACTTATATTAAGCTCTTTGTATTAGGCATTCTTTTTAAAACTTTACATATGTTAACTCATGTAATCATCCCAAATGCCTTATGAATTTGGTACTGTTATTATTCCTACATTACAAATAAGGAAATGAAAATAGAGTAAAGTTAAATGAATTGCCCATGGTTGTATAGCTGGTAAGTGATAGTGCAGGGATTCAAAGCCATTATCTCAATCCAGAGTTTGTGCTCTTACTTATTATTGTACATGTATCTCTAATATATTAGATCGTGTTGCTTTTTCTGTGTCTGGAACTTTGTTCAGTGTTGGGGATAAAACTGAGAACAAGCTACTCATGTGTCCTGCTCTTAGATTTTGATGTGGTGACAGACAAAAAGAGCACAAATAGCAAGGGGCAAAGAAAAAGAATACGTAAGCACATAGATGGTATTTAATTCTATGGGAATAGATCAGGGAAGATAGGGGACAGAGTAGAAAAGAAGAGGGCTCTCTAAATGAAACCTTAGATAATACCTATATTTCAGAGGCTGGGTGGAAGGGTTGCCAGCAGAGAATGTTGGGAAGGAAACAACCAGTGAGACAGGAGAAGACAGAAAAGAACACGTCAAACAAGCAAGCAAACAAAGAACAACTCTTGAAAGGATTTTAAAAGGAAGGGAGTCAAGAACTGCTAAGTAACTAGATAAGGTGAAAAAAATGTGCATCGGATTTAGCAATTGAAAAATTGCTGGTTATCTTAAAAAGGGTAGTTTCAATGGAGTTATAAAAGATGTCAGATGATCCAGTTAAATGGGAGGCCTTTATGTTTTAAGAAAGAGCAGAGGAAACAAAAGGACCAATGCCCTTGATAAAGAGCGCAAGTAGTGGACTTCCCTGTTATAAGAAGACATTCATTTCTCTCAAAGGGAGGGGGCAAGATACAATGCAAATGGATCTGTACGTTTGGTGGGAAACTAGGGGTACGTTTCTCATTAATTTTAATATCAATACAAAGTACTTTGGAAATCTTGTACCTAATTTAATTGATTCCACAATTTTATTTTTTCCATCTAGTTTTGTGCTTTTGTCAAAGAATAGTATCTATTTAAAATATTAACAATGTAACACACCATAAGTAAAAAAATTATAAAATGGGAGGATTATTATGACACTGACCCCTTAAGTTTATTTGCTTGATAATGTAAATGAATTTATACTCAAATTGTTAGTGTCTTCATGAAATCTACAATACTTAAACCTTCAGATTCTTTCTATTTTTGAAAGTTTGGTCTCTTAATTTGTTAATCTCTTAAATTTTTCTTGGATTCCTGATAATAAAAGTTCTAAAATCTAAAGGCAAATTAGTATTGAAATTAATAATGTTTATAAAGCATTTCACTTGCCGCTTACTACTGAAAAGATAACCCCTCAAAAGGACATGTTGCTTTATATCTTTGCTTAGTTGTTCTGTACTATTACAAATGACTACTTCATTTTTTTTCCAAAGGGGACAAACCATTATACATGAAAAACTTTTAATTTTTTTTAAATTGTTAAGATGTATTTATTTCAGAGAGAGAGAGCATGCACATGCAAGCGGAGAGAGAGACAGAGGGAGAGAAACTTCAAGCAGACTCCCCGCTGAGTGTGGAGCCTGAGGTGGGGCTCAACGCAGGGCAGGGTTCAATCTCAGGACCCATGAGACCTTGACCTGAACCAAAACCAAGTCAGACACTTAACTGACTGAGCCACCCAGGCGCCCCTACATGAAAAGCTTTTAAAAGGAAAAGGGACTTGGCATCTAAAAATCAAGATAATTTACTATTATTCTTGATTTTCTAAAGCCATTAAAAAATCCTGTTTGTTACTTAAACGTATTTGTTCTAAGTATTATAGTGATTCAGAAAAGAATTATTATTCAATTTTAATTATTTCTATATAGCTTAAAAACATGGACATTGTATCAAGTTACTTACATATGATATGTAAATAAACAAATTTAACATTCGAATATGGAAGTTTAGCTTGCACTGAGTCTCGAGTGTTTAAGACCAATCACCTGATGAAATAGCTTTAAAAAGCCAAGAGCTGGCAGAGCAACAAAAGGACGCCTGGAATAACATTTCCTCCACTCCACTCTACTCCACAGAAATCTATCAATAAGAGGGAGCCAAGAAGCCAAAACAGATAATTTTGCTGTGGATCAGAATGGCATAGAAGGGATGGCATTGATTCAAGTCAGAGTGAAATCAAGGTCTGAAATCACCAAATAAAGGGTTATTTAAAAACAAACAAGCAAATGAAAAATAGGCAAACAGCAGAATCAGGCGAGAGATAATGGTTGTAGAACATGGGAGAATACTGAAGTGAGACTGAATCAGAAGGAACGTGAGGTAGAAAAAGAATGTCTATCAGTAATGTTAGATCAGATATCTGAAGAAGGAAAGGCAGAGCTGAAGAAGGAAAAAGAAGTGGAGTAGGAAGGGGGGGAGGAGAGAAGGAGGCAGAAGAGGAAAAAGGAGAGAGGAGGAGGAGGAAGGAGAAGGAGGAAGAGGAGAAATACATATAGTAATGGCTAAGTAAAGCGCTATGCCTCTGGTGCAGAAGTCAGCATTGTTACTGCTCTTGACTGAATTCAGTTTAAAAGGCCCTAAGATTAGCAGAAGCCAGATGAATGTGCTCTGTCCAATTAATTGTATGTGCATTTGTTATTTAACGTTTATTATTTAACATTTACGTGTGTAATTGACAAATGTACAGCAAATACTTTTCATGAAATTACTAATTTATCACTAAAGAATAGGTCACAAGGTGGATATAATGCTACATTTCTATTAAGGACCATGTATACTTGTACCATTTATTGGTACCCAAAGCCCTCATTTCTATGCCTTTCTCAAGACTGTGTTTTTGAAGTCGTTTCTCATCTTTTCTTCTGCATAAAAAAATGACCACATTTTATGGCCCATTAAAAATAATAGAATAAAACAAAACATAGTAAAGCCTTAATCATTTATAAATTAGTAAGTTACTCTCCGAAGAATATTATTTACAAGAAGTATTTAAGCAATGAACAGGTGAGGGATGGCCTTACACCAAGGGAACACACATCTAATGATGAATCTTAGTTTGGATAAGAAGACCTCCCCTTTATACGATATTAGGAAATTATTGTCTGTTCTGTTTATAAAGGAATTGCTGTTGAGATCATTTTGCATTGTATGAATTGATTGAGGGAAATGCTGAATTTTATCCAGACACCTGGAAATGGGCAGAGACACCTGCTTCTCAAGAATATTTCAGTTGTGACTTTGGCCTGAGGATTTACCACAGTCTCACAAAGGAAATGCGGATGGGTTCCAAGTGACTTACTAATTATATTTCTCAAAGAAAGCCTGTACATAGAAGGTGTCCCAGCCTTTCCCTGGAGGGTGAAGTATGACATACTTGAGTGTTTTAGAAACCTTGGAGTTTATGTTTTTCCTGGAAGCTCTAGGCATTCCAATGTTAGTTTAATCTTACTTGAGTCAGTGCTTATCTCCAGTTACTCCTGAAGGAATGACACAACTATAATTAACCATATGCTCAATTTTTTCATGGCTTATATTTCTTTGCTTCCATTAGTGGTGAAACAAGATAAAGGCAGTTGTTGAGACATGTCTGAATTTATAAAATTTTCAGCTGAGTCTTAAGTTCAGGCAGAAACAAGCATCTTCAAAGGTTTTAAACCTGAAAACACACACACACACACACACACACACACACACGTAAGATTAAGGGGGGGAAAAAAAACACTGTCACCTAAAAGCTTCAAGCTGTTTCAATTTGCTTCAATACTCCCTTAGGGCAAATTGTTCCTTTTTTTTTCTGGCAAACCCAAGTAAATAGTCCTGTTTGTTATGCAATGTAAAGCAAATACTGTCTTCTAACTTGGAAATATTTGAGGTACTCTGGTTCCAGGGAATTAAAACCACTTTGGGGATAATAGTGAATGCTTGTCTTTGTTAAAGATAGACTGCGTGACAGCAAACAAGTTTGCTTTTGGAAAGAAAAAAGTGTTTTAGTAAGTTGGTTAATGAGGACAAAAAAGAGTAATATAAAGCAATTCCCCCTTCAAACTCTTTGAATGGGTTGTGTCTCAAGAGCTATGAAGGCCTGAGATTAAATAGCCACATTCTTGAAAGATAGATTTATTGCAATACTTTAGGCACAAGGAGGGTCAAATTCAGGTGATCAAGCCTGGAGCAGTTGTATAGGTATTCATTGACTGAAACCACATCATTAATGGCTGCTTGGATTGGCATCTTCTCTCCATTATATATCTACTAGTTATTTTTGTACATAATAGGCTATTAATTTTGGTTTATTTATGTGATGCTTGCCATATTACTGAACTCTTAATAGTTTTTCAGCAGATTCTGTTTTCCAGGTATTTAGGCACACAAACTACATCCCCCCCACCCCCAGGCCCTTGTTTAAATCTGTAGACTATCATATAGACTTTGATTTTTTTTTTTCTTTTTTAGTTTTTAGTAAATTAGACTAGTAACAAATTGTTGAGCTTTTTACAAGCTAATGAATATAAGCACATAAAGATTCAGGGCAAAGTGTACAGGTAAAAGCTATTGCTATAGTTTAGATGTGATCAGGGTTGACATTCCAAATATTGGGCAGCCTTTAGTGGGCCGTCCCCAATCTGAATGAATATCAAAGAGCTCAGATTATGCCCGGGCCAGTACCCTCTACTGGCATATATCAGTCTTGGTATGTGACTTGTTAATGGCCTTACATAATCTGAGGAAATAAAAATGAAAGCCTATATCTGAAAGATATTTTAGACAGTCATTTTATTGTATTTCTAATGTGAAAATCAAAAATGTCTTCAAACCAGAAGGTGATAGTCTAATTTATTGTAAGCAATCTGCATTAAAATCTATTAAAATCAGTTCACCAGTTGAATAGTTAGAAAAGGGAAAATAACCCACACAGTTAATCATTTATAAAGCAATTTGGTAAAGTAGACTCAAGAGAAATTAGCAGGTATTTTAATTTCTTAGGTATCCTCACTCGCTAACAATTAAACCACATCCACTTTTGTCCACTGACATTGTATACTATGTCTAGTAACCCTGTGGCTGGACTCATAATAGAAATAGAAGTCCTTATCCAACTAGAACTTAAATTGTACCAATTTATTAATGCTTATTTTCATATTATTTTATACATTTCCTTCAAGAGAGCTCCAGATTTACTTGGATCATCCATAGACCATTTGCCCATTTAAAGTATCTATTAGTATTTTCAGAGTTGTGTAACCACAATGACCATCGATTTGACAATATTTTCCTCACCCCCTCCCCACCCCTAGGAAAAGCTCCTATCAATTAGCAGGTACTTTTTATTCTCCTACCCCATGCTCCCTAACCAGACAACCTCTAATATATTTTATGCCTTTAAAGATTTCATGTGAAGGAAATTATAGAATAAGTGGTCTAATGTGACTGGCTTCTTTCACTTAGTATACTATTTTTGTGGTTCATCCACGTTTCAGCTTATATCAGTACATCATTCTTTTTTATTGCTAAAAAATATTCCATTGTATAGATGTACCACAATTCATTCATCCATTCAGCAGCTGGTTGATATTGGGCTATTTCTGCTTTTGGCTATTATGAATAAACTGCAATGAACATGTGTGTTCATGTTGATATACGTTTTCATTTCTCTTGGGTATGGACCTACCAGTGGAATTGCTTTGTCAAGTGGTAATTATATATTTAAAATTCCGAAAAACTGCCAGACTGTTTTCCAAAGCAGCTGCACTATTTTATATTCCCACCAGCAACGTATGAGTGTTCCACTTGTTTGCTGAAACTTGTTATTATCTTTTTAAATTACAGTCATCATAATGGATGTGAAGCATGATTTTGATTTCCATTTCTGTGATGACTGATAATACCAAACATGTTTTATGTTTTATCAGCCATTTGTATACCCACATTAGTACCTGGGTTGAAAATTGAGCCTGCTTCTCTGTCTTTAGATCCTGCAGACAAAATTAACATGCCTTATACTACTAATATAATTTCAAACAACAAACCTTCTGATACTTCATGCCTTTAGTAAATAAGCCAATGAGTAAGAGAGTAGGATACTTTCAAGAGGAGAGGCCATTATGACACTTTGCAATTATAGCATATCCTTAAAATAAATATTATTTCCTGTTAATTTTGCTACAGGATTTAATCTGTGACTGTTGTTCCAGCCAGATGAATGGCAATGTTTTGTATTCGTAGCTCCCTCTCAAGAACATCTTCGTTGCCTTTCCCATTTTGTAAGCTCTTACCCTGAACACTGTAAAGACAAGAAGGAGCTATTGTCCTTCTTCTGTGGTAATGAGATGAAGGTGTGTTCTCTAAGAAATCCTCTGGGTAGCCGTCAGGGTAGTTGTTGGTGTCAGTGTGCCAGGCTGGTAGGATCAATTTCCTTGTCCATTTCTGTGGAAATTAGAATCCAGGAAATTAACTATAGCCGTGGTTCTGAGTTATTTGCCTGCCTTGTATTTTTTAATGAACTGACCTCCTCTTCTTATTTCTACAAAAACGTGTCAGAACCTCATTCATGCTTAGCCAAACCGAATTCCTAGCTCAAAGGAGGATGGAGGGAAGGGACCTCTCTCACTTTTTTTTAAAAATAAGTACATGGAACGAAGAGGTAGTATTTTTACTTGGTTATGCATCACACTTTCAATATAATTATTTTGCTGAGGTAAAAAGTATGGAGTTGCAAAAATAGCACTTTTATTTATTTATTTATTTATTTATTTATTTTAATTATGCCCATTTTACATTCTTGAGTTCCAAAGGAAGCTTAATTATGTTTAATATTTTAAGGCTAGTTGACCGGATAGATAGGCGTTTTACTTTGATTTTGAAGGTACATAATTATCTGCCAGGACAAATAACTCAAAGTTCTTATTCTACCTGTTTAACTGATTCAGGAAGCTTAATGTTCAAACATAAACACACACACACACACACACACACACACACACACACACACGACCCCACATTGTGTGAAATAATCATAAAAATGATATGAATGTCTTAATGTTATCTCAACTAAGATATTTTTCATGATTTTTAATTTTACATATGTCTTTAATTGGCTATTCATTAATGACAAGTACAATTTATACAGAGAATTCGGTATCTTTTTGAGAAAGTGAATTACTGAAATACTTTAAAATGTAGCACCAGATTATAATTAAGTGTACTGTCAGGTTGTCATTTATTACAAAAATAAGATAAAAGAGATTGTACCTGGACAATGAGGTGTATTATGTACTCTAGTAGACCTGGACCTATGTAAGCCATGGAAAAGGAGAGTCTGCTTCATCTCAGTAGTGATAAAAAAGTATTTTTTCCTGATGGGGCAGGGAAAAGGTGGCCATGAAGAATATCTGTCAAAGACAGTAGAGAGGGAAGATATAGAGTGAGGGTAGATGAATGATTCTGATGTACGTGGATGTTTTCAAACCTACGCCATTTCTCATTCTGTTTGTGCATGTTGAAAGAGCAGAATGCTGCTTACACCACTAATAGAGTTAGCTTCATTTCTAACATGTTTTGAAAGTGCAAAAAGTACAGTGGAATGGTTGATTTTTTAATTAATAATTGAAATACCGGGGCGCCTGGGTGGCACAGCGGTTAAGCGTCTGCCTTCGGCTCAGGGCGTGATCCTGGCGTTTTGGGATCGAGCCCCACATCAGGCTCCTCCGCTATGAGCCTGCTTCTTGCTCTCCCACTCCCCCTGCTTGTGTTCCCTCTCTCGCTGGCTGTCTCTGTCTAATAGAATAAATAAAATCTTTAAAAAAAAAATAATTGAAATACCTTTGACCATTTTCAATATCCCACCTACTCACCACAAGTAAGAATATGGTGTGATTCATATAAAAAGAGTTTAATGGATTTTATTGTGATTGTGTTTAATAATTTTTCCCCATCATCTCTGGCCTGTTTCCATACTAATCAGCCATATTAATTTCTTGTAAATTGTCTTGTTGAATGTGTAAGAGGAGGCCACTCATAGTAAATTACTGGTTATACAATTCACCTGGAGTCAGACAAGTTGAAACTACGGAGTCATTTGTTTGATTCTAGCTTTGTGTAGATTGAGAATTCGTGATAGGGGCTATAAACCCATCTCTAAATGATGGTGGTAAAGAATATAGACTTTTAGAAGCAGATGAACCTGTGTTAAAAATCTTACTTTAACTCTATGTGTCCTGTGATCATGGGTTTCAGTTTCCTTTTTAGGAAAAGAACAATGAAACAAACTTCAGAGTAGCTTTACAGATAAAGTGATGCATACAGAATAGTTAGCACAATTCCTAGCAGAAAGACAGTGCCCAATAAATCATAGCTAATAATTTTGTTGTTAGTGGATCTTTCTCTGTTGTGTGTAGAAAAAAAAAATGACAGAGCTTCGTCACATTAAAGAAATCTAGTTCAAAAGACTTTAATATTGTTTTGCTCTCCCACTAAGTTCTATTGACCATCAAACTAAGTATTTACCCATCTTAAACCTGAAAATAACGCTTTTTATCTACCTAATTTTAGAAGAGCTGAATATTTCCTTTAGGAGATTTTTTGAGAGAAATTCAGTAGAAAAGCTCTGCTTGTTATAATGTTAATTTCTTAGCATGACTGCCGAAGCTATATATATCCTTCCTGAAATTAAACGTGCTAAGAGTAATAACTCTGAGGAAAACAGACAACACAAAGGAAAGACTATAATAATTTAGTTATACTAAAAAAGGACTCAAAGCACCTTTGAAAAATAACACAGCTATCTTGTGTTATCCTAGTAATTGGGAGCACAATTTAAGAAATAATTACTCATGTTTTTCACATTGTCACTTTTATGTACTGGAATCTGTGTACTACCATTTATCTTTTCTGACAACACTTAAAGCTTATGTTAGCTGGTAATTAATTTCATTTTCTTTTACTTTTATACCACATTAGTTGAATAGAATCAAAGAACTTACTACAGTAACTTATTAAAACATTCTCTACCATTGTTTAATAGTTGGAAATGTGGTGTTGGATTTGGCATTTCAATACTGTTATAGTTTTTGATGTATTTACTTTTCCTTGATGTCTTCAGATATAGTATCAAGATAAAATTCATTATGCTTATACCTCAATGGGAACCTCTACATATGACTTTCAAAAGCATCTGTAAATTATTGCACAGTGGCTACTTTTTGAAAATTAATGATTAAGATATGAAAAAAGAGACACCATTTTCTTAAATAAAAATCAGTTGTTTAATTGAGATTTTTTTTCTTGAGGGGGTGGTGAGAAGATTCAGACTTTAATGACATCATTTTGCAAAAACTGCTCTTGTGACAAATAAACCAGTTCATAGCTCAGTTTTGCTGTGTGTAGTCAGCTATCAATTGTAGGCATCAAAATTATTATGTTTTCATTCTGGAGAGTTTGGGAAGAAATGATTGCTAAAATAACTTATAGATATATGAATATAGATGAAATGCCTTTTCTGTTCAGAACTCTGTCTTTTGTAGATAAAAGTGTACATTTGTTCTTTTCTTTCCCCCCTCAGATGTGGGTTCTGTTGAAGGACTTGCTTATCACAGGGCTTGGGATACCCTGTACTGGACCAGCTCCACTACCTCATCCATCACCAGACATACAGTGGACCAGACGCGACCAGGAGCATTTGACAGGGAAGCAGTCATTGCCATGTCAGAGGATGACCACCCACATGTATTAGCCCTGGATGAATGCCAAAAGTAAGAAACAGTGAATTGTTATTTCTTCATTAGAAGTCAAAGATTATCAAAGTTATATTAATTTTTAAAAGAATTAACTTTTAAGACACAGGTGTTCTTTGAAGTTCTCCTTTCCTGATTCATAAAACTATTTTTTAAAAAGAACATTGTAAACATGAGTAATTAGGATCCAGACTTGTGAAATGCTAGGTATCAACTCCATGAAAATTCCAGCAAAAGAAAATTTAAATGATGACAGGGAAAATAGAAACAATACTGCTCTGGAAAAGGTATATGAAGTAAACATTAATGCATAGATGATTAAAATGATAAATCTTAAAAAAAACCCTGTTAACATGTATTGAAAACTAAAAGATGTTTCTATAATCTAATTAAGTAATTTTAACAACTGGGGATCTTTCCAATTGAAATACAGAAAAAAACAACAATAACTCTTTGTGTGCAGCTGTATTTTCAAAAGACTGGACAATAGTCTAAATAGTCCACATGTGTTTGGTGGTTTATTGTGCAGGCATTTATAATAATACTTACAAAGAATTCATGACAAGAAGAAATGCTCAGGCCATGGTATAGAGTGAATAAAAAAACAAAGCAAATTAGAAAAAAACTCATGTTTGGGATGGATGCCATAAGGAAGCAATTGTATGAAAAAAGGAGAACAAAGCTTGGGTTATGTAGAAAAAAGATATTTATGAAGTTCTACTTTCATACAATATTATAAGAATATTTGTTAACTACTGGACAGTCCTTTTGTTCTTAAATTAATCAAATAAACAACAATCAGACAAATCTGGCTTTCACCAAGGAGAAATGGGAGAGCTCTTTTTAGATGTGGCAAAGAAAAAATGAAGAATAAAAAACAATTGTTGGTAAACACTGACCCTAACCACTTGAAAAAAGAAAGGACTATAAATTAGTCAATGTGTGAATAACTAAATCTGGACACTCATATAGAGCTCGAAAAGAGATTAGATGTAATTCAGTTAACACCTTGATCTTATAAATGAAGACTCTGAAGGTTGAGAGAAAGTTGATTCCTCACACAGCTTTGGCGTGTTAGTTGAGATGGACACAGGCCTTCCGACGCCTGGGCAGAGCCAGTTCTGCTCACGCCGCTGACCTATCACAATACAGCTTGTTGTTCAAGCAACTGCATTGATCTTAACTGTTCGGCAGCAGAATCTTAGCACAGTAATAAGTGTTCTGCAGTTAATCAAAGGAATTTCTAAGACAATTTTGAAATAAACATAAGGGAGATAACTGACAATATTATGTATAATTAGTTTTAATCGATAAGTGCTTTATCCTGTATTTACTACAGAGCTAAAGTTACACTTCCATCTTACATCTAGTGAACTGTAAATTAGAATTAAACACACGAAAATGTTTTAATTGAAAAATTACATATAACTAAAATTTAAAGTTTAAAAATATTTTGTTATTATACATACCAATGACACTTTCAAATCACTTTTGAAAATGTATGTCAGTTGGTTAACAGAAATTTTTAAATAAAATCTGAAATTCTAGGTAAAAACTATTTGAGTTCAAAACTTGGTTTAGTTACTATAATTTTAATTACTCAAGTTCTCTGGCTTCCGTTTTCTTATTCATGAAATGAGAGGTGAAATTAAAGGAACACTAATACCTTCAGAAATTCTGTAACTCTAAAACCAATAATTTAGGAAAATATATTATATGCATAAGTTTTAAAATGTTTTAACTAGTTTTCTTTCAAAAGTCACACTGAGTGGATAAAACTACTGTGTAATTTAAGAAAGTGGAATGCCATTTTTCTTTGCAAATTTACTCATTCATAGGACAAAATACTTTTGACACTTGCTCACTAAGAGCACTTTCATGTTCCATAGGATAGATAAAAAGACTATGAAGCATTTTAACAAAGAGCACAGTTGACCCAGCTCTTCTCAATTGGTGAGGGTTATATTTTAAACTAGCAAATAGAAAGATTTTTATTGTGACTTGAATATTGTTAGTAATAAGTGTTTGCATAATACTAAAAAACCACATGTTAAAAATTTTGTTGGTTATAATTCTACATGACCTTTAAATTATTATACATAGGAATGGTATATACAATCTTGCTATAAATAGGAAATATTATTTCAAATAGTTTTTTTTGTCAACATATATTAAGCATATTATTTCAAATATGTAGAATAGCCTGCCTCTCAGCCTCTCCTCTTTCTCCCTTCTTCCTTTCCTCCTTTTTCTTTTCTTCCTTCTTTCCTTCCTTCCTTCCTTCCTTCTTTCCTTCCTTCCTTCTTTCCTTCCTTCCTTCCTTCCTTCCTTCCTTCCTTCCTTCCTTCCTTCCTTCCTTCTTTCCTTCCTTCCTTCCTTCCTTCCTTCCTTCCTTCCTTCCTTCCTTCCTTCCTTCCTTCATTTTTCCTCCCCTCCCTGTTTCCCTCCCTCCCTCCTTCTTTCCTTCCTTCCTTCCCTCCTTTGTTCCATTCTAAGCAGCAGCAACCAGTCTTCAAATAAACTCTTAGGGACAGTCCTATAGATAAAAGAAGAGAAAGGAGAGCTGTTTTGGTAAAAATACGGATTAGAAACTGAAACTCTACAGATTCTCTTTTTCCAGTGACTTGTAAAGGCTTCCCCAAAGAACAGGTTGACAGACACTGGTTTCATCTGTAAGTAACAGAGAACACTTTTAGGGAGTTGAGACAACCTCTGGAATTCCAAAAGCAACATTGTCATTTATTTAAAAAAAAAAAAAATCACACTGCCAAAGAGAGAAGAGAAGAGAAGAGAAGAGAAGAGAAGAGAAGAGAAGAGATTAAAGAAATATAGGCGTTTATTAGTTGTATTTCTCTAAAACATATGCAAAGGAGAATGGAGAATTTAAAAAACAAACCAGGAAAGAGAAGTAGATTGATATTTACTAATTAAAAAAAAGAAATAAAGCTAGGTTAAGAATGATGTCTAAAACAATTATACTCAGTTTGCTGAAACATGATATTAATAAGTTAGAATACATTTGCGACTTATAGAAAATTTAAGATAACTGTTTCTTTCATGATTACAATAAATTCTCACTATCCTTCAAACTGACTCAATTTAGTTTATTTGAGAGAATGTACAAGATAATTGTTTTTCAGAAATATTTCTAGGTTTTATTTAAGAAACTGAGAAAAATATGCATGCATCCATAATAAACATATCTCCACTCATTCCCTAGACTTCCTTAAAGGTCATAGAATATGAGACAAATAATTTTGCTTTTTTTTAAAACAGCTTAACATTGCCACGTTTCCACTGTTTCTGTTGTTAATGAAAATTTTAATTTATTATCACAATTTTCATTTTAATTAGCTTAATGTTTTGGACCAACTGGAATGAACAGCATCCAAGTATTATGAGATCTACCCTGACTGGGAAAAATGCTCAAGTGGTGGTCAGTACAGACATACTCACTCCAAATGGTCTCACTATTGACCACCGTGCAGAGAAGCTGTATTTCTCAGATGGCAGCCTAGGAAAAATTGAAAGATGTGAATATGATGGATCCCAGAGACATGTAAGTTAACTGAGAATTTCTTGATTATAGATTTAAGCAATTATACTTTTAAAAAAATATGCTTTGTACTTGCCTAAAATATGTGTATCAAGGGATTTCAAAATATATAATTGTTTGAACCAATCCAATTGAATATAAAGTAGAAAAGAAAACTGGATAATATTTTGAAAAATTTGTTCAAGTGCATTTGCTACCATAGAGACAGTCTAACTCTTACAAACTTTATTCTGGAGAAATAATAACTGAATTTTTCCTAACTATTAATTGAACTGGAATTGTTAGACTGATTTGCATAAGTTTCATTGTTAGTTATTTATAGTTTTTTAAATGTGAAATGAAATTGATTTGCTGCCCTTGGATAAAAGAACACTGGAAAAGAAGAAAATAATTCTCTGTCTGTGCTTGGGTTCTCAAAACAACTTAAAAAGCTTTGAAGAGAGAAGAATGAAAATTCTTTCAGGGTCATGTGTATTCTCTCTTTTTTCTGGGTTCCAAATAAAATGTTAACGGAGCAGTCTTTATGCTGCGCCTGTACAACCCTTACAGCAGGTATTTAAGGCCTATAGAATAATAAAAGTCCAGTGTCCACCACTTATCCTATGAGAACAGTAGTCCTTGGCAACTGAAAAAGCTCAGAGCTCAGGTGGTTAAGATCTGTGTGGTAACACGACTGGGGAAATCTTTACCCTTGCACTCCCAGCCCAGTGCATGCCAAGAGGACAAAAAAATCCTGAGGCTCTTCACTCCTCCACTGCATTTCCTAAAGGGCCACATGGTAAATATTTGAAGCCTTATGGACCATATTGTCTCTATCACAACTGCAATGACTTATAGTGTTAAAGGCAGACATAGGGAATATGTAAATGAATGGGTATGACAGTATTTCAGTAAAACTGGATTTACAGAAATAGGCAATCAACTAGGAGGCCCTAGTTTCTTAATGCCTAATCTATACCATTAAGCATAATGTTTAATTCAATTGAATATATGGCTATAAATATATTTATATTTATAGATATACACGTATGCATTATGTGTATGTGTGTATAAATATGCATTATATATTTATATATTATAAATATAGACATAGATAATTATCCCTGGGCAACTAATTGTATAGACACATATATGTATAAGTCTATATCTATATATAGAGGTATAGATATGTGTGTGTGTGTGTGAAAGAGAATGACAGAAACAGAGAGAGATAGTTTCTTGAAGAAAGAAGAAATACATAGGTTTACGTTCTAGCACAGATCCCTCATCTTATTATGGAGTGACTACCTTGAGTAGTACTGATACAGTACAGTTGAGTGCTTAAAGAACATGTGAATAATGAGCTAAGACCTGATGAGTTCAGTTTGTGTTAAAGGCAGTAAATGTGATGACAATCTTGGTCTGTCTTTTCCAATTAAAAGGCATGTGAAGTAATAAGCAAAATATAGAATGAACTCACACAACTTAATAGCAAAACAGAAACAAAAAACCTCAAAACAATCTGATTTAAACATGGGCAGAAGAATGGAATAAATATTTTTCCAAGTTTCCAATAAACATGTTTCCAATTCAAACAATATCCATTTTTCCAAAAAAGATATACAGATTGCCAACAGACACATGAAAAGATGTTCAATATTACTCATCAGGGAAACGTAAATCAAAACCACAATGAACGGGGCACCTGGGTGGCTCAGTTGGTTAAGCAGCTGCCTTGGGCTCAGGTCATGATCCCAGGGTCCTAGGATTGAGCCCCACATCGGGCTCCCTGCTCAGCGGGGAGTCTGCTTCTCCCTCTCACCCCCGCCCCCCCGCTCGTGCTCTCTCTCTCTCTATCCCTAAATAAATAAATAAATAAATAAATAAATAAATAAATAAATAAAATTGTAAAAAAAAACACACAATGAGGTATTACCTCTTACCTGTTAGAATGGCTAGTATCAAAAGGATAAGAAATAAGTGTTGGCAAGGATGTAGAGAAAAGGGAACACTGTGCACTAAGGGTGAAAATGTCAATTGGTGCAGCCACTATGGAAAACAGTATGGAGATTCCTCAAAAAATTAAAATCAGAAATACCATATTATCTAGCAATTCCACTTCTGAATATTTAAACCAAGAAAACAAAAATACAAATTTGAAAAGATATATCCACTCCTGTGATGATTGAAGTATTATTTATAATAGATGAGATGTGGAAGCAACCCAAGTGTCCATCAACAGCCAAATGAATAAAGAAAATATAGTATATTTATATAATGGAGTATTATTCAACCATAAAAAGAGTGATATTTTGCCATTTGTGACAATGTGGGTGGACCTTGAGGCATTCTGCTAAGTGAAATAAATCTGAAAAAGACAAATACCTTATGATCTCCCTTATATGTGGAATCATAAAAAACAAACAAGTAAACAAACAAAGCTCACAGATACAGAGAACACATTGGTGGTTACAAGAGGTGGTAGGAGTGAGAGAAATGGGTAAACTTTTTTTTTTCCTTAGCTTAAATAAATTAAATATTTTTTAACAAAATAAAATAATAGTTATTGGATGAAAATTAGCCATTATCAGTAAAAAATAATAGTAAGATAAAAATAAAGGCCAGTCATTTAATCTTCATAAATTTTAGTTTTCTAATATTCAAATTATCTACCTAACTTTCAAGGTTATTATGAGGATACAGTACAAAAGTATGTGCCCAAGAATATAGCAAAGAAACTCTAAATGAAGCTATTGGATAATGCTTTTAAAATGGCAGTCAGGAAAATCATTGTCCTGGATGTGGTATTACTTTCTACTAGGGACTGATACAGAAAATGCTTCCATAGTGCCTTATAACAATTCTTTATCCACTTCAATTTATTTTTTTTTTATATACCTTCTTTGCTTTTACCCCCACAGAATATTCTTATGTATGGTAATTATAGCTACTCTAAGTGGTTCAGTCATCATCTGTACTATAACTTTAAAGATTTCTTTTGACACTTAAAAAATATGTGCCTAGTTAAGATTTCAACTCTCCATTTCTCATCCCTGTCTAAACCAGGATACTTTCTGGCTGGCTATAGTGAACAATATTGTATTGTATATTTGAAGTTGCTGAAAGAGTAGATTTTAAATATTCTCACCAGCACCACCACCACACACACACAAATTCTAACTATGTGAGGTTATGGATTTATTAACTAACCTTATTGTGGTAATCGTTTTGCAATATAAACAATTTCAAATAATCATTTATATATTTTAAGCTTACATATGTTATATGTCAAGTATATTTCAATAAAATTTGGGGAAAAAGATTTCTGTCCTGTAGAGATGCAAATGTTGAGAGGAGAACATTAGTTTAAAGGCTATGGTTTATCCTCACACAGGACACTAACCAATTTTGTCTCAAACTTAGAATTACATATTTACATTCCTCTATTTTATCATAAAAAAAAATCTGATTTGGCCCCAAAGCTGGGAAAGTATTTCAAAATTTATTACATTTTTACATCCATCTAGATTTATTTACCTTTATCTTTATTGTAAAGGAGCAAATGAGTGTTCAGCTCATCTGGTTTTTAATAAATATGCATCTGGATAGTTGGATTATGAAGACATAGGACTATATAATACAACAAATAGTTCAAGGTTATATAATCTCTAGTAGCTTCTACTCCATTTGTCTTTGAAAAAAAAAAAAAAGAAATTCTGTAGAGTTCTGTTTTAACCAACAACGATTTTTTTTTTAATAAAAAGCACACTGAATACCGCAGAGATTTTTCTGTTACCTAAAGACATAGGATAGAGCAAATGTGTTAGCTATTGACTATAAATACAATCAAATCTTGACATAAAACTGTTTTCATTTGTGTCTTCTCTCTGTTTTTTTTAATTGAAGTATAGTGAACATAAAATATTACATTAATTTTAGGTGTACAACATAGTGATACAACATTTATAGACATTACAAAATGATAGACAATTAGTCTAGGTACCATCTGTCACCATATAAAATTATTGCAATATTATTGACTGTATTCCCTATGCTGTACTTTTAATCCCCGTGACTTATTTATTCTAAACTGCAGTTCGTACCTCTTAATCCCCTTCATCTATCTTGCCCATCCCCCAACTCCCTTACCTCCGGCAACTACCAGTTTGCTTCTGTATCTATGAGTCTGTTTTGTTTCATCAGTTTGTTTTGTACTTTTGGTTCCACATGTAAGTGAGATCATACAGTATTTGGCTTTCTCTGAATTATTTCATGTAGCATAATGCCCTCTAAATCCATCTATGTTTTCACAAAAGGCAAGAGTTCGTTCCTTTTATGGCTGAGTTAATATTGCAATATATATATTTTACATGTTCTCTATCCATTCATCTATTGATGGGCACTTGGGTTGCTTACACATCTTGGCTATTGTAAATAATACTTCAATGAATGTATTGATGTGTATATCTTTTCAAATAAGAGTTTTTGGTTTTTTTGGATAAATACCCAAAAGTAGAATTACTGAATTACATGGCATTTCTATTTTTAGTTTTCTAAGAAACTTCCATTCTGTTTTCCACAGTGGCTGCACCAATTTATATTCTCACATCAACAGGTGACCATTCGCATTTCTCCACATGCTTGCCAACACTTGTTATTTCTTGTTTTTTGATACTAGCCATTCTGGCAGGTATAAGCTGACATGTAATTGTGACTTTGATTTACATTTCCCTGATGATTAGTGATGTTGAGCATCTTTTCATGTATGTGTTGGACATCTGTATGTTCTTCAGAAAAATCTCTATTCAGGTCCTCTTGCTCATTTTTAATTGAAATGAATATTTCGTTGAGAATTTGTGCATGTATGTTTATGAAGGAGGATATTAGCCTGTAATTTCCTTTTTTTGCAGTGCCTTTGTCTGGTTTTGGTATCAAGGTAATGCTGGCATTATAGAATAAATTTGGAAGCATATCTTTCTCTTTAACTTTTTGGAATAGTTTGAGAAGAATAGGTATTATCTATTCTTCATATGTTTAGAAAAATTGTTTTTTGGGAGGTTTTTGATTACTGATTCAATTTCATTCCTAGTAATTATTCTGTTCACGTTTTCTTTCTCTCTCTCTTTCTTTCTTTCTTTCTTTCTTTCTTTCTTTCTTTCTTTCTTTCTTTCTTTCTTTCTTCTTTCTTCTTCCTCCTTCCTTCCTTCCTTCCTCCCTTCCTTCCTTCCTTCCTTCCTTTCTTTCTTTCTTTCTTTCTTTCTTTCTTTCTTTCTTTCTTTCTTGATTCAATCTTGGAAGAGTTACATTTCTAGAACTTTATCCTTTTCTTCTAGGTTGTCCAGTTTGTTGGCGTACAACTGTTCCTAGAAGTCTCTTATAACCCTTTGTATTTCTTTTTGTTTTTTTAAGATTGTATTTATTCATTTGACAGAGAGAAAGAGGGAGTTGGCGTACAACTGTTCCTAGAAGTCTCTTATAACCCTTTGTATTTCTTTTTGTTTTTTTAAGATTGTATTTATTCATTTGACAGAGAGAAAGAGGGAGAGAAAGAGGGAGAGGCAGAGGGGCAGGGAGAGGGAGAGGGAGTAGTAGGCTCCCTGATGAGCAGAAGACCAATGCAGGGCTTGATCCCAGGACCCCTGGATCATGACCTAAGCCCAAGGCAGATGCTTAACTGACTGAGCCACCCAGGTGCCCTGAATCCTTTGTATTTCTATGTTGTCAGTTGTAACTTCTACTCTTTGCTTTCAGATTTTATATTTTTGGGTCCTCTCTTGTTTTTTTTCTTAAATTTGGCTAAAGTCTATCAATTTTGTTTATCCTTTTAAAGAACCTTATTTTAGTTTTATTGATCTTTTCTAATTTTTTTTGTCTTTATATTTCATTTATTTCTCCTCTGATCTTTATTATTTCCTTTTACTAACTTGGGGCTATGTTTGTTCTTTCTTTTCTTTCTATGAGGTGTAAGATTAGATTGTTTTTTGAGGTTTTTCTTGTTTCTTGAGGTAGGGTTGTATCACTATAAACTTCCCTCTTAGAACTTCTTTTGTTGGGTTCCATGGATTTTAGAGTATTGTGTGTCCAATTTTATTTTTCCCCATGTATTTTTTTTATATCCTTTTTGATTTCTTCATTGACTCACTTGGTGTTTAGTAGCATGTTGCTTAATATCTACATTTTTGTGATTTTTACAGTTTTCCTCTTGTAACTGATTTCTCGTTTCATACTGTTGTGATAGGGAAAAATACTTCTTCTTAAACTTATTGAGACTTGTTTTGTAGCCTAACACGTAACCTATCCTAGACAGTGTTCCATGTGCACTTGAAAACAGTGTCTTCATCAGTTTTTGGATGGAATGTTCTTCATGTCCATCTAGTCTAATGTGTACTTTAAGGCCGATGTTTCCTTATTGATTTTCTGTCTGGATGATCTATTCATTGATGTATTGGGGGTGTTATAGTCTCCTACTATGTTTGTATTACTATCAGTTTCTCCCTTTATATCCATTAATATTTGCTCTATATATTTAGGTACTCTAATGTTGGGTGCATAGATATTTACAATTGGTATATTCTCTTGTTGAATTGAGCCCTTTATCATTATGTCATGCCCTCTTTGTCTCTTGTTATAGTCTGTTTTAAAATCTGTTTTTTGTTTGTTTGTTTGTTTGTTCGTTGATGTAAGTATTGCTGCTGCAGATTTCTTTTTGCTTCCATTTGCACAGAATATCTCTTTCCATCCCTTTACTTTCAATCTATATGCCTGTAGGTTTGAAGTGACTGTCTTGTAGAGACATGGAACTTTTCTTTTTTAATTTATTCAGCTTTGTCTTTTGGAAGGCAGCTATGCTCACCACTATACCACCAATGCCACCTATGTCTTTTGATTGGATCATTTAGTATATTTTCATTTACAGTAATTACTGATAGGTAGGTATATTGCCAGTTTGTTAATTGTTTTTAAGCTGTTTTCTAAAGTTCTTTCTGCTCTTTTCTTCTTCTCCTGCTCTCTTCTGTTGTGATTGACAACTTTCTTTAGTGTCATGTTTGGATTACTTTCTCTTTATTTTTCATGTAATTATTTAGTTTCTTCATTTCTGGTTACAATGGAGTTCATATATTTTGAAATATTTAAATACATAATATATATTTTCTTACAAATATTTATAAATTTTAAATTGAATGTATATTTATAAATATTTAAAAATATTATTTATATATTTATAAAATAGATATGTAAATAAATAAATAAATAATATATATATATATATATATAATCAGTCTACTTCAAGTTGGTGGTCACTTAAGTTCAGACATGTTCTAAAAGCAATAGTTTTACTCTCCAACCATGTTTTATCCTTTCGAGCTCATACCTTACATTTTTAAATTTTGTGTATTCTTTAATTGTTGATACAGTTGATTTTTTTCCTTTTGTCATTTATCTTTCATACTAGCTTTGTAAGTGGTTGATCTACTACTTTTATTATATGTTTGCTTTTACTAAGAGGTTTTTATTTTCTTTTATAATTTTCTTACTTCTAGTTGTGGCCATTTCTTTTCTGTTTGAAGAAATCCCTTTGATATTTTATGTAAGGCCAATTTAGTTGTGATCAACTCTGTTAACTTTGTCTGAGAAACTCTTTATCTCTCCTTCAATTCTGAATTAAAATCTTGCCAGGTAGAGTATTTTTGGTTGTAATTTTTTTCTTTCAGCACTTTGAATATATTGAGCCACTCTGGCCTGCAAATTTTCTGCTGAAAAATTAGCTGATAGTCTCATGAGGGTTCCCTTGTATATAACTAGTTGCTCTTGTCTTCCTGCTTTTAAGATTCTCCATTTTTAAATTTTGACATTTTAATTATAATGTGTCTGGGTATAGATTTTTGGGGGTTCATTTTGCTGGAAATTCTCTTTGATTCCTGAACCCAGAAGTCTGTTTCCTTCCCCACATTAGGGAAGTTTTAGCTATTATTTCTTCAAATAAGTTTTCTGCCCCTTTCTTTCTTTTTTCTCCTTCTGAGACCCCTATAAATGCACTTAATGTTGTTACAGAGATCTCTTAAACTATCTTCATGTTTTAATTATTATTATTATTTTTATTTGGGCTGTTCAGCCTGGGTGATTTCACTACCCTCTTTCC
Source organism: Ursus arctos (assembly GCF_023065955.2). Classification (NCBI taxonomy): domain Eukaryota; kingdom Metazoa; phylum Chordata; class Mammalia; order Carnivora; family Ursidae; genus Ursus; species Ursus arctos. The sequence goes on along the minus strand of NW_026622763.1, from coordinate 24,232,753 downwards.
CAGATTAGTGATCTGTTCTTATGCATCATCTAATCTGCTATTGATTTCTTCTAGCATATTTTTTTCAATTTCAGTTATTGTATTTGTGGGTTCCAGAAGATCAGCACCCCCTGGTCACCAGAACCAGGTGTTCCAGTTGTGGCCCCTGTGTGCGCTTCTGTTGTGGCTGAACTGAGACTGTTGTGGGCATACTCGTGGGTGGGGTTGTCTCCTGCGCCCCACATCCTGGGGTCGGAGCTACTTGGGCATGGTACCAGTCCAGGCTGAGGCCACCTGCAGGATGCAACAGGTGGGAGCTTCCTTGAAGGGGTGCTCATTCTGGCCAGTGCTACCTGCTGGATGTAGCAGTGTGGGAGTGGCATTGGGGTGTGCTCATCCAGCTGAGACCGCTCACTAAATGTGGTAGAGTGGGAGCCACTTTGCAGGTAGGGAGTGTGCTGACTTGGCCCTTTGTCTTTCTGTTTTAATGCAAATTAGGTGGAACCAGGATTTAGATGACTCAGAATCTTCCTCAGGACATCTATCTTAGTTTCACAAAAATTATTATAATAAAGAACCTCAAAAAAAAAAAAAAAAACTCAAAACTTCAGGCCAATGCAAAAATGTTTAACAGCTTATTTACAAAATTGTCCCATCCTCTACTTCCTTCCCAAAGCCATAAAAGCTCCGAATAATATTACTCCCCCATAATCCCTCCTTAATGACAGAGTGATTATCTTTCAAGATAATGATTTTTCAGGTCTGTGTCACAGATTCCATACTTGAAGATAAATTGAACAATGTCTTCTTTTAATGTAATAAGTAGAAGAAGGCTGATCTCTGTGAGTGGGTAGATTTTTCTTTCTTTTCTTTTCTTTTCTTTTTTTTTCCTGAAAGGCTGTGTAACAGAGTGGTGAGTTCCAAGGCAAATTGAGATGCTAGCACCTAACTCATAACTCTAGTCCTAAAGGCTTCATTTATAAAAGAGCCCTCTGTGTATGAACTTAAGGTCTACAGAATAAGAAAAGATTGGAGATACATTAATAATTGTAATTCTGTTTTGAATGTAAGATATGACCTCAAAATATTAAGAATTGTAATTGAAATGTCAACATTTCTTTTGGCATCGTTAGCCATCTTTGAATGAGCTTATATTTTGTCTCCTTAACTAGATTTGAGGACAGAGTTCATCTTTTCTACATCTTAGAATTCACAGTTACTTCTGTTTTCACAAAATTAGAGAACATTATTTGTGTTGATTTTAGCTGTTATTTCTTTTTATACCTAATAATGAACCCATGAACACTCCCCACCTCAACATCTCTGTGAGAAGATTGTTTATGCACACCTTGAATATTTTCATTTTTTATTTCACTGGATGTACTTGATAACTTATTTTAGTTTTATTTTAGCATTTTTTTTCTTTTTTGAGGCAAAATTTATTTATGAATTTGGTTTTTAGGTCTCAATTTAGGCTTCTGAAATAAACTTGAACAACCAGCTTTTTTTCTCTTTCTCTGACAGTGTTTCAAATACTTAGTGAGAATTGTCATTTTCAAGAGAGACATTACCACTTTGATTGAGTTAATTTACTTTGTACAGTACTTTTGCATACAAAAGACATGATGCAAGTTTCCAAGCAGTTAAGGAAACAGTTAGGATCTGACCTTCCTATAGGTGTCACATGGATTTAGGAATAGACTTAACTTTTACAAAAAGGGGTTCTCTATCCTTTTATTTATTTTAATAACGGTATAGTCTAAGGAAATTGCTTGGTTAGATGGCCCTCTGTGGTGACCTGACCATTATAATTTGAAATGCAAAGAAAACACTGAAATATTTTTTTCATGGGTAGCTATAACCCATCCTTCAAAAATATATAAGACTCAATTTTTATTACCTTCAATCTTTATGTTCTATTTCTTTATCATTCTCATTGGATAAAGGCATGTGTATGGGTCCGAAGTTACCTTATTATTTTGCCAATTATCGGAATTCTGTGTTTGCTATGCCATAGTGTTCATGGTCAGTGCCATGGAATTACCACTCATTTCTATATATTAACCACTGTCTCTTGTGTTTCAATCATTATTTTGTAAACAGAATATGAGTTATTTGTTCTTGAATGCCATTTTTTAATTTGAGTTAAATTTCTGGATACCTATTATACTTTTAGGCTTATTTTCATGATTAATTATGTGTTTTTATAATCTATTACAAAGATAACCATAAAACTATGAGACTGGGAGTATAAGGGAGAGGTAGGTCATCTCCTATTATCTTTAGGAAAAGTTAAAAATCAATCTAGCTTAAGTTTAGAGATGTAATAATAAGATATTTATCTTGGAACAAAAGAAATTATATTTATTCTGAAAAAAAATTCTAGGGGTATATATCGTAATGCTATAGAAGTCCTAGAAAACTCTAAAAATGCTTGTGTTACATGATAACTGTTGAAAAAGCAGAATGATTTTTCTGATATCCTATCCACTTAGGATTTTTGCTTTTCCCACTTATATCTTTTTAACTAACTTATATGTAAAAAAGTGTGACCCATATTAATTCTTAATTTGGAATGTGCCTGTACAATTGAGTAGAAGCCCTAGAAATCAAAGGATAGCTTTTAGGCCAGATTTCTTTTTAGATCCTCACAGAAGCTAAGTGTTCCTTATCTGAAAAATTCCTGTGTAGCTAGTTGAGTTCATTCTAATCTTCTTTTGATCGGTCTGTGTCAGGCCCTTTTGTGTGTGTGTGTGTGTGTGTGTGTGCGTGTATGTTTTCCTATTATCTTCATTCTTCCTCCTATTTTGTTCCCCTTGGGCAACCATACTAATGTAATTGATATATTTCCTTAGAATTTGTATATAGTTTTTATAAACAGGTCAGCAAACCAACATAATGAATTTTATTTTTTGTATTTTGGCATGCATTGTAAAAGGCACTGCAGAAATGTGTGACAGGGAAAAACCATAGGATTTTAAAAAATCATATTTAGGAAGTAGAAAATAAAGTTAAGAAGGTTTAAAGATTCTATGAAAGACTTAGCTGCTGACCATGAAATATAAAAAGAGAAAAAAATATTGTTCAACTTATAAAGTCAGAAAGGGCTGAGACAACGCAAAATTATTGAATGGCCAGAGAAATAATAATTTCAGAAAAGATCATTTACTTTACATGGTTGTGTGTACGTTTTTTTTGATTGTTTGTTTGTTAATTTTGGGTGAAACAGATGACAGTAGAGAAGAAATGCAGTAGAGAGAAAAAGAGGGAGGGAGAAAAAGAAAGAGAGAGAGAGAGAGATCAAATATTCCCAGGGGAGCAGATTGATTGGAAAGAAGTTTGATGTTACAGTTTGAATTACTTCAGAGTGTATCTTCTTTAATGAGTAGGAAGTAACCTATATGTAGTTAATTGATAAATTTGGAGAGATTCTTATAAATCTGGATATTATGAGCCCACAAATTGAGTACATTGCCATGGTTCTCCCAAAGTGTGTTTGAGGAATTTGTCTTCTCTTGATTATCCATAGGAATTAAACTGTGGCCATGCACATTTTTGAAACTATCGTTTAAACAAAATCTAATAGACTTATTTATTGTGTCGTACCTTAAAGCTTTTAATATGCTCATGCACATTATAATTAAATGAGAAATATAGCATAGAGTAGTGTTGTGATAAGAACTTTTTTTTTTAAGATGGTATTCCATGGGTTTAAGTGTTGTAGAAATTTGCAAAATACTGCTATACTACTTACAAATCAGTACTTTAACAAGGGAAAGTTATGTAATCCATTACTAATCAGTAGATCAGGGAAACAAATCCTTTCAAAAATCAAAAATTTATCAGAAAAAGAAGATATGCTTTTAAACATACATTTTACCTTTTCTAATTTAGTTATCTATTAATATTTAGCTTAACAAATCCATTCATAGGTTTAATTTCTTCTATCAAACTCAGGTTTTAATATTCAATTTTATCTTAGGGTGAGGTCATAATAAAATAGATGCACACATGGTTTAAATATGACTTGTACCAATAAAAATGTAATAATTTCTTGGGTTTTTCTAATTTTAAATACCATATTAACTTGTGTGGTGGTTCTACCTACATATTTATTGAAAAAAGCATTCTCTGCTCAACAATATTTAATTTAATCTTCCTGGCTGATCAGTTATTATAACCCCCCCAGAAGGAAAAAAAAGAAAGGAAAAGGAAAAAAACAGACAATAATTTCATTCAGTCTGATTTTGTTTCTGTTCTGTATCTGTCATTTTTGTTGCTCCAGTAGCTGAAACAATAACTAATACTGACAGGGGCTAAGACAGGGTGATTATAGCCTTTCTCCCCGCAGTTACACTGTAAGTGTTAATCATTTCTTGGAAGGTATCAGCTACCTGAGTGCCACAAAACTTTCCGATTTCCTAGAAATTGCACTTGCTGTTGTTCTTATTTTTGACACTTTAGAAACTTTATGCAAAGTTTTTTTTTTGTTTGTTTGTTTGTTTGTTTGTTTGTTTGTTTTGTTTTCCAGAGTATATTCCCAGACAAAAATACTAAGTCCTAAGATTTATCTTTAGAATGAGAAGGATGTGGGATAATCTTCCTCCTAGACAAACACACTCTGATGATATGAACTCTCTTGAGTAAAAATAGGAAAACAAGTTGTAAAAAACACTAGTCAATTATAAGTAATATCAATCACAAGGATGTTAGATACTTTACTTTTTTATAGCACCAAATATTTCTTTTCTACTTATAGGATCAGTAATTTCATTCCATTAATGAATAAAGACATCTATCATCTTTCCTTTTCTTTGCTCTGCTTTGCTTTTTTCTTTTCTTTTTTCTTTTCTTTTTTTCTTTCTTTCTTTCTTTCTTTCTTTCTTTCTTTCTTTCTTTCTTTTTCTTTCTCTTTCCTTCCTTCCTTCCTTCCTTCCTTCCTTCCTTCCTTCCTTCCTTTTTTCTTTCAAATCTGTACTTATGTCTATGATATCTACTCTTTTTGAAATATCATTTTAATGATAGTATGAAATTTATAGAGGACTGGACTCTGAAACTTATAAAATAGGTTTTAATGCCTAGAAAGGTGAATTATCTGGCAACATAAGTTTGAATTACTTAGCCAAGTCAAAATCATATCCTATAAAAAAATAGGTATTGTGATTTCAATTTTTAAAAGATGTAAAATATTTGGATTTTAAAAATTTAATTTTTGATTTAAAGTCAACATCAGAATGAACAGTCACTATAAGTTTTAGTGAATTTTCCACCATTAACTGGGACAATCTGTAGACTTGGAAACTACGGCCCAAAAAAGCAACATTAATTTCTAATGTTTCCGATTGTGGTATCTAATGCTAATTAGTAAAGTTTCCAACTATCTATTGGAGTCAACGTCCTTTTTTTTTTTTATTAAAAAAATGTTCTGTAACATTCCCATTCTTATTGTGAAATGAAATCTTGCTTTTTGCCTATCTTTATAGGTAACTTTTCTAAGCTCAATTTAATACCTGAGTTATAATATAAAATACACATATGAAGTAATTTATAATAAAAGAGGACATAGTTCAATATGTAAATGTACAAACTAAGGGAGAAAATGTAAAGAAGTGATCAGATGTTCTTTAAAATTGGGAATAAATTCTTGATAATTATCTAAACACAATGAAGTGAAGTCATCCTTCAATTTGTGTAGAAGTTGCATTCCTTGAAAAATAATAAGCATATAGGAAAGGGGTCTGTAAAAAATACTTTTTATACATGCAAAATGGAGTTAGAGTCTAGATTTTCATAATTGTAAATAGGTTTTCACCTTTGTAAAAAAAATCTTGTAAGACATTTGAAACTTGGCTGAGTCTCACTTCATTGTACACCATTGCCCTCTATGTCACGGTACAACCAGATTCCTGGTCCCTGACCACTGAATTTTCTAGTCAATGCCTCCCACCTCTCTACCCAACTCCCATCCCACAGTCAAGTGAAATCACAACCAGTACTTTCCAAAACTCCCAGAAGGGATGGAACTGCTTCCATTGAGAGCCACTAAGATGAGGAATTTGTTTTAAAATGAGATATGAAGAAAGGTTTCCTGGCAGGAAATTATCTTTCTGTTTTATCTAGAATGCCTCAAACACATGGGATTCTGTACCTATGAACAGCTATATGGACCGTAGACAAAAAATAGAATGACTGTTTGTTACCAGAAGCATTCTGGGAGCTTAAATTCCAACAGATTAACCAATGGAATATATGGAACTGACGGTATCTGTTGCCTGTTACATAACAGGAATTGCAGTCAAATATATTACAAATAAGCCCATTGACTAGTGAATCCTAAAGGACTACTGGAAACTTAGGTGTTTTATTGTCTTCGGCATGTCTCTGAATTCAAGAAATACAATTTAATATCCAGATTATTATCTCAATATTGGCTTTCATATATTTTAAGTGTCCTTGGAAATGAAGAGTTATTCAAATTATAATCTGAATTTAATAAATTTCTATTAACTTTCTAATCTTTAAGAATAGTGAGTGACTAAACAGAAATGTGATAAAATAGGAAGAATAAGACAATAGAATTCTGTTACTCCATTAAAATGATGACATAAAATGTATATTAATTCCATGGGGAGATTTATTATATATTAATGGAAAAAATAGAGAGAAATGAATACACTGTCACCCAGACTAGATCTCTTGAGATCTTCCTGGTTCTTGATATGATGAGCGATTCTCCATTGAACATGTACGTTGTTTTATTGTATGAAATTTTGTATCTTATTTAAGCTTTCTGTTTTAACTGGCTTTCCCTGATATTACTATGGGAGAGGAAAGTGAGGTCTTGCTTTGTTACTGCCAGGTGGAGATAGAAGCTAAGGTTCCCCACTTAGACTCTATTGGCACCTGAGGCATGATTGTTTGTTTGTCTTCTTTACTCCTGGACAGGGATGGTGGGAGTTACATCTTCCCAGCTGGTCTCCACTGTCAGCACTGTGGATTAATTTCATTATTCCTGGATGATGCTAAAAGTCCTGATTCTCCACTAGGCTTCTTCAGACACTACTCTAGTAGAAAGGGGGAGGGCACTCACTACTGCCAGGTAGTGGGTCCAAGTCCAGGTTCCCCACTTGACCTTCACTGGTGTGAGTGTGTGTGGGTCACAGTGTTTTATGTGGTGTTTGGCTAAAATAGTGCCTTGCTAGTTAGAATCTTTTCTGTCTTTTGCCTAGAGAGAGCAGGCTTTTGTTGTTGTTGTTTGTGCATATTGGCATTTCTGAGTTGCCAGAACTGAGTTACTCAGTTCTAAGTCTGGGATATATGAGGCAAAAATAAGGCCCAGGGAACTCACCACCATGTTGTTCCTCAGTCCCAAGTTCCCTAGCTGGGCTGCCTTCTTCTCTCCACCTTTCAGTCATCTTGAATTTGTTTTATATACAATTTCCAGGATTTTTAGTTGTACTTAGTGAGAAGAATTGACTATGTCTACTGCATCTTCCCAGAAGCAAAAGTCAGTGTGCTTATAGATTTTTAAAGATTCAAAATAGAGAAAAAGAAATGCCTTATGTTTATTGTTTTATAAAATCTTTTTAAAGATATAAGCTGTGTTCCACAAATCTCTAAAACAACAGAATGTCTGTGCATTGCCAGGTGATTTAAATGGGATAAGATTTATTAAAGCATCCATGATATGGCATAATTTATCAGAGCCCACAGATATTGAAACACTGGTTCCCCACAAGACATAAAGGATGTGGAAATGAAGATGGTGGATTGTGCTGTCTGCAATTTATCATCTGTAACCATGATGGATACATGTTATCACAGAAAGAATACAATGAAGTTTATATGATGAAATGACATTGCCAAACACCAGTGTCTGAATAAGAATAAGAAAGGAATGAAAAGAAGTCTGAAACTGTTGTTAGATGAAATTGTTTTAATTCTTGACTCTGGTCCTAAAGAGATATTTGATATTTAGCAAGTAACTTAATCTTTTGACTCACAGTTTCTACACTTTAAACTAGGTATAAAATTTTCTTCCAGCACTTTTTGTGACTTTGCCATTGATCTCGTGGAACTCAAATAGGTGAGCCTTTGGACACATCTTTTTACATATTAATATGTATAATAAGATGATGCCACACATCTTGATTATTTTTTCTCACGGAGGTAGTCTTAGCAGCAAAATAAAACATATCACCTTTCACAAAGTAGTATGATGTGGCAGAAATGAATAAGTTCAGATAGATATTGATCTAAAACGTGAATCCTTGACATATTGTTTAATATAGTTGGGACATTTTCTTAATCTTTCTATGCCTTAGTTTCTTTTGTAAAATAGAACTAATAGTTTTTGCCTCATAGGGCGTATTTTGAAGAGTTAAAAGTGTTATATGCAACTTGGTACCTGACAGTTGTAAACAAAAAAAAAAAAAAAAAAAAATTAAAATGTTCTGACTGTATTCACTACATACGTATACATTTGTTTGAACATGAATTATATCAGTTAGATTAAATCATAAATGGCCTCATTGCTTCTTCTATAGGATTACTAACATCTGAAGAATAGAATTCATTTTTATCTTTGTATTTCCAAAAGCAAATAGCCCAAAGTCTGGTGCATTGCTATATTTAGCAAATATTTACTGAAGCAATGAGTAAATAGATGAATAAACAAAAAGAGAAATTAAAACAATGTTTTCTTATATAAAATAAAAAAGTAAATAGCTTAAAAAAAATCAAAGATAAGCTATTTTGAAGGCCTCAGCCATGCAGGGTAATTTTCCGAAGTCTGTACAACTGATATTCGTATTTGGTAAAATAAGAATGTTTTTGCAGTAGGGTTAATGGTATTTATTTTGAACACAATCCCCTTGATTTAAATCCACATACATTTCAGTGATTGTTCAGCTTGGTTAGTCGTGCAAATTAAAGTGTTACTGAAGCTGAGCCCTCTCAAAAGAGATGTGTTCTAGAGAAGAATAAATGGTCAATATCCAGGGCAACTAGTGTATTCACCCAGAAAATAACTGGTGTCCCTTCAGAATGTGATACTGATACTGATGGATTGATTTTAGTATTTCTTAGAAGCTTTCAATTTGTTAGGCATCAGACAGAATTTTCAAAGCAGCCACCTGTCCCACCTGCCTCATTGTAGAAATTCATATACAAGGGTACAAAAATAGATAACTGAGGAAAGCTATCTTGCATGTGCATGCACAAACATACAAGCATATTTTTCCAGATTAATTTTTGCTTGGAAACCAAGCAGAGGGAAAAGCATGCAAAAAAGTTTTTAAATTATTTTCTTTGGTGAAATAAATTAGTATGTAAGGGGGAAAGTAGGAAATGGAAAAGTTTCATATTGAAATTCAGGAGATCCTGAATTAAATTACATGAATTTTTCTCTGAATTTCTGGACAAATTTTTGTATTGTCTCTAGATAATTTTAGTGTATTTCTTACTAGTTATTATATACACAAAAACCAACTTGGTTTTATTTAAGCTTGAGACAATATCTTTGAATTTTCTTTCTGTTTGACTCTTGAAAACATTTAGAATGCAAGCAAACTGATTAACCAATTAATTATTATTTCAACTATTTAAAAAATGATTTAAACTAGCCTATAATAAAAGCTCAGATATGGTGTGTGTGTAAATAAATAACAAACACACACACATTTATTTCTGAGCTTCCCAGCAGCCAGAACATTAAGGGAAACGTTTAAAGTTATATAGTACTTTGATTTAGTTGAAGGGAACAAAATATTGAGCATGAAAAATAGATGTTTCCCATGGCCCTAAGATTTATAAAGCTATGTAACAAGATCTTTTATTTACATGAGGAGCTTTGAGAATATTTAAAAGCTATTGTAAATCAAAATGCTAAATAATTTCTACTAGACCATACTAACAAATAAATCATCAAAAAATATGGTTGGCCATCAAGATATAAAATGCATTTAATAATTTTCAATTAGGTTGTTAAATTACTAAAAGGACAAGCTAATATTTAAAATGAAGTAAGATAAATGAGCTCAGTTATTGCCTAATTATTAGAGATCAAAAAATAGTAAAGAAAAATGGAAAGAAAATGTAAATAATGTTGACTAAAGGTATGTCTTAGAGGGAGGTAAAACCAAATAGTTATTCATGTGAAAGAAGAAACTCCAAAGCAAGCAGTACTGCAGACTCTTAGGCTAATGTTTCCACCAGGATTCACACAGAATCCTGTGATCACTAATGTAGCAGCTGCAAATTTGTATAATCAGTAGTTTATCCTGTTAAGATAATAATTCTGGACACTGAGGGCTAAAGTGCCAGGTGTTTATTTTCAGTACTGAGAGCTGGAGCTGAGCACAGTCGCGAAAGTGCAGCAAAACTTCATGGGGTTCTATCTGCCACCTGAAAAAGCTAAGCCTAATCAGATGACCAGACTATCTACTTCCGAGGCTGCTGAATGGTAGGGACTTTAAAGGGCATAATAGTTGAATGAAAAATAAATGCCCTGAATAATGCTGCGTTGGACAGGAAAAAATATATATACATCTTAATTTGTCAATATTTAGAAGACGTACAACAATTTCTTAACACCAAGTGCATATTATAGTACTTGGGGAGCCTTTGTGTAATACTGATGGCTAAGCCCCATCCAAGAACAATTTAAATCAGAATTCCTGAATGTGATGTGGATCTCAATTTTAAAATTCCCAGTTGATTTTTATGCATAGTCAGAATCAGATTCGCTATTATAGGCTACTATAAACATAAAGAAGTTTACTCAAGATGCAATCAAATACACACTAAATGTGAATATCTTTTTTTAAGTTACAGTTTGGATCTCTCTTACCTGATTAGAGTTTCTGGATGAATTTGCATATGAATCATCAAAATCTTGGTCTTCACAGTGCCTAGCACATTTCCTCACAAATGAGGGACTTTATCAGTGATATCAGGTGGTACACAAAAACAGCATCATTTTAAAGTTAATGCAGTAGTGTGAAAAGTCCTTCTCAATTCTGTTTTAATCTCCTGATCGACTTGAAAAGAGAGATTAATTGTGTTGCTAGTATATATTTAACACCCTTGGGACACACACTGTATTACTGAGTTGGAAGAGGGGGACAGGGAAGAGAGGACTCAGACTAAAATTTGGTAGGCAATAGTATCTAATTATAATTTGATAGCATTGTTTCCATTTCTTGGTGGATATTTTTAGAGTTGAATTCTGTTCCTTCTAACTGATAATAGATTTCCTTGTATGGTAATGAGTCAATTTAAAGAACAATTTAAAATAAATTGTAGTAGAAGTTGTGTTCAGATAAGGACCAAAAAAAAAAAAAATGTGAAAACATTTATCTCAGTCCAGATGGGGAGAAAAAAAAAAAAAAAGCCTGAGAGGAGAGCTTATATTCCAATTCTTTATGAGGTATAAAATCCCAGGAAGTAGTAGTGAAGGAAGAGGAGAATGGGCTGAGAAGGAGAAAGAGTGTATATGAAGAGGTGGGCGACAGAGTGGCCTCTGTCTTGGTATCGGGTGCAATGGATTTCATCTCTCGAAACCATCTTCAGAGAGGCCATATAAACTCTTGCACTTTAAGATCGTCCATGGAAAGGAGGGAAGTGGTTAGAGGGAAGGAGGCAAATATTTCTGCTGGTACTTTCCTCTTGGTTGGGAATTTGACTCATGGGTCATTTATTTCCCACCACCTGAGGAATAGTCGGAGGCTCCAGGCACAGGCATGAAGTGAGAGCACTATGCTTACTGAAGTAGTTGATGACATCAAGTGCAGAAAGAAAGTGAGAGAGAGAGAGAGAGAGGAGAGAGAGAGAGAAAGGGAGAGAGAGAGGAGAGAGAGAAAGAAAGACAGAGAGAGAGAGAAAGGGAGAGAGAGAGAGAAAGGGAGAGAGAGTGGAGTGAGAGGGGAGAGAGAGAGAAAGAAAGGGAGAAAGAGAGAAAGAAAGAGAGGGAAAGAGAGAGAGAAAGAGAGGAGAGAGAGAAAGGGAGAGAGAGGAGAGAGAGAGTGGAGTGAGAGGGGAGAGAGAGAGAAAGAAAGGGAGAGAGAGGAGAGGGAAAAAGAGAGAGAAAGAAAGAAAGAGAGAGGAGAGAGAGAGAAAGAAAGGGAGAAAGAAAGAAAAAGAGAGAGAAAGAAAGAGAGAGGGGGGAGAGAGAGAGAGAAAAAAAGGAGAGAGAGAGAGAGAAAGAAAGAGTGGGAGAGAGGGAGGAAGGAAGGAAGGAATGAAGGAAGGAAGGAACGAAGGAAGGAAGGAACGAAGGAAGGAAGGAAGAAAGGAAAGAGAGAAAAAAAGGTGGTCATGAGTCTTGAAGCCAGCGTGGCTGAGAGAATATGATGTGTTACATAAGGCATGTCTTATACAACAGTATTCAAGTAACTAAAGACTAGAAAATATTTCCCTGACCAGGGACAGTGCCACTGACCTTACTCTGACAGTCCAAAAACTTACAAATTTTTATAACATACTCTTGTGTATTGAGCTTCTCAAAACCATGAAAGGTTTTGTTGTTGCTGTTGTCTTTATAGTAGCTGCCATTTAGTGGGTGACTGTTTTAGTCTGTATTTGACATAATTATCACCAAACAACCATTATTATTTATTTCAATTTTGCCGGTGAAGTAGTAGAGGAACTGAACATTAGCTAACTATATTTAGTAGCCAAACCAAATCCATGAGGCACTAAGGACTGAGTTCTTTCATTGCCATGTATCATTTTATAATCCATGATCATTCCAAAACTGTCCTTCCGTATTTGTTACCTTTCCCCCCAGCAGTTTGTCTTAGGAAAGCATTAGCATTTTTTTAGTGTGTTTTAAATGTCTCAATCTTGTTCTTAGACCCAGATATACTATATAGACCTAAGATTGGAGGAGTGTGTTACTTAACAAGCCAGTGTTTCTCAAATTTTAATGTGCGTTCAAATCAACTAGAGATGTTGTTAAAATGCAGATTCCGATTTAGTAGGTCTTGTTCAGAGCCAGAGATCGTATATTCCTAAGAAGTTGCCATACTTTTAGTAGCAAGGCTGTAAATGTTATTAACCACAAAATATTTTACGGAATTACAGATATCTGTAATATATAATACAAGTAGTGAGGCAGTCTTCAAATGTTATGTGGCAAAGTTATTCAAAATAAATTATTATTTTTTTTAAACCTTGGAATTCTAGAAGGGGAAATAGTAGCATTGCTATGGGGCTGGGGGCAGGTAGGGTATGGCCATACAGAAATGGAGAATGTTTTTTTTTTTTTCTTTTTAAGATTTTATTAATTTATTTGAGAGAGAGAGTGCATGAGCAGGGAGCAGAGGCAGAGGGATAGGGAGAAGCAGGCTCCCCACTGAGCAGGGAGCCTGACACAAGGCTTGACCCCAGGATCCTGGGATCATGACCTGAGCCAAAGGCAGACATTTAACTGACTGAGCCACCCAGGAGTCCTGGAGAATGGGTTTTGACTGCAAATGTTCCTGTGTTATAAAATAGGCCCAGCTTTATGATGAGACAGATTTAGTGAATGAATTAATTTTTATCTAGCCCAATCAATCTTTATTGACCTAAAGGAAGAAAAACTTAATTATCAATAATTACCATAGAAAAATAAGTCATAGGAAAGTAATAATGTTGCCTTGGTTGAAATGTTGAAAGCCATTTAGAAAATTATGCAAAAGAAGTTTTCAATTCTGACCTTAGGTCCTCCCACTCTGTCTTCTTATATCAAACTTAAATAGAGGAAGTAAATAAAAGCAATGATGCAAGGTTCATGTCTGTAACTCAGCTCCTGGAGGCCTCACCCTGCTGATATACTGCTGTAATAAATTACACAACTAGTGTGGTTCTTTTGATTTATTACTGCAATAGATCATGAGTGTGATGACTGACATAAACATGTGTCCCATAGACAGCTGCGCTTCACAGTATTTTATTTCCCTTTCCACATTTTCAATTGCTTAGTTTGGAAAATAAGAAAGAAAACAAATTGACAAATACAGGAAGATATTTCTGAAGCAGCCCTCCCCATAGACTCTTGGAGTAATAGCTTTTAAATTGAGAAGTCCCAGTGTTCTTGTTTTTAGTCCCTCCCTAAGGACTGTTTTTTAAAGAAGAAAAGAAAAGGAAAAAACCAAAACATTAACTCATATGAATTAGCATTTTATGAACTCCAGTTGTAGGTTTTGTTTTGTTTTTTTTTACTATGTAAATTCATAATGACAGACTTCATCTGTATTTCCTCATTCTTTCTCAGAGCCATCATGAGCTATCATGGAAATTGATATTGTAGACATTTAATATCAAAGTAATTACCTAACAGGCTGTTATACCTCTACTTTAAAAGGAAAGATTTATTCTGTCATGAGTCCAATCTTTTTTTTTTCTTTAAGGATTTATGCTGAAGTGTAAATTACCCTTTTTTCTTTCATGTTTGGAACTGCTTTATCTTGGCTGTTGAGAGCACTTCTCCAGTTGGGCACACAGGGCCTCATATCAATACGTGGTCACCTATTTTCTCTGTTCTTTGTATTTGTCTAGAGAGCTGTATGAAATGCGTATTATTTGGTCACAAGAATTTCTTTGTCCCTCATCAACATTTAATATTATCAGACGCTGTATCTATTTTGTCAAGAACCATGAAGATTCTGAGATATTACCCCACTTGCAGGGTTATATACTTGTTATATATGAACATTACAGAAATGCAAGGCACTGGGTCAAGGAAAAGAGTTCTTTATTGATACTTATAACCAGATAGCAGAGTAGCAGATAAGAATTGGTCCTCCACATCTAGACCTGCAGCAAAGCACTCAAAGCCAATGGAGTCTTTCAAAGTGGGTAGAAATTACATCCCATAGACAGGGATGGAGAGGAATAGATTTTTTTTTTTCATTTATATATAGAACAGAGAGAGCCGCCAACTTTCTCTCCCGAAAGGAGAGAGGAAAAAAAAAATTTTTTTTTTCTCTTTGAGACTGGTATGGAAATGATCCTGGGTTTCTTGCACCTTGTGGTTTAACATAAGGACTTGGTCCATCTGCTATTGGCCCTCTTAGACAGATAAGTTGCATTACCCTTCCAGATCAGAGAAACTAGCTAGAAAGTTGATCTAATTTGCATGACATGTGAAGAGTACAATGTTTCCAGGGAGAGTGAAAGCAAATATTCCCCATATTTATGTTGTATACATTTCTGTGTTTCAGGAAGCTAGGGCTTTTTTCAGAGGCACTGAGAAATCCAAGGGAGTTTCATTTTCCCACAGTCATGCTATGCAATTTTCTTACCACCTTAAAGAATTTAAGATTTTCCTTCCCCTTCCCTCTCTCTCCCCTTTCTTCTTTTGTGTCCTTGTAGCCATAAAACTTCTTTTATCTCCCTTCTCTTGCCAAAGTAGAGAGTATATCCCTGCCCTTAGGCAAGATTATATCTAGAGTAGGAAGGCAGACTCTAAACAAGATAAATAAATATATGGTAAATTAGGCAGTGATAAGTACTTAGACAAAAATCATCTTACACCTAAGGGAAATGAGAGAGCTAGGTAGCCAAGTGGTAAGTGGTGGAAAAGCATTCCAGCCAGAGACAACTGCAAATGTGAAGGCCTTGAGGAGGGTTTGCAACCGATGACTAAGAGAAGGGCTGGGTGGCTGAAGGGGCAGTTGAGAGGAGAGTAGTACAAAGCTCACTTTCCTATTCATTACTCATTTCTCTTGTTAATCTCACAGAGTACCTTGGATGGTAGATGTTGACTGATCAGCACCAACACATTAACTGCATTACATTTGATTAAACTCATCTCCCTCACCTAAAGAGTTGTGTCTTTGTAGATGAGAATAAAAGTGAAGAAAAACTGGTGATCTTGGATTTGATAGAAAGCCTCCTTGGGAAAAAGAAACATTGAAACCATGTAATTGAGATCTGCCAACTTGTGTTTTCCTTCATCACAATTTAGTACCTAAAACTTGTTATTTTTTTTTACTGATCAAATTTATTATGTTCAAATGTGATTTTCAAAGACCAAATAAGAGGTTGGAAATATTCATCATGAACATTTGATTTGGCATTATTCTCCACTTTTTTTTAATAAAGTTTAAAGCCATTGTTTTTCTTATTGATGGTGACATTGTTTTCATGATTAAATTTTTAAACATCACTTATTTTGAGTGAGATTATAGGGGAAAGTTAAAATATCATCTTTATAAAAACAGTTACATCATATTTATTTATTAAGATTTTAAAAACTGATACAATTATGTTAGATTGTATCATTTTTGTCTTGCTAATATATATCACTAAAAATGTGAAGG
Organism: Ursus arctos; assembly: GCF_023065955.2. Taxonomy (NCBI): domain Eukaryota; kingdom Metazoa; phylum Chordata; class Mammalia; order Carnivora; family Ursidae; genus Ursus; species Ursus arctos. The sequence continues at coordinate 24,216,467 of NW_026622763.1, read as the reverse complement.
CTAAGAAGTGATTTGGATCAAAATCTTAAAAATAAGGAATTAAATGAGTCAAGTAAATGTGGACTAAGCAAATCCCAAAGTCTGTATTGGACATGGTTATTTTATACAAATGAAAGTTTCTCATCACAGAAATGTTATAAAAATATGGCATTACTGGGCTCATTACCTTGAAAGACAGTACTGGAAATGTAAACTAATTTAAAAAGTTTAGACAAGTGGATCAATGCCAAATCTTCTATTTTTTATAGTGTTGTACTCGTCTCAGTTTTCAAAACTAGTATCTCAATAAGCCTTTGCATTTTTCAGTGAAAAATCTCTATTGATCACAGGCTAAGAGGTAGGAAACATGGAAAGGAACTTGTGTGTCAATGATTTTATTTGTATGTGATATCTTCTGTCAACTCATTACTAATTTCACTGGTCTATTATTCAGAGTAGCAAACTCTTTCACTGAAGGAAAGAAACACAGTTAAGTTTAATCCAAGGAAATAAAATATTCTTATCTCTAAGTTAATAAATCGGGCAGACTATATGGACTAGAAGAAGCAAACAAAAATTAATAGAAATCTGTAAGAAATGTGATTGAGGTTTCAATATGTTTATTTTTCAAAGCAAAATAATGAGATGAGTAAATAATGTCATTGAATCAACTATTAAAGTAAATGGCTAAAATTGAGCTGGGCTAGACCACTGTCAGTCCCCCCCAGGTATAGACTGCTTTTAGGGTAATAATATAAAAAAAAAAAAAAAAAAAAAAAAAGCCACAGGTAATTGAACTAAACAATAATTAGGGATGGTGTGATATGAGTGTTAACTAATTCTTTCTGGGTGATTTTTGAAACAGGAAGTAAGAAGAGTTTGTTTAGTTGAGCATAGATAATCTTAGAGGCTGACCTTAGAATATAAATGGTAAAAAAAAAAAATTGTTCCAAACATGTGACCTCAAGAATGATTAGATTCTGATGGTCTTGTGTCTCTTGGTGGCCTGGTTACATTTTATGAATCCATTCTCATATAAGTCTGAATAACCCCCATCTGGAAATGGAACACTTCCTTCTTCTGATAACATTTTTAAGGTTGGCTTGCATTATTAGTAGTTGAATTGCCTGGCTTTCTTGTTTTCTTTCTCCTATTCATATCTTCACAAACTAAGCAAGGGGGTGGGAAAGAAAGGCTCTGGAATCAAAATGTGAAATTGTGTTATAGTGAAATTGTTTTGGGGAGCAAAATATATAATTAGGATTTGTATCCCAAGTATCTGAGCAAGAGCTTAGTCACAGATGCTCAAGTGACCACAAATATGGACCCAGGGGCTTTTAAATCCTGGGTTATAATATGATGGAAGCATTTCCCTGGGTCATCCTCAGCATCAGAAGTAGGCAGATATATCAGAAGTTTACACATACTGTTGGTTTAGCAGAAAGACTTCATTTCAAAAGATCAAGAGTACCAAGATCAAGCCTTGTTCATTCTTGTGATACTTTCTGCAGTGTCTCCTTCCTGCTTTGCCAAACCTACTCTTTGATACTTTTTAGTCTTGTGTCTGGGGTAAAATCCTTTTCCTTTACTATTTCCCTTCCTTTCTTTTAGAAAATCACACAAAATATTGCAAGTAACCAATTATGAAATGTTTGGAACTGAAAATAAGGTGTACTTGAACATGAAATGTTATGGCATGATTAACATAAATGCAGTTAATCTATTGGAAAACTTACCTTACATGAATCAGATATGCAACATAACATACACACACATTAATTTTTGAATTGATCATGTCTATATGAACTGCTCATGTCTGAGAGATTAGGAAGACATCATAAAGCTCTATATCTGCCTATAAGGCATTTGCATTAAGTTTGGATAATATACTGTTAGCCCTAGAAGGGTTCTTAGAGATAATCCTGACAAGTTTGCTCATTTCACAGATACATAATTTGCTCATAGTTGTAGAGTGAGATCTCTACTTCTCCTCTATTCCCCAGAAGCTATATACTTAGTTTAGGACTTTTGTTTTTGTTTTTGTTTTAACTTCATCCTAGGATCATCAATATTCTACGTTATGAAAGTATCCCAAGGCCATCCATAGTGCTTAGCATCAGGGCTAACCTGAAGGTTAAGATAGAAAGCATGACAATACTGTAATTTGCCAGAAGTATTTAGAGAGAGTTCAATTTTATTTATGTGCAGGCTACCACTTAATCATTTTGTATGGATGCTGAGTATTTCCTTTTTTATTATATATTCTATTTAATGCTTCAAAATGTATTCATTAAGATATTGCTTATTTAATCACTTTTTTCAATGATTTAACAATTGGTGTTAACATTTGGGTGATATTAAAGCCAACAGTTAGTTATCCAAACCCAGTTCAAATGAGAAAGTTTTATTATCTAATATGAATGCTAGGAGGTGATTTATATACTGAATAGTTCAGAGCATGTCCTTGAACAATTGTAGCTGCTTATTTTTTGTCATCCTTGTGGCAGGTGCCAAATTGTAATTTTTAATGATTCAACTTAAATCAACTAAAATGAATCCTTGTGGAAAAACATAATACCTGCCTGGTACAAGGGAGTAGATTATATTGCCTTCATTTACACAGAAGTTATTCATAATTCATTGACACCCTCTCATTACTAATTTATGAGCGTTTTTTTTTTCTGAGCAAATGGAAAATATATAACTTTGTGCAGGTGTTCATGCTATTTATGCCATATTGAGTAGAGTGGTCAAATGCTGCTCCTAGCTCATGGAAATAGCTAAATAAAGTTTATAACTAACCAACATGAAAACCACTTTGAGGATATATAATAGCATAGCTCTTCAAACACTGTTTCTCCAAACATTTATCTTTAATATGAATTTTATTTAAATAGCTTAAAATGCATGGCAAATGACACTAAAATATAGAAAAAGTGACTTGTGGCAACGTTAAATTAGAGCAGAGCATGGCATTTTACAGAATATTTGAATGTTATAGATTTTTTAAATCCTTAATTAAATCAATTATAGGAAAGTAGATGTGAAGTGTCAGAGTTTGAAATGTAGATACATGCATATTAACATGTAGAGAGAGTAAAGCATTGAATTTTAAATTAACTACAAAAAATGGAAATCATTCTCTTTATTCCCACATTTTTCTTCTTTTCTATTATAAAAGATCTCATTTATAGGCCATAAGAGGAATTGGTAGTAAAGCTATTTAAAATGTGCAGCTTAATTAATTATTTTTACTCTAATCCGTCCTTGGGCAAAATACTTCCAAGTGGAAGAATTTGTTACCCTAAAAGCCTCTGGGTTGGAATGACTGCTTGAAAAATCACAGGAGTAAAAACTAGTCAATTGGGTAATCATTTTAATTGCCAAAACTGGTCATTAAGAAGGCCTTCCAACCAGACACAGAGTTGGAAATCGTTGATTTAGTGGTTTCATGTAGCTTATGTTGTCTTTATTTTTTAAAGACAACTTTACCGAGATTGGGAGATTGATCTGTTATTTTCCACCCTTTCTTCCAGGGATTTACCTTCATCAAATCTAAATTATCCAATTTGGAAGGGAACAAGGACTCAGTAGATTTCTATAATTTTTATTTAGATATTTAAATAAATCTGACTCAAGGATAATTTCCTTCAATTTACAAATTTTGGGTAATTAGTGCTTGTTGTTACTCCTGTTTTGCAAGTATTTAAAGGGATTGGAAAATCTCAAATTCTCTGATTTCATGCAAAATACTCCATAACTTCTTGGGTCATAAACAATGAGAAATAATTGCCTTAGTGAAGATACTAAGACTGATTTTTTAAGTTTATTATTTACTGTTTTTTTTAAGTGTATAGCATTTTATGTGCAAATTTTTATTTATTTAAATTTAAAAGTAAATATACAGAGTCATAATTGAAACAACAAGAAAATGTAAATAAGTAAATATTTTCCTTATAGTGAAGTGTCTGGTAAATGTCACTATTTCATCTTTTCTTTTGAGATGATGATGATTATTTAATCCCCTTCACCTATTTCACCCATCCCCCCAGGAGCCTCCCCCCTCTGGTAATCATTTGTTTGTTCTCCCTAGTTAAAACTCTGTTTTTTGGTTTGTCTATTTTTTTTCTTTGTTCATCTGTTTTGTTTGTAAATTCCACATATAAGTGAAATCACATATTTGTCTTCCTGACTGACTTATTTCACTTAGTATTATACGCTTTAGCTCCATCCACTTTGCTGCAAATGGCAAGATTTCTTTCTTTCTTTATGGTGGAGTAATATTCCATTGCATATACATACTGACTTTTTATCTATTCATCTTCTGATGGACACAGTTGTTTCCATAGCTTGGCTATTGTAAATAATGCTGCAGTATAAATAGGGCTGCATATATGTTTTTGAATTAGTGCTCTTGTTTTCTTTGGATAAATACCCCATAGTGAAATTACTGGATCATATGGTAATTCTGTTTTTAAATTTTTGAGGAACCTCCACATTGTTTTCCACAGTGGCTGCACCAATTTGCATTCCCACCAACAGTGCATGATGGTTCTAAAAATATACATGTTGTCTAAGGGTAAAAGAAATTATTAATGTTTTAAGGACACAAAATGAAAGATTCTTAAATTTTCATTTTCTAGTATTTTATGATTACGTGGTTTAAATTATGCTGTGGGTCATAGTATGGTCCTTAAAAAATTTAGTTCAGAAAAAAATGATATATAAAACAACTTCCTTGTGTGACTTATTAATTGTATCCTGTAAACTTTCATATAAAATCATGATTAAATATATATTAATACATATCTTTTTATTATTATTATTTGAAGAGATAGAGACAGCCAGCGAGAGAGGGAACACAAGCAGGGGGGGGGGTGGGAGAGGAAGAAGCAGGCTCCCAGTGGAGGAGCCTGATGTGGGGCTCGATCCCATAACGCCGGGATCACACCCTGAGCCGAAGGCAGATGCTTAACGACTGAGCCACCCAGGCGCCCCACAACTGAGCCACCCAGGCGCCCCAATATATATATACACATATCTAACATGTACATAATAAAGAATTAGAAGGAAATGGGATACATTTACCATATTTGTGTGTTTACTGTTATCTCACTTCGAAGCCGGAGTGAAAAAAGGTTTTCTTCTTGGTGCTTTAGCTTTTCCTCTGGAAAATGAAACACAAAAAAATCTAGAGTAATGCTATCTTATACTACAGCTAAATTACATTAATGTTTCTTGAAGGATACACTTTTAAAAATATATGACTAGGTCTTTCAGGATAACAATGTTTCTGAAACATTTTCTATGACTGGTTTTAAGTTAGGCTGAAAAGTTCAAATTTTGATCTCTCTTACATTGCAACCCAGCTTTTATTTTAAATACTTCTTCTGATCTTAGACAATTAAAAGGGGAGGGGTGTCTCAGAGTCTGTTTGATTTGCTTTGTTCTTATTTTTAATTAAAGAATATACATGGCAAGAAATACTTGATATTCTGCATATATTTATGTTTCCATCTTCAAAAATTATAATGTTTAAGTAAGGAAGAGACATTGATGAGTGGAATAAAAAGATCTCAATTTTTATGCTGTAGAGGTTAAGTATTTTGGAGGTCAGCAAGATTTCTTAGTAGCGAATATCAAGTAGTATTCACTGATTTTTTTTTCTCCTAGCATGGAATACAAATTATTTTACTGAATACATGAGTATTCATATTTCAATGTTTGCTTTTTGAGTGTTATACACAACCGTATTGAGAATGAACTTGATAAATGTATGTTGAAAATTCCTCTTGTTATAACATTTGGAAATAGCATTCATATAGTTTATTTGATTAAAATAGTATGAAATTCTAATAGAAAACATCTCTTATCTGTCTCGGGTGATGTCTGTGGAAGACAATATATTATTGCTGAAGTAAACAGCTAAAGGATTATTAATTTGCTCCCAGATTACAAAGAAAGTTTGGAGGAAAACTGAATGGTTAGGGCTCATTATAAATTGATGAAATAGAAAATCTTAATTCATAAGAACTGGTGGGTATAAGAGGAGTTCATGTTGTAATGTGATAACTGTGTTCATCTACTCAAAGCTCCTATCACCCAAATGCAATCATGCTTTAAAATTGCTTATTTTTTGCCACTCTGGGAAATAGGTATGGAGTTTCCTCAAAAAGTTAAAGATAGAATTACCCTGGGTCCCAGCAATTGTACTACCAGGTATTTATCCAAAAGATACAAAAATACTGATTCAAAGGGGGACATGCACTCTGATGTTTACAGCACCATTATCAGCAAAAGCCAAATTTTGGAAAGAGCCCACATGTCCATGACTGATAAATGGATATATACCACATCTTCCTTAGATAGGTAGATATAGATAGATAGATAGATAGATAGATAGATGATCGATAGATGTGATATATAAGAGTGTGTGTGTGCGAGGATATATATAGGTAGGAATATTATACACATAAAGGAATATATATATATATACACACACATAGTGGAATATATATATATATATATATATATATATATATATATACACACACACACACACATAGTGGAATATATATATATATATATATATATATATATATATATATATATATAATGGAATATTACTCAGCTATCAAAATAATGGAATCTTGTTATTTGTAATGATGTGGATGGAGCTAGAGTGTATTATGCTAATCAAAAGAAGTCTGTCAGAGAAAGACAAATACCATATGACTTTACTCATATGTGGAATTCAGAAACAAATCAGATGAACATAGGGGAAGGGGAACAAAAAAGAGAGAGAGAAGCAAACCATAAGGAAATCTTAACTGTACAGAACAAACTGAGGGTTGCTGGAGAGAAGGTGGGTGGTGGATGGGGTAACTGGGTGATCGGGACTAAGGAGGGCACTTGTGATGAGCACTGGGCATATGTAAGTGATGAATCACTAAATTTCTTCTGAAACCAATATTACAGTATATGTTAACTAACTACAACTTAAATACAAAACTGAAATTAAAATAAACTAAAATAAAATTGCTTATTTTTTTAATAAAATTGTTCTTCAATGAATACAAAATGAGTTAACTCTATATTACTGACAACTTATTGATACAGCATCTAAAACAGCTGTCTCTCTATTGGCTAGCCTATCCACCCCTCTTTCCTCAAAAGGTTTAAATACCTATGAGTAATGAAGAATCATCAGTGTTGTTATTGCATCAGAAGAAAATGGACCATAGGCTTTTGGTTGTCCAAGTCAATCCATTCATCTTTCTCACTCTATGTGTTTTGATAAATTGTGGATGAAGCATGTACTTCATCATTTAAAAGTCATTTGCCCTGGATTCAGCTATGGCAAGTAGTTACAATAGCTTTAAACTCTTCTGAATATTTTGTTTTGAACATAATTCAAGGAAAGCAGTATTCTTAATATTAAAACACAATTGAAAGTACTGTAAAATGCTGGCATAATGAATCAATTTTCTCAGGAAATCTTTTTGATAAAAACATTCCATTTTCTGAATAACACCCAGTTCTGTAATTTTAAATCAGTAAAGTGGCACTGGTAGACAGGAAGGTGGTTGCAACATTAAGAAGACATTAACCCACTTCCCAAGGTTGAGCTATCTAATTGTGAACTGTCAGAATAGTGTTGCTTTTCAGATTCATTTTTCCTTCAAAAATATTCAGTGAACAATTTTTTAAAATGATTATGACAGATAAAAGGAAAATGTATTTACAAAGCTTGAGCTTTTTAAGCAATAGCTGAAAAAAATAGAAAATATCAAGTTTTATTTCATGGACTCCTTTACTATTAACAGTCTCAAAGACTGCTCCACTGATTCTCTTAAGAATCTTTGGAGTCTTTATTAGTCAAATCTGTTGTCTTTAGCTCTCTAGCTGTGTGTGTGTGTGTGTGTGTGTGTGTGTGTGTGTGTGTGGTAATAGAACATTTGTCAGGAGTCATGGATTGGATACAGGAAATTTTGTTTTTTAAACTTGGTTCTACAACTTACCTGGTGCACTTTGAACTTTATTTCCTGATGTTAAAAATATATACCTTCTTATATCATGGGGTCATTATAATAAGGATAACTAATTTAAGTTTCTTCTCTTACATTTAACTTTTATTTATTTTACTTCTTAATAAGAAGTCTCAAAAGGCTACAAAAGTAGAGACGATAGCATAATGTACCCCATGTACCAGTCACCCAACTTCAGTAATTCTTCATATATGGAAAATTTGTTTCTTAAATACCCCCTCACACTTCTAGTCTGTGGATGATTTTGAAACTTCTCTTAAACATTTAAACATTGTATCTGTAAGCATTTTAGTGTGTAACTGTAAATGATAAATTATTTTTTGTATTTACTTTTCATAATCAAAATACTTTTATTGTATCTTAAAAAATAGTGCTCCCTTAATTCATCAAATTATCCAGTCGAAATGTTTGCATTTGTCTTTTTAAAAACTCAATTCAGTCTGAATTATATTTATATAAGATAAATTCACTGAATTTAAGTATACAATTTGGTGACATTTGAAAAGTGTGTAAGAATGTATAATGACTACCACAATCAAGATATAGTACATTTCTATCACTCCATAACGTTTCCTCATATGCTTCTGTTGGCTGGGGGATATGATTGGTGCATGTTTAATTTAAAAAAAAAAAAAAAAACCTGTTAAAGAGTTTTCCAAAGTGATTATACTATTCAACTGTACCACCAACAGCATATGAGAGTTCCAGTTACTTCACATTGTCACCCACTCTGGAGTATATATTAATATATCATTGTGGCTTTAATTTGCATTTTCTTATGTTAATCATGTTGAGCAGCTTTTCATGTGGCTACTGACCACTTCTATTTAATTTGTGAAATAGCTACTAACATCTCTTGTTGATCTTTATTTATTTACTTAATTTTTAAAAAAATTTTAGCGTTTTTATTATTGAGTCCTAGGGTTTTTATTTATTTTGATTAAGTACTTTGCCTGATAAATATGATATGCATATTTTCTCCTATTCTGTGGCTTGCTTTTTATCCATTTATTTTATTTTTGTAGTAATGTATATGAAGGGAAAAAACGTTTTAATATTGATGAATTTGAATGTATAGATTATTTATTTTATGGTTCATGCTATTTGCATTTATCCAAGAAATTTTTGCCTACCTCAAGAAAAAAAAGATTTTATTTTATTTCCTTCCAGAAGTTTTATAATTTTAGGGGGAAACAATTCAGGCTTTCACCAATAAGTAATACGTTAGCTTTAGGGTATTAATTGATATCCTTTATCAATTTGAGGAAATTTCCTTATATTTCTAATTTGTTGATTGTTTTATCAAGAATGGGTTTTTATTTTCATCAAATGCTTTTTCTACATCTATTGACATAACATATTTTTTCTGCTTTATTTCATTAATATAGTGAATTACATATTAATTGCTTTTTGAATATTAAAATAATCATGCAATCCTGAGATAAACTATACTTGATCATCATGTGATATTGTTTCCATATGAGGTTATATCTGAATTATTATTTTTGCTTAAAATATTTGTATGGATAGTCGTAACAAATATTGGTCTGCAATTTTCTTTCCTTGTAATGTCTTTGTTAGATTTAGATGTTAGGGCTATTCTAGTCTCATGGAATGAGTTGGAAAGCGTTTCCTTCTTTATTTTCTGAAAAAAGTTTGTGCAGGTCTTATTTCTTTCCTGACTATATGAGAGAAGTCACTATTGAAACCATCTGGGCCTGGAGGTCCTCCTTTCTCCCTTCCTCTTTCCCTCTGTCCCTTTGTCCTTCTGTCCTTTCTGTATATCCACAACTCACACACATGTGTGTATATATATATATATATCTCCAGTTGTTCCAACTCCATTTGTTGAAAAGACCACCTTTTCCTCATGGAATTATCTCTGTACCTTTGTGAAAAATTAAATAAGTATAACGAATAGGCTTTTCTGGATTTTTTTTTTATCTTTTTGCAAATTTTACAATCAGTTTGAGAATTTCAACAAAAATTTTGCTGAAATTTGAGATTTCACTGTATATACAGATAAATTATGGGCAAAATTGATATTTTAGTAGTAATGAATCTTGTGATTGATAAATATGGTATATTTTGTCTTATGTCTTCTTTAATTTTCTCATTAATATTTGTCAGTTTTCGGTATGCATATCTTGTGCACATTTTGTTAAATGTTTTTTTTAAATATTTTATACTTATGTAGTTTTATTTTAGCTCTTTAATTTTGAAATAATTTGAGACATAATAAGTAAAAAAAAATAGTATGTATTGTATGCCCTTCCCTCATAATTCAATTATAACAATTATGCAGTTATAGTTGATATTAAACTATTAATTGATCTATAGATCTTTCTCAAATTTCAGTTGTACCAATGAAGTCTATTTTTCTGGACCAAGTTCCAGTCCTGGATTACACATTGCAATTAATTTTCCTGTTTCCTTATTTGCCTATAATCTAAGACATTGCCCAATCTTTTTCTAATTTTGTCTTGATACTTCTGAAGAGTACTGGCTTATTGTTTTAGAATGTCCCTCAATTTGGTTTATTTGATATTTTCTCATGATTTAATTCTGGTTAAAAGTTTTGGGAGAGAAACTACTATAGTAATATAGTGCCCTTCTTAGAGTATCACATCAAAAGACACAGAACAAGGGTATGTCTCATTGGAAGTGATGTTAAGTTTAATCACTTGGTTAAAGTAACATCTGATTCCACTGTAAAGGTACTCTTTTTGTCCCTACAAAATTAATAAATATTCTTGGGAAAAGACTTTTTGGATTTTAGCATTTGTCCATGATTCCTGACTGTAACAATTACTGTAGTCAATGTCAAGTGTTAGTTTTTGATTTCAATCAGTTCTTTCTACACTTTTTTTTAATTTTAAAACCACTGATTTATTTATTTATTTATTTATTTATTTATTTATTTATTTATTTATTTTTAATGATTTTTTTATTATATTATGTTAGTCACCATACAGTACATCCCCGGTTTCCGATGTAAGGCTCGATGATTCATTAGTTGTGTATAACACCCAGTGCACCATGCAATACGTGCCCTCCTTACTACCCATCACCGGTCTTTCTACACTTTTTAATTGGAAATCTCCCATAAGGAAGAACTTTACCTTGCCATCCTTCCATTTATTTATTTATCTTTTATTTTTTCAATTATTTATGTCAGTATGGAATCATAGAAATTTTTTATTCTATGCATTATAATATGTTACTATTATTTTTTGTTACTCAAATTTTCCCATATATGGCCATTGAGAAGCTTTGCAAGTGGAATCCTGCATTCTCTTGACATGCCCCATCATTTTTCTAACAAGTCCTTATTTTCTGCCCTCTCAATATATTCCACACTCATACTTTTCCTGCCCCAGAGTATGTAATATTTAGTGTTGTTATTACAATTTCAATTTAATTTAATTTTAATTTCCAACTTTTTTTGCTAGTATATACAAATAAATTTTTCTTTCTATTCTCTGAACTTACTCAGCTCACCTATCAGTTCTGGTAAATTTTTTGTGGATTCCTTAGGATATTCTACATATATGAGCCTTTCATCTGCATCTCAGTCTGAATTGGGATCCAGATAAATTCCATATATTCCATATATTGTAAATCACTGATACATACTATTTTTTTAACTTATTATGTCTCTTTAATATTGTTATTTGGAATTTGTTATGTGCAATTTCCTGCTGTAAAAACCGGGTAATATGGCTCGTCGAGTTTCAAAGTCTAGATTTTCATATTCCATGCTATGGCATTGTTTAACATCTTCAATTGTCCTTGTATTACCTGGACATTGTAGATATAATTGTATATATACATATATATACATATATACATATATATATATATTGTATATATACATATATATACATATATACATATATATATGTATATATATATATCTACTATATGTGTTTTTGTATATTTTTATAAAAAATAAAATGTATTATTTTGGTAATGTAGCCTACATATTTATGTTTTAAGAGCAGATATTATATTTTGCTTTTTTTTTTTTTTTTTTTCAGTTACCCTTATGCTGTCACAGTTAGGGGCATTGTTCCTGGAGCCTGGAATCAAATCACATCTCCACCACTTCTTCCTCTTCCTTCCTCTTTTTCTTTTTTAAACAGATTGACCAAAACACGATTTCATAGCATACAGTTCACCCATTTAAATTAAACATAAAATAATATGCTTATAAGATATTCGCAGAGTTGTGCAACTATTATCACAATTTTAGAACATTTCATCACACTACAGAGAAACCTTGCACCCTCAGCCATCAATCCTTGATTGTCCCTCCTCCCGTCCTTTGTCAACCATAAATCCATTTATTGTCTCTCTGGATTTGTGTATTCTGGACATTTCATATAAATAGAATCATGCAATATATATGGTCCTTTGTGACTAGCTTTTTTCACTAGCCCAATATTTTTGTAGTTCATTAATTTTATAACATACATAGTAGAGCTGGAAAAAGAAATTGAGTGTGACATAATAAAGGGAAGCAGGTTGTAGTAGGGAAATCAAGATAAATCTCCTTCATTGAAAAAGTGTTTTTGAGCTAATTCTTGAAAGGGGGTGAGCTGGTTGGCCAAGTGGGTATTTTGGGGAAGGGTCTCTCTCAGGCATAGAGAACAACCTGTGTAAAGACTTTATGTGTGCTTCATATATTTGAGACACAATCAGGAGAGCATTGTGGCCAGAATAGAGTGCAAATAGAGTGCAGAATAGTAGGTGATAATTCCAGGAAGGTAGCAGGGGTCAAATCATATAAGACATCATAAATCATTTCAAGGACTGAAGAATCTTAAAGAAGATTAGATGTATAGATAGACTTACATCTGAATGTAAAAAGTTGTTACATTTTACTTACATTTTTTTGTGTTACTGTTAATTTTTTGAGTTTCTGCTTCATCTAATAGACTTCTATCGAATTAAATGAATTTTAAATTGAGACACATTTCTACAGTGTGTTTCTTTATTTTAAAGATTATAGGCAATGACATTTAACTGTGTAAGATTTTTTGCAATTCTAAAAATAAGCAGCATTTTATAAGAATATATTATCACTCAAGAAACTGATGACAGTGTTCACTTCTGAGGAAAAGGATGTGAGGTTGGGAATTGGAGGTGGAAAGGAATGTGTGCATGATTATTGCAATTGTTAAAAATAAGTTCAATGCATTTTGTATGTAAATTATGCTTCAGCTAAGTTGATTGAAAAGAAAACTGTATGTGTAGTAAGGAAGATGTGTATATGAAAGTATATGTACTCAATGCAGCCTGATCCTGCAGTAGTTTTCATTGAGTTTTAATTTTTTTCAACAGTTATGCATTTAACTTGATTAATAAAGAAGAATTTTAAGATGATATTACCACATATTTATGAAAATTCAAATAGAGTTTTATTAACTCACCTTGCTACCATTACATTTTTTTATAAATATTTTCACATTTATTGAAGTGACCTTGGAGTAGCCTGTGGCCACATGTATAAAATGTAATAGATATAATGTATCAGTAAAATAATAATATCATATATTATAATTTTATATATTATAAATAATAATATAAATAAATAAAAATGCTTAAGTAAACATTTTGGATATAATCTTCAATCACAAATCTTTCATCACTTTCTCGAAGTGACATTTAACAAATCAAATGGGTGTTATTTTTTTAGATCTTCATTTTTTTAATTTAAATTCAGTTAACCAAGGCATAGTACACCATTGGTTTTTGATATAATATTCAATGATTCATCAGTTCAGTGTAACATCCAGTACTCATCACATCACGTGCCCTCCTTAATGCCCATCACACAGTTACCTCATCCCCCCACCCACCTCCCTTTCCGCAACTCAAATGAAGGTTATTTTGTTGTTGTTGTTTTATTTTGTTTTGTTTTGGCTAGCAAATGTTTAGAATGTTTAGAACAGCAAATGTTTAGAATGTTTAGAACAGTATGTTCCAAAGATATATAACCCCTCTCACATGTACAACAAACAAAAATCTTTGATTTCCAAAATTGGAAATCAGTTACAGTTCTGACACTCAAGGTGATAGGAGTTTCAGGACAGTCAGCTTCAATGTAATATGACTTGCTTAATTAAAATCACTGCTTTTTAATTTTCCCTCGAAGTTAATAAATTGGCATCATAACCTTTGTGACTCTTAGTAGAAATTTCCAGTTGACGTCTGACCAAAAAAATAAATGGAACTCAAGGATCTTACCAAAGCAGACATTAATTTTACCTCTAAGCACAGGTTGGTGATGTAATGGTCTCAGAAGTTGAAAAAGCATTCTTTACAAATGGAAATCTCTTGTAAAAGTTTATTTTTTAAGTTGATTCTTTATCATTTGTAACACTTTTGAAAATAGAAATAAGACTCGGAGTATTTTAAAATAGTACCTTTACAAGCTTATTTCATTGCTACCACATCATGCAAAAATAATTATACCAAACATTTATGAAAAGCTTACTATGTAACCATGCTAAGTGTTGTATGAATATTATTTAACAGTTTCTAAAATTTTTTGATACAAATTAATTCTGTTTTTGTTAAAGAAGAAGAAAGAAAGGTCCGGAGAAGTGAAATTACAATTTAGGTAGCAGAATAAGAAAAAGTTCAAAAACAGTCCCAAACATTCTGACTTCAGAGCCCAGGCTGATAATCCTAGGCCATACTTTCTTTACAAATGTAGTGTTGAATTAATTTGTTTCTACCCTTCACCTGTACAGTTTTATGCATACATACACACACTGGAAAACACATCTTCATGCTTACAAATAATCATCCTTTTGCGCAGGATATTTTTTTTTTTTTACTTCTTACAGTGTAACATCTAAAATAATATTTGATTTTTGTCAGATATTCAAAAAATCCCAATTTGAAAAATTAAGACTGGCATTTCAGTATAGCTTTGACATATGAGTTTTTATTTAATATATACTTCTTTGACTAGCCCTTCACTTCTTCTAGTAAAATATTAAAACGCCAGGAGAGTTGTATTTAGACAATGATCTAGACAGTAACAGCACTGAAATATTTATCAAAGGCATGAATGTGTTCCTGAGAAGATTATGCCTACAGTGTTTCAGTAAAACACAAATTTGGTAACACAGTTTTACAAAGAAAAGATTATATCTTTCGGTACACAATCAAATAAAGTACAAAGCTGAGTTCAAAGTTCAGATAAATAGACCTTTAAAGAAGTAAGAAGCAAAAGAAAGAAACCCAAACACAAGAAGAAATGTTTTTTAATCACTCTTTTATTAACTGATTTGATAAATAATCATCTAATGTTAAATATGTTCTAAGCGCTTGAGTTACAAAAATGAAAAGATAAAATTGCTGGTTTCAAATATTTCAGTCTTGCCAGGGAGATGGATAAAATATAAGCTCTTATGATATTCTCTGTTGAATGTTATAATGAATGTGTGTAGAAACTGCCTGATTATGCAGAGGAAGGAGCTATTTGCTTTGGGCAGCAGAGAAAGGATTCTCAAGGAAGTCAAGTCACTCCTGAATGGGTCTCACAGTGTGGACATTTTGGGAAGGAATTCAAAGCAGAAAGGACTTACTGAAAAATAGATTCAGGTTTTTTTAAGTTTACTCTTTATTAATACTATCAGCTTTTGATTCTCAAACTGTCTAATATATCTTAATTAGAAATTTGGACGAACTATAACTTTATTACTGCGATCATATATGAAGGCATAATAATCAAAACATTAGAAACGCTCAAATTCCAGTTGGGAGTGGCTATAACACTTTGGGATATCACAGTTTATTCTTCTTTTTAGTCCTTTGTGTGACCCTAGGGAATATCTTCCCTAAAAAGCTGAGTCATTGCTTTTTAGTATCCCATTTTATAGATTAGGGGACTGAGTTCCAAGAAGGCAAATAGCTTATTTGGGGAAAAATAATGAACCTCAGAATAGGGTTCCTTTCTACTACTTCTCTCAGGCATATCCTCAAGATCTTTCCCCCACCTTCTTCCACCTGTTCTCTGCCCCAGCAGGCTTTCTTGTGGTCACCTGACTTGTCCTTTGGCATCTGATTGAGTATGGTCAACAGAGAGATCAGAAAGAAAGAGTATAAAATCAAAGTAATTCATTCTCTAATCTACCTCTATGACGGGTTTGCCTCTTTAACGGAGGCTGGTAACACATTAGGCAGTCTTTTAGATGGTTGCTCTGAGTGTTGTTCTTTTCAAATTTATTTGGACACTAATGACATTTTGATACCTTATATTCTTCACACTCACTCAGGCAAGTTAAATATAGCCAGCTATTCTTAAATTAGATATTTCTCAGTTTTGAGTTGTTGATTGACCACATCACCGATTCTCTCCAAAGTGAAAGCACGGCAGTTGTTTCTTTGCAACCTGTAACACTGTCATGCCTGACTGTGGCAGGGGCCAAGTTGTCATTTCCCATGATGATCGTTTACGATCCTGTAGGTGAGGCAATCAACTGGGGTGTTTGGAAGCTTCCTGTTCTTTTGGCTTTTAAATTGTTTGGTTTAACATTTAGTGTCTGGATGTTGGAAATAGGTTGTCTGGTTTATAAAACTGAATATTTTTGTAGTCTCTCATTGGTCCTAGTGCTTTCAATAAGGCACCAGGGAAGTTTCAAGATGGAATCATATGATTAGTGATTAAATTCCTGACACATAATTTCAAGTCTATGTGGCATCACCAATTTAATTGTCTATCTAGAGGAAACATGTGAGATTAAGTGACTGTGTCAAGAAACTGAGGGCTTCAGAGGGGAGGGGGCTGGGGGATTGGGATAGTCTGGTGATGGGTATTAAGGAGGGCACATATTGCATGGTGCACTGGGTGTTATACGCAAATAATGAATCATGGAACATTGCATCAAAAACTGGGGATGTACTGTATGGTGACTAATATAACAAAATAAAAATTATTAAAAAAATTAAAAAAAAGAAATGCATTTTCTGAATGAACATGAATTATTATTTTGAAACATGAGCCTATTTATAGGTTCAAGGTGAAAATGCCTCAAAATTATACCATAATGGTATATTACCATATAATATGGTAAAGTGCAATTTATGATGACAAAGCTTCTGCACTGTAAATAAAGATGCTGATTAGGCTTACAAGGTGCAGTATTTGTGAACTTATGATAAAAATATTTTAACATGGAGATGAGAAAGTATAATTCAGTGGATTTCACGTGTCTGTTCCACATAGAACTCTAACCAGTGAAATGAGATGTCTGGTGTCAGCTCAATTCTTAGTAGAACCTATTGTACCCTATTAAAGCAACATGCATAATTATAGACTGAGTTTAATGTTGATTTTTTCCTTCTTCTCTGTGTCAGCAGAAGTAGAGAAGTAAACTACTAGACTCAATCAGTGTCAAAATTCATAAAAGTTGCTGTACACCAAATAGACTTTTGGTAACAACATAGAAAAACTTTCATTGTCTAAAGCCTAGCTATTTGTTACCAATTTAAAAACCAACTAATTTTATTTATGTCTATTAAAATTTTGTTTTCAAAATTTTTAGTGATTCATCAAATGTGTATTATGTTCATGCAAAATATGATACTGGATAGAAAAGGGAATCAAAAGTATTAGTATACTTCCTAACTTGAAGGAGCATAGATAAAATAATAAAGACAGCGCATATATGCTAATATTAAAGAATTTCTCTACTTTCTTTAAGGAAAATTTTTTTTAAAAGATTTTATTTACTTGAGAGAAAGTGAGCGAGAGACAGCACAAGCTGGGGAAGGGGCAGAGGGAAAGGGAGAAGCAGACTCCCCACTGAGCAGGAAGCCCTATGTGGGGATCCATCTCAGTTGCCCTGGGATCATGACCGGGGCCAAAGGCAAAAGCTTAACCGACTGAGCTACCCAGGCACCCCTAAGTCAAATTTTATATATAAAATTGAAATCAGATCTCAGTTGTTTTGGGTCTGAAATCACTTAATAAATCTGTGACCTTGGGTTGATTGTATAACCTTGTTAAGCTTCAATCCTCATCAGTGAATGTGAGATGAAATGGTCTCTATCTGTTAGTGTGAAGATTGAAATTAGGTTTTATACATGTAATGCATACACATCCTGTGCATTGTAAGCATTTGTGAAGTGTTAGCTTTTACTGTTTACAAAGAAAGAAAGAAAGAAAGAAAGAAAGAAAGAAAGAAAGAAAGAAAGAAAGAAAGAAAAAGAAAATTGGTAAAAGAACTAATGAACGAGGGAAAAGCCTCATGAGTCTTGATAAAAAGTGAATTAGGAAGTCCTTCATTTGCAGATACTGCTCTGCTATTTGCATTCTTCCTCACCCTTCTTAAAACATCAAGTGTTATCTTTTTTTTTTTTTGGACAAATGCAGCTGATCTTAATTGGTCTCTCTGCAGCTCTTTTGTTTTTATCTAGTCTAGTCTCTACACCAGAGGCAGAATAATCTTTAAAACTACGAACCAATAATGATATTAATGTGTTTTAAAAACATGAGTGATTTCCTATAACCTTCAGAACAAAACTCAGATTCATAATCTTGGTCTGTAAGAAGGAAGGCCCTATATATTTGCCCTTCTCACCAGGCTCTTCATGGGATCGTCTTAGATGTCTGAGTGACCCTCATGCTCACTTAACCTTTGTTCATTTTCCCCACATTTTCTGTTCCCCTCTGAACATGTACTCCCTCTGCTTGAAGCCCTTCCTTCTTTCTGTTTTCCTCTCCTATTGATTATTCATCGTTCCCTTTCTTAGGAAAATCTTCCCAGATAGCACATTAGAGCAGCTATCATTTTTACACTCTCATAGCAAACAATCTTTCCTTCATCATTTTGATTTTTTAAAAAATATTTATTGAAATGTAAAGTAGATATAAATCTTAAAGCTTGGATCCTCTAAGAGGAAGGAGTGAAACTGTTGGCTTCATCAGCCCGTGCTTCTATAACAAAATACCATTGACTGGGTGGCTTAAGCAATAGACATTTATTTCTTGCAGTTCTAGAGGCTGAGAAATCAAGATCAGTGTGCCAATATCATCAGGTTCAGGTGACAGCCCTCTTTCTGGCTTTCAGTGACTGCCTTCTTCCTGGGAGTTGGGTGGGGGGGAGGGGGGGTTGTAGAGAGAAAATATATATTCTTAATTCAAAATGATGAATAATTATATCTCTGTGGTAAGATTATTTGTTTTCTTTCTATATTTTTCATGTCACATTCTCTCTTCTGGTTGTGTGAGCTGACACTCTGCCCTGCGAGATCTAACCCCATTGTCATCCTTTAGTTCGCGGCCCTGTCCCACTCAGGGAGTTGTTTCCATTCTGTCAGGTTCTTTTGTGCTATGCTGCTACCTGAATCTCTCTCAGGCTGTTAGCCGTGGCCATCAGGAGACTCACTCAGTTTACTTCCTAAATTAATTAGGAATCCTTGTCCTTTGTTACCTGATGTCCCATGTGCTGAAAAGCCTTGTTTTAGATATTTTATTCAGTTTCTTAGTTGTTTCGTTGAGAAGGTAAATCTAGCCCTTTCTTTTGGTCTAAGTAGCAGGTTTGTCTTTACTTTTAAACTTTTATTGCCAATACGTGTATATCTGGTTCAACCATTCATGGTGAAAACTTCCTGAAGGAAAAACCTGTGTCTTATAGTTCTTTATATTCCTTTTATAGTTTTGAGAGCTTGATGGGTGTTCACTGGATGTCTGATGATTTTTAATGAAGATAAATGTTTATTAGTAATCATAATCTCGTATTTTTGACGTGGTGATTTTGTTTTGTAATACTGAAAAAATGCAGTTGCTTATATGAACTGAATGATTAGTTAATGGAAATACACTTAAAATGTTAAATAAATACATTGTAAGCACTAAGAATGATTGAAACATTTAAAATAAGCTATTAAGAATTTTATGATAATACATTTACTAAAATGCATTTTTTTCTGATGATTTTTATTGATTAAATCCAACTAATTTTTAAAAATTTTTTGGAGCAAAAATAGTTGCGGGTATAGGAATGTCTATCTATTCATTTAATGCATATACTCAAATTTATTTCAGGTGATTGTCAAATCTGGGCCAGGAACTTTCCTCAGTTTAGCTGTTTATGACAATTATATCTTCTGGTCAGACTGGGGAAGAAGAGCTATTCTGCGTTCCAACAAGTACACAGGAGGAGATACAAAAGTTCTTCGTTCTGATATTCCACATCAACCAATGGGAATCATAGCTGTTGCCAATGACACCAATAGCTGTAAGTTACACTAAAAACTAAACGTATTTCTTAATTACATAATCTCTCAAAAAATTATGTTTTCTAGTAGTACTTAGTTAGATTTTATTTTCTTACAGTTCCTGGAGCTAGTGTTCAGGATTTGACTATTCAATATATTAAAATTATCTGAAATGCTCAAGGTAACTTCTGTAGTTCCTAATTTATCATCAGAAGAACAATTTCTTTTCAATCACTTGTTTCTGGAAATTTATTCTCTCTCACTCTCAATCTTTGAATAGTCAAATCAGGTTGTTTCCATGAAAATAATACTTCTTGATAAATACGCTTTACATCTGGGCTTAAAAGTTCTTTAATCACTGGACTACCTACAAAAATTGCAGCCTGAAGTGTCAGTATGTTTTTAAGTGGTACTAGTTCATTCAGTGCCATGGCATCCTTGACAAATGTTCTCGAAGTTGTAGTGACTTGCATGTTACATGTTTTTCTAATGTTCTTATAGCTGTTGTGATGTTTGGATTTTCAAAAGTCCTGAATCTTCCTTGCTTATATCTTTGTGAGATGGGGACAGCCTAACAGTTTGCTCTTAATCTCTATCTAACATAAATAGAAATTCAATATAAAATGTTACCAATAAAGCCTCTTCATTGCAGGTGAACTTTCTCCATGTTCATTATTAAATGGAGGTTGCCATGACCTGTGCCTTTTAACTCCTAATGGGAGAGTGAATTGTTCCTGCAGGGGGGATCGAATATTGCTAGATGACAACAGATGTGTGAGTAAGTAAAGACAATTGAAATATGAAATATGACATATGACACGATGACTCAAAAGGCACACATGGACATTAAAATTGTTTTAGTGTTCATGAAGTTGTATTCTCCTCCAATCTTAGGGGCCCAGTTGGCATATCTCTCTTGTCTAAAAAGAACTCGATCACCATTCTACTTGGTTGTAACACTATATGATAGATAATGATAACCAGAACAGTGACAAATGATGTACCCCCTATTGTGGGCTGGAAGGTGTTGGATTAGTTAAAGATACCTGCAAATCATCTGAAAAGTTGTGGTTACAACTTTGAGAATTAAGTCAATAGCAAAATTAATTAAAGCTGAAATAAACCGGTACATAGGCAGTAGATCAGTAGCCTTGTAGTAAAACCACTCAGTCCATCACAGTATGTAAATGAGAGAGAATGGCTTATGCAGCTTATCTGTAATCATTTCCAAACGGTTAATTAAGAATGTAACATTGCAGCCTTGCATGATGTTTATACCTCCCAATCTTTAATTAGTACCATTACAGTATACACTTATTAGCAGCTAAGTTTTCAAACTGTTTTCAAAATAAATAAGGGTTCAAGTGTTCCAATATTGCCATGAGAAATTAGCCAGCAACATAAAGAATGTTAATTTTTCTTTAAGACTATTTGTATATAGGGGCGCCTGGGTGGCACAGCGGTTAAGCGTCTGCCTTCAGCTCAGGGCGTGATCCCGGCGTTCTGGGATCGAGCCCCACATCAGGCTCCTCCGCTATGAGCCTGCTTCTTCCTCTCCCACTCCCCCTGCTTGTGTTCCCTCTCTCGCTGGTTGTCTCTATCTCTGTCAAATAAATAAATAAAATCTTAAAAAAAAAAAAAAAGACTATTTGTATATAAGGAAGATAAGAGACAAACATCTTGTTGGAAACTGGTGAACTCACTCTCAGGATGTGGCAATTGTTTTGCTTTTTTTTTTTCTCTTCTCTGTATCTTCATGTTATATCTTCATTTTAGAAAATCAACAGAGCTGGATATGTGTACATTATAAAAATAAGTATCAGATGGTGTAAGTATATTTCATTTTTATCCTCAGTCTTCTTTTGGTCTTTATTTACCAGGAGGATCTTCTCTTTTATCTGTTGTGTACTTTAATTACAAGCACTTTAACATCGTTTACTTTGAAAACCATTGCACCTAAGACAAGAATATACACATATCTTTTCACTTTGCAAATTGGTACCACAACCTAAAGGGCACCTCTTAGTGAAAAGAAGTAAAAGACTTTTAAGACTGTGCCAAAGCAAACAAGGGAATGATGCGTTTGGCCAGTGAACTTTAAATGAAGACAGCCAATTTTAATAATTTGGGCCACAAATTCCCATATTTCTTAGTAACCTAACACTTCCTTGAATTGCTCAGGCAATTGCTTAAACTCTCTCTTTCAGTTTGCTCTGTGGTTTCAGCTGTAATGGTCTGGATCTGATGCCATCTGTAAGTCTGGAGTGTTAGCCATGCATTAGAATCACTCATGTTTTTTCACAGGTCATTGCAGGCCAGTAGAAAAGCAATGCCTTTAGTCAAAACAGCAAGGCTTATTTGTATACAGTGGATGCCTGTCCTTGCTCCAAAATAGATTAGATACATCTGTCCCTACTAAGCCACCTGCTTCTCTCTATTGATGAGAAGGAATGAATCAGAAAGAAAACTATCTTTTAAACAACCATAGTTGTATTCACATGCATCTGTAGAGTGATATTGGATTCCTCAGAGCTGACAGACCTTTATAGAAGCATCCTGTATCCATGGTGCATTCATATTGAAATCCTGTGGTCCAGCAGAGAGATTGGAGAGTAACTTCTTGTCAAATGAATCTTTGGGAAATGAGGATGTTTCTGACATATCTATGTCCACATCTGAATTAGTTCACCCAGAGCAGTTCATGAATGTTAATGGCAGTGTTGAAGGGGTGAAAGGCCATTTACTAACACCTCCCTCAGGACAAGGGAGGGAAAACCATGTGTTGTCATAACTCCTGACAGAAAGATTAGGCAATTCCATTTTACACAACGTTCCTAATCTTATCAACATCCACGACAGAAATAAGAATAACAAATATAATTGAAGTAATTACCTTGTAAGAGAATTAGAGGACTGCTGAACCACATTTTTGTGTCTGCAAAGAAGCATAAAACACTCAATGCTATTTCAAATGAACATACCTAAGCAAGAATTGTGCTTATATAAGGTTTGATTTTACATAATAAAAACATTTTTGTTGTGAATATTTTTCCCTCAGAGGCATAATGATTATAAAAGCAAAATTTGCATTTTCAATCATAACAGTTACTTTTCATTAGAAGTGAGAAGTTAAGATGTGTTGAAAGTAGGCAGAATAAGTTGGGAAAGTCTATAGCCTCTCAGTAAGTGAATTTTGTTCAGTTCATGCTCAAATGTGCAGTAATGCCAGTACCCTTCTTAACAGTTGTTTCTTTGAAGTGAATGATATTTTTAGACTTTTAAATTCTTTGTTACTTTCTCTAAAATGATTTTCTACCTGAACAGTCAAATTTAGTCTTCACCAAGAAAAAAAAAAAAAAAAAACTTTTTTGGAAAGTGAAAAAAAAAAAAAGAACAAAAAAAAAAGAGTTCAGTTAGAAGTCATAAGTAGATAAATAGATAATCTGTAAAAATGAGATAAATTCTAGGAATAATAAAAAATAAAACACTGGAAACTTCAAATAGTATTAGTAGCTGTGTAATTGAATATTTCTAAAATACAGCTTTGGAAAGAAATTGATAGTAAATTATAAAATTAAGCTATGTTTTCTGCATTAGTAGAGATAAATGAACTCCAATTATCTCCAAAATAATTAGCATGACTGGATTTCACTGTACAGTTATTCGACAAGCAATGGAGTGAGTACAAGGAAGCAAACAACACATAATGCAACCACAAAATTAGATTCCAAATGTTTGCTGGTGAATTTATTACTTAAGAATAAAAATAGGTCCATTTTCCCCAGGAGAGATCTTTCTAAAACAGGGGTCATACTAGCATTCCAGGGATGAAACCTAGCTATAGAAAGATGTTTTTTTGTTTGTGTGTGTGTTTGTTGTTTGTTTGTATTTACTGCTATTGGTCTGGGCTCACAGATTCAGCAAGTTACATAAAAACCCAGACTTTTAATTTCTTAGAAAATCTTGAGATTTAGAAGTTGGGACATTATGGCCCTGGTCATTTGGAGCCCAGCAGCTTCTGGTGCACATGCTTTTCAGTTGATCAGAGTCCACCAGTTCAACCCATAGTTTCTTGTGCGTCTCGGGGAGTAGTGGCTGGCCCTGTGCTGCCCCCAGTGCCTCTCATCATGGATAGAACATGAGGCCGATGAGGGCACTTGCAGCAATTCCAGTACTTCTGAATGGTGAAAGCCGCTACAGAGACTTCTTAAAAAGGTAGCTGGGGAGGAAGATTAGTTGGAGCCAGATTTAGATGAGGTGAATCAAGTCAAGCATTAAAAATGGGAACTCCTCAGGGCGCCTGGGTGGCTCAGTCGTTGGGCGTCTGCCTTCGGCTCAGGGCGTGATCCCGGCGTTCTGGGATCCAGCCCCACATCAGGCTCCTCTGCTATGAGCCTGCTTCTTCCTCTCCCACTCCCCTTGCTTGTGTTCCCTCTCTAGCTGGCTGTCTCTATCTCTGTCAAATAAATAAATAAAATCTTTAAAAAAAAATGGGAACTCCACACCTGAAACTAATGTAATATTGAGCGTCAACTCTCCTCAAACAAAAATAAAGAAATAAAAATAAGAACTCTATATACTGGAAAATTTCAATGTACTGAAGAATATATTATAGTTTCCAATTAGGGAACACACACACACAAAACCTCTCTCAATATGCACAGAGTTCCTTTAACTGGCTCATTTTTACTATTTATTTTTAAGGTAGACTGCTAAGCAAGATGCATAAGTATAGTCACCCAAATTTAAGCCCACTTTTCTTTCCACACATATAGTCACAAAATAATTAGAAAAATACACAAATAGGTATAAAAGAAAAATGAAGTGAGGCAACTCCCAAAATTTTAGAAAAGAAATGTAAAAACAGCAAACAAAAAGGTGTTCCTTTTAATTGTTTTATAAAGAAATGCCATAAACCATTGCCCTTCATTTATTTGATTTTATATTTTGATAAATTTTAGTTTAGTTTTATAGTGAAGATTAAGGGGAACAATTGTCATGGTATCAGAAATGTTTGTTATTGAGTCAAAACACTGACTTTTTTTCCCTTTCAGCTAAAAATTCATCTTGCAACATGTATTCAGAGTTTGAGTGTGGAAACGGAGAGTGTATTGACTATCAGCTCACCTGTGATGGCGCGCCTCACTGCAAGGATAAGTCGGATGAAAAACTGCTCTACTGTGGTAAGTGTCTCATATGAGATGTATGTCCTCACTTCAGAGAGAAGTTTGTAAATTATTTTCATAGTTTTTGATTTGATTGCCTCCATTTAGTTTACAAATATGATTTCCTTAATGTCTCTCATTAACATGTAGGTCTAAGGTAATTGATTTTGGCTTTGTGTTCTTGTTCAAAAGGGATTCCTTATGTCCTATTTGGGACCCACCATATTCAGTGAAGAATTTCCTCATGGCTTCCCACCTACAAAGCGCAAGTTTAAATACAAAAGGGGCCTTTCTTTTAAGCTGTCTAGTTACTCATCATGTAGCGATAGGTTTTAGGCTTACATTCCTAAAAACGTAAGGCAGAAATATTAGTTATTGGTGGGTATTATAAGCTTACCCTGCAACAAAGGTTACTGTCAGTCAATAATAGCATGTTGTTAAGCTGATATCAAGTGTTGTCCTTATTCTTGCCTCCAGGATTAGCCCAGGTTGAGTGTCTTCGGGTGCAAAGGCTGATGGCATTAGCCATCCTCCTCATCAAACATGCAATTCCTCCAGCTGTTCCTCTGTGGGTGACTCTAAGTGATAGCAACCTTTCACTCTCTGATGGGAGTAGAGATTGGCTTTTTGAGTCCAGTAAGCAACTGATATTTGCCTTCACAACAATATTTTTCCTGGAACGTTGTATACGTGTAACCATTAATGGTTATTGTAGAATTGTTCCAGATTATTTCTAAATTGGTATGATTTATTTTTGCATTCTAATATTAGAGTATTGGTATTGTGTGCTCTGTAAAAATCAGGAATCTGTACGTGGAATTGCTATATTTGGTTTCTACTTTTCTCCTTTGTTCTGTTAGATAATAATTATACCTAAATAATCAAAGAATGGTTAAAGTAAGAGAAAGGTAAAGTTTGGGAAATTCGCAGGCAGTTCTCTTATTCATTTATGTTACAGGATCACACGCTTTCAGTTAAAAGGATAGTCAGATGTAATTTGCCCATGACTGATCTCTAACTAAAATTTTAGTGAATTTACCTCAAATGGCATATTCATTGGAATGAATGGCTATACCCAATGCACTATGAAAATATTAAAGGATATAAAAATGTAATAATAATTAACTTGAAAATTTGCATTTATTATGAATTGTCTTGAGAATATATTTCACATTATTTTTACCTTCTGAGAAGCAAGATAATATTCACATGAGCAGGGGTTGGTGACCTTTATCTGCAAAAGGTTAGCTAGTTAAGTATTTTAGGTTTTGTGGACCAGAAATGCTCTTTGTGAAATATCTTTATTTAAAAAATTTGTTTTACAATTATTTTCAAATATAAAAACCATTCTTAGTGTCAGAGCTATATAAAAACAGGCTCCCAGGCTGCATTTGGCCTGTGGGCTCTAGTTTGACAACCCTAGGTGTAGATTCGAGGCTTTGTTATCACACCTGAGGTTAAATCTTTGTTCCTAAACCTACTGGTGTATGACTAGTATGAGCAAGGGTACTTCTCCATATTTTAGTTCCTCAGTACAAAACAAACCTAGTTTGAATGTTGGTTTAGAGCACTAAATAAACAAATGTATGTTTACATTTGCTCCATATAGAGAGAGGCACAAAATTAGTGTTCGGTAAATGGCAGTTATTATTATTCTAAGTGGTACCTTATGCCCGAAATCAGAAAATGTCAGGAGACTCTCTTTAAGGTAAATAGAATTCAGGAGGCAATTATTCTTCTCCTTAGGAAATTCTGGTAGACATTTTTAGATGATTTTTAAGAGAAATTTATGGATATTTAGGTAACCCTCTGATTCACTGATTCAGGAATACATATTTTGCCACTTTTTTTTTCTTGTTATAAAAGCCTTATGAAATGCAAAGGAGATAGGTGTTGAGAGTGTCTTATGACTTTTGAGGTACAGACCTATTTCTCGAGAGTTGAATATATGTTTATTTCTATGCTGATGGAAATATCAGAAACAATAATGTGGGTATAATTTGAAGACATCTCCAAGTATGAATCACTGAAGTTAAAGCACTCAGTCAAAAAGGTCTTTAATGAATGAATTAGTTGATAATGCATGAATTTTCTAATCCAGAACTTTGATTCTGCACAGTGCTTTTTTTATAGATCCATGATGATCCAATCATTATGAAATGAGAACTCATCTGTGATTTTCTTTTTTGTAAAAATATCTCTATAAGACCTCCAATTATGTTTCTGCTTTTCTTTATAAGAAAACAGAAGCTGTCGAAGAGGTTTCAAGCCCTGCTACAATCGTCGTTGCATTCCTCATAGCAAGTTATGTGATGGTGAAAATGACTGTGGGGACAATTCTGATGAATTGGACTGTAAAGGTAAATGTATGCAGCATCAGCCTAGGAATATCATTATGCTAAGTGTTTCCTGAACTTTTCCACCGTGTGTTCCTGAGAGCAGAGTTGTTTCACCCTTTTGGTATATGGCATCTGCTAATATAGATGGACCACACTTTGTTAATTGCTGTTGGAGAGGAGTTATTGGAGTTCTCTGAAATTATGACTATATTCTCTATTCTGGTTTCTATCCCTTTGCTCACTTCAAAACTCTCATCATTTCTCACCTCTTCAGTTCTACTGCCATGCTTATGGGACATTTCTTCCGGCATATGGAATACTGAATGTACTGCTCCAAAAATGCCCTCCTTCACTTCTCATATCTGTTTTTCAAATGGCCTCATCCTTTCCCTAACGATTAGACAGGAAACTTTGGTATTATCCTTGATTCCTCTTTCTACCATATTTTATCACCCACCTGTCCACATATCAGTAAATCATCCAATTCTTTGAAATATCTTCACTTCCAAACTGCCTTGAGCCTCAATTAACACAATAGTCCTTTAACTGGTCTCCCTGCCTCTACTCTTTCCAGTTAATCCCAAGGTTTTAGTCATGCTATAATGTTTTATTGAACGTGCTCTCAGAGTGAGTACTGGCACCAATCAGCAAGCCAGATGACCTAGGACAGAACCTCAGCCCCTACACTCTGTGCCTTTGCGTAAAATATTTAACCATTCTGTGCCTCAGTTTCCCAAGCTGTAAGAAAAGAGTCAATAATTAAATGAGTATATTAATATTAAATAAACTGAGAATAGAACTTGGCATATGGTAAATGCTGTGAAAGCATTCACCTTGCTTTTTTAATCATGGCCCTGATATAGAAACACAAATGGAATCTTGATGTTTGCAGAATAAACAACAAATTTTTTAGTCTGACATTTAAGGCCTCTTAAAATCTGGACCCACCAGATTTTTCTTTTCTTTCTTTTAAAGATTTTATTTATTTATTTGAGAGAGAGAGAGAGACAGAGACAGAGAATGAGCGGGGGAGGGGCAGACTCCCCACTGAGCAGGGAGCCCAATGTGGGCTAAGATCCTGACCTGAGCCAAAGGCAGACACTTAACTGACTGAGCCGCCCGGGTGCCCCCAAACAGATTTTTCTAAACCAGTTTCCCTTTAAAAATTTTCATTCACTGAACACATTTCATTGGGTAAAATGCATTAAGGACTGAGACATAAAATAATAAGTCATCTGCCTGCCCTTGAGGAGTTTAAAACTCCAAATAAAGATAGTTATTTAAAGAGATGAAGGTGTATATCAGGTTTTATGATTGCACATATAAAAATATAAGTTTTTGGGGGGTTGGAATGAAGTATAAATAAGGTAGAATGATCAAAACAGAAGGTAATTCCAAGTAGAGAGACTAACAACTGAAAGCTGAAAATAATTCGATATGGTTAGAGCCAGGTTCCATATTGGCAAGTGGTTAAAAAAAAAAAAATGAGGCAGGTTAGAGGAAGGAGCCCGGACGTGAAGGTGTATTTTGATGCCATTTTAAGGAACATGAACTTCACCTTCTAGTCACCAATAAGTCATTGAAGGTCTAAAAGAAACCCAATACAATCAAATTTACATTTCAAAAAAAGGGAGGAAAAACTATGCTTGTGCAAATGAAAACTATAATGCTGAGATGAGAAAGATAAAACAGGAGGTTATCAGAACAGCCAAAGCTAAGAGGAAAAGGAGAGAGACAGATACAACAGAATTTTTAAAGGTGGGATAACAGGTCTTCTTGGGTAATAAACATAGACAAAACATGGGAAAGAATAGACAAATTTTGTGAACTTTTTTCTCCCTCTTTTTACATTTTTTTGTTGTTGTTAATTTTCAAATTTATTTTTTGTGGGTATTTTGTTCATGTGGGATCAAGGATAAGGTAATAAAGATGGTCTGCATTCTGAGAGTGGAACACCTGTAGACATTCAGAAGGAACTGTTTCAGAGACATTTGGATAGATAGAGATCTGAGGCTCAGGTAGTAGATTTAGAACAGAAGTGTTCATTTTGGGCTTAATACAGAGAGAAAGCTCAGAGGATGTATAAAGTAATAGTCGTTGTAGGGGAGTACACTCAAATTACCTATTGAAATAAAAAATAAAGGCACTAATAAAATAAGAAAAAGAGAAGAGGACCACAGGACTAATAGAAAGATCCTCATAAGAAATTATCATATCATCATCATCATCATCATCATTATTATTATTGTTATTATTTAAGAAGGGAGGATCAGTTAGCATTGTTAAGGTATTAAGGGTGGGTAACAGGGCAGGTATAGACTAGATGATCATTGAACTTGGCAAATAGGAGATAATCTCTAGGTTACCTTCATAAGAGTCAATTCAGTGGAATGGTAAAGAAAAGCCAGATCTCCTTGAGTTGGTGCAGAAAATGGATGGTGAGGGAATAAATACAGTGAATAAGACTATTTTTAGACAAGATTGGTGGTAAAGGAGATATGTGAAGTACAGATGCTATGAGAAGGTGATGCAAAGTTGTGGAAGAGGACAAACACTTGAGTAGCTTACCGTCTAAGGTTGACACTAGTTTAGGAAGAGCCAAATACTTTTGAAGATTAAATCAGCTGTTATTTCATATTACCTATAGAAGATTAAAAATGATAAAATATAGTAAGATATTGGGAATAAGTAGAGGAAAATGGGTAAGTATTTGGAAGAAAGAAGGAAAGCAAACTAGAAGTAGACCCTAAAAAAGGCAGGTTTTATCAGTTATTTGTAAGCAGGAAAGAAGAATTTAATAAAGACATTAAACTAGGATAAAGATAAAAATCAAGCTAGAATGTGAAGAAACTGGACAAAAGATACAGAAAGTAGATTTTAAGACAAAAGTCATAAAAGGGACCATCAGAAGTTAATAAGTTACTGTGGATTTTCTTGAAACAATGAAAAAGAATTTCTAAGGTGGTAAATAAAGTTTGGGTTTATGAAATATGGCACCTACTACCTGGTAGGTGTGTATTAAATTCTTATGTTGCTGGTGAAGCAATAAGTCTTCCAAAAAAATATAGATAGGTTTTAATCTGACTAATATCATCAATTCCAGACACTGAATAACAGTAAAAATAACTCAGAATGTTATTTCCCCTTTCTTAAGCTAAATTCTTGATTTCTGTGTTACAGCTATCTCAGTCATATACTTGGGCAAGAACTACTGCATTTGTGAATTGAGTTTCTGTTAAAACTTTTCTTTGTGATAAAATAGTGTAAAAATCGTAACAATTGGCTACCTTAAAAACAGCAACAACAACTATTGCCTTGAAGTTCTTGCTGAAAAATGTAACGTTTGAAACTAAAGACACTTGTGGGAACTCAAACATACACCTTTTTACTAGAAATGAATAGATTTAAGTTAGTGGACTAGCTTGTTTAGGATAAACAATGGGTAGCTTTTTTGATGAGAGATTACTTATTACAGTTGTATCTTTTGGATTTGATTTTTCTCTCATATTAAGTTAGTTCACATGGTGACCTTGTAAGTCACATTTCACATCCTAAGGGAAGACTTCTCTGGGTCCATATCCCATAAGCCAGTCTATCTTATAAATCAGTAATTCGGTTGCGTATCCATGCAGCAAGTGGAACCTTATAGTACCTAAAAGATGAAGAAGTTTGAAAAGGAGGGTGGAAGTGCTCAGGGACAATGGAAAAGGAGTTATCTCCCCAAGTCCTTCCTTCCAGATACTCCTTCTCTGTTTCTTTCATCAGGGCAACGTGTGTGTGCAGTGCTCTGTTGTATATATGCGTGTACACATGTGGGCACGCACGTGTGCACACACACACGCACACACACACACAACCCGCCTATTACTTTTTAAATGTAAATAAAGTAAGACATGAAGAATTGAAATTTGTACTATAAAAAGTCAATATATACAGAGAGAGTTTGAGAGGCTATGGAGAGAGGCGGTAGTGGAATCATCTGTAAGTTATTTGAAGTACTATTATACTTTCATTTCTTTAGTTTAGATATTATTATCATTATTTTTATTCCACAAGGCAGAGTGGAAATGGATATTACAAGAAATCAGTTTTCTGATTTCTTCTCCTTTTGAAGGGAAGCAAAACTCTAAATCCTTGTAAATCTTTTATTACTGCCCTGAAAGTTTTAGACACCAGGCTTTCTGGTGGGGCAGAGGGGGGTAACCAAAAGAGTTGCTCAGAAAGTTTGTCACTCTGATTTCCTCTTCTGGTGTGTGAGAGGTTGAGTGAATAGGTTGGGGAGAATACACAATATCCCTCCTTCTCTTCCTATTGAGATGGGTCTAATTACTCTCCTTGGGAAGTACATGAACTTGCCTGGGTCACCTGGACACCTTTAGGTGACTGAAAAGCTAAGTAATTCTAAGGCTACCTAACGGAGAAGAAACTGGTGTCATGTTTTGGTTTTCTTTTTCATAAGTTCATAGCAAAACTTTGAAGATTCCATAAACAATAAGCTAAAGGAAAAGGACAGCATGCCTGTAGATGAAATCATCATTCCTTATGGGTTTGCATACCCTTAGAACCTAAGCAGTAAATTAAATAAAAGATGTGGTTTGAAAGTAAACAGAAGAGATATGACAGCAAATTTAATGTTTTCTTTCTTTCTTTTTCTTTTTCTTTTCTTTTTCTTTTCTTTTTTCTTTTTTTTTTTTTTTTTTTTCCCGTGTCAGCTGCCGTGTGCTGCAGGCTGGGCAGGGAAGTTGGAAGAGAAAACATTGACTTAAGTTATTTATAAGAAATGTCCTAAAAAACCATAGAAAGACCAATCAATGTTATATCTTTTCTACCTCATTAAATATTTTAACTGACATGGAATAAAGAAAGTGGATGAAATAGGAAAATTAAGAAAGTATGTGAGGGAAAGAATGGTTTTACTTTCTCTCTTAGTGCTGCTTTGATCCACAGTCCCTGTCAGATCTTCCTCTGTAGTATCTCATTGCTATTCCTGGGGTAGCTGTGGTAAGTTTTCACTCACATTTTGTAGGCTTTCTTTTACTTTTGGACTATCTGGAGGGAAAAGTCTAGTATTTCTCACTTGGCTTATCTTTATTTGGACTACATTATTTTCTTTTCTCTCTTTTTCAGGACTTTTAGCCTGAGGAAAAATTGTCAGAAAGCTTTCATATTCACTTGACAAATTAGAGATTCCAACATATTTCTCCCTCAAAAATCACCCTAAGGGTGAAACAAATTTCAATACTTGACTGGCCAAACAAAGTGAGGAAGAAATATAGTTGAAGGAACATAGAGGAAGAGGTTTTGGCAAAAGACGTATTTGCTTAACTATTTAATAAAGTTCCTGCTTTCCCGTGGATTTCTCCCATCTCCCTGTCCTTCCTTGCCTACAGATGCTGGAGATGTTAATCTCCACAACCATCTTGCCTCTGCTGTATATGAAATTCTGCAGCCACTTAATATGTCCAATTCTAGTGTGACTTAGCACCCTACTTAATCCTCTGGTGGTTCCCAAACTCTATACAAGGTCATGGACTCTGTGAAGAGAGGATTTGAAGTAAAGGGACAGTCTTCCTATTTGCACATTGCACATACTCTAATAGGCCTACTTGTCCTGTTCGCCAAGATCCATTAACCCTATTTTTAATTGGAAAATGGGAGAAAAACACATCCTGCAAATATTCTACTCTCTACCCAGTTCTTCCGAACCCCTACGTCATCCTTTCCCCCGTGTCTTTCTTTTGAATACTATCTCCTAACCATTTTTTCCAACTTCAGAGTTATAGTTTCTTTTCAACTAGTCAGAGTTCTTCTCCTTTCTTTCTTCTTCTCAGAATTCCATCTAAAACTGGGTTCCGCTAGCTCCACATCTCTACTCTTCTCAAAGCATTCTTTACTTTCACCTGAGAGCCCCAATACTGTTTTTGAAACTCCATTACTGTAATATTGCTGGATCTCCAGCCCCCATAACTATGTGAGATGCTATCCTCATGTTAATGGAGTCATAATTTGCCTCTTCACCCTATCTGCCACCAATCTCCACTCAGATGGACTCCCTGCCATGTACACAGAAGATTTCTCTGTGAAAGTTTGGGGAGAGATGGAGATGATGTGGTGAATTGTGATTGTTCCCATTGGGATTCTTCTGGTATCCTTAAACTCTGTGAGTGTAAGACAGAAACTCAAGGGTATTATGAGATAAGTCTTTGTAGACTGTCAAGGAACATTACCACTCTCTAGAATGTTGTTTCACAGAGAAATGAATCCTGCTTCTAAATAAAGGGATTATAAAGAATCTTTTGGAACACAAACTCTTCATAGGAGATTGCTGACAGATAGCAAAGTAAGAAACAAAATGTAAAAGTTTGTCATGATTACTCTCCATGTTATGTATTCCATTTACTGTTTCTATTGAAAAAAATAGTGAATCTAAAATGTAATAGAAAGGTACATGGAAGAGATTTTGCTTTTTAGACATAAAAGAAGGATATCTGGGTTTTTTTTCATGTTTAGAACAGTGTATTTATCTCTACTCATAATAGCATTATCTGTTTCATATGATAAGATGTTATTTTTAATGAAAACAACACTGAAGCAATTATAATTGTAAATTATAAATAAAACATTTATTCTAATCATCATTTAAGCACAAATAAGGATACAATTGCAAGATACAATTAAATATAATAAGAACAGTCGTTATGAAATACAAATGACATACACGCCCTTGAGTAAAATTTGCATATTTTGAGGTAGCATTTTAACCATTTACAATTGATATAATTTCTATTTATAATTAAATAGGCTCTTTAAAATATCAACACTAGTAAAAGTGGCATAATCAAAGAGCCCTTCAGGTTGTACATTTACATAATCAACCTGTGAAAATTTGAATTTGGCATAAAAATCTCACCTAAGTTAATCTAATGTACATAGTATGTCATGCACCTGTTCACAACATATTGCTGGAAACCATTATATGGTAATGAATGTGTGAGCAAAGTAGAAAGGAATATATGATTAAGCAGAAGCTATTCTGTATAAGGTATATATAATGACAGTAGCATATTGAAACTGATTTTCATCCAAGCATAGCAGGGAATTGGAAAGTCATACTTTCTAACAATAGAGACAAGTCATACCACATTTATGTTTCTTGGCATGAGGCATTCATCTTTCCTATACCAAATGTTAGTGATATGGCCATGTAAAGGAGTGTAACATAACATGGAAGACTTTCTAGTGTTGTTGAGCTATTTCCTCTGAGTAATAAAGCAAATGCTCAGTGGTTTCTCCATCTCAGTCTCTGTCTCTGACTATCTGACTCTCTTTTATCAAAGAAGGGGATGGTCCACTTCTTTGCAACCAGATTGGGATTTCCCTGTACTTTCTCAATCAGACATTTGCTCTGTGTTATAACCTTGTACTTTGGAAATTGAAAGGAGAAAGAATTTTCGGCAACAGTTGATTTTTTTATATGTTGGCTTAGTGCTAGACTGATGCTATCATGGGAACCAGGTACAATCCCTGCTTTCATGGAGCTTACAACTTAGTGGGGGAGCAGATACATGAACAGGCAATTGCAATGAAATACTGTAAGTACCACAACAGGGGAAAACATGTGAGGGGTCTATTAGATCCCAAACTTGGGGACGGGGATGGAAGCTTTGGGTCAAGTTTGACTTCCCAGAGTTAAAAGAGCAAAACTAAACAAAATTATATGAATTTGTTAAAATATAGATCTTCCTCAAGTTACAGTGCAGTTATGTCCTAATGAACCCATCACAAGTTGAAAATACTGTTAGTTGAAAATGCATTCACTGCACATAACCTACCAAATGTCACAGCTTAGCCTAGCCCATCTTAAATGTGCTCAGTACACTTACATTAGGCTATAGTTGGGCAAAACCATCTAACACACAGCCCATTTTATAATAAAGTATCACATATGTCATGTAATTTTGTGACTACTGTCTTGAAAGTGAAAAACAGAATGGCGTCTGGGTACGGAAAGGTAAGGATATTGATTGTTTACACGTGGCTGACTGGGAGCTGTGGCTTACTGTTGCTGCCCAGCATCAAGAGGGAATATTTTACTGCATATCTCTAACCCAGGAAAAGTTCAAAATTCAAAATTGAAGCACAGGTTCCACGGACAGCATATGGCTTTCACACTACAACAAAGTCAAAAAAATCGTGTTGAACCATGGTAAGTCAGGGACCGTCGCTGCTGAAAATGTTAGAGCAAGGAATCACTTTTGTCTCATCTATGCATTTATTTATTTACCTGTTTTTCCAGTTTCAACGTGTGCCGCTGTTGAGTTCCGTTGTGCAGATGGGACATGCATTCCAAGATCAGCACGATGCAACCAGAACATAGATTGTGCGGATGCTTCAGATGAAAAGAGCTGCAGTAAGATAATCCACTAGCTTTTGTTTGTTCATCCCTGGGTACCTTTGGCATTCCATCTAACACTGCCCAGTGTTTCACTGAACCTTGTCCAGAATTGATATGTAATTAACCCCTGTTGTGTAGGATAATTGCATTCTTATTTCTTCAAATGAGGTTAACTTTTCTTGTTTCTGTGACCTGCATAGAAGGCTTGTAATCTTTGCAGATGAGGTGTTTTTCATTTTTCTGTTTACCTCTTTGTAGATAATACAGATTGTACACATTTCTATAAACTTGGAGTGAAAACCACAGGGTTTATAAGATGTAATTCGACCTCACTGTGTGTCCTGCCAAGCTGGATATGTGACGGGTCTAACGACTGTGGGGACTACTCAGATGAATTAAAATGCCCAGGTAATTCTAGAAAGAAAAAAGTCTTTGCCTTGAGATTTAGAGGCTCGTTGTATAAAATAAATTTATTAAGTTTTAGCCTTCACATCCAGTGATTAGGATTAAAATTTAAATAATGTTGACTAAATTACAAGTAATCATCCTGTTCCAAACATGCCCCTTGATCTTTTTTAATGAGTTATGAAATGATACTCAAGAAATCTGTTCTGTATTTGGATCGATTTCCTTTTAATGTTCAGTTCATGAATAATCCTCTTACAGTTGGTGATTAAGTCTTAAAATGCATGATCTCTAAAATTGCCACGGAAGTATCACATACTGATACTCCATACCCATGGACTAAAGGGAGAGAGGCAATGCTTCTTACCACGGGCTTTACTCAATGCCGTGCAGCTTGTATTGTCATGTTAGGCTGTTTGGTGAAGTTCATACAATATTTTGGCATAGTAGTATGGATAATAGCAATTACCACTGGGTCAAGGTCAGAAAGGTATTTTTATATTTGACTTTTAACCGCCTTTACATACATAAGCTCTGAAAGTGTCATCTGTATTCTTAGAAGAATGCATTCCATTAAAAAGTCATGGTGCTGTTCCTGTCTAACTATTTCAGAAAACAAATTTTAAAAAAATACAGGAAGTAAAGGTGTTAAATTACTATAACTGGAAGTAGATATGATTTATAGAAACTATTAAATGTGTCCTCATACTATAATTTTCTCTCCTTATCCTGCTACTACTATACTCACTTTTTCCAGTTTAGTTGACATAAAATATTTTTTTGAAATATTTTGAGAAATTATACAGCAGTGCACACATACACAATCTACTGTGAAGAATCGATATTCTTAATTCATAATCTATCACTTAATTGGGCAATAGCAGCTTCCTTTTATTTTATTTTTTTGTTTTCCTGCTCAGCAATGTGTAACATTCTATGACCCGATTTTTGTTCCTTCTGGGTTTGAAAGGCTAGCTGCACCCTAGGAAGAACTGGAGAACTTTTCTGGTTCTATGAAGAACTTTTACATGCACTGATGACTGTGGCTCACCATAACTCTTACACATTTTATTCTTAATCACATAGAACATTTTTAAAAAAATATAGTAACATTGATTTAGACTGATGACGGCTGGGTGTCTAGATTCTTAACCCATTATTCTTTCTACAGCAGTTATGTACCTCATTGTAGCTGTAGTTAATTTTTAAAATTAATATGAGGGCAACGTATAATAGATACCCATTAAACTTCCATATATATAAAACATATTACATATATATGTAAAACTTTGTGATCTTTATATATTTCTCATATTAATAAATTATTTTAAAAGTTAACTTTTAACATTAATAAAGAATTGTGATTATAATGGGGAAGAAATAAAAGGGAAGCTCCTGTAGACTGATGAGACAGATAGACAGCCAGACAGGAGGCTACTAATTGGTCAGTCTAAATAACTTAGCTTGTATCTAGGCTAGTCCTAAGAAAAAGTAAGACATAATCACACTCAGGACTTTTTGATTTAGTGGTAAATTCTGTCAAAAATTTTATTTTCATCTTCAATCTACAAAGTTGACATTTGAAAAAATAAAATGGAATTGTCATCTTAATATAGTTACAATGGATTATTTTAGTGTGATTATTATAGTGTGAATGGGTTATTATAATGTGACATATACTCTAATATTTGCTTCCAAATTGGCTATCATTTACAAAACTGTGTAAACCTGAAGGTTCAAGGGACCAATGACATTTGGTAGAGAAAAATCTAATATTTCATATGCAGTCTTGGAAGTTATTATAATAACAATACTCCCCAATCTAAAAAATATATATAATTTATAAAATAATTTTACATACAAATACTTATTATTCTTATGATATTTCTGTAAGGTGTAACAATTTTAGAGATTCTATTGTAAGTTGTCTTTCTTTATAAAGTAGAGAGTGCTTCTATAAGCCTGTCAAAGCATACTCAGAATATAGGTCAGTAGGAACACCACGCCTACACTTTCTCAGTAAAACTCCACTGTTTTTATCATGTTATTTATTTTTATGAATATGGAATTACAGATATTTTCCACCACAAATGTTTCTTTGGCCCAACACTCATTCACTTTATGATTATCTCAGTTATTTTATTTTTATTCTATTGATGGGACTCCACATTATTTGAATTTAACAAGTTTTTCCATTAGTATCTT
Organism: Ursus arctos; assembly: GCF_023065955.2. Taxonomy (NCBI): domain Eukaryota; kingdom Metazoa; phylum Chordata; class Mammalia; order Carnivora; family Ursidae; genus Ursus; species Ursus arctos. The sequence goes on along the minus strand of NW_026622763.1, from coordinate 24,177,691 downwards.
TTTTTCAGATCCAGGTCCAATCTTGGATCGGATTTGATTATCGTGTCTTCCTAGTCTCCTCTCTTCTGTGCCACGTTTTTGTTGTTATTTGTTTGTTTGTTTGTTTTTTAGCTTTTCCTTGGTTTTCATGACCTTGACATTCTTGAAGAGACCACCTCAGCTCATTTTTATCTAAGTTTTCTTGTTATTTATCTCTTCCAGTTCAGGGAGTATTACTGTTTTATTATCTACCTAGATTGTAGAAGTCTAAGATTAATTTAAATTATTTGACATTACATTCTGTATTTTATCACAGTTCAAAACAAACACAAATGTGAAGAAAATTATTTTGGTTGTCCTAGTGGAAGATGCATTTTGAATACCTGGATATGTGATGGTCAGAAGGATTGTGAGGATGGACTTGATGAATTCCACTGTGGTGAGGCTGTATTTTGTTCTATGTGCCATATTATTATTTATATGCCAATGTTCTCTTACATAGGATTTTATACAAAATATTGCTAATTGATTTTAACAGTTTTCATTTTTGTTAAATAACACAAAATAGTAAAAATTAAAATAGAACAGAAGAACTTGTAATGAAGAGTAACAATCTCTTGCCCCAGCCTTTTCGTCTTTTTCTGCTTTTGTTAGTGGTTACCTTCATCATTCTAAATGATATACCTTTATTTTCTGACTTATTAACTCGAAATCCTAATATATTTACTTTCTGCAATGAAAAGTGAGGATTTACCTCACACTACTCATTATACTGTCGCTACCTGTTATTGACTATTATTATTTTACATGTTTCTGTTAATTACATGTATAGCTTTAAATAGTACTTAAACTTGTATTTCCTCAAACTCTCACCTTTCACCACCTACCTTCTAATTTCTGTGTGTGTACATTTCTTCTTACCTGGGAAGGCAAGACAGCATTTTTAAAATTTATTTTATAGAATTTATGGATTTTATAATTTCTAGTCCAAAGAAATTTCCTACAGGAAAACAAAGCATATATTCACTATTTTCATTTAACACAAATAACATACACTATGGTGAATACACAAAGTAGAAGAAAAGATTAAAAATGGATCTTCTATGAAATGTCAAACTCCTCTAAAAGTAAATGTCATCATGAAATATGAAGGTGCATTTTGTTTGATTAAGATGCTATATATCTTTACATTAGAGCCAGATTGTGAACAGGATTAACAGAGAACTTTACAAATAGTTTATGTAGATTCATAGTTTCTGGACAGGAAGCCATTATAGGGTTGTATTTTCTTTAGTTTCATTTTTTCCAGTCTTCAGTGTTTCTAAATTTCTCTCTTCTTCACAGGTCATCTAAGTGAATATTTTAAGTAAAGATGCAAGGTTTTAAAATAGTTTATAGGATCAAAACCATAATGTTGTTGTTGTTGTTTTTATAATTTATGTTTGGAGGACTTGAATTTAGAAGGATTTTATTTTGAATGTTACCTGATGACAAATATGCTGAGTGGAGGGGTAGGCTGAGGGTGGAGGAGAACAATCACAAGCCTGACTTTGAAATTAAAAGAATACACTACTACAAGTGAATAATTTGGTAATAAAAGAAAAGCCACCATGCCAGTGAATTTAGATGTTATTAGTCAGACTTAAGTATCCCCAAGAGAAGTAAAAACATCTAAGTGTTTAGTATGTAAGGGTGTGAAACTGGTGGCTTATCATCAAGCTAAAACCCCCTTAGTCACCTCATCATTAAAAACAAATGTATATGCTGGTGAATATATCATATTATAATCTTGCCTAGGATGCATTTTTTTTTCTCTAGTTGTTCAAAAATCACTTAAAATTTAGAAGGGAAGACTAGACCACACTTGGAATATTTGTTTTGTATCCGTGCAGCGGATGTTGTGTTTGTTTTGTTTTGTTTTTTGTTTGTTTTTTGTTTTGTTTTGTTTTTAAATGACACCCTGGAATACACTTAAGGGAGAGTGACTAGCATAATGAGTAGCTCAAAGTCAAGCCCTGTGAGAATTCTGCGGGAGGAAAAATGTTACATAACATGGACACTCAGAGGGAATACGCAGGCTGTTGTCAAAATTTTTATAGAGCTGTCATAGAGAAGAGGAATTCGGCTCATTTTATTGGAGGACAATTTATTTTAGCAAAGTCTAAGAAAAGACTCTCACTGTCAGACAGACCTGTCCTAAGATGGTCTTAAATGATTTTTTTTTTCTTGTGCACCTGAAGCAAACATTTTTGTTTGTCTTCTAGATTCTTCTTGTTCTTGGAACCAATTTGCTTGTTCTGCACAAAAATGTATATCTAAACATTGGATCTGTGATGGAGAGGATGATTGCGGGGATGGATTAGATGAAAGTGATAGCATTTGTGGTGAGTTGTTTCTTCTGTGTTCTCATTCAATTTTTAGGCATATGATATATACCCACTATCATTTTAGAACATACATAAAACTGTTAAATTTAACATTAAATTTATATGTACGCGTCTATGTAGCTTGTTTCATATTTTAATGACAACCTATTATTCTACTATTTTTATATACACAGTCATTCAATTTTTAGAATTTTTTTCCTGAATATTCACACAGTGAATGTATTTGTAAATTTTATTTTTTTATTCTTCAATTAATTCTTTGGCCTAGATCTCTATGACTGGGATTACTTGCATCAAATGATCAAACATTTTTCATGGTCTTTGATATGCATTGCTAAATTGGCGTCCAAAATATACTGATTTACACTGCCATAAACCACAAATGCTATTTGTGTTTGTATATATGTATTATAGTGATTATCACTATTGAATTATTTTAAATGGTAAGTAAAAAAGGGGGCTATTTTATATAATTTTAAAATGTACTTCAATAAACAGCTTTATAGGATTAGAGGTTGAGTGCCGTACTATATATCAACTACAAAGCCAATGTAATTGCTTTTAAATAATCACAAACATTTAACAAATAACTTAAATGGAATTATTAACTTACTTTTTTAAGGGGTAAAAGAAGGAATGATCTAATCTGTATAAATTTATTACAAATAGCCATTCTACTCATGTATTTATATGCCTCTTTATCTTTCCGATCTGTTTCTATATGTGTATTTGTATTTATAGGCATAAAATCTTTCCTCATTATATCAGCACTTTTTCACAGCTGTTATTATCCTATTTTAGAGAGAAAAGGACCCAAGTCATAGAATAAAGTGCATGTACAGAGTTAAGTGTACTTAATACCACTTTTAAATTTCAGTAGTGGTCACCTGCTTTTTAGGTCAGTACCTACCATGGAGACAGGTAGATAGGATTTTATACTCAAGCTAAACTGAAGTTCTCTGTAAATAATATAAAACTGGAGTTGTCCTCTGAAACCCGGCAATTTATTTTCTTGTATTTAAGCCACCCCAAATCTACTTTTTATTTACACAGCTGAAACAACTTAGTTATACAACAAATAAATATAGAAAGATCACTATCAAAAAGCCCTGAAAGGAAAAAGAAATCGGTAATCAATTAGATGTCTGGCCAGTCACTTTTAACTACTTTATTCCTCTTTGCTATTAAATCTTTCTTTAATTTTAACAGAAGCATTACCTACTTACAATGGGTTGAGCATGTTGCCAGTCTTTAAAATCATCTTGCTTTTTGACCATCTGTTTAAACCTACACTACACTAAATGGCTCTGTCCTTCCTGAGTGGACACAATAGAGTAGAAGGTTTAAAGACTCTGAAACCAGAGTTGAATTCTCCCACATCTGTATTTTTCTTACCTGTTAGGGGGCTACAAAAGATCTCCCGTATGTAACTATTGTGATCATCTAACATGGCCTATGTATACAATGTAAATGAATTTATTTCCATTCCCTTTTGTTCCATTTCTCCTGCTCTCTCCCTTATTTTTCAGTGTTATTGCCACATCTACATCTAGCAGTGTCCTGATAATTTTTTTAAAGCATTAAAATGGTAATGGACATGTTTATCTGTTGTCAAAATACCCAGTCTATTTAATTTAATTACAGGCTGCATTTTGTATGTTAACTACCAAGCTGGTGACACATAAAGACTGCTGTAGACCAAATATCACTCAATGAACTGAATCTAGTATACTAGGATTGGGAAGGAACTTTATAAATAATTTATCTCAGTGGTTATCATCTTTAGTGCACAAAAGGTCTTTCTTAGAAGTTTGCTAAAAATGCACATCCTTAATCTTCACCTTCAAATGTTCTAATGTGGGCTGTAAACACAACCTTTCTTAACAAGCACGATAGTGGCTCTGACTTGGGATCTGAGGATCCTGTTTTGAAAACTGTAATCTAGTACACCTTCATCATTTGACAGATGAAAAACGAGAAACTCATAGAAGTTAATAAATTGCCTGAGGTCACTCAGTGATTCAGTGATGACAGACTTAAGACCTGAATTCAGATTTCTTGAATACTTCCTAATGGGGTAGTAACTCTTACCAATCAAATATTATATCTGAGCAGGTGCACAAGACAGATCTGGTAGAAATCTTTCAGCTTATCTTCTTCCTTTCTTGGGATTCATTTCCCTAAGGAAGGTAATGTGTCTCCAGATGGCAGTGGTAACTATGGAATGAAGCCATGAGTTTTTTCTTTGGCCCATTTTCTTTCTGATTGACTATGATGTTTTGGCATGCTCTTAATACAGAATCTGTTGAATACTATCAAGGGAGCCAGAAAATTAGCTGCAAAGAGCTTTATGCCATTTTATAGCTTGAGGTATCTTAGTAATTATCTAGTCATACCCCTCATTTTACAAATAGAGAAACTCAGACACTTAGTCTTCTCCAAGGTCATACAGAATTCAATTTCTCAACAGCCAAATTGATGTTATATCTATTATGCCTACCTTGAGAATAAATTGGGATGATAATAAGAAAGTAGACAAGGAGTTTTACATGTATCAAAACTTCCTTACTAGAGAGATTGCACTTTTTAAAAATCTCAAGCTAAATAACAAAAATATTATGGAAATTAAAGCACTAATTGAGAGTATAATAGTGAAAGTGACACTTTATACTCTTATGGCAAGCTTAAAAAGATAGATCATAATGAGGAATAGTATAAAAATAAATTCTGTAGGAAAATGATTTTATTATAGAAGGTATTAAAGACATAATAGCAGGTAAATTCATTTTTAAATGAAAGCAACATTTATTTAATAGATTTTTTATGATTTCTTCCAGTAATAGATATCATATTAAACCCATTCTATTAACACTGATCCTCAGTCAAATGAGCAAATCTGAATTACCTGGAGGACTTTTCTGTATTCGCTTGCCATCCTGTCCTCCAAGCTAAAGTATATGTCAAGGACAATCATGTTTATGATGGAAAAAATCCTCAAAGCACCCTGCTGCCCCCCATATTGAAAGCATTGCATTGAAAAGCATTATCTGCTCACAACAACTCTGCAGCTGAAAAGAAAGATGATAATGGTTCTATAATTAAAGCATTTTGGTCACTGCGTTAAATGTTTGAAACCAAATATCTCTCATCATTCTATTGTCATATTTTCTTCCTGCAGATATTAGCATTTTTAAAATAAAATAATTTGAGGGTCATGTAACTGATTCACTCAACAAGTATTGTATATAAATAAGTAAAGCATTCAACATGTATAACTGTATTAGGTGCTAGGAAAATATCATGAGAAATAATTATGTTCTATTTCATATGATTGTCCTATACCCATATAAGGAGAAACAAAGAAACAACCTATGACCCTTTGAATTTATAATCAAAATCAGCAAGCATTTTTTTTCCGTATACATTTGAAAAACATCATGTATCTAAAGAGACATTGAATTGACAGAGCGGAGAAAAAGTAGATTTTATTTATTGTGTAAAAACAAAAGGAACATGAGTACATTTATTCTTTTTAACAACACAGGTGGGGAGTAACAATCATGACATTAGCAGTTAAGAGAAGCTGCTTAGGGGCACCTGGTGGCTCAGACCGTTGGGCATCTGCCTTCAGCTCAGGTCATGATCCTGGGGTCCTGGGATCGAGTCCCACATCGGGCTCCCTGCTCAGTGGGGAGCCTGCCTCTCCCTCTGCCTGCTGCTCCCCCTGCTTGTGCTCTCTCTTTCTGTCAAATAAATAAATAAAATCTTTTAAAAAAGAGAGAGAGAGAGAAGCTGCTTAGCAATCAGAAGGGTTTGGACTCTCGGCTCAACATGTGGCATCCTGTGCAACTTCTGACGTTCTGCAAGCTTTTCAACTTCTCTGAGCCTAAGCTTCCTTTCAGTGAAATGAGACCAATAAGAGTTCTACTGGTTGGGGTTCTTGCAAGAATTAAAATGAGTTAATACATCAAGTGCCTAGCATATATTAAGCAATAAAAATGCTGTTATTACTATTATTATTACTATTACTATTACTATTACTATTACTATTAAAAAGAAATACAATACTCACACTTAGGAAGGCATGAGTTCTGAGAGTAAAATGTGTAAAACATAGGAGAAGGATACTATGTGATGATTCCAAATAGCAACAGTCTCTTCCTTGTCAGCACATTCTTCTGTTTTCCTTCTTTCTAAGAGGGATATAAATGTTACATGCAGTCATCTTAATGGCATTCTCTCCTTGGGTTTCAGGCGCTGCCACCTGTGCGGCCGACATGTTCAGCTGCCAGGGCTCCCATGCCTGTGTGCCGAGACACTGGCTTTGTGATGGTGAAAGGGACTGTCCAAACGGCAGTGATGAGCTCTCCACAGCAGGCTGCGGTAGGACACGTGAGGGTCTGTGTGGAGGAAAACTGACGCAACTTCCTGACTCTCGCTTTTGCAGTACCCACTATCACATTTTCCCTACTTTCCCAATCCCTGGTCTCATAAGCAGTACCAGAATTAATCAGGTGGGATGTTGTCATCATCATAGGAGTTCAGCAGCCCCTCTAACCAACTGCTGTTCAGAGTTTTTCAAACATGCACAGTGAGACCACCCATTTTAAAACCACTCTGATGAACACAGATTCATCATTCACTTCTGAGATTATGTAGCTACCTGACGTGTGTGTGACTGTGGTAGATTTGTTATTTTCTTTTTAGAACCCCGCCCCCACCTCCACAAAGGCTTTTAGATTGCCTATTACAGACACTCTATAAATGGCTGATGTGATCCCAAATAACCACTGATCAGAAGGTCAGTAAACACCTATTAGTCCTACGGAGAGGGTATTAACCCTTAGGTCAGGTAAAAACAGTATGGATATAGCTGAGTGAAGCTGGGGGATCAGGTGAACACCTTTGGAGGTCAGACGATTTATTAAGTTTCTGACTCGGTCACCTCAGGAAATTTTCACAGAATTGCTCAATAGTAAAAAATTTAGATAAATTCCTTTGCATGATCAAGAGAAAAAAGGGGCTGAATATTTGAATGCAGGTCCCAAGGTCACTTAGGGGATCTGTTGAGCTGAGCAATTTATCGGAAACAGTGCTATGAATTCTGCTCATTAAAGTGAATTCTGCCAATCATCTCTCCAGTGACCTGTCTTCAGGTCTTTAAAACTATTTTGAAGCTATAATGTAGGTGTGTGTGTATGTGGGTGTGTGTATATAGGGGTCGGGGGATAGTTAATATGGAGAAGGAAAAAGAAAACTTTGAGGCAGGCCTATGTGCACAGAACTCATGCTATTGTAGAATAATTCACTTTGATCTTGAAACTGATATGTGTGTCTGTAAAGGTCAATGGGGCTACTGAGGGCTACATAACAGAGGATTATGTATCATTTCAGGGATCCAGATGGTCCCAGTATACTGTTACTATTGTAGCAAGTTAACACTCTGGGAGGCATATTAGCACTATTAGACCACATGGGTGCTATTAAGTAAATTATGCTAAAATGCAACAAATTTTACTCAAGTGACCTGAAAGTGTTAATGCCAAATAAGCCTCTGTTGCTTTTGTTTTAAAAAATAATTCATCTATTAGAATTGGCATGATTCACTTGAGTTATATAAGCTGTCATACATTTCAAAGTTAGAGCAGTTATTAGTAACTGCATTTTACTTTGATAATAATGGGAAGTTTTTAAAGCTGCTCCTACGTGGCTTCCACATCATTTTTGAAAATAAATTTGTTGAAAATAAATTACACTTGATTAAATCCAAGGAATCCTTTCTGTTTTACTTATGCATGTCTCTATTTTCATCATTAGGGGCTAGGGAGCCGATTGACTTGTAAAAGAATCGTTATGTCTTCAGTGTCAGAATGAAGTATAGAAAAGATACTGGGTCATCACAAAGAAATAATATATTAAAAAGAGTAGAAGTATCATGGAAGGATTTCAAGAAAAAGTAGTAACATTATCTGAGTCATAAGGAACAAAGAGAGAAAGAGAGAGAGGTGTTCTAGGTAGAGGAAAGTCCATATTGAGACATGGAAGGAGGAGATTAGAAGGCTTGCAGATTTTTTCATGTGCCCATTTTATGCCGATTATTTTGGCAGGGGTTTTTATTTACATTATTGAATTCTGCCAGTATCTCAGTGAAATGTTTTTGAGGATCTGCCCAAAATAATTGTTACACAGATAGGAATTTAAATAGCACCTGGGAATTTACTGAGTACCTGAAATGAGCTGATCTTCTTCATATACCTTATCTAGTTCTTGCAAGAAGTTTATCAGATAGATTTTATTATCCCGCTAAATGGATGAAAAAACAGATGCAGCAAGAAGGCAAATACCTTCCTCAGGATACAAATCATAAGTAGCAGAGTGACGTTTTGCAAAACCTTCCTCTTTCTGGTATACTATAATGCCATATATCAGATTCTTTTTTATTTTACTTAAAAATGAGATATAATTAACATATAACATTGTATTAGTTTTAGATGTACAACATAATGATTTGGTATATGTAATATTGCACAATGATTACCACAATAAGTTTAGTTAACATCTATTATATAGTAGATTATTTTTACATTTGCAATATCCCAAATCTTGAGTACTAACATTAAGATTTATCCTTTAAATATAAGACAAGGTAATTGAAAATATTTAAATGATCTCTTCAAACCACTATGATTCTATGCATATTGTTACATGCATATTAAAGTTTATTCACTTGCACAAGTTATCAGCTTTTGAACTTTTGCTGAAGGTTATTGCACTTTTTGGTCAACCATTTTCCCCTTGGTTAGGATCCTTGCTACATCACTACTGTCATGGATCAGGAGTCCAAAAGAAATCAATACTCCATTTTGTGGATAGATATTCCTAATTTGATGTGGTACTTAATGCTTGGGCTTATGACACTATAGATCTTAATTTAACCCAAAAGTTTTATTTGCATCTTAGAGATAATAACTTTCTTAGTTCTTTTGATGTTTTCTTTTCACTTCCATCATAAGCATTATTAGCACTTGGTAGTCTTTTCGGTTCCATTTTCCACAAAGAAGCAAGGTTGTTTTTTTTGTTTGTTTGTTTTTTGTTTTTGTTTTTGTTTTTGTTTTTTATCACTTCCCTAGTATTACTACAGGCATGAAGAGAGAAAAAAACCCAGTCACATTATTACAGTTGAGTGATTGTTTTTTTTAAATCATGTATGAACCTTTGAATTCATCCTTCAGCAAACTTACAAATGCTAAATGAACGGAAATTTCAGGGTCACTCTGGAATTGTTGAATGTATTACTACTGAAACTTTGAATTACATTCATATATTTGATATATAAATATATGTATGCTAATATATTATGAATTTATATGAATATTCATATATATTATGAATGGAATATTGAGCTAACTTTTCTCTTTCTAAATAACAATGAATTACTGAGAATAACAGCATATATCCCTAAACTCTTCAGACGGAGGAAGGTAAAATAGGTACTCACCTAACTTTATTCTTTGTGATATCTTTCTTAGCCCCCAATAATACCTGTGATGAAAATGCTTTCATGTGTCATAATAAAGTGTGCATCCCCAAGCAATTTGTTTGTGACCATGATGATGATTGTGGAGATGGCTCTGATGAGTCACTACAGTGTGGTAAGTAATCCAGACTTTTCATGGAAGACGTTCTCAGGCTGAGTAATGGTCTTTTAAGATGACTCAAGAAATACAGAATTAAAAGTGCCTGGGTGGCTCCATCAGTTAAGCGCTGGTCTCTCTGTTCAGCAGGAAGTCTGCTTCTCCCTCTCCCTTTGTTCTCTCTCTCTCAAATAAATAAATAAAATCTTTAAAAAAAATAAATATAGAAATAAATGATGAAAACGACACATTTCTTAAGGTCACCAAGGACATGTAAATTCGGTTATTCATAGAAGTACCTGGATAACCTCTTTAAGCTCTAGTATAATTACACATTGGTCTGAGGAACATGCCTACTTGTAGTATGTTCTTATTTGGAGCCACGTGGGGAAATGGTTATACAAATATCTTTGGTTGAAAGTACTTTAAACTTTAAAGACAATATACGGCTAGCTAGTTCAGTCTTATAGCCAAATCAAGTATTTGATTGAGGAAAAAATAATAGAATTCACAATTATCGGAGAAACTGGATACTTAATATTTTCCTTCCACCTTTTTACATGTGCACTTATTGGTTAAAATTTAATTTTATTATGATGAAATGTATCTTGTCATTACATATATATTTATTTGACCATCACATATATAACATATACATACAAATACATATGTAACTTTTATAGTGAAAATCATTAAAAATTCCTAGTTGAAGTTGTAGTCTTATGTGAACCTAGTATGTTTTGTTAAAAAAAAAAAAAAAACACCCTTAAGTGCATACATGAATATAAAATGAAGAGCCATAAAATCCACATATATTCAGGCAGTAGATTTAGTGCCCTCTTTTGTCCTCCCTGTGTTGTGTCTATAGCCTTGGTCTTTGGAGCAATCTCTTTGAAATCAGTGGATACCAGTTTTTACGATCATTTCACCATTAAGTCATGGATTCAATGTGATATTTTAAAAGGTACATCATAACTTAAGATGTAAATCTGAAGTAGAGTTATGTCTGATTGAATATCTTCCCTCTGCTCAACACTTATTCAGTTGATATGGAGATGAATGAGACAGAGATCCCACTAGAAGAAATTGCAGACAAACAGGAAAATCAGAAATACAAGATAGAATAATAGCACATATTGTCAGATGGGAGTAAGAATCACAATACATGGGATCAGAGCTGAGAGAATAATTTTTGAAACACTAAAGAACAGAAGCAGGGAATGTTAAAGAAAGTCATATTTAGATGGAAGATAAAATAACACAGTGGTTAAAAACATGGACCTTGCAGCCAGGTGGCCTGGGTCCAGATCCTGGCTCTGCCGCTTACTATCTGTGTGACTTTTGAAGTTATCTCACCTTTCTGTCCCTAAAATCCTCATCTGTAAAAAATATATAATAACATTTTTAACTCTAAGAGCTGCTAAGAGAATTAAATGAATTAATATTTGCAAAGTGCTTAGAATTGTTCTGGACACATAGAAAGTTCTATGTATGTTTCAAATGCCTACAAATTGACATGGTTGAAGAATAGCAATTAGTCTTTTGTGAGGTAAATCGAAGTTAGAAAGTTGAAGCTGGATTCTAAAAAGTCTGGAATACAGTGTTAAAGGATTTGTATTTAATTATTTTGGCTCTCAGTTGCCAGCATACATTTGAAACAGGGAATGCCACAGTCAAAATATGTTTCAGACCCATCTTTTTCAGCAGAGTGGATGAAATATTGCCCTGGGAGAGGGGAGCCATTAGGTGAAAAGTAAGCTAGCTAGAAGATTATTGCTATAGTTCTGATGATTAATGAGGTGATGATAAGCCAGGGCAGAAATGTTGGAATGGAAAGAACAGAATGGGTCAGAATTCATTTACGTCCAATATGGAGGATAAAGGAGAATTTCTAGCTTGGATGACTTGGTGGATGGTGTTACCATCATTAATGAGATTTAGAACACGGGAGGTCAAGGGCCAAGTTTTGCTGGTATAGGAGAAGAGAAATGTACAAAAGAATTAATTTTGGACGTTTTGATATCAAGTGTTAATCAGACAGTCATATGAAGCTATCGAGTGAGTGTTTGAAAGTTTAGTTCCAGAGACCAGAAGTATGATCAGGACAAGTAAGATTAATTTGGTGGCCATTGGCATAAAGGTGATATTCAAAATATGACAAAGAATGAGAGCACCCAACACTGCAGAAAGGAAAAGAAGAGAACAACAGGCTGAAGATTGAAGTTAGGGCTTCACCTACAATGTTTTAGGATGAAACAGGAGATGACTTCATACAGAAAAAAGGATACAAGGGAACAACAAAAGCAAAGTAAGAAAGATGCCACAGGAGTGGATTGTAAATATTAAACCAGGAAATTATTTATAAGCTAGTGTGCTCAACAACATCAAATGCTACAGGAAAGTGAAATAGGAGTCTGAGACACTTTTGAATTTGACACTTGTCACTTGGCATTTGTTAGCTCTGAGAGGAATTTCAGAAGGTAGATGTTGTAGAAATGGATGTGAATGAACCAAGGATGAACTGGAGATAAGTACCGGAATGTTGTACAGCGTAGTAGGGGAGAAAAGTAATGTGCAGTTAAGAGTTATGCGGATGGATTTTTTTTTAAAGATTTTTATTTATTTGAGAGAGAAAGAGAGAGAGAGCTCGCACACGTGCGTAAGAGAGAGTGCTTGAGCAGGGGAAGGGGCAGAGTGAGAGAGAGAATCCTCAAGCAGACGCTCCCCACTGAGCATGGAGCCCTACAGGGAGGAGGAGACAGGAGCACTTGATCCCAGAACCCTGAGATCTTGATGTGAGCCAAGATCCAGAGTAGGCAGCTTAACTGACTGAGCCCCCCAGGCATACCAGATGGATTTTTATTGTTATTGGGCTGGGAGAGACTTGAATGTAGTGTAGATATTGAATGAGGAGAATGAACTAGTGAAGGGGGGGGGAAGATGAAAGCTCAGGGAAACTGGAGGTATTTTAGAACTCTGTAGTTTTGCCATTCAGAACGATAAAAATCTCAATTATATAATCATTGTTGAATGATTTTTCTATTGGAATTTTATTTGTTAAGAAACATACAGATCTTATTCCCTGTCTTCAAAAGTAGAATATTTATCAGATTTACCAGAAAGTTTCTAATAGAAATAGCAGTTTTTATTATTAACAAACTTAGGAAAAATTCAATCTAAAGCTCATAACAGAATCAAATGAGTTTTACTTACAAACAGGCATAGATATGATCATTAAAAATTGATGGGTTGATACTGTGATTTGAATAAAGCTTTTTAATACCTCTAAGTATCAATATATAGGACAATTACAATAGTTTTGGGCCTATTGCTTTATAAATTGGCCTTTTTTTTTTCATTTTAACAATGTCTTTACACTTTCAGTGCTGCTTCCCAAGCATAAACATGGCATTATGGCTTCTTAGAATTATCATTATAACTTAGAATCACTTCATCCATATGTTCTGGTACTATACCTAAACAAGCTTAGTCTTGAAAAGAAATTAGTAGCTTTATTCTTGTTTTCCATTCAAAGGGAAATCTTTAGGATATAGATCATAGGTGAATAGAGATAATATCCTTGAGTATTGCATTTTTGTTTCCTCACCTAGAAACAAAAAGATTTCCTTGTTTCTGATTTTATTTCCTGGACCATAATCTTACTTCTCAACCACAAATACCTCTTACAAGTATGACCACTGTCCCAAAAAAGAATAAGAAACATTTCCCGTAGAAGACATGGGTAAATCCCATGGTTAACTAGGTATGGTGTACATTAGGGAATGCAGATTCAATCTTTGTTATATGAATTAGAATGTTTACTTCTTTATCTCTAGGATACCGACAGTGCAAGGCAGAAGAATTTAGTTGTGCTGATGGACGATGTCTCTTAAATACCCAATGGCAGTGTGATGGGGACTTTGACTGCCCTGATCATTCTGATGAAGCACCTTTAAACCCAAAGTGCAAAAGTGCAGGTACAGAAATATGTAATATTATACTTATTCCCAAATTTGCTTTTCAGTGGAAAAACTGTGACTCTGATTTTCACTTCAGTCTGGTGTGATATTCAATGAAAAGAAATGCAAATGATTAAGCATGTGATGTTTCAAGTGATACCGTGCAGGATCCTACTAATCAACTATGTTTTGCATCTAGTTTTAGAAATTAAATCTGTGCTAAAATATGAAGATTTGGGGCAATGAACCTAATGAATCCATCACCTCGGTCCCTTCAGAAAAGCCATTTTTTCTTAATACATGATTTTATGTGAAAATAATTTCCTTGTATGGACCTATTTGAAAACTCAAACAAAATAAGTTGAGATTTACTGAGAGAAAGTCTGTATTAGTGATACTTAGGCAAAACAAAGTAAATTGCATATCATTTGAACAGAAATATATACCCAGCCAAACTTGGTCTATTTATCATTTCACTATTCCAAAGACTGAATACATAGTCATATATTTAAAATAAACCCAATTACTTTTTTCTCATGTACTTTACATGCTAATAGGCTCTCTTTTATCATGTATGATAATAAGTAACGTTCAAGTCATCAGGTTATAAGTAGCTGCAAAACCTAAACTCCTTTTCCATAGCTATATTTGGAACAACTATTATTCACCACAAATGTCCTTTTTATGCCCTGACTTAAAAATGTCAGTGTTATATTTCCAAGAAGAAAAAGAATTTAGGAATATCTACCTATTCTAGATTCTTAATTTTTAGTGACACATAATTTCTTAGAGACCTATGGCTTGAGGGAAATGTCAAACTATCATTATACTTTTGAATTAATTCTTCACAATATAGGTGAAGACAGAAATACTCCATTAATTTTACTATAGGTGCTTATTTTGACTGCTAATTTTCATGGGAAAGAAAGACTTTCAGTAAGTGTTGAACATGAAAGTACAGTTTGTCCTTGATTTTTTTAATATATTTTGTGTATAAAATACTACACTGTAGAGGATTTTATATGTATATGTATTTACTATAATTTTTGACAGATAAGTTATCAGATTTGTGAATGTTTTCAGCAATTGTAGTATAAAGCAATGGCAAGCCCTTTATGTTCCATTTGTTTTATTTTCTTTTTCCAGAACAGTCATGCAACAGTTCATTTTTTATGTGCAAAAATGGCAGGTGCATTCCCAGTGGAGGTCTTTGTGACAATAAGGATGACTGTGGCGATGGCTCAGATGAGAGAAGCTGCCATATAAATGAATGTTTGAGTAAGAAAGTCAGTGGATGTTCTCAAGATTGTCAGGACCTTCCAGTCAGTTACAAGGTGAGTACTCATCAAAAATAGTAAATCCCCCGATACACTGGAATTTGAGATAATGAATACCATTCAATCCAAGATAGCTGTAAAACTTAAAATGCATCATAATATCGTTAGGTAAAACTATTTAAATGAAAAGTATCTATATAAGCAATTCACAATAATAATGTGGTATAAAAATTGTAAAAATATACTCAGAAAGATGAAAATGTCAAAGTGTTTTTCAATATATGCTGAACATAAAGAAAAAAAAGCAAGAGAAGATCAATGTTTAGGGAGATACTGCCATGTTAATACCACATAAATATGTATGCAACTCTTAAGTTCCCATTTCTTCCCTCATTCTTCTTCCCATCTTTGAAGTGAAATGAATGGGTTAATCACTTATTTACCACAACACTGGATAATACAATATTATTCGTATAAACAGGAAGAAAAAAAAATAGAATGCATGAATTATTAGGACTGCGTTCAGGTACACTAAAAATAAATCATGCCTAATACCCTAATTGGTTTTTGTTAGTACCATTTTCCTGAAAGAGCGTGATTCACTGACAAAATTGATTGACAGGAATAGCTTTTGAAAACATTTCTGTTTCATTCATGTTGGAATGGAGGATGCAGATGAGCATAATATTAAAATTAGAGCTGTGCATTAGGTTAAAACTGATTATGTAAGTGTGGGAAAATCTCAGGAAGAGTAATTCATTTGAAAGTCTTTTTAACTGCAATAGCTCTGTATGAGGGGCGCGTGGGTGGCTCAGTCGTTAAGCATCTGCCTTAGGCTCAGGGCGTGATCCGTGTTCTGGGATCAAGCCCCACGTCAAGCTCCTCCGCTGGGAGCCTGCTTCTTCCTCTCCCACTCCCGCGCTTGTGTTCCCTCTCTCCCTGGCTGTCTCTCTCTGTGTCAAATAATTAAATAAAGTCTTTAAAAAAAAATAGCTCTGTATGAATCAGCAATAGGACATGCTCCTACAAAGCACAGAGGCAGTCTAATGCCAGTTAAGACCATTACAGAGATTAGAATTTATTCTACTGAGCTCTGCACTGGGCAGAACACACCTGGGATACTATGTGCCTTAATGGACATGGCATTTTAAGAGGAAATGACAAGTTGCAGTGTATACAAATTTATACACCCAGAAACATAAGGAGTCTGGAACACACACCATTGGAAGAAGTTTTGTCTGGAGCAAAGATGGCTTATTAGCTGTATTCAAATATATGAAATACTGGATTGGGGAACGGACATAGTCTGAGTTGTTTCAAAGGGTGGAATTACAGGTTGGGAAGCAGATTCTGTTCATATGAGGAAAAGTGTTCTGAAGTACTATCTTTACATTGAAATGAGCTGCCTCGTTTCTCACTACTACAGGGGTTAAATTGTAGCTAAATGTCTTTTTTTTTTTTAATGTTCAGGTAGCCAACATATAGTACATCATCCGTTTTTGATGTAGTGTTCGACGGCTAAATGTCTTTCTTTAAAGCATGCTAGAGAGAATATTTGTGTATTGCAGAGATGTGTCTTTTTCCCTGCCAACTTTGACATTCTATGACAAGACAGTTCTATCTAATGGTAAATTTAGCCAAACAACCACTTTGCCATTTGTAATTTCTGAATTTCTGGTATTGTGATTAATTTAACTACATTGATAGGATCTTATTGTATATAAATATAACCAGAGAACTACAATAATGATTTTCCCCTGTGCAAAAACAGAGATAAAAAGTAAAACCCTAGAAAGCTACATTTTGTTAAAAAAAAAAAATTAGTCCAAATACTGTATTAAGAAGGCTTGGTTAAATTTACAGGTTTAAAACACACATATACCCACAAGTGTTGTATTGTAGGTAAAAAGAAACAAGACAAATGAGCCAAATAACTCTTAATGAGATGACTATGTATCAAATAAATAATTTTGGCAGTAAATATTTTGAAACCCAAGGAAGCAGAAAAAATATTACCAGTGACTTAGGCCCAATCAATGTAGATATGTTTCCTGAAGAATTAGGGAATGTGTCATAGAATTATTACAGATAATTAATTAAAACTTCAACTCACAGTTTAGAAATAGTTCTTTAGTCCTGTCTGTATAATATATACATTCCATATTTCTATATGGAATCTATATATCATAGAATCTATATCTACCTATCTATCTAAAAACATTAATTTCAAAGTACATTTCCTTGTGCTTATCCTGTGTGTATTTAAATCTGTCGTAACAATATTGGTGAAATCTAAAAATTATAGAATATAAGATGGTCAGTTTTTGACATAACATTCAGAATGAAATTTACTATTTTCTAAATGCCTGCATATGGGGCGCCTGGGTGCTTCAGTCGGTTAAGCATCCAATTCTTGATTTCAGCTCAGGTCATGATCTCAGGGTATTGGGATGGAACCCCATGTTGGACTCTGTGCTTAGCAGGGAGTTTGCTCAAGGATTCTTTCTCTCCCTCTCCCTCTGCTCCTCCCCCCATTCGCTCGCTCTCTTTCTCTCTAAAATAAATAAACAAATCTTTAAAAAAATAAAAATAAAAAAATAAAATAAAATAGAATGCCTGTGTATAAGAAGTACTTAGTGCTCAGAAATGCCATGTTTAGAAGACCACTGTGGTAGAAATAGGTATCATCCAGAGTGCCATGGTAAATCTATTTTAATTACTTTATAAGACATCTCATACAGAAACTTATTTATTGATAATATTTTTAAAAATTAGTATTTTCACTTTGACTTCTCAGGAGTCATAGAATAAAGTGAGAATTCCAGTTAAAATAGACAACATATTTAATCATTCAGAAAGTCTATGTGTATACCTGACAGAATTGCTACGAATAGTGTTCTTGAATATGTACACATGTCAAAACTAATGCATAAAATAAAACATCTTTTGGGGAAACAAGAGCAATATAAAAATTCAAGCAGCTGAGACTAGAATCATAAATGAGAGATTTAAATAAAGTTTCAAAGCAAATATTTTTACATATTGTGCTGAGATTTTATACACACACACACACACATATTTATATTCATGATAATTTGTTGATAGGAAATTGAGTAAAAAGCCTTCTATACAACAAAAGCTTCCATATTTTGGGGGGGGATGTCAGTTTATAAGTCTCTCTCTTCCAGTGAATGGGGAAAACCATCCAGTAATCTATTCCTCATTACAATATCTGTAGAACATGACAAGAAATCCTCCTCCAAAATCTGCAATAAAATGAAAATTGCTTACAAAAGCAAAATTTAGACCTTATGGACTGTGAACAATTTGCACATTTGTTATAAAGCAAATACAATGTATCTAACTATTCAAAAGGGAGTAATAACATTTACTAAAAGTAAGGATCTTATTTTGATGAAAAGTATAATTTACCATGTAAAAATAAATGTACTTCTGGGAAAGAAAAAAGTTTTAACGTATATATTAGAAATAAAATAATATTTGCCAAATACCACTTAAAAATCTGCAAAAAAAAAAAAAAAAACCTTATCTGAATGTAATAGGAAATGTTTGAGTAGCTGTATTTCTTTCTGTTGGCTATATGATCTTATATAAAAACTAATACAAATCCGGAAAATTTGAAGTAGTTCTCGATGATGAGAAAAATTATGATGGTATTAAATATATATAAATCTCACTTTCATAAAAATTGTTTTTCTTTGTAAATGAAGATGAAAATTTTTTAAACTTATTTTCTATTAAATATAGATGAATCCCTCCTTTTTTATCTTTGAAGATGCAAATAATTATTAGTTTCTTCATTCAATTTATGAAAGTTAGACTAGTAGAATTTCCCATTGATAACTTTGGGTTATTTGGGAGCAAGGCTCAGAGTCATAGGATCAAGCCCTGTATCAGGCTCCTTGCTCAGTGGGGAGTCTGCTACTCCCTCTTCCCCCACTTGTGCAAGCTGTCCTCTCTCTCAAATAAATACATAAAATCTTTAAAAAATGAAATAAAACAAGGTTAAAGGATTGTTGGAAATTGTCTTTTAAAAAATCTTCTCTTTCAATAAACATTTTTTTAAAGTTACAGATAACCTTAAACATACTAATTTGTTTATAGAAATATATATTACATTTGGTAACTTTTACCAATTTTACTTTAAGAAATTGATTTTCCATAAATGTGTTTTTATCTAAGGTGTCTCTTTGATATAATAGTTCCATAAGCCTGACATTAGCCATTCAAAGTGATTTTCAGAAATCCCATTAAAACCGGGATACTGTTTATTTCCTTTTATAATACTCTTTGAGAGGAACTCAGTACATTCTATTAAAATTCCTTTCACTTGTCCTAAAGCGCACCTTGAATTCAGTATAGTCTTGTGTTAGTCTGTGACTCTCTGGTTTCCCAATCCCATGACCACATGATCTATTTTTCTGTCCTTTTCAGTGATAACTTTTTGTATCCTGTCATTTTTTCACTTTTCTTTTCAAAAAAATATTTGTTTTAAAAATTGTGGTACAATATATCTGACATAAAATTTACCATTATAACCATTTTTAAGTGTCCACTTAGGTGACATTAAGCATCTTACTTTCTTTTGCCATAGCAAAGCACCAGTTGTCTTGACTTCCTAAATCAGGTAGCAGGATGAGTGTTCTCAAAGAAAATAAGAGTTTGATGAGGAGAGTATGGGAAATCAAGCTACAGCTTTTGCTTTGATTTGCTGGCTTGCCAGTGGGTCCTAAGGATTAAAAAACAAAGCAAAACAACATGTAATTGCTGAGGATTATTAGCTAATTATTGGTGCAAATTGTTAATGATGAAAGTGCTAAGACCTTAAAGGGATCCATTCCTGGAAAAAGAACTTAATAAAAGGTATTTAAATTCTCCTTAGAGCACTTTCAGGTGAAGATGATGCTGCCTCGCCCCCAAGTAATGAATGCTGTTTTGGTACTTAAGTCAGTTGTTTGCTGACTATTTAATAATATGCACGTATATCTCTAATATTTTTCCCAGTAGATAAAAACTCTGCCATCACTTTTACCTTCAGGTGAATGACTGAGGTTATTAAATGTTTGCTCTGAGTAACTGTTGAATACTAGCTACTCTTAACAATTTAGGGTTTCTTTTTAACTCACTGTCTTACTCAATATTCGCACATTCCTTTATTCGGAGAGAGCTAAATAGTGTTTGCAAATGTTAACATGACCGTAATCATTTGGTCAACTATAGGTTGATCTTGTGTAATTAAAATTCTCAAATGCTACGTGGCAGGAACTGAGTGTAGATCTGAAAGAGAGTGACTGATCACAAGATCACAGCATGCTGTTTTTTTAGGACTGCAAGGACATACATGGGGTGACATTATATTCAGAATTTACATGCCAGTTAGTAAATGTTGCATATCATCGGCAGAGGTTCCTCTAGTACATGATAGAGATGCTGAAGGAAAGATTTGATGATACAAATATAGTGGGGAAATTGTTACTCTTATTTTATTTCTCCAGACAGTATCAACATAGTAATGGAATCAGACCCAGTCGATAAATACTAATTGAGCTGTACTGTATGTTACAGACAGTCTCAGCTCCCTGACTGGCTTTATCCAGGCAAGTTCATGTTTGTGCCTCTAGGTTTCTCATCAGTTAACTAAAAGTAATGATACCTACATCATAGATTTCTGTAAGGCTCTGATAAAGTAACATATGTAAAAAAGTTAGTGATCTTCACAGCTCCACGTAACAGTTAATTCTTATGATTATTAAAGCCCTCTAAAAAGACAATATGATGTAATAGAAAAAGAACAAAAGAAGTTGACTAGTGTTGTGGTCATCATCATGCTAGAGCCACAAGGCTTTGATGATGTCAGTTAACCTTTATAATTTTGCCAATGTCAGATGATCAAATGAAGCTATTTGGGAAAATTCTTTTTTAGCTTTAGCTTTAGTTAATACACTTAATTCTTATTAAAATCACTGGACACAGAAAGACTTGCCATTATCTATTCTTACATGATTTTCTTTCTTGAATCATACTAAAGGGATATCCAATAGGAAAAGACAGTGACAATGATATGAATTGATTGTGCTTGTTTTTCATTCTTCAGTGCAAATGCTGGCCTGGATTCCAACTGAAGGATGATGGTAAAACATGTGTAGACATTGATGAATGCTCCTTGGGATTTCCGTGTAGCCAGCAATGCATCAATACATATGGGACCTACAAGTGCCTCTGTACAGATGGCTATGAAATACAACCTGATAACCCAAATGGCTGCAAATCACTCTCAGGTATCGAACTGCACTTGTCCACTGATCCAACCTCAGTTACACATATGGATCATGAGTTTTATAGCCATTCTTACTGAATTCACTCCCCCTTGCTACTTCTGAGAAATCAAAATTCTTCCCTATTTACCTCGATATAGGAATCTGTCACTCTCATTTTGCGTGCTGTCCACAAGCTGTGCTGTTTGTAATAAAGTTGCATTATGGTCTTGTGAATTATTAAGTGCTTTCTAGATTTTGAAAGTGTTTAGAAGTAAAAAAAACTATTTCTAGCCGTTTTTCCTGCTGCATCACAGGTTCTTAGGAGTAGGTTTGGCCAAGACTATTAAAGAGCTTATTGTGACTGTATTATAATAGTTTTTCCTTCTCCCCTCACCACACACATTCATATATGTTTGCCAAGGAGAAGAGGTCAATAATGATAATGGTACTGATGATGACAACAACAGCAATAAATCAGCTCTGTAAGACTATTTGAATTCTTCCAGTGATTCAGCAAACATTATTAAACTTCTGTTTGTTCCAAGTAGTGTGTTTGATTTGTAAATTAGAAAATTCATTAGAACATGGACCACAATTTTTAAAATATTGTAATTCTAGGAGAGAAAATCACACATATTGAAATAATACAAGCAATATATAATAAATAATGACTGTTTAAATGAGCAAAAAATGGTACATAATATGTCTCTTACCCCCATAGTTTTTGAATATGATGAATCAAATTAGCATTGCTAGTGTCTCATGTATGTGCATGTCATATATGCATGACAAACATTAAAACATTAGATATTTTATTTATTTATATAAAATAAATACCAGTGACAGAAATTCTTAAAATTAGTTTTCAACTGGTTAAACCTTTGCACATTATGGAGAAAAATATAGCCCTTTCAAATTTTTTTATTTCATTTTTACTTATTCTTGGAATATTCATCACTGAATCAATTTGTGTATTATTTGGAGCCTGCTTTTTTTTTTTTTTTTAATTTACCCACCTACTTACATCATGCAATCAGTGACATATGAAGAGATAAAATCTCAAACCAGTCAAAGTTTTTGTTATTTCTAGCTTTTTGCTAAGGATGGTATAAAGGAGATGAATGCTAATGATTACAATTTTGGTCTTATTATAGCATGTATCCATGCTGTAGTTGTTTCTCATTAACAGTAATAATTAGAAACTAATAATAATTTTAATACAAAAACAAAGTATTTCTGAAGCATAAATGTTTTGCTAAAGAGAGGATAGATTTTTTCCAACTTTACTGAGAAATAGTTAACATATAACTGTGCAACTTTATTTTTTTAAATTTTATAATTGTGTAACTTTAAAGTGTATAATGTGTTGATTTGATACACTTATATACTGAAATACGATTGCCACCATAGTGTTAGACACTTCCATCACTTCACCTAATTACCATTTCTTTTTTCTGGCAATAACATTTAAGCTCTACTCTCTTAGCAACTTTCAAGTATGTAGTATTGTTATCTATAATCACCTTAGATTCTCAGAACTTCGTTGTCTTCTAACTGGAAGTTTGTACTCTTTAATCAACATCTCCCCATTTCCCTTACCCCTCATACCTGGTAACCACCATTCTGCTGTCTGTTTCTATGAGTTTGGCTTTTTTGAGATTCTATGTATATGTGATCTCACATAATATTTGTTTTTCTCTGACTTATTTCACTTGGTATAATGTCCTCAAGGACCATCCATGTTGTTGTAAATCGCAGGATTTTATTCTTTGTCATGACTGAATAGTATTCCATTGTGTGTGTATGTGTGTGTATAATATTACATATGTATGTGATATAGAAAATATAGAATATATACTATATATAATATACATATACATTACATACTATATAATATGCATATGTGTAAATACAAATATATAAATTAATACATGTGTTTGAATACAGGTACCTATACATATAAACATATATTTATACATATGTGTATGCATGTCACATCTTCTTTATTCATCTGTTCAGGGGCACTTAGGTTGTTTCCATGTCTTGACTGCTGTGAATAAAGCTGCCATAAACATGGGAGTGCAGATATATCTTTGATTCCTGCTTTCATTTCCTTTGGATAAATATCCAGAAGCGAGATTGTTGGTTCATATGTTAGTTGTATTTTTAACTTTTTAGAAACCTCCATACTGTTTTCCATAGTGGATTTACATTTCTACCAACAATGAACAAAGGTTCCCTTTTCTCACATCCTTGCCAACACTTGTTATCTCAGGTCTTTTTGATGATAGTTATTCTAATAGGTGTAAGGTGATAACTCATTGTGGCTTTAATTTGCATCTCCCTGGTGATTACTGATGTTGAGCATCTTTTCATGTACTTGTTGGCCTTTTGTATGTCTTCTTTGGAAAAATGTCTGTTCAGTTTCTCTGCTGATTTTTATTTATTTGTTTATTTATTTAGTTATAGAGAGGGGAGAGGGTCAGGGAGAGAGGAGAAAGAGAATCTTAAGCAGGCTCCATGCCCACCACAAAGCCCAACATGGGGTTCTATTTCACAACCCTGAGATCATGACCTAAGCAGAAATCAAGAGTCAGACACGTAACCAACTGAGCCACCCAGGTGGCCCTCCTCTGCCCATTTTTAAGTCAATTTTATTTTGTTATTGATTTGTATGGACTCTTTATATATTTCCAAGATTAACCCTAATATTAACACCTTATCAGATATATAATTTACAAATATTTTCTCCCATTCCATAGGTTGCCTTCTAATTATGTTGATTGTTTCTTTTGCTGTGCAGAAGCTTGTTAGTTTGATATGGTTCTGCTTATTTTTCCTTTATTACTTGTGTTTATTGTGTTATATATAAAACAATCTTTACCAAGACCTTAATGGAGACTTTTCTCAATGTTTTCTTCTAAGAGTTTTATAATTTCAGGTATTATATTTAAGCAGTAAAGAACATACCCGCCTGAGTATTAAGGTAGACCATGACTGACTAATTTCATGTTTATAAATATAGTTGACAAGAGATGGCAAAGCACCTTCAGCTTTAGAGCCGATTCCCTTTAGTAGGGTTATGAATCTCAATTTAGCATCAATAAAGACTGAATGATTGACTGGAGGTGCTGCTCTTGCTAATGGAAGATGTCCCGTGTGTATGGAACACATTTCTAGTCCCTGACATATAAAGTATGCTAAAATACAATATAGCACCCTATGTATTATATACTTACTGTGAAACTAAAGGATAAGAGGAAAGTAATAATTTTTAATATAAATTAAACAAATAGGACAATAAGTCTATAACGATAAATGATTTATAATAAAATCCACATTAAGTTCCATAAAGTGACTAACTTTTTCATTGCTTTTTTCTTTCTTTTTTTTTTTTTTTTCCTAATTTCTCCTAAAAAGTAAATTTGCCTATCAGGCAACTAAGTATATGACTTCATCTTAGAAATGAAGCTCTTTAAAAAAAGAGTTTGAACAAAACTTTAATTGAATTGACCCAGGATAATAACAATCAAGAATGTGATCAATTTGAATTTAAATTATTCAGGTACATATTCAGATAAATGTGCTATACAAACTTTCTGAATATTTTTTAGTTACAAATCCAGTTTGTGGGGGGGGGGGGCACCTGGGTGACACACTCAGTTAAGCATCTGACTCTTGGCTTTGGGTCAGGTCATGATCTCAGGGTCGTTGTTTCTAGCCCCCATCAGGCTCTACCACTCAGCAAAGATTCTCTCTCCTTCTCTCACTCTCTAAAATAAATAAATAAATCTTTTAAAAAATAAAAATAAAAATCCATTTTGTTTCGAAAAAATCTGAAGAGAAAACCGATCTAAAGTTTTAGAGGATCTTCATATATTTGGAACATGGTCAGAGTCTTACTATTAACGTTCCTGAACTCTAGAGCAAGGGAGATACTACAACTTATTAGACAAATTTTAAGGAGGAAATAAAGACCATTAACGATCATTAAAGGATTAAAAAAGCTGGATTATGGGGAAAGGTGAAATTAATAAACAAAAATTATAGAATCTGGAGTTCCAAAATTATCTAACGGAAGTTTCCAGGCAGATAAAACAAATATATGTAGGCAGTGATACCCTTGATTTTCACCAAAGTCATTTTGACAGCATAACCTGTTTATTAGATTATCAAGAAAGATTTTTCTGATTTTATGAATTAGCTGTACTGTAGGTCTCTGAAATAGGTATAGTTTATTCTTTCTGAAACTCATTTTAAAAAGTCAGATTATGACAGCAGATATTTTCCAATTCCAAATAAATTAAATAATCTGCTGTTCATGAATACTGAGGGAAAGAGAGAGATGCATTTAGAATTATCTAGATTTTCCATACTGCCTGGGTATCTGCTACTTTTCCATTTTATTATCAATTGAAATGCTTAGTGTGAATTTTTTAACCATTAATCTACCAGAGGGCACTGCATTTAAATTTATAATGCAGCAAAAACTAAAGTTGAGACTAAGCAAAGTTGAAAACCATACATATAAAATTCAATTATGTTTTTGTCTTGGTATTTAGATGAAGAACCTTTTCTAATTCTTGCCGATCATCATGAGATAAGGAAGATTAGCACTGATGGCTCCAACTATACACTTTTAAAACAGGTATGACATTGTCATGATGATTTCATATTTAATATGATTCCTCCATTGCCATTGTCAGTTTCATTCATCTTTCTTGAGAATTTAGTTTCATTTTAAGTGCAAATATTCATTAGCAACTGGGATACTGACTCTCCTTGACAGTTGGATTTTTCAGTTTTCCTCTAAGTCACAGATTAGAAATGAAAAGTTCACATGAAAATCTAGATTTCAGGCTACTCATGAAAATAAATAGGGAGATATAGCAGTGCTGAGCTCACATCCTTCAACGTCCATGATCCAAACTGTGTTGCAGTTAACACTCTGACATAGAGGCCAATGCTCTCCAATTCACTGAAGTTCTCAGACTTCCCATGTGCTCGCCACAGGTATACTTGTTCATGAATGTCTGTGAGGTTTAGATTCTTGCTCTTGATATTAGAGTGTGCCAGCAACATTCACTGTATCATTGGAGAGAGGCATCTCTAATTGTGAACCCTGCAGAGATTGGGAAAAATGTAAAATATTTTCATGTTTATAAAAAGTAAACAAATCTATTGACAATATAAGAATTACCCCTATCTATTTAAGAGATGAATAATATGAGAATAATAATGAGTAATAATATAAGATTGTATTATATAAGATAATAGAAGATCAATACAACAATGGGGAGAAAGTTTTAGCATATATAAGTGTGAAAAAATGTTTGCTGCCCAAATGGTTTCTACACTATTTAACTTAATTCTTTTTTCCTGCCTAGTCTAATTTTAAGCTTATAGCAAAGTTACAAAATATTGAAAATTGTCTTTTTCTTTTGGAGTAGGTCTCCATACCCCCTCCAAGCCTCTCTATACCTTCAAAGTTGAATGTGCCAGTCACTGATTTCCTATATGCTATCTGGAAAAGGGACGTGCTTATTTTCTCTTTACTAGGTTGTTTTTGTTTATTTGTTTAACATTTCTTCCTTTTAGACTCTGCTATCAGAAAGGGAGGAAGTTCTCTCTTTAGGACACTCTGTATAAGCTCAGTTGAACTGATAACTAAAATAGCAACAATAATTTATTGACTTCATGAAGACCATAACAGAGCTTCAATGACATCTCCTTGCTTTATTTTCCAACCCTGTGATTCAGGACGTTTCTGCTGGTATCCCTTTTGTTGTTCTCACGCCTAATATGTTATCAGAGATTGTTCTAAATGGAACAAAATGATTTTTTCCTGTATGCATCATTTAAGTCTATTTCATATATCCAGACTGCTTTAACGCACACGTTCAGATAGCACTTTTTTCCTGGTATCATTTTCAACTATTGCCAATCACTAGTACCTAAGTGGGGATGACTTTCAGATAGGTTTCTTAGTGTAGTGTTTATGAAAATGAAGAGAGAGTGAGAGAAAAGAGGAAGCTCATGAGGACTCTGAACATCTGTGTCTTTGGAAAGCATTTATGAATGTGACCACTGAGTAAGGAAATAGACGCCCAAAAACTAGACATAAGCCTTAAATCCAGTTTTGCCTGAAGTCTGTTTGGAATATATCATTTCTGTCAGGGAAGATATTTTTAACTACGTTTCATTATAGCATTAGAGGAATTTTCAAGGAGTTCTGGGCAGTAGAAACAGTTTGTTTTTTTTTTTCTCTCTCAGAGATTTCTGTCTA
Source organism: Ursus arctos (assembly GCF_023065955.2). Lineage (NCBI taxonomy): Eukaryota > Metazoa > Chordata > Mammalia > Carnivora > Ursidae > Ursus > Ursus arctos. The sequence goes on along the minus strand of NW_026622763.1, from coordinate 24,149,891 downwards.
CATGTAGTAAAAAACAGAAGTAATTATCTCCCCATATTTTCTTTCAGTCAAAATAAGTGAAAAGACATCCTTGACTTAAATTTGGGAGGAATTTTTTTTTGTGTAGGTGATTAGGAAGAACAATTTACCATAATATCTTGAATTTTATTCTCTTTGTTGTAGTCCATACAATCTCATGAAGGATTTTAGTGAAAAATTATAACAACTGGTAGATTATTTTTTACCCTATGTATTCTAAAACATAGCTGTAGCTAGGCTAGCTATAACTTAAATTCATACACCACATGCATAAAGAAAATGTACTTTAATAACATGGATTTTGGAAGCAAAATGCATTAATCAACTATTAATTTTATTAATTTAAGTGCATTAATCAAGTGGCTTTCCAATGTTATCCAATTCAATCCTAGCAATGCCTTTTATTCCAGTAAAATTGCATAGAGAAACAAAACACAATTTCCTAAATTAATCATCTTGAACCAAAGGGTGCAAATCTTCAGCTATAGAAATGAAAGAAGCAAATAGGATTTTGATGAAACCAATTTTCAGCTCTAAAACCACTGGGATGACGCTAGTGTTTAGACATTATTTTGACCATGCCCTTGGCTGTTTTAATGTTCCTTGCATATGATTCTGCAAAGGGAATTGCGAAGTTTTCTGTGGGGATTAAGGGTAAAGCTGTAGAAAATGACCAGCTTGGTTAGATAGATATGTCAGAATTCAGAGCTTCAATTCCTCTGCATTTATATCTTTAATTTATTATAGTGAATTGCTGAATTTGGAATTGGATTTTCATTACCTAAATTGATTATTGTAAGGAAAAGAATAGATAATTCTGCCCTGATTGGGTGAATCTTTCCTAAAGTTAGTGACAAGATGCTTTTCTCCATAAAGCTCTAATTCATCCATCTGAATTGCAGGCCGTCACAGAACCATAACACATTTACCTTATTCCTCTGCTGTTAAAAGCATTTGAACAGAAAGGATATTACAAACTACTGTTGGAGTGAATTTATTAAACTCTCAACAGAACTTGGACCAAATTCAATTTATATTTTTAAAACTTTGATTTTGCATAGAGAGCTTCCTAGATATGTATGCTGAAGTGCATTTAGTTAAGGAGTCCTCCAGCTTTTAGCTTGTGAATGAATATTTAACAAATCTTTTGAATCTGTGACTGATTTTTTTTAAGCATTTATGGTGGTTATTTTTGATCAGTAATTCAGTTAAGAAGTATACTTGTGTTTATTCATGTGGGTATAGTAATTTACACACAGTCATGTTTGTTTATTTGTGTCTCTTGCTTATGACCAATGGCAGGCAGTTTCAAGGGATCAGGGTATTTCAGGTTAACTTTATAATCTGAGGCTGAAGAAAGAGATTGCTCACGTTAAGCCAACTAAAAATATAAGATTTGCACTTATGATTTTAATGCCATCACCACTAGAATTTAGCCTGCTGAGAGAAGAAAAAATCAGTATCTTCCAGAATCTTCTCTGACTTGCTTCTATAACTAGGCCATCTTTACTCTTCTAGATCATCGCAAAGAAATAAAATATGAACAGTAATAATTTAGCCTTGGCCCAAGTCTTATAAAAGAGTATATAAATCTAATGCAGAGTCATTATCTGATTTTAAATTTGGGGAATAGATCTGGAAACTGAACCCAGATGTGGTAATTATCATCCTCCCTTTCCCTTCTCCTCCAACTAAACAAAACAGCCCATCTCCCCGAAGGTACTAATCCTGACTCATAAGACTATAGCTACTCATAAATAACCCCTAAAACAATTTGAGACTTAATTACAATTTTAGGTTGAATATGGATATAAGCAAGTTTACAACAGATATAAAGATATGGTGAGGATCTCTTAGGGCTTTGCCAAATGTCTATAGTGTCAATCATTTTTTAATACATAAAATTTATATATTAAGAAACTACCCAAGCCTTAAAATGAGTTAACACAATTGAAATCCTGATCCAAGTTTTGTTGGTCCATTGGGGTAGTAAATCTATGGGCCCTAATGAAAGGTCAGAATTAAGTTAACCCCTCAGCAATCATTTGAACAATTCACCTAGAAAGATTCCTAGATCCTGATACACAGTTCTTAAATCAAATCTGTCAAAAGGCACACCTATCAGACCAAAGAACTGTAGTATCCAGAAACCTATCAGTTGGATTCATGTTCAGTTTTGTTACCTTCTAAAAAAGACATGAGTCTGGAGACAGGCATTTCCTCATATTTCCATGTGGAATAAAAAGATGTTGGCCATGCAGTTCCTCTTTGGTCAAATACTTACCTGGGATTATAACTTCTAAATTCTAATATGGCACCATGTTGACTGGAGGGCCCTTGGAAGCAAGAAGAAGCTAAACAAGGCAGCTGATTTATGTTATTGAGACAAATGATTTTGGACAGAGTAGATTCTAAAGCTTCTTTTCTGACTTCCATCAGATGGCTATCCAGGGCTCATTTTCAATCTTCAGGGATCTTCAGCCTTTCCAATTTAGATGTACGCTCTCTTCCGGTTACCCTACACAACAGATAATAATGACATTAAATTTATACTTTTTAACATTAACCTAAAGTGAGAGTGTTTCACTTTATCTCCCTAAAAGCAGTTTTTATTTTTTTTTTCCACCCACGATACTGGCTATTTACTTAAATCTTTATCTGTAAGAACTCCAAAATTTTTGTGACCTACATGGAAAATATTTTCAAATAAATTATGCAACATCTTAAGTGTACGGTATAGAGAAGATGTAAACATAAAATGCCTTTAAAAAGAATTGGTCACAAATTCTCTTCATTGTAATAACTATAACTATTTAGGTTCAAAAGAAGATAGTGATTCTTAACTACTAAAACATTTGAAAATAATGTCCATTCACTATTATTCAAACATATCCTTTTTTTTATTTTTAGGGATTAAACAATGTTATTGCTATAGACTTTGATTACAGAGAAGAATTCATCTATTGGATTGATTCGAGCCGACCCAATGGCAGCCGCATAAATAGAATGTGTTTAAATGGAAGTGATATTAAGGTAACTACATGTTGCAATGATGGGATTATTGGATAGTTTATTAGTATAGCTGACTTGAATAGAAAATGTTATTTGATGGTAATGATACAACTCATAGAATGTATTAGGTTGATTTGAATTTCACATTTGTACAGTGTTAATACATACTTAAAATATGAACTATGAGGCTTTTTAATCCATATGTTTCATTTTGACATTATTACTTGCAATAAGATAAAAATCAGATTGGGTAAATAAAATTCAGAATAAAATTCACAACCCCAGAAAACGTGAGGGATGCTTCTGCCTGAATGACTAGTGCCTGACCTGCAATTGTGGTGATTTATGTAAAAGGGAAAGTTGAGTCTGAGAATCTATTATTGAAAAAATTAATTACTAGACTCTAGATTGAAATTATAGCACTATTAAAATTAACCTCCTATACATGGAAATAATTGAATACATTTCTATAAAATCATGAATGTTCTGATCAGACAGCATCATAATTAAATACATGTCACATTCTAGATATGAGCTACTTGGCATTATTTCTGAGTTATCTTGAGTTTTATGTTCTGCTGAAGCGAGCACTGTGTTATCTTAATTTTTTAAAATAAAATTATTTGAAAAAATAAAATAAAATAATTCGTGCTGCATATATGCAGTAAAATATATTATAAAGGCATCTAAATTTAAGTACATAGAGCAACTTTTTTTGTAGCCATGTATAATATCATATATAGAAATTTTTAGTGGGAACAATCATTTTTTAAAATATTAATAAAATCTTGAAATGTGTATATGCAATGCCAACACAACCAGTATGATTATATTTATGTATAAACTTCATTTTTGTATTTATGTATAAACTGATAATTTATAAATGAAATATCTGTATTTATAGAACAAAGAAGCAGATGAATTTTGTCTTTTAATTCTTTGACTATTTATTTATTTATTTATTTATTTTTTTTAAAGATTTTATTTATTTATTCGACAGAGATAGAGACAGCCAGCGAGAGGGAACACAAGCAGGGGGAGTGGGAGAGGAAGAAGCAGGCTCATAGCGGAGGAGCCTGATGTGGGGCTCGATCCCATAACGCCGGGATCACGCCCTGAGCCGAAGGCAGACGCTTAACCGCTGTGCCACCCAGGCGCCCCTAATTCTTTGACTATTTACATAAAAACTGTAAAAGAAGCATTACCCAAACTTGATCATATTTTTTTTTACAAGACATTTAAATTTTAGGTCACCTTTATATATTTTGAATATATGTTAATATTTTTAAAGGATTAATTATCTACTGTCTTGATACTTGATACTACTAAGCCGTTATGACTTTGAATCGTGTCATAACATAGGGTCACAAAATAAATCATATTTCTATTGAGATTACTAATTCATTGATTTTCATGTAAATTATCAGCCATGCCAATTTTTTAGAAGTGGAATTTGGGAGAAAGAAGAAAAGATATCTTGCAATTCAATATAGTAGATTGATACAATTAGTCGCTGAAAATGCTCATGTAGTCATATATGTATGTGTAGGTATATACCTAAGTATATATATAATATATATATTATATACACACAAACATACATACCATATATATATATATATATATATATATATATATATATATATATATAGTATCCTTACTATTGATAACATTAGGGAAAGAATAACTATAAACTTTCATTATTGTTTTCTTGTCTCTAACCATTGGCTTCTATATAGCCCCAAGTTTCAGTTTCTCCTTTCACATAATCCTCAAAGCACTGAGAACTCAGAAATAGCAGTCACATAGAATCTTTGGTTATTTTATATGCATCATATTTGTATGTACAAAGTTTATATCCTTATTATAGCTGATATCAACATGGGTTAGAATCAAGTTTAGCAATTGTATGAACTTCACTTCCTTTGGTTAGGTTAAAATGATGTATGTCCTCACTTGTATTTTTTTTCTCTTGTTGTAGAAGATAATTTAAGCAGGGCAAGAGCAGTTGGGAGAGTGGAGAATGCCATTGGTATCTTCCCCCAAACCTGTTAAAGATAAATAATATCAATAATTCTGTGTGTGTCTTTGTGTGTGATAGTATTTCTCCCCCCAATTTTCAGAAGACAGGTAAACTACAACAAAAATGTCATGAACAACTTTGTAGCTGCCCAACAACTTTTTATTTTGGTGTTTACTTCTTAAACCCATATGTAATTTTTAGGGGCCTGATTACAGTTACAGATATGGTAATTTCTCCTATCACAGACAAGTAAGTAATTTAATTATTAGGGTAAATTTGTTCTATGTTTTATGCGTATCTAGATTCATTTCTAACGTTTAAATAGAATTCTGTAATCTCTGTAAAAATCAAGAAGCAATTGCTCAGTTCTTAAACTAGGTATTTACATTGTTAACTTTTTAAATTTTTATTTTGTTAGGTAGTGCATAACACAGCTGTCCCCAACGCACTTGCTGTCGATTGGATTGGAAAAAACCTCTATTGGTCTGACACAGAAAAGAGAATCATTGAAGTATCCAAACTCAATGGCTTATACCCTACTATACTTGTTAGCAAAAGGCTGAAGTTCCCCCGGGACCTGTCTTTGGATCCTCGAGCAGGGTTTGTAACAAACATTGAAAATCTTAAATTAAAGATCGAAATTGTGGATTACATTCAATGTGGTAAATCACATTCTGTACGTTTTAACATGGAAACCAATATGAAGTGTAATGTGTAGACATTCTTATTGAGAATTCAAAATAGAGATGTGACTATCACAGTGAAAAAGAAAAATATTTAAAATGATGAGATTTTCCAGCAAGTATTTTTAAAAGTTTTAAACGCAAATGTTTTTCTAGCTAATCTATAAATGTAGTGGAAAAGAATAAAACGTACAGATTTCTCTAATTTTAATACCTTTAAATCTTGGAGGAAAGGCAGCGATTGTGGTGGGTCACAAATATGGATAATATAAGTCCTGTACCACTTTAGGGCAAGAGATGGAAGTAGTATCTATGGGTAATAAATAACAAGGTGCATTATGCATGCGTTCCAAAGGGATAGCACAGTGGACATATTGAGAAAGATTCATAATGGAGCTGTGTTTCAGTCGCATTTCATTGTGCAAAAGAACAAATCATTGTAAGGGTTAAGGACAGCAGGCTGGAGATTCCAGATGAGGGAAAAACACACAGTAAGGTGTTAGAGCTTAGGTGTCAAAGTCAAGTGTATGGCTGCTACAGTTCTAAAGATTATGACCATTATCATTCACTTTTAATTATGGTGTTTTGGTAGAGAAAGCATGCCTTTCCTTTTTTTTTTACTATAATTTAGAGTGATTACAGACTGCAAAATGGTCTCTGTAGAAGTTCAACCTACTCAACGTGCTTGTTAAAATAACAAATTTAGGGAAGATTTGAATTTTTAGAATAGGACACAGTCACAGTAACAAGTATTATGATAACTGTAGTGCTCTAAATTTTCTGCCGTGTAAATTAATTTCACTTAATAAGTTTCATGAAATCACTGCTTTTATCATATCATATACAAAAATTAGACTTTGCTTCTTGCTAATATGTTATATCTATGTTTTTTGGTCCCTTATGTTTATAATTGGCAATGTGATCATGTCACTGTATATTTTATAGCTTAATTTTAAATATTACTTTGGGTAAAAGCAGTACCTAATAGGAGAAGACTTGCACTGTAAATACTCTTCTGTTTCCAAGGTAATGTGCAACTTTTAACTTTTTGCTATATAATTATGTAATCATTTTGTTGCCTTTTGAAGTATTTCCTTTACCATAGCAACAGAAGTTTCAAAAGAATGTCAATTCTGTTTTAATTGAAACAGAGTCACAAGAGAGTTTGTTTTTAAAATGTTTCAGGAAATAATGGCCAGATATACTAAGTTTGATTATTATCATCATCCATTCATAAGAATGTCAATATTTTAATTCCTTCAGTATCTTATCAGAAGATATTTATTTTAGTGTGTTCAAACCATTGTCCTTTTCTTCGAAACCAATATGGCTGGCTTAACCTCTCATTTTTATACTCTTCAGAATACTTCATATTAAACAAATGTTACTTCTAGATCATAATAGTCTTATGGAATTTACTAGTTATAAAGCAAAAACTGTGTCCCCGCCTAGTGAACACAACTCAGTCTAGCTTTAAGTTTTATTTCTCCTGGGTTATAGGTATTATTACCCTGTAAACTGAAAGCAGCCTTAAGTTATCATTCACATAAACCCATCCATCAAAAGTGTCAGTTAAAATAGTGAAGTACTAAATTATTGTAAACGTTATGAAAGACTCCCTTGATTTCAGTTTTGGATAATATTTTATTATGATATAGACATGCCATATTATAACCAAAAAAAAACAACCCAAAACCCAGATAAAAATTGAATCTTTTTATGTAACAATTAAAGCCATCTATTTTAGCAGATAAAATTTAATGACATCTTGTTGTACACGCTGTTTTTCTTGTTCCCCAGAGTGAGACAATAGGGCAATCTGGATATTAGTTTTTATGAGATGAGCTTCAGGGTGAAAATTCCATAACTGTCTAAAATATTGTGTAATCCTGCTTAAAAAATATCAGCCAAAATGTAAGATTATGTGATAAAAATGCCCTTGAATCTTTCCACATCAGATTAACATTGTAGTTTACATATGTTTTAAATTTGCCAATATGACTGACCCCCCATTTCCTTAAAGAGTGTGATTTCTGCACTGATATTTATTGAGGGGTAAATCAAGCATTTGTTTAAAGGAGGATAAAGATCACTGGACCAATGTAATGAAGCAACTAAACTTTTAGGAGGTAACATAGAGGTCCTTTCTGTATTTTAATGATAGTATCCCGATAGTCACAATATCAGTTTCATATGGTGGTCACTAAGAATGGTAAAGAAGATACAAGTAGACAGATTGATCATCATCCTGGTTGTTACATTTAATTTCACCTGAGACCCAATTATCCTAATCATTTTATTATCTGGTTTAGTTTGGGAATTACTATTCTAATTTATCATAAGTTTGGGGCAGTTAAAATTATTTACATCAATGTGTGTGAAAGTTGTCATTTATGCAGAATATTATATATGTGTATATCTGTGCATTGTAAAATAGAATAAAAAATGTAATGTTAAAGCCAGACTGAGCATAATTTTATGTTTTTTGGATGATTAATATGTTATTTCAGGTAATAACATAGCAAAAGACCATTATGACAAACATTAAAGTGAATGTGTGATGTGACTGGTTAACAGAAAATTAATCTACTCACTCATTTATTCAACTCATTTTTCTTTAGCATTTAGTGTCTATCTGTCACTGTTCTAGGTAGGAGCGTAAAAATAAAAGGCAAGGTCCTATCTCTAGGTATTTCACAGTCATTGGGTAGGCAGATGAGTAAATAATTATAATACAATGTAATAACTTATTAAAATAGAAAAAAAAGAAAATAGAAAATGTTTCTATCTCAGCTAGAATCAGAGTCAGCTTCCTGGGCAAAACTGATAGAGTAAGAATTAGCCAGATGCTTACATCGAAAACCGGGGATGTACTGTATGGTGACTAACATAATATAATAAAAAATCATTATTAAAAAAAAAAAAAAAGAAACCTAGAACCAAAAAAAAAAAAAAAAAAAAGAATTAGCCAGATAATGCAGTGCACTTCAGAGCAGGAGGCATTTCAGGCAAAAGGAACAAGCTCTCTGGAAAAGCAAAAGATGCACAGAAGAGCATTGGCACATTGAAGGCATTGAAAGAACTCCTGACGGGAACAATTTTAAGTGCGAACTATTGTGAAACTTTGATGCCAGTCCACTTTACAGAGCAAGAAAAGACCTAGGGATCAAAATACAACACAATACAGCAATAACAACAAAACAAATCTTATAAGACTTCTGGCTCAGGCAAACAGTAGAACAAGCTTTCCCTGGAATATGAGGAGTACAGGAAAGGGGCAGAGATAAGAAAGGGAGACGATCAGTTTGTAAACCTATTGGGATTGGAGTTCCCATGTAATAATAACGGTAACGAAGATAACTAACTGCTTCTCTAGAATTCTATGAATTTGAAAACTGTGAATTTTATCACTTTAGTTGCTTGAACTGTTTTCTGAGTCTGTGAGAAAATATTATTATTTTTACTATTATCCTTAAAGCACAGAAAAGAACATTCAGCCTCAAATGGCCAAGTGATTTTCTCAGGATCATTTAGGTAGTAAGATATTAAATTCGGGATTTAACCCAATTTTCAAGCTTTGGTCCCATACTTTTCCTATTATATCACACTAGAAATTTTCAGTAACAAAATGCTATTGGATCATGAGCATGTTTTTCAGGAGCCATACAAACAGGGATAAGAAAACAAACATATAAAGACAAAGCTATAGTTTCTTCCATTTTAATAATTAGCCTTTTTATAAAATTTTAAATCTGGATATGAGTTTTTTGGAAATAAAAGCAATACAAACGCCTTATTATTAAGAACATTTTTGTTTGGATTACTTTTCTAATAGTCTGTTAGCAATACCACAAGAAAATAATACTAGGTGCTATTTTGAATTATAAATATATTTTAATGAAAATATATTGAAGGCCTCATATATTATATGACTCAGTATCTGTATCCATTATTGCCAATATGGATAATGATAATGCAAATAAATTTGAAAAAGACAAATTGTATATTTTATGTCATTTTATTTAAATTTTATATCATTTTTTCTTCCTAGAATGCCCTTCTGATTTTCCTTTAGTTGGAATAACTTCCCATTTTTTCAACAACAGCAGATAATACCACTTCCTCTGTGAAACATTTCCCAGTTGTGCCTAAGAAATCCCCACATATTGAACACATACCATTACATGACTTTTTAATCTTTTTTTAATTTTTATTTTTTGAGGTGTAATTTACATAGCACATTATATTAGTTTCAGTTGTACATATGACTATTCCTGGTATAGATATCTATCTCTCCATCTGGAAAGTGAGTTCTTTTAGCAAAAGCTGTGGCTTCATCACTGGTTGTGCTGAACGCCTAGATTGTGAAATTCACTGCAGAAGGAAATAGTAAATGGTCAACCGGATGTACACAGCAAATAGGGTTATAGCTACAGGGACATTGTACCTGCATCATTGCCCAAACCAATACATCAGTATGTAGACAACTTGCATGTCTCAAGGAGAAAAATCATAAGGGAACTTTTGTTGTGAGGGAATGAAAGGCATTCCAGGAATGAAAACTCAGTTTCTGATTTCTGTGGGAAAATAGAAATATTTTGTTAAAATAAACAATCAAATAAAAAATCCTTTCTCTACCAATTTTTAAACCTATATTCCCATATTTAGTCAAAAACATATAGGAAATGAATACCAAAAATTAATTTATAATTCAAAATCAGAAATAATTGCAGTTGGAAGAAATGTCTCTGAGTATATTTCCTGAATTCAGGGGGGGAAAAAGTAGTAAAAACTGAGAGTAGACTTCTATTTTAATTTTTTAAAAGAAATATAGTATATTATATTAAACTATAAAAGACATCCTCAGGAACCACAGAAGCCTATAGATATAGTTACAGTAGACATTGTTTTCTATGTTCACACTTTGTTGTAACTTACAGAATAGATATTATTGGGGCTGAGTTTTTCAGATATGATCTTAGGTAAACATTACATATTATATGGTTGAAATTTAGAACTCCCCACTTGTCATTTTCACTGAAGTTTTCATTTTTCAACTTTAATTATTTACAGCAAATTTAATTATTTACAGCAAATTTACAGCAAATTACAGAATAGATATTATTGGGGCTGAGTTTTTCAGATATGATCTTAGGTAAACATTACATATTATATGGTTGAAATTTAGAACTCCCCACTTGTCATTTTCACTGAAGTTTTCATTTTTCAACTTTAATTATTTACAGCAAATTTTGTACTTAGGTGGTTTTTAAGAAGTTGAATTTCAGATGTTAAAATTACCAGAATGTCTGGTACAGACTTATTGAAAAACTTGGAGAAAATGTATGGTAATGGGGCTTAAGTATGGAAAAGAAAATGAAATTTAGCCATCGGAAGGTAGGTACCCATAAGGAGAGAGAAATCCTGTATCTATGAAGATTCGTTCATACCTGAAAAGAATTAAACTATACTTTTCTTCAATGCAATAGAATATTCTCATAATATTCTTTTAGTTGATTTTTACTTAAATAGATAAATCATGTAATAAAACACAAAATCCAGACAAATTATATAATACTATACACACAATCCATATGCAACATATCACCTATTAGGTGGGTTTAACCAAATCAATAGAGAGAGAGCGTACAGATATATGTGAGGTATATATTACATATCTAGTACAGATAAAAAATAATAGCTAATTTTGCTAAACTTTTATTCCATGTTTATCAGTGTTCTAAATTTGTTCCCTATATTCTATCATTTAATCCTCATGTGATCTTTGAGGAGGAACTATTGTTATTCTTTTCAACATGGACGTAAACACAGGCTCAAAGAAGCTAATTAAATTGGCTAGATGCACACAGCTAGTAATAGGTAGATCTGAAATTTGAACCCTATTAACCTGTTTCTAGAAATCATTTCCTTAAGGCTCTACATAGTGCTGCTTAGAGAAAACGGTAGTCTATAAACCTAGAGACCTGAGCCCTTGTTCCAACTGTATCACTACCGTAATAGACTACGACAACACACATAATCTTACATGGTCTCAGTTTATCAGTAAAATGAAAGTCTTAGGCTATATGATCTTTAAGACCTGTTACAGCATTAAAATCTTCAATTTATATTTTGTTCTAAAATCTGAAGGAGATAAGGATTACTCTTATCTTTATAAAGTAACTATGAAGATAAGATTTATGTTCAAAGAACTATTAGTGAGCACAATATTTCTTTCATGCTCTCTTCCATCTAGGATAAAATTATCATTCCTTCTTTTGTGCCTCCATAGTAAAAAGTAGTTTTATCATAATACTTTTTTTTCATTTGTTTTACATCCACCCCTATTGTATTCACTGAGAGATCTTTAAAGGCAAAAACTATATCTGTTTACCTCTATGTTCCCAGTTCTAAGGAGTATCTGGTACATAATATGGCCTCAAAAATTATTGTTTCAAAGTATGGTTCTCAATCTACTTAAGAATGGCTCTGGGGCTTATTAGAGTTGTAATACAAGCTGAGTTAATCGAGGTAGGTTCTTCGATTATGCGGCCTGAGAATCTACATCATTAGTGCTTTGTGGGTTCCTATGTTCATAATATATGTGTTGTTTAATTACACATGTGATAAAGAAAAGTAATTCTGTAGACGAGAAAGAGCTAAAGCAGAGTTTCCCAAAGTGTGTTTCCCGTGAACTGCCCTAGGAAAATAAATGCTATCACCCAAGATTATGTGATAAAGAAAGGGACACCATACCTCCCTCTGAGAGAAACACTATGTCGTATTAAAGAAATTTAAAGGCCTCTCACAATTAAAAAAAGAAAAAAGAAAAAAGATGATGCTCATTTTGTTAAAGAAAGCATTTCTCAAATATGTTTCATCTTGAAACTGATCTTGAAAAATGTGATCAGGGAAGAATTTGTGGAGAATGAAGGGGCAAAGTGAATTATGTCTATATGAAAAGATCTATGTAATTGAAGAAGAATGAGCCTCCCTTCCAGTGACTTCATGGAAGCACAGAAGTGAAAATGTGGGACTATAACTACTGCAACTAGAGCTGAAGTGACATATTTTTCAATGGTGGGGAGTAATTGGGAGAAGGATGCTTGTGCCTTTTTAAAGGAGAGCTTGTATGGCAGGGACAGGATTTCAAAACTCTTAGTGAGCTTTCTGGGAATGATGTAACAGATGTCAGACTCCATGAAATATGCTCTTCCTGTTTTTGATTCCTTGGTTCAAGATGGTGATAAGACTAGCCAAAAAAAAAAGAGAGAGAAAGAAAGTTTAGATTACAGATAAAAATTTTAAATTGCTATTTATGGAGGTCAGAGCATTTGGAATTCATAATTTACTTAATGACTCCAAAACATTATTATTCACATCCAATAATTTGCAATACTTTACTGATAGCATTTGATGGAGAAAACTCTTATTTTTAGGATGTTTGAATTGCAAGTGCAAGCATATGTATAGAAATATGAAAACTGCCTCTAATTAAGCCAAATTGAACATATACTTCATAATGGTACAGAATGTTATTGAAATACTGCTTTAAATTTTTATTTGTTTATATTCACTTCTCAAAAACATCATGGTTGTATAGAAGCCCAAATATATTTGGTCATATCTGACATGTGTGAGAGAAGCTGGTATATATATGATATCATCTATTAGGGGAAAAAATTGCTATGTTAGTGTTCCCAGGATTCAGAGTCAGTAAGGCATGGAGGAATGTTCTGATTTCAATGAGATAAACTATCTTTGCATTTTTCTTCTTTCTGATTCATTTTCTTCCTTTTTATCTATACTGTCATTATCTCTAGTATAGACAGCAAGGTGCACCTCCATAAATTTACTTGAAAGGAATGGATTGTGTGCTTGTCTAGATGTATTTTGCTGACATATGTTTGCTTTCAAAATAAAAATATAATAACTCAATTTTTAAATAACTTAAAATAATGTAAGATTTAAAGAAACTGTACATTTATCCATTTCTAAAAGCCTTGGTATCTATTATTATCTGGTGATTTGAGATTTTAAAATTTGTTCAGAACTAACATAGAAATACATAAGCACTGGATAGCAAGTCCAGTATTGCTCTATGCAAACCTGACTGTTGTAGTTCCAGACTCAAATTTGTTTTTAAATTCTCACTCTCAGGCTCTCTTTGAATATCTGCTCGCAATAGTCTACCTTTTGTTTAGTCCTTACCAGATATATATTTCTTATTTTAAGTGCCATGCTTAATTAGGACTCTTAATGATATTTTGGTTAGTAAAGAACTTTGAAAAATATCTTTATAATCTTCTGCCTTTTTGCAGAACCCCCAAAAATAATTGTCAGCACAAAAATGCACATATTTCTTATAAAGATTATTTTATGTTAGCCCGGTATTTGATGAATAGTTTTTCCTCAAATCTTTTATTTCTTTTATAGTGTGTGGTTAAAATGTCTAAACATAATTATCACTGTCAGAATGTATAAGGAAAATTTTTCTTTAAGGAACATTTTGATTTTAAACTAAATATGCCAGTTATAAACCATATAGAATAATTTTCATACCATATTATTTTAATTACACATTTTCCAAATTTGAAGAATTAATTGCCAATGATTTTATACTTACTAAAAAGAAAAGAATGAATCTGGGGAAACTAATTGGGTTAATAAGTTTCAATTTTAGTGTTGGAATGTGAAAAGGACATTAATGATCCTCTAACTCAAATCTTGAATTATATAGAGAAGAAAAAATATTCAACAAGATAAAGTGACTTTTTCTACAATGAGAAAAAAAAATAAATGGTTTAATTAAATAGAAATTTCTCAGTAATTTCTGTCACTTATACATTATTTATATTTTACTGGGGTGCTATATTTGTGTTTAACTCAGTTTTAGTACTGATACAACTTTCTTCCTTTTATTGCTTTTTTTTTTTTAACTACTGTCTGAAATACCTTACTGTAGAACTTCCAATAACATAATTGAAGTCAGTACTGTCCAATAGAACTTTCTGTGGTGATGGAAGTGCTCTCCATCTATGCTGTTAGATATGGTACCCATCCGAATGTGGTTATTGGGTACTTGAAATGTGGCTAGTGTGACTGAGGAACAATCCAGTTCATTTAATTTTATATGATTTTAATTAATTTAAATGTTAAGAGTCACAATTGGCTAAAGGCTACCACATGGAGCAATGCGGATTCAGGCAAATATAATCATTTTGAATTTTTTCCATGAATCATTTTGAATTTTTCATTAGTAATGAACCAAAGAAAGAAATATATATCTGGATAGTTTTATTCCTCCAACATTACAGATGCAGCTTGAAGGCTTACCTCTGTTAGTTTTAGGGATCTGTAATTTGTTAACACTTGTAGAAATAATATGTGTATATATATATGGGTTTGTGTGCTAAAAGAAACATATTTAAAATTATATGGATATTTCAAAGTGTGTTATATGTTTAATAAAAATCATAAGAAAAGCTGGCATTTAAAATATGCTTCTTAGACGTTACAATTCAGCGAGATACTAAAAATTAATTTGGGGCATAACTGAGTAAATAAATGAAATATTGTATGATGTAAACAAAATGGCTATTGATTTTCTTTCCTAGGTATTTGTATTGGATTGACTGCTGTGAGTATCCTCACATTGGCCGTGTTGGAATGGATGGAACCAATCAGAGTGTTGTCATAGAAACCAAGATTTCTAGACCCATGGCACTAACGATAGATTATGTCAACCATAGACTCTACTGGGCTGATGAAAATCACATTGAATTTAGCAACATGGATGGATCTCATAGACACAAAGGTTGGTTCAGTAGCACCAATGACTCAGTATTTTAACAGTGCATAAAGTATTCATTTAGAAAATATGTACACACTTTAAAAAAAAAGAAAATATGTATACACTTATATGTATTTGTCATATATACTTTCTCTCAAATATATCTTATAATCTAGGATTACACTGTTATAATCCTTTATAACATAAGAATTAGGCATATTTATTCAGAACTTCTGTAACCATTTGTAAATCATTTTGACAATATTTTCTCTAATTCTATGTTTCTAAATAGTTTTTATAGTAACTGAACGATGTTTTTCTTCATACATCCTAATTGGATTGAAACAGAAGTTTACATGCTTATAAACATAAGGTTATTATTGCACTGGTAGGCCTTGTTTTTTTAAAAGCACTAAGTAAAAATAGAGTTCTTTAAAGACAGTGACGTAATAGTGTTTAAAAACTATCAATTATACTACATGCACGATTAAATTAATTGTTATCTAGCAACAGTGGCCACAAAAGTTAACATGGGAAACAGCTTTCAAATTACGGTAACATTCAGGAGATTATTTGAGTATCAGCAAATGTAAAATTCTACAGATCCTTTAATTTTCTATTTTGTATAACTGAGTAAATTAGAAACTCTAAATATGAAACAAATGAATGAAGCCATTGGATATGAGGAAAGTGACACTAGAATTATAGGGATGAGGGAGAAGTCTGAGAGAAGAGCTGAGGATGAGGGATTTCAAAAGAGCAATGGAGAAGGACACGCCGAAGGAGAACGGGGTGCAGCTGAGGATGACAGGGATGTAACAAAAACCACAAATGATTCTATTGAACACTCAAAATATTTCAGATGTGTAAAGATGATATTTCTCCCAGAATGAAGGAGACAAATGATTTTTTTAATTGATCTTTATTGACCTAACATCACCTTTGTGTTTTAATCTTCAAATAGTAAAAGCACAAATTTCACAGAAAGGTCCCAAAGAAAGCCCACAAAGTAGCCTGGTTCAGCTTCTCAGGCTGCTTTCTTCCCTGGAAGTAAGCTTAGAACAAAACCCTGGGAGGAGAGAAACAGGGGAGATGATAAAAGAGGATTACTGTCAGGTGAGGCCATGCAAAAGTGTGCCAGTGTGGAGTCCTGAGAAGGATGAAGCCATTGACTTAAAAAGTAACTAGATAAATAAATAAAAATAAAGCAGATAAAAGTCACTGAAGTCACACCACTTAATGATTTTGCCTAAGTCCCCGTCAGTTGATATTTAAACAAATAGATCATTCTAACTAAAAATGCTGGCAGAAAGCCTTAGAGGTGCTTGTTTCAGGGCAAGAACATTGAGATATCACAAGTGCCCTTGGATGAGTCACTTACTTAGGTGTTGGCAATCCAATTATAGAGATAAAGAAACTCATCAGGATGCAATTTGAGTGAAGAATTATTTAAAGATGACTTTAGGATTTTAATTACAGCAAAAGTAATGTTGACAAATCAAAACCACACTTAGCATTCAGCAGTTATATCTTCTCCGAAGAATCAATAATGAAATGTTCTGCAACATTCTTATATGATATAATTGAAAGTTTTTTTGTGGCAATCAGTATTTTCCCCATGTAACTGTGAACCAGTCTATTTTTGGCATCTATTTAAAGTGCTAGGTTGCTGTGAATGCATCACTTTCTGCTTTAAACTTTCACTGTACAATAGAGTTTAAATAAACCATTTTTGGTTAGATAAATGAATATTAAAATATCAAACATTTGCCTATTTTCACTCGAGACTTTGTGCTTGAACACAAATTGTAGTTAAAAATGTTGTCTATTAGAAACTATTGTTTCCATCGCCTATTCATTATTTAGAAATTTTGTAAGATATGTGGATGACTAATGCTTTGAAAACTTAATACAAAATTAAATGCGTATAAATGAAATGTCTTGCAATCATGGTACTGGTGGTGACTTTGGGTAAAGGGACATATATAGCAGGGAGAAACAGCACTAAACTTATTAGAATAAAATATTTGGCTGAAAGATACCTAGGTATGGTGTCATAAACATTTTAAAATTTTATTTTGAAAATACTTGGAGGCTGAAGAGGGGAGCAATAGAAACCAAAAGAGCTGCTGCCATCAGAAGTATTTTTTTCTCCTGAAGTCTTTCTCAGAAAGACTAATGAAAAATTCATTAAGTGTCTTATCAGGCATCTGCCAATATCTGAATGCAAGCCAACAATTACCTAGTAGTTACTAATGAGCTACTAATTGTAGGCAGCCCAAATTATGCCAAATCCACAGCCAATGAGAAAAGAACCATTCATTTGCTGTGTTTGTGAAGAGGAGTAGCATTTTCTGCTTCTTGTACTTTCCCCATAAAGACATAGAGAATGCTGTGGCTCTTAATTATGCATGTGGAGGTGGAAAATGAGACTTTGACATTAATAATAAGTTTGCATTAGTTTGGTCACTGATCTCTTTTTTTCTGTTAACCAGACTAGTGTTACTGTTCTTATTTATTCTGCTTGAGGAAAGTAGAATCAAAACTTATCAAGAGTGGGCTAAGCCATTCATGACAAAGCAATCTGACAACATGAAAGGTATATGAGAAATTTCAGAATTATGGCTTTTTTTGATAAGCCAAATCTTAATAATAGAGAAAAATAAACGCTGAGGTTTTTTTTTCTCTCCAAACATACTGGGATTTAATCATGAAGTAATTAGATAAATAAAGCATTAATTTATTATTACTTATCCAGCCTAAGAACTTCTAAAAATTCAGAATTCTATGCCCTAAACAATAGGTCAGATTACCTCCAAGGTACATGTGTCTTGCACTTCGCTTAAGAATTTCCACCCATCTTTCTCTGCTACCTCCTCTACCCCAATCCACCTTCCTACCTATTCTAAACACCACATTGCAAAATTAAATTAACAAATAAACAGTCAATTTGCCAGTTTCAGAGCATCTACATGCAATCCTAGCCTTGCGAACCTCTTCCTAACGCCTGTGTATATCATTCTTCCAGTTTTTACTATAATAATTTTATAATAATATGGTTTAATATAATGATGCCATAGAATATGATACATGCTACTGGTTGACTGAGTCAAACAGTTTCTTTTAAATCAGATTTTCATTAGTTCATTTTTTTTTAAGTTTCTCTGATTTCTTCCCTTTAGATCTGTCCATTCATTCATTCATGTATTCATTCAAAAAACACTTACCGATCTATGTCTCTTTCAATGCCATGCATTATGTTAGGCCTCAAATTACAAAGATGAATAAGTCTGTGTTTTTAAAGGACTTATACGTTAATGGAAAAAAAAAAACCCTAATATGCAAGTAAAAACATAGATTGGGAATAGAGGAATATACAAAATATTTTGAAAATGTAGGAAGGAGTAGAAAAGCCATTGCTGAAATAAGGGAATCTTTGAGAAATCTGAGAGATTTAGTACAAGTTCTCCATATGGGGAAATGTATAAAGGATTCTTCACACAAAGGGAACAGCATGGGCAAAGATGTAATAGAGTCTTGAAACAGCATGGGGTTTACACAATTTGGCTATGACTGGAAGTTGTATAAGAGGGAGATAATGTCACTAGATGAACAAGGGCAAATCTGGGCCAGATTGTGACAGGTCTTATATGCTAAGTAATTTGAAATTTATCCTTTAGGTCATAGGGAACCACTGATGGTGTTTAGTTGACATAGTGCTATCATTAAACTTGACAATAGCATGGAAAATGAAAGACCCTAGAATGGTAACCAATTTAGAGACTGTTAAAATATTTTAGGAGAAAATATTTGAAGTGATTATAGCTGTGGGAATGGAGATAAAGTATTACATTCAAAAGTTATTTGGTAAGAAGAAAAGAAAAGAAAATAGGAGAGATGCATCTGTAAGCTTAAAATAACAGAAATATTGGGGTCCAGTTGCAAATATTAAGTGAATGTTTTATATATCATCCACTTAGCCAGGGAAAAATAACATCATTTTGATGACTTATTAGGTTCACGTATATTTGTACATTTTAAAAGGAATTTGAAAAGTACCAAATTAAGCTTAACTTAGAGATTCTTCTTGAAAAGCTCTGTTTTGATGAGAGGTACATTAATTTTACCAAAAGGGTCAGCATAAGAGGAATTCTAAGGATATGATTAAACAACCTCCATTGTATCTTTCCCTAAAAAGCATTTCAGAACACCTGATAATTTATCTAGAAGAAAGATTATGAGTGCAACGGGGTGGGGTAGGATGTACTGCTAACTAGCTTTTTCACCCCTGAAAGTGTAGGTAATTTCCCTAGATCTCAGTTGGTTCTTCTATGGAAATAAGGATATTAGGGGGGAAATGGCATCAAGGGAGAATGCCAGAACTAAAATTCTAAGCCTCCATTTAAATGAATTGCACAACCTTTTCAGAATGTTTGCCAGATCACACAGTTTTTAACCCCAAGTTTGTCTTCAATTTAAGCTTGAGACAAGCTGGAAATCTGAAATAAACAAATGCTTCCTACGTAGCCTTTGTGAAAATCTCAAATTACAGCCCAATCCTCAGTTCTCTCTGAATATTATTGCAAAAATTATTAACATCTTTTAAAGTTAAACACTAGGGGCGCCTGGATGGCACAGTGGTTAAGCGTCTGCCTTCGGCTCAGGGCGTGATCCCGGTGTTCTGGGATCGAGCCCCACATCAGGCTCTTACACTATGAGCCTGCTTCTTCCTCTCCCACTCCCCCTGCTTGTGTTCCCTCTCTCTCTGGCTGTCTCTATCTCTGTCAAATAAATAAATAAAAAATCTTTAAAAAATAAAAATAAAAAAAAATAAAGTTAAACACTAGTAAACACTCAAATCAATACGAGAAGAGAAAACCTATATTCTTGGTCATTACATGGTATTAGATTTTTACATATACTCTCTTTCCTTTTTTTTTTTTTTTTTTTTTTTTTGGCATTCAGTGGAAATTTCCTTAGTCGGCTGCTGGGGTTCCAAGAACTGGAACCCTCCTCTTATAAACTCATACTTCTACCTGAAGTCTACTGTGTTCAAGGAACTGTGCTTGATGCAATACATGCCCTTTTGGTCCTTCCATCAATCAACACTATGTGATAAGAACCATTAAAGCCATTTTGCAGCAAATAGGATTATTGAGATTAAGAAATTTGTGAAAAGTCAAACAAGCAGGAATCAGAAGAATCAGAATTTGAACTCAGATCTAACTGGTTGCAAAGCCAGCTTTCCTTCCATTTTCCACACAGCTTCATTTTTTTTTTAAGATTTATTTATTTATTAGACAGAGAAAGACAGCTGGCGAGAGAGGGAACACAAGCAGGGGGAGTGGGAGAGGAAGAAGCAGCCTCCCAGCGGAGGAGCCTGATGTGGGGCTCGATCCCATAACGCCAGGATCACGCCCTGAGCCAAAGGCAGACGCCTAACCACTGTGCCACCCAGGCGCCCCCACACAGCTTCATTTTTGAGCAGATAATTGACTGAAGATTTGTTGCCTGCTTGTTGTCAATTTTAAAAGCTACAGTTACAACACAAATAAATATTTACACAAGTAAGGGTATATCCATACCTGAGTTTCTTCTGATTGATTTAAATAGTGGATGTAGTTAAATTGGAAAACATGTGAGAAAAAAGAAACAAAAAACTTGAGCCACGAGAACATAATTACTGTAAAAGAAAGCATATATCTTAGTAAATTCAAATTCTTTGCTATTCTTAAATTAAAAAAAAAACAGCCAAGTGAATTTTAAAGATCTAATTAGTTTTATTAGTTGATTCATGAATCAGGCAGCATCCCGTCTAAAAGGTGAGGGGAGCTCTAAAGAGCTACAGACAGAAAGGTTTTTAAAGGTAGAGGGGGAGTGGAAAAAAGGAAATTATTAGAAAGGCAAGGTTGCCCTCCTAAGGGGAACGGTAGGGGTCTATCAGTTAATTTCCTAGTGCTGACCAGAAAATTCCCATGTTGAATGGTTAAAGGTGACATTTCTGGGGGATTGAAACTGCAGTTAGATTAAGTATTAAGTCTTGGTTTACTGACTTGGGGCCTTAACCTAAGTGATGCTATTTTGGGGCCTGTGGTTTTCTTTTGAACAGTTTATTTGGGATAGTAAAGAGAAAGTAATGTTGCTTAAAAATGTACACCGTGCTTTAGTGGGATAGTTTGATGTTATAGTTGTTTATTATTTCCAAACTATCTCCTACCTATAGAAAATCTTCTCAAACTTATTTGGAAATTCATGCCACAGAATCTTTATAATTTGACCAAAGTAGAGATCTTTTGTCATTGATTTCATGCATTCTAACAAGTTCAGCCTTCTCTAAATGGAGTATCTGTAAAACAGGTTATACAATATCTCCTGAGAAAGAATTTCAGCAATAACTTTGCGTATGTACCCTAACGCAGAGGCTTTGTTTTCCATTTAATGAAAAGAAAATTAAATTCCAGGAAGTTTTTGTCTTCACGACAAAATTTCATCGTGACTGCTTGTATTAAACTACATGACTTAAGATTTCGTTTTCTTCAGATTCTGTTAGATGTGCCATTGGAGTTGAGATATCTTAGAGAAGTAGCTATTTTCTTGACAATAAGGCTGAAAATAGTTTGTGATCGGTATTAACAATAGGGTGAGCTAGGAAAAAGATATGTTTGACCTTGAGTTTTACAATTTATTTGTTCTAAGAATACATGAATAAAATTTATTTTTTCTAGTAATTTTTTTCCCCAAATACTCTTCTTTGTATCCCTGAATGAATTTAACCTTGTGTTAAATCAGGTGGTCATGTACATATTTTATCCAGCATGCTGGAAAAATATATACTCATAACTGCTAATTTCTCTGAAGAGTAATCATTGGGTATGATTCTAAACTACAGTTTATCACTGAACTGTCTTTTAGGTTGTGGACAAATTGTTTAAAATTTCATGCAATTACGTTGACTATGGCTCTTCATTTGTTTCTATACTCCTAGATGTGAAGGTCCTCACATTGAAGTGTCAATACTGTAGTCCGCCTCAATTGTTTGTTTATTGCTTTGGGAATCCAGTTTGTGTTGTGAGGGGGCAGTTCTCTGTTTGGATTTAAAAATCCAAATCATAACCCATGCAGTGATCATCTAATTAATGTTGGAAAAGGAATCCAGATCTCAGCATGCTGCTGGTGAAATAGCATAAATATATATACGACAGGTTTTGTTCTGAAGGGGAAACACACTGAAAAAGACAAAGGGACCATGTTGTGCTCATCTATTTCAAAATTCAGTAGCTCTTGCATTTGGGTCTTTAGGATATTTAAATATATACTGAAACTCACCAAGAAAAGGAGGGAATCTAATAAACACCACCCTCTGATTTTATAATATTTTAGAGTGTTTCTTTCCTGGTAGGATATTTCATTTTAGTACTTTTGAAAAAAAAAAAATCTCTATCGTTCACAGTCCATTACAAACAGCAGACTTCACAGCCTATTTTATGCCAACGGTGTTGATGTGCTGCTGTTTACAATACAATAAAAGTTAATGGAAGGGAGCAAAATACAATTCAGTTACTATAGAAATGTTCCTGAAACAGTAAAATAAATTGAAATTAACTGCCATTTCTAAAAAGTCTTAGAATTTCAGTGTCAATCATGTCTTTCGGTTTTGTTCCTTGAATAGGACATGTTACATTAAATTGTGTATATGTTTAAATAGATTATTATTTTGCAAATGCCACATATGACCCATATATTTTTTTAAATGGGAAATTTTAAATATTACCTTAGCATGAGTTTTCAGCCACTTTCAACAATCTGATCTATCTTAAACTGGAGGCAGTGGGGTATTGGAAATCAGTAGATCCGGCCTTGGTCCAGGTTGCTCTCTAATTTAAGCAAGTTGCTTTGCCACAGTATGGTTCAATGTTTTTATCCAGAAAATGGAGCTTCTATTTAATCAGGGATCTTCTTAAAGGAATTTAGTTGGGTTGGGACTGGGACAGAGACTGTTCTATCAATTCCCTCACCTACTCCTACTTATTCCTAAGACTACCTAGAACATGTTTTAAAATGCTTGAAATATGTGACATTCTTCTCTGTTTTTATTCTAGAACCATATTTATAACTGTAGGAATGTGGGAAGACCAGATACTAAATTCATGTAAATGGCTCTGTTGATATCTGTCCCAAAGGCAAAGTGTGTTTTGTTTTTTTGTTTTGTTTTGTTTTGTTTTAAGGCTTCAGCTATCATTAGGACTCTCAAACAAACACATTCCTGTTGCATGTGTGTGTGCAATATGGTAACTCCTGTATTTAGTATTGGTCATCGGCTCTGAAAACAGATTGCCAAATGTCTATGAAGGTTTGTATCCCCAGCAGAAAAATTCAGAGCCTTTCAAAGCAACAGGACTATATGTTTACCAAGTGCACAGAGCAATGTTGCTTTGTTTAGAGACTGGAGAGCAGTGTCCTGATCAAGAGATAATACTTATAGGCATAGTCTAGTTTTCAAAATAAATGTATGACAATTCACATTGTCTGCTTTATAAATTCTCACATTCCTTAACAGGAATACTCTTTCAGATGTTAAATATTGAAATGACCATACTTGACTTCTGTTATGAATAACTTTAAAAATATGTAGGTGAGACCAGGAAGTGGTTGATTTATATAGACCACATATTCTTTTTTTTTTTTTTTAAAGATTTTATTTATTTATTTGACAGAGATAGAGACAGCCAGCGAGAGAGGGAACACAAGCAGGGGGAGTGGGAGAGGAAGAAGCAGGCTCATAACGGAGGAGCCTGATGTGGGGCTTGATCCCATAACGCCAGGATCACGCCCTGAGCCGAAGGCAGACGCTTAACCACTGTGCCACCCAGGCGCCCCTATAGACCACATATTCTTAATCTATATAGAGAGTACATATTATTTGAAGTGACAAGGTCAAGAAAAAGAAGCAAAAAATACTAGAAAAGGATGGACAAAGTATGCCTTTAGCCTCTTATGAATGACTTTAAAGAACTCTAAATATGGCATTAATTTCTATATTTGCCATCACACATTACATTTGTTTCAAAAAATTATACATTTAAGTGTCCCAGTATAAACTAATGCATTAAGGGGGGACATAAAAGTATTGTTTGAATATTTGTTCAGTGTATTTAAAAGACAGTCTCATTTAATATACTCCCAGGTAGTAGCAACTGAGATCTGCTATTCACTATGGCATTTACTGAATAGAAGAAACTTATTTCTTATCCCATTTAAAGTTTCACTGATGGATGAACTTTTTCAAAGATTGTGTTTATATGGGAAAAAATAAATTTGAAATTCTATCATAGTATTTGGAAATGTTGGCTATCCTTAGTGTTCTTGCCATTTCTTAATGCCTTTATTCACTTTGAACAATGAATTTTGGATCCATTTGACTAAAATTTTTTTTCTAATACTATTACAATTAAGCAGGTTTGCATTGAAGAGTAGGCAGGGAAAATGTTCATGGATGCAAATATTAAAGGGAATATTTCATATCTTTTTTTTTTTTAAAGATTTTATTTATTTATTTGACAGAGAGAGAGACAGCCAATGAGAGAGGGAACACAAGCAGGGGGAGTGGGAGAGGAAGAAGCAGGCTCATAGCAGAGGAGCCTGATGTGGGGCTCGATCCCAGGACTCCGGGATCACGCCCTGAGCCAGAGGCAGACGCTTAACGACTGAGCCACCCAGGCGCCCCCATATCTTTTTATAGATGGTTTTGAGGAAATAGTTATTAAAAAAAAAAAGGACTCTGCAATCAATAACACTGAAAGGGATGCATAATTACTGACAAAGAATAAATGTCCTTTGCCCTGTAGTTATACAAAACACATTCTTTTTGATGGGGTGTTTGTAGCGATAGCTACTAGCTCAGCAGTCATTGTCTGGAAATTAGTATATTGGGGCCATTTTCCCACCCACTTTTCTCTGTAGCTTTTCATAAACTAAAAATCATTATCCACCCACTTACTGACCACTGCTTTGGATCTCCCACTTTTTTTGGCACTTAACCATTTTCTTCCGTCATCTACTTTTATCGTGTGTTTATATTTTTTCTGCAGCCTTACTTTAATCTCCCCTCATTTTTTCAATGCTAATTGTTTTTCTTTGTTTCGTTTCTTCCATTTTTTGGTTTTCATGCTCTGCTCCATTAATTTATGCCCTAACTTCTCTACATAGCTTGGTGTATATTATTTTTCTAGAAGGATGTCAGGAGAAATGGTTAGTATCAGGGTCTCTCAGACTAGAGGATTACTAAGCATCTTGATCCTCTCTTGTGAAGACAGATGGTGTTTTAGTCAAGCTCAAATGTTTGCACCATACTGCCTAAGGAATGCGTGTCATTGATGGTATTTGATTAGGGACGAGATAAGTGAGATTTAAAAAAAAAATAGGAAATATTTACTGAATCGAGTTCTGGGTTATCCTGCCTTTACTTCTTTGCCATGTTCTAAATGCTAGAATGCAGACTTCTGTGGAATGCATCACCCAGGCTCTGTCATCTTCTGACTTCTGGTTGAATTGTATCCATGGGATGGCCAGGAAATTAAATGGTGGATGAAGGAAGACGTTGGAATATTTATTTCCTTTCCCTCAGGCCCAACCACAGTGGTCTGGCATTGGCCGAGCTCCTCCACTGAATGATCACTGCTCTTATTGTGTGGTTCCTTTCCCTTAGCTATAGCTTTCACCAGATTCTGATAACAGGCAAAGGAAAAAATAATCCATCATCAGTCCATTGACCATGCCCACACCTCCGTAATAATTCATTTATTAAAATCTTTTATCATTTAAAAATGTATTTTCTGTTTACTACAGGAAACCTGCCTGACACAAAAGAGATTGGAAGAGATTAAAAACAATTTAAAAAGTTAGAATAATTTTGCAGTATTTCAGGTATAAAGGAATATGAACTTTTACTTAGGAAAATGGCACCAAGAATAAGACAATGGGAGTCTTAAAATACATTAAAAAAGAAAAAGTTAACAAAATTTCACCTTTTGTTTGATATTCCTTGCTTACTTTAAATTTTTAGATTAAATTTCCAAACCTAATCAGTCATATAGTGACAACCATTTGGGTATTTTCTTCCAAACAATACACAAATTCTTTATACTCAAAAAAAGAAAAAAATAGTAATGCTCAAGTTACTCTGTAATTTTGATTTATTCATAATAATAATTACTGAATTGGTGGTTGTGTTCTATGAACTTTGTTTTACTTTAGAAAATATTGCTAAAGTTTTTATAGTAATTTTAAAATAATAAATTACAGGGATCACTGCCTATAAAGTAATATTTTAAAATCACGCTTAATTCTTAAAGAAAATCTTGGAAGAGATATAAGGAAAACGAGAGAGAGAGAGCACCTCTAGTGAAATTTCTATTTTAACCCACCAAAGTCATGCTGAATCTGCCATTATCCCAATATTATATCCTACCCATAGCACCAATTACCACATTTTAACTCTATGAAAGATGGACACTGAGTAATTGGTACATTTTGTTAAGTATTTAAACTAGGTAAGTTGAAATACAAAATTAGAATGATATTATCCAGGAATACACTTGTTTAACATGATGAATGCTGTAAAAAAAAATCAATAATCAAAAGTATTGTAATAGAATAACTCTGTGAGACAATGGTTAAGCCAAAAGCATATTCTGGATTGCCACCTTTTCTATTTGTCGTAATTACTAGGAATGTTAATAGGATAGCATCCAACTTGACTAAAAAGGAAAACCTCCATAAGGGGTATTTCTTTGATGTATTTTTTTGCCAAATACCAACTTCTTTATTCTGATAGATTTGGTCTATAAGATAAAAATTAGGAGCCTAGTACTTGAGTGAAATGCTGGAAATAGTAAAATAAATAATGCTGTTATCCAGAATAGAGACTTAACTGCAGAAAGCAGCTTTAAAATATATAATAAATACCTATTAAACTACAGCCCACACAATCGTTCTGTTTTTTTCTTTTTTTATGTCTACTGAATACCTGTAAATGAAATGTGCCTTATTTTTCACATTTCTCTTTTAATTAAGGAAGTGCAGTCTTATATATGATAATTGATCATATTATTTTTCTCTTAAAAAGGATAGCTATTATTATTTTGAGAAAACATTGACTACTTTTTCCATAAACACAGTCGCATCTCAGTGAATTTGTTAAATGTTTTTCTCATGCCATCACATTCCATGTTTATGTTTATAGGGACTTTATTATTATATACTTATTATGAATTATATATGAATATACATATATAATTATATGTATAATAGATATATTACAAATGTATACATATGTAATATATGAATGCATGTATACATATAAACAGACATATTTACAAAGTAAAAATAAGAAAATAAATAGGGAGACTACCAAAAATAAGCAATTTTATTTTTCTCATTCTGAATCCGGAAAGTTTCTTATACCAAAATATATGATGATTTGGCTCAGAACATCTCATTTAGGGGCGCCTGGGTGGCTCAGTTGTTAAGCGTCTGCCTTTGGCCCGGGGCGTGATCCCAGAGTCATGGGATCGAGTCCCACATCAGGCTCCTCCGCTGGGAGCCTGCTTCTTCCTCTCCTACTCCCCCTGCTTGTGTTCCTTCTCTGGCTGGCTGCCTCTCTCTCTGTCAAATAAATAAATAAAATCTTAAAAAAAAAAAAGAACATCTCATTTAGCCTCCGTGTGGGCTGAATTCTTCATCTGTTGATGGAAAAGCAAACATGGCATTCATTTATTTATACTTATCATTTAGCAGTTAATATATGGCTTTTTTTTTTTTCACAGAAGCTTAAGCAAATAGTCAAATAACTTGTTGGAGAGGATTAAGTCCTCAAGAAAAAATAAGGAGTACTGCCGAGTTGTGAGCTAAACTCCTAGAAAGGCAATATAAAAAGATTTTGTTTGTTTTGCTTTCTTTTGTTTGGCTTGATTTTCATTGGCTTTGTTTGTGGTATTAAGTGAATTTTTCACCATCTCTTAGAGAATAGATTGTTGGAACTACTATAGTGTTAGATATGTGGAACTGGATTTCCCCTTGTTAACATAAGTTGGGGTTTTTACTTTGTTTTCCATAGAAGAAATACTCTGGTGGTTGTATGTGATGGTGTTTGGAATTTAAACATGTTTGCCAAATGAGCACTCCTGGGAGGGGCTTATAAAGCTAAGAGTGACAGTCCAGTTCTTTACACCAATATCAAACAAGGGATTAAATCAAACAGATGGTCACTTTGGGCAAATGGACTAATTTTCTTCACCTTGACCTTTTCTACATTTTCTGTACATTCCACTCTGTGCCATCTTTCTTCTAGAGTAAGAGTTCACCTTTCTGATCTCCATTAATTTGTATTGATTATCTGATAGAGATTTTTCTGGTGGGTAGTCACTACAAGCTTAGAGATAGCAAACTTGTCCAGTACTTAAATTGCCCCATGTCTGAAAATATAATGTAATTCAATCAAGTAATTAAATAAACTGACTTTCAGGGTGCCTGGGTGGCTCAGTCAGTTAAGCATCTGACTCTTGGTTTCATCTCAGGGAATGCTCTCAGGGTCCTGGAATGAAGCCCAGAGTCAGGCTCCATGCTCAGTGTAGAGTCTACTTGTCCCTCTCCCTCCCCTTCTGCCCCACCCACTTTCACATGGAGCATATGAAATCAGTCTTATTGCTTTATATACTTGTATTATTTTGCTAAGGCTGCCATACAAAGTACCACAAGCTGGGTGGCTTAAACAAAAGTTTATTTTCTCACAACTATAGAGGCTGCAAGTCCAAGACCAAGGTGGTGGCAAGTGTGGTTTCTCCTGAGGCCTCTCTCCTTGGCTTGTAGATGGCTGTCTTCTTGCTATGTCTTCACATGACCTTTTCTCTGTATATGTACTTTCCTGGTGTCTCTGCTTCTCTCTTCTTATAAGGACACTGGTCATATTGGATTAGGACCCCACTCTTATCTGTCTCCAAATACAGTTATCCTGGGGGCTAGGGTTTCAGCATACAAATTTAGAAGAGGAGGAAACAATTCAGTTTATAACAGTACTTTAGCCTACGAGGCTGGCTTTCTTGAAAGCAGTGCTATTAGGTAAAATGGCAAAGAACTCAGCAACCAGAGTCTGATTTAGATTTAAATACCAATACCTGCATTTACTAGTGTTTAATCCCCCTCTTTGGTCAAGATACTTAAATTTTCCAGATCTTAGCTTTCTTATCTGTCCACTACTATGCAATAGAATGATGCATATTCAATAAAATAAGGTGTATAAAGTAGATATCCTACTGCAGGGTTTCATAACCTCAGAACTATTAATATTTGGGCCTGATCATTCTTTGTTGTGGGGCCAGAATTGCTTCCCCCCACCTATTGAAAATCACTGCCAACTTTCTGGTACCAGAATACTTAACAAATGTCAGCTATAAGTTACTTGCTGAATAATTTAAAAGACTATGCAACGTTAGAGATGTTAATAGGCAAATTCATACAATAACTCCACTTTTTGTGTATAAATTAATTGAATCTCTGGTGAACTGAGATTTTTTAAAATGATGATTAACTTTTTGAGTCCATATTTAATAATCTAATTATTTCTTCTGCATCTAAGGAAATCCGAATTGAATCTTTCTGGGAGTTTCAACTTTTTCTGCCAATTTTCATTTTATTTTGAAGATTTCCAAACATACGCATATGTTGAAAGACTGTTTCAATCACCCATCACCAAGATTCACCTGGTTGTTAACATTTTGCCACATTTGTTTTATCTTTCTGGAATGAATTTATACAGCCAAAAAGGGAAGGTGGGAATAGTTTGTGTAATACCTCAGATATGATTCATTCTGGTACAGTATCCTCTTCATCTTTCTATCCAATTCCGCTTGTCATTCTTGCAATAGGCTCCATGTCTATAGGAGTACACAGATTATTCAGTTTGAGTACTTGCCTCAAAAGTGTACACATATGGATTTTTTTTTTGAGTTTTACTTCCTTCATAGGCATAATATCTGTTCTGAGATGGATTTCTGGCTAGACCCTACATTGATAGTAGTCAGTGGTTTAAAGTGTCACCTATTTGCTTTTATTTCTACTTTCTCTGTGTCATGGTAAATTCTCTGATCACAGTTGACCCAGCTGAATAAAAATATCAAATTGCATTTGAAATTTTGATAGTTTGTCATTACTCCTGAATGAGGAATATGCCAAACATTAATTCTCAGTATTGAAAATCCAATTTATAAAAAAGTACTTATTCCTGGACTTACAGTACTTTTTTTTCATTAATGAACAGTTTCTCAGAATTTCTTAAAGTAGATCTGGAAATAAATATGGAGAAACATTGTAATGCTCATGCAAATAAGGAATTTCCATTTTCTTTATTGATAGCTTTTAAAACTTTTTTTGAAGAAAACTCTATCACATTTTAAAGTTACTTAACCTTAAATCACCAAAAAAAATTATCATATCTCATGTGCCTGATAGGACCCTGGAATCTCTTGAATGAAAAATTCACATTTGTGATGCTCAATCTATTTATACTTAAGCTTAGTCCTATAATGAAAATATAATTATGAAATAATTTTAACCTTCAACTAAACAGTTTTATGACTGTTAAATCTGCCTAATACATTGTTGTCTGTCACACTTATTTTCCTCCATCCCTATCCCAGCTCATCTTGCATTAAAAATACTCATAAAATCTCAGAGACTAAAATAGTTTATAGTAGTCTTATAGTCACTCTGTCTCCAGGTAGATAAACATTTCGTCCTGGATATATAATTTAATCAATTTGGAAGTGGGAGAAAACAGTCAGTGACCTGTAGATGTAAGGCTTTAAGTTGGGAGCAACTGGATGGATATATATACTTTTTTTTTTTTTTAAATATTGGATGGTATTTGTTTCTGGTGAAACAGCCATTACTCGTGAGCAGGATTGCATTCACTTCTTCCCAGTGGTCGAATCAGGCAAACTCTCAGCAAAGTAAACTCCTGCGCCAGATCCTGCATTCTCTTAACCGGTAATAAAGAACCTTGCTGGCCTGACAGGTTGTCACAGCAATTATTCACATGAAGTTCTGTAGCAGTTGTATCTGTCAGCCCATGTAGTATTGAATATTTTAACTGGCAGTCTTCCAAGACTGAACATTAATCTTACCATCTCCTATTACAGTCCCTAATCAAGATATTCCAGGGGTGATTGCACTAACATTGTTTGAAGACTACATCTACTGGACTGATGGGAAAACCAAGTCACTCAGCCGTGCCCATAAAACCTCTGGAGCAGACAGACTCTCACTGATTAACTCATGGCATGCCATCACAGATATCCAGGTGTATCATTCTTATAGACAACCTGATGGTAATTATTCTTTCCATGATTTCCATAAGCGCATCAACATCTTTTAGTAGCATTCCATTTTTGTTTCCTCCATGGTAAAGCGTAAATTTTTTTTTGAGAAAGAGTACCAGCTTTCATTATTTAGCATAACTGTATAGGATGAATTCAGCTGATTTCAAGTATGTCTCTTAAGAAATATGATTAGAAGCTCAATAATAGTACAGAGAATTATTAATTTGTTGAAATATTAAGTTGAAATGACAGTAAATGTAGTTAAAGAAGTAGAGAATGCATTCTTGAAATTATTTCTTTACAACATAGTTATAGGATCCTTACTTTCTGGAATGCTGGGTGAAAGGAATTATGTTTAAGTATCTCTGGGGCTCTAAAAATGAGAAACATATCAAGCTTTTTAAACATATGTCTAGTAGGAATTCTATCAGGCCTTATGGAATAAAAGTTCAATTATTTTGCTTTAAACACTATTTGGCTTACAAAACAAAGCCACTACACTATTAGTTGTAGATCATTGTTTCATTGTTTTATTTTGCATTTATATTTCTAAACATATGTATGTCTTCATCCAAAATGCTTCTAGTCTATATTTTTCTGATGGACAATTTTTTTCTACTAAAATGTTTGTTTTTGTGGAACTACATCCTCAAAATTATTTATTGGTAAAATGAATGCCATTGGGCAATGAATAGAATTTACAACAAAATACAATTAAATTTATGACCTTGATGACTTCTTGATTACAAGGTTCTACAAGTTAAATGAAGTTTAAATGCCCTGTCTCTAATCCCATATTATATTTTGATCTTGATTTTTCTGTTTTGCTGTTTCTTTCTCATCTGTAGTCTCCAAACATCTCTGTATGATAAATAACGGCGGTTGCAGTCATCTGTGCCTTTTAGCCCCTGGAAAGACTCATACCTGTGCGTGTCCCACCAACTTCTATCTTGCAGCTGACAATAGGACTTGCTTATCCAACTGCACAGCCAGTCAGGTGAGTGGAGGTCTAGAAAGCATTTCGTGAGATGTATCATCAAGCTGTTATAAAGGTTTTGCCTGTATTTTGTTTATTGGCTTAAGCCATTTTGAAACGTCATTTTTTGGTTGTTTAGCATAGCATGATGACCATTCCATACATCATATAGAGGGTCATAGAGTAAGGGAAAAACGATGTGTATCTTGAGAATGAGACCTTAAGAAATAGGAGATACAAGTAGAGGCCAAAAAGAAAAACAAAAACAACCCTGAAAGTGATACGGAAAAGAAGAATTGGAGAAAAATAATTTTCTGGATTTTTTTTATTGAAAAATTATATGATCTAAATAGTTTCCTTCTAAAAACCTCTTTTTATTCAACAAGTAATTATCTCTAGTAAAGATATTAAAATGCATACTCAATGAAAGTTAGTTACATGGACTTGATATAACTACTTCCGAATTTTGGATAATAGTCATATGACATTATAAGATTTGATTTTTTTATATTTGAGTCACTCTGTTATGTAGGATAAAATTGTCAAAGAAACTACGATTTGTTTTGAAAATAACTAAAATTGGTTCTTAGAATTCTGTGTTTTGAATCTGCTGGTTTCCACTTCTAGCAGTGACTTCCTGGCAAAACACTGAATTCCTCTTTGAGTGTGCATATTTTCAGAATGGAGCAGAGAATACTAGCTCACTCAGCTTCTCAAGTTTTCACTATGAGTATCACCATTAAAGTACAATGCAAAACATCAAACTGCTTTGAGGTAGCCAGTATGTGTAGTGGTTAAGGACACAGACTCCGAAGCCACTGGGACTGTAACTCTGACTCTGCTAGAAATTGGCTGAATAATCTTGGGTTTGTTACTTACCCTTGTGATGCCTCAGTTTTCTCATCTTTTCAATGGAAATGCTAATATTTTCAGGCCATTATTATGGAGATTAAATGGGAGAAGTTTCCGGCACATAGTAAATGTTATTATTGCCCTCCTCCTGGAGTGCGACTAGAACACACTTAAGGATACGTGTGCAATTAGTGTGAGCTGCCATCGGTATTCTGATGTGTAATTGGAAGAACAGGCCACAGTTTCTTCTTTCTTTACAAACTGTATTGTTTTAATTATAACCCCCCAAGTATTTGTGTAAACAAAATACATTATCTTTAGAGAACTAGAAATTTAAGTCACTATGAGAGGCCAGAAAAGCAACCTAATTATTCCTAGAGAAAAAATTTAAGGGAGAAATTTCAGGTTCTTAAAATTTTCTAAATATAATTCCTGTTAGTACTGTTTAGTTTAGACAAATTTCCAGTTTAAACTCGAGGTTATTCTGAAATAACCTCGGTCCCTTGCAGGGGGGTGTAGGGGGTGGGGTCCAAGAGTCCCTCTGTTGGTGCCTAACACTGTGGCCTTAGGTGACTTAGTAGAAGTGATGATGCCTGCCTAAGCCACATACAGTGTGGAGAGCCTCACTAGACAACCAGAAATAGAGCAAAGCCAAAGACTGCTTGACACGCAGATGAACATCTCAAAACATCAGCCCTCCTGTAATCATAAAGGGAATAAAACATTTCAAATTATTATATAAGAAAACCTATAATTATGTTTATTCAATGCCAAAAAAAAATCAGATCAATTAAATGAATACGTAAATCAACCCAGAAAAGTATTATTCATATAATTATACTGTCTCCCAATTTGGTATCATTGATGATATGATTAAAATATATATAACTTTTAAATACCCCAAGAGTGTTTTTACATGTTTTTTTTTTTAATTTAAAAAATTCAACAATAGCAAGACAGAACACTAACAATAACAGCACAAATTGTGGATCAGATATCTTTGTTGTCAGCAATACTTCCTGAAAAAAAGTGTTCTCACTTCCTTTGTTTCATTTTTATGAAAAAGTTAATGAAGAACAGTTAATGCAATCCATTAGTGGTTATCCCAGTAAGGCTTAGGGTTTATGCAGCCATTTACTGCTGATTTTTTTTTCCTGATGTAGTGAGAGAAAAAAACCTATCTACTCTACGCTTCTTGGAGAAAAGTCAGTTCGTAGAAACACAATTTTCAGTGAGGTTTGAAATTGAAATGAAGCAAATAATCCAAGTATTTCAGAATCATACCATTTAGCATTCTGATAAAAATGTTACATTTTAAATTTATCTTACTACAGGATTTTTTATTTTTTAACATCTTATGAGTGCAACCAAAGATATATCCCCTGAATAGCATTGATTTTTAGAAAAATAACATAGGAAAATCACGCCAGTAAGAATTCTACTAGAATTGAAAATGAACATGAATATCTGGTAAAAATCAAGATTAAATCCAATTATTATAGCACTTACTACTTCAAATATTAAATTTAAATCATTTTTATTTTCCAATAAAAAGTAAATTTAAAAATAGCCTTACATAGTTTTTAAATGGAGACTTTTTCTATCGCAAGTAAACCTCACTTGTGTATGCAGGATTTTCATTTTACATTTGTATCCGTTTTAATAGACATGTATTTAGTAGTTTCTTTATAGCTTCTTCTTGTGGGTAATAATTGCAGTTTGCAATTTATTTTATGAAGATATTAGTCTTGGAGAACATTTACCATGAAGAATGCTTTATATTTATCATTTATCTTTTTTAAGTTACTGTATTTAAGTATGAAAAAAATGAAGCCCAGACACAAAATAGAAGAAATTTTCCTTTGAGAGTATTGAATAAAATATTGATTAGCATAAAAAGTAACATAATAAGTATATTTTACCCTGGCCTTCTCTTAGCTCAAAACCTTTTTATGTTCTTATTAAAAATGAAATGGCAAGCACAATCGTCATGTCATATATAATTCCAACAGTTGGTGTTTATTTAAATCAGGCATATGTAGTGAGTTTTAAAATATGCATTTTAGATATTTTTCAAATCTTGATTGGGAAGGCTTTGAATATACTCAGGAGACATGAAATCCTCTTGCTAATGTACTTTGATATACTGTAATGACTAGAAATGTTTAATGTTCAGGGCAATTGCTTTCAGAGTTAGCCTTATATCCCCAGACAGTCACTATCTATAAAGGTAATATTTTTCCTGTGGTAATTTATAAAAACCACCACAGATGACATGACCACAGGCTAAGCAAGTAGGGGAAAATCAGAGGACCAGTCAGATCTTCCCTTGGATTCACAGTGCTGTATTCCCTCCCATATTAATGCTGGGGGGAGGGGGGGAACCTCGCACTGTTATTTAGAAAATAATGTAGATCTGCCTTGAATCAACTTCATGGTATCCAGAGAGATTCAGCAAAAGCTAGCATCAAATTTTCTCTTACTTAAAGAAAGTAAGAGTACTTTAAATGAACAAATCTTTAGCTTGGTAATCCATTTCATTAGACAAAATTGAACCTAGACTGTATTTTTCTATGTTACCGATCTGTCTGGCATATAGAATGTCAAGTAAATGTCACCTTGCTTTCAGGTCCTCACATGGGAATTACAACAGAAACGGTTCAAAAAGAAAACTAATGAATTTTAGAAAATTATCAAACATTTTCAATTCCAGATGAATTTTGTGATATATGCTTTTCACTGAATTTCTGTTGAAATAAAGAAGAAAACAATGTGATAGTGCTAGAAGAAACTTACTAAACTTTATTGCTTGGTTTTAATATTTTAAAGTAAATTTTTAATGGCAACTATTTTAGATGTATATACTCTCTATGTGTAAAGTGTGATTTTCTTTAGTTTCTTTTATTTTATAGAGAATAAGCTTAAAACTGAAAAGGGTTGGTTTGTGGTCTGGGATCAACTAAGGAGTAAATGTACTGAGTTTTCTTGGTCTTTGTACATTTGGCCAATAGTGAAGTTTAGTAGGAACAATAATTCTGTGCTCTGTTTCAGGAGAAGAATTTGAATTCAGATCACCTTTCTTATAAAAAATCCAGTAATAACCTTCTGAAATATTTTTCTAGCAACATGTTACATGTGTACTAAATAGCTTATAGGTAAATACTACGATATAACATGTTCAACTAGTTTCTCTGTTACTAATCTTCCATTTGATGGTTTATTTCAAAAGAAAGGAGTTAAAAAACTTCTTACTTCTGTAATAAATAGAATTTCTTTTCTTACGATTTTTAACTATTTTAAATGGAAAGGATGATAGAACAAATAAAACACATTAATAGGGGAGTCTGGGTGGCTCAGTTGGTTTAACTTCCAACTCTTGGTTTAGGCTCAGGTCATGATCTCAGCATCTTGGGATCAAGCCCCACTCAGTGGGGAGTCTGGTTCTCTGCTCTCTCCCTCTTCCTCTACCCCTCCCCCCACTTGTGCTCAGGCTCTCTTTCTAAAATAAATAAATAAATCTTTGAAAATAAAACCACTAATAAATATGTGAGTGAATAGGGTTTTTTTTTTATAATCTTAAGAATAAGTTTTATTACAGTGGTTTTCTTAAGTGTTTTATTTAAAAATATATATTATTCAAAAAAATATTCAGCAAAAAAAATCTGTTGCAGCCTTATTTTTTTACCACGTTTTGATATGCAAATGTTCATTTTAAATTAGAGGTACCTATTACTTGCTAGGTTCTTTGCCAGGCATTGTAGGGGAGGATGTAGCATAGGGTGGTAAGTCACTGACCGAGATAGTCTTAACACTCCTCAGCTTGACTAAACTTTAGACAGTTTCTTCCTGACTGTAGGTCCCTGAGTCCCTTTTCTTAGAGAATTTACTTTAGAAAACTTGCGATTGCGAATTATTTCTCCGCCCCTTTGAGATGTAAATTTTCTCCCAGCTTCTTGCCAGTTTTATAGCCTAGGAATGTCTTCCTCAAGGACTGGGAACCATCCCCTAGAGATTTAATCATCAAGAAAGATGATCCATGCCTGTCTCAGTCTCTATGGGATGGTAGGAGCCCAGCTTTGATAAGTATCACCTAGCAAATACAGACAGCCCAATCATGTTGACCAACATCCTCCATACTTTTCCATTAGTTTACCCCTGAGCTTAAACCCACCCCCTTCCTTTTTTTTCAGTGGAGTTCAGTTCGTTCTCTCTCTCCTATTGCAATGGTTTTAAATAGTCTTCTTTGCCTGTTTAACTATCTACTGCAATTTTTGTACCCGTTTTCTAGTTACGACAATTTATCTTCTTTATCCTCAAAGATCATGTATATTTATTAGGAATTCTGAAAACTGAAAATAACTGTACCAGTTTTAACTGCTTTAAAGAAATATTCTTAAAATTTATTTGGACAGATATTCATTGTGGCTAAAGGCAGTATGTTCAGAAAGTTCCATGGAATAATAGCATAACAGTGCCTGAAAGGATCATCCAGATTATCTTTAGCTCCTCATTTGGTGGCTAAGGAATAGAGACAGAGAGACGTTAATCAAATTGTCTGAGATTCCTAAGAAAATGCAATTCAATTAACTTAATTCAACTTAACTAAATTAATTCAACTTTTCAATTAATCCAGGATAACTTTTCCTGATATTTCTGGTGATTTTTAGTCCTTTTCAGCATTTGGCAAGCTTTCTGTAAAGGCTCAGATAATAAATATTTTAAATTTGCTGGCCACATGGTCTCAGTAGCAACTACATAGCTCTGTTGTTGTGGCACAAGAGCAGCCATAGATCATATGTAAATGGATAGGCTTGTCTGTGCTTCAGAATCCCAGGAGGTTTTCCCGAACAATGTGCTTTCCTGGCAGATCATTTTGCTGCTTGTTGTGCATTTATTCCCCACTGTGGAATGCTCTAAGACCACTATAGCTCACATCTGCAGCAAAAGAGTAGGCTAGGCTGCTCTGCCCTGGTGAGTTTTTTAATATCCATTTTATATTGGGGTAGGGTTCTTCAACCGTTTTTTCTATCTTTTTTTTCTTTTTCAAGTTTCGGTGCAAAACTGATAAATGTATTCCATTCTGGTGGAAATGTGACACTGTGGATGACTGTGGCGATGGATCTGATGAGCCTGATGACTGTCGTGAGTACATTGGTGAATGTGGGAATTTAGAATTTAGAGCTCCTTAAATCCCAGACCTTGAAAACTGAAGTGAGACCTTAAGTATTATCTTCTGATACTTTTACAAAATCTTTAAAAATACAACAAAAATTGTTACATTGTCTTGAGTATGTCTCTTTAACTATTACATTTAGAATGACATCATCAGCAATTTGTGTTAGCGTTTGTTTTAAATTTTCTTACTTGCAGAAAAATTACACTTCTCATGTAATAGGGACATGTATAAGTAACATTCAGCATGATTTTGACTGGATATATCACCAAATTAGAAGGAAAAATGGGCAAGTTTGCAGAATGCCAATCAATAACTAAAATCTTACCTTTAAAGGATTAATCTTTGTCAGTATTAAAATGCTGAACATTCCTTAAAAGTGAGATTTTTCCGATATAAATCATTCGTTTGTTCTACTAATCATTTAGTATGCTCTTAGGTATAGCCTTAAAATAACTACCAATTATACTTTGACTCAAACTGTGATTGGCATGGTTAGGTGCCAGATACATACATACACAGAGATATGTATATAATATACATGTATATATGTACGTATATGGCATATGTATATGTACGTATATGTGTATATACATTTAGCTATCCTTGGTAACCTTGGTTGTAATGAACAATCAGTAAACTTATTCTTGATAGTCTTTTATAGTTCACTCCACGGGTCACTCCAATACTGTCCTGTCAAGTTGAAGATGCTTATAGTCAATCATGATAATTTCCTCAAATCTCAGTGGATAGTTGCCATGATTGGCCTTGACAATTGAGTTCAAAATCCTTAGGCTTGCACTAAAGAAAAACTAAGTAAAAGCTAGTTACTTTCTGCTGTAGAACTTTCTACCACATAATTACAAAACTGTTCTAAACTTAGGGTCTCTAGATAGTTACTTAGATGAGATATATTCCATCTCTCTGGTCACTACCAAGTGTATAAAACATTTGAAGTTGTTTCACATAGTTTATTTATATCTTTGAAAGCAGGTAATAATATATTCAAGGAAAAAGGAAAAAAGTTACACAAGTCATTGTTTTTCTAATATTCTTTTTATGTTTTTGAAAGGTCCATTGGTCTTTGATTTTTTTAGTATAGTTTTTGCTTTCACTGTGATAGACAATGTATATAAGTAGTTTCTGTATGAAGTAAGTATACTATTATACCTGAATTATATTTGAATTAAAAGGACTATCAAAGGAACAAGAAATTGTATTGGTGACCAACTGAGATTTACTCATTAAAAGAAAGTTCCTCTTTTCCCTGCAATAAAGTAAACTTTCAACAATATAATAAATAACATAAATACAACTTACTGTGTAATTTATAGAAATAAGGAAGAATGAATGTGTTAAATGAATCCTCACATTAAGATGACTTCTCCTGCCCAGATTCATTAAAGTGTTCTCTGAGGAAATACCACCATACTGACTACTGACAGTCAGTGGCTCCCAATTCTTTCCCTTCTAAACTATCTGCAGCTCCTGAGCTCTAACTTTAATCTTGACTGGAGTATCGTGCTGTAACCATACTGATATAAAAAGTTAACCAAAGATTTTCATATTTACACACTTTCAAACTATATGATGAACAAATATAACCTTAATGTCTTTTAAGGGGAAGCAAAGAGACATCTGGTATCTAAGAGTCTCTGTATCATCCTTATCCTGGTTAAATACCAATACTACATGTTTGTATTGGTGACATTATCTCTGTGATCTTTTC
The DNA here is from genome assembly GCF_023065955.2 of Ursus arctos. Taxonomy (NCBI): domain Eukaryota; kingdom Metazoa; phylum Chordata; class Mammalia; order Carnivora; family Ursidae; genus Ursus; species Ursus arctos. The sequence continues at coordinate 24,109,259 of NW_026622763.1, read as the reverse complement.
AACCGGTTAACAGCACTGAACATCTGTAAGCAAGAAGCTTTATTTTGAGAGTTGTGGTGAGGTGGAAAGTGATATACATGAGTCTGTAGAGTGTTTAGAATTCATTTTTGTGTGGCTGCATCATCAAAATTTGCAGGGACTAAGTTACTGACCATCCTTATAATTTCATCTAAAAAGGCGGGAAAGCTTAAACCCAGTTTCACATACTTGCATACTTCAATAATGTTATTTAAACAAATGTGGTTAAGAGTGACGCATCATGAATTCTCTGGCATCCTGCTTTAATTGCATTTTCTATGATGCTCTAGTGCACCAAGGATGGTTCTAGAGATCTATTTAGAGGTCAGATAGGCTTCCCATGTAGTTTCCAGGCATTGAAACGCCTCTGATAGTTAGAACTCCTCTTATGGGAAGGTTGTTTTGGTAGCAAAGGAGCATTCAAGAAAATCATGTATGAAGCAAAATGAAATAGAGGAAATGCACACAGTTAAAATGTGAGAAATTAAGTATTACACAGTTTCAACACTTAGTGTGGTTAACTAACAAATGTTATAGATTGAAGTTAAATGACTTTCAACATTTTAGAACTCACTTCTATGGAAGTCGAGCATATATTGAGTTATTTTTTTAATGTTAAGGAAATTTTTACTTAATATTGTAAATATAAAATCAATTTCCCAAAGAAAGTTTAACATATCACTTATTAATATTTGGTTGGCTTCACTGAACTACATACATTAGGATCATTAGTCAAAAAGTGTTTTATTACAAGCAACATAGTTTATGAGAAGACTCAGAGTCAGATCTAGGTCTAATTTCCATATCTGGCACTTGAAACTTGAACATTCTTGGGTGAGTTATTAATATCCATGAGACCTAGTTTCCTCATTTATAAAATGGTCATGGTGATATTGAGGTGAGAAGGTTATGATGTGATTCAGTTAGTAGCTCTATGTGAAAGGGTCTCACCCAGTGTCTGATAGAGAGCAGATATTCAACAGATCCTACTTTATTATGATGATTATTGTTATTATTTCATACATCAAAAATATGGCAAAAAATGCATTATCATCTGGGATTTCTTACTGTTAATTTGTGAAATGTAATCTGAATTGCTCATAACCTGGTTGTACTGTCCATCTGAACCCAGTAGCTCTCTACGTATAAGTCATTCACGTTGTACTCTAGGATACGTTTAATATAATGAAATAATAAATATCTATAATGTTAAAAAAGCTCTATTTAAGAGGTCATAAGCGAAGCTTGGCATTCGATGATACCAGTGTGTTTTCTCCCCTAGCTGAATTTAAATGTCAGCCAGGCAGGTTTCAGTGTGGCACTGGGCTCTGTGCTCTGCCTGCTTTCATCTGTGATGGAGAGAATGACTGTGGAGACAATTCTGATGAACTCAACTGTGGTAGGTGATTAAATTCTTAACCGAGGAACATAAATCTCATTCTTACCTGATTTTATCTGCACCAATTTAAATGCAGACACAGTTTTCAGCACCGATTTTGTTGTCGTTCTTCTTTCTTTCTTTTAGACACCCATGTCTGCCTGTCAGGTCAGTTCAAGTGTACAAAGAACCAAAAATGTATCCCGGTAAACCTCAGATGTAATGGACAAGATGACTGTGGGGATGAGGAAGATGAAAGGGACTGTCGTAAGTTGCCTCAGAATGTTCCATCTTGTCTTACTTCTGAGTCTCAACTGACATTGGTCTAAAATTTTTTAGTGTAGAAAAACGTAACAGCAATTATGGACATATACTTCCAAATTGGTACCTCTAGGGATGGGTTACTTAAGAAGCTCCCTATAAAGGATATAGAGAAAATTAAAACATGGGTGGTCTCTAATTACATACCTACCTGAAGATTATGGCAAACATGAAAGAAACAACATGCACTCATTCACATCATCCTTAAGAGAAGCAGCAAAGCCAACGTTACAGGTGACTATGGTGGTTTATTCATAAACTGTTTTTTTTTTGCCCACATTAAGCAGCTACAGATAATTTTCTTCTATTGATTAATTAGTTACTTGAAATCAACTCCATTAACTAGAGATTGCTTTTCCCCCCATAAAATGCATGTCGAATGTATGATGAGAAGATCTGAGCAAAATAACTTAACAAAATTATTTGTTGAAAACTGTAAATAACACTCTAATGTATCTTTGCAAGCTACTTCAAAGAACAACAGTAAAATAGCTTCTGCTCTTTTCACTTCTTATTTCCATCCCCCACCAAAAATCAAACTAGATTAAATGAAGGCAAAAGGCAAAAGGCAAAACAGTTTCCATCATATACATATATGCACATAGGCAGACAGGCAAGCGCGTGCGCGCGCGCACAAACACACACACACACACACACACACACACACACACAAACACACAGAATCTGAACAACAAAGTACCTGTCAAGTTGCAGGGTTTCAACAGAACTGCTGTCAACATTTCTGTCTTGCTGAAGTTTTATTTTATTCCCCTAAAACTTTTATCAGTAAATAATGTGCAGTCACCCAGCAATTTGATTAAGATGGTGCATTCAGAATAAAGTCAGTACCAGTTCTTTATGGTTAGTCATTCTGGGAGCTGATCCATTAAGCTGACTAGGATTTGTGATGCAGTTTACAGTCTAAGTCAGATGTTCACCCCTTTCCTCAACAACTCAACACAACTAGAAATTTTGAGAAGTTTGATGCTTTTTATTTCTTTATGAATATCTTCTGATTTTAGTCTTTTTCTATTTATAGAAATGCATATGTATAAATTCTTACATTTATTTGGTAAAATTATCCTGAAAGATTCTGAATTCTTTATTTTTTAAAATTAATGTCAAAATATAGCTAATTAAGATGAGCTTGTTTTGAGAACTCTGATTTTTATCAAATGTATCATTGTAGGCATATGTTTTATTTATTTCTACCGAAAAGGATATTTGGAATATATCATAGATAATGAAAGTTAGAACCCTTCACCTTCAGAGCCTTATTAATTAAAAGATAATACATTTCCAGTTGACTATCTTAAGCATTTGTTTGTCTAATTGTTTTTTAGATAAAATGTCTGTTCTTGTTCAAAGCTACATTTTAATAGATGTTTTCCTCTTAAGCCGAAAACAGCTGTTCTCCAGACTATTTCCAGTGTAAAACTACTAAACATTGCATTTCCAAGCTGTGGGTTTGTGATGAGGATCCAGACTGTGCAGACGCATCAGATGAGGCCAACTGTGGTGAGTGATTTTTGACCCTGGATCGTACCTATTGCGTTTGTGTCATCACCTGACATAGTCACAGTGAAAGGAATTTGAACACAATTCTGATGAATCTAAGGTCTCACATGAGGAAGTTTTGTCTCTGCATTCACAGAGTCGTAGCAACCTCAGATTAGCTATTTTATAAAAAAAAAAAAAAAAACAACTCAGGTCAGCTATTTTTTATCCATAGAAGGGTAAGGCAGGAGAGTAATGTCACTGAAAATGACTCAAAATTATTTCTAAAAAGATGGATCTAAAAGGTAGGCTAACCTGTCACCTTCTTGTATTAGAGTGTGCACATGGTAATAGTATTTAATGAATAGAAACAATGAGACATTATCTTTGTATTGTTCCAAACTTTATTTATTTTTTTTTTGCTTAAATACGTATGATTTTCCATTCATTCAATGACTACTGGTTATTCTTAAACATGGTGAAAGGAAGGGAAAAGATAATAAAAGTATCTGTTCTGTTTTAATAGATGACAATGATCACCTAAGTTAGCATTTGTTTCTGAAACATTTATCTTTTCACTTAAAATCAATACTTTTATTTACAGGAATTATTCCTTAATAAACATTGCAGAAAAGTAGAATATATTAGTTTTGTTTAATGCATTTCATTCTATCTTGAAAACGTCAACAGGAAGAAATGAAGAGTAGTTGTCACGTGTAATTCACTTTATCAACATTTATTAAGCACTAATAGGGGAAATTTTGTAGGTGAATACACCAAACTTGGCATTGTTAGGGAAGAAAAATATTTAATCTAGTAATTGATTAAGAAAAGCAAAGTTTGGGGTGCTTGGGTGGCTCAGTCAGGTAAGTGTCCAACTCTTGATTTCGGCTCAGGTCATCATCTCGGGGTTGTGAGATGGAGCGCCATGTCAGGCTCCGCACTGGGCATGGAGCCTGCTTGGAATTCTCTCTCCACTACTCCCTCAGCCCCTCCCCCACCATCTAAAAAAAAAGAAAGAAAGAAAGATAAAGTTTATTCAAACTGAATATAGGACTTCCAGGTTTCATAGACAAAATTGTGTTAAATGCATATGCTATATTCCACATTGCTCTTAGTTAATTCTTCTGAGAAAAAAGGAAATAATGGAAAACCTTTATGTTCTCTAAAATTCCATTTATACTGAACAACATTCATGAGCTATATGTGTAATAATTGACATTCATATGTCTTTAAGTGTTTTTCCTAGTACTGTCTTCCATATGGCTATGTCTTCAGAACATGCCAGCAAAACAGCTTATCACAGCATCATGAAACCCCATTCACCATTTTGTAAAATTGGTACTATAATCAATTCACAAAGCCTCAAAGTACAGTCATCACTGATTTGTTTGTAACAATTATTAAGAACTTTTGTAGACTAGTTTATATTACTGGCAAGTTTGCTCTGTTGTTTACCAAAGCAAAAATGGAGTAATGACTTATGTTAGCTATGTGAATATTTTTTCTGGACTATCTATAATTTGTTCTTTACTTTGATGTGATTTAACTGTTGTGGTAGATTATATTATTCAAACTGATCATTATCAATAATTATAGTAACAATAATTCCTAATACTTATTTGGTATTTGCCATATGGCCCAGAAAGTGTGTTAAAGGCTTTATATTCATTATCTCATGTAATCTCTTTACTATCCTTATTTTATTAATGAGGTAAAAGAGTTCCAAGGAGGTTATACAGCTTGCCCAAACTTTCATGGCTAGCAGGTGGTAGAACTGGGACTTGAATCCAGGGTTATTTCACACTAAAGGATCTACTCTGTGAACATAGTGCAAAGCCACCTCATTCTTGGGGAAAAAAAAAAGATTTTATTTATTTATTTGAGAGAAGGAGAGAGACAGCATTCACATGTGCACACTCACATGCACCAATGAGGGGATTTTGGGGGAGGCTAAGAGCAGAGGGGTGGGAGAGCGACAAACAGACTCTGTGCCCAGTGCAGAGCCCCATGCGGGGCTAAATCCCAGAACCCCAAGATCATGACCCTAGCTGAAACCATGAGTCAGACACTTAACTGATCGAGCCACCCAAGGTGCCCCTAAAGCCACCTCATTCTTTATGTGTAAAGAGAAAAATATTTAAATGTTTGCTGTTATAAAGTTATATAGAATTCTCCCAGCCACAGTCACTGTTGTTAAGTTCCTGACCAGTATACAAACACATACATACATACATACATACATACATACATACATACATACATACAGTAAGAGGGAGAGAAGAGGCAGGAAGGTTGCATCTGATTTGCCTTAGACCCACTATAAAATTGTATTGTGAGCAGGCACTAATTTAATTTTCAAAAAACTTTGTTTGAGATTTTATTTATGTATTTATTTGTGTTTATTTATTTATTTACTTATCTAGAGTGAGAGAGAGAGAGCACCAGTGGGGAGGGGGAAGGCAGAGGGAGAGGGAGGATCCCAAGCAGACTCTGCATGAAGCCTAATCCATCGGCACTAAACACGGAGCCTTATCCGGGCTCTGTCCTCTGGCCCTCAGATCATGACCTAAGGCAAAATCCAGAGTCAAACACTTAACGGAATGAGTCATTCAGGCGCCCCAATTAAAAACAAAAACAAAAACAAAAACAAAAACAAAAACCAAAAAAACTTCTACATTACTCTTTAGTGTAGCAATTCTCAATATTTATTCTTGATGGGCTAAAAATCTACCCCAGTCCCCTTTCTTCTGTCTTCAATAATGTAGAAGTGCTTTGTGTTTTTACTAAGTCTGTTAACACCTTTGTGGGATAGTTCACCTTTTGATACTTCCATTGAGGGGGAAAAAACAAAAAAAAACCAAACACTTCTTAAAGATTAACCCTGTCAAACTAAGGCCTTATTATTTGAATCTGAGTTATACGTGTCTTCGTGGGAACAGACCTTGCCTAGAATAGGAGGTAAATTTCACTATTTCTCATGTTGAGTGTCCTCTGGGCCTTGCAAAATGTAGATTTGCAGAAACTGCTATTGAGTGACGCCCTATTCTCTACTACACAACGTCAGTATGCAACTCATTTTCACTGTAGTTGCCATATACTTCAATACTTCTGTACTTTCTTAGTCCACCGCTAAATTTAGGGGCAGATTTGTTGTACTCTTGGAATTCACTTACTCTTACATCTTATTTCTCAGCAGCAATTTTTCTACAATTTTAGATCTAACTGGCTTCTGTCAATTCTAAAGATCTAAAATTGTAATTTGTTCTACCTTGACATATCCTAAATGAAACATTTTTTTTTTCTTTTTGCTTTAAATTGTATAAATAATACCAGTGTAGGGAACAGGGGTCACTGAAACACTATGGAAAAACCCAACAAAATAGAGCACAATAACTTGCAAACAAACAAAATAACATGTAGTACAGGGGATTAAAATACACTTTAATGTGTAAATATTTTTTAAAATTATTTAATTATTATATCTACCGGAATACCATGTTTATTGAATTCTGTCCAGTGTAATTCTTGAGTTCTTGCAGTTCTTGCAGATTAAACAACTAACATTAAATATGTGTAAAAAAATTATGTTAATCTAGAATTTAAGGAGGCCTCAAAACCACTTTGAATAGATGTAAATTAAATATATTTTAGGACTCTTTCTCCAATAGTTTAGTTCTGGTGAGAGTGGATACAAATTTTAAAATTAAATTACATATTTTCCCATCCTATTACACATTTTTGAGATGGCTAAATTTATGAGTCTGTAAAAACTGCATTTGGCACATTTGGATTTAAATTCATAAATATTTTAAAAACATCTTTTAGCTCTATTTCTGTGCAAGTAAAGATTTAAATCTATGCTATACTCATATAGTTATGGCAAGATAGGTTCAACTTTGTTTTGTGAGTTGTTAATAGTTGTTATAAAATTACTTCTTTTTGCTTGAAGGTGTTTACTCTTTCTTTACTATATGCCCAGAGGAAAATAAGCTTTATAAAATGTAGATCTATACTGTTTATTAAATTATAGGTGTTGACTCTTCTCGGAAGGCTATCCCACTACTTATTACAGTGTTGGACAAAAACCAGATTTGAACTCCTGATCACTATATATGCAATACCTCAATTGTAGTAGCTCCAGGATTTTCACTCCAGATTTCAATTTCAAACTTTCTTCACCTTCTGCCTGCCATTTTTCTATTTTAAGAAGGAAATACAGATTTGGGATATGACAAATCTGTACTAGATTCTTGCTTCTACTTTGTAATCAGAATTGAAACGTTTCTATAATTTGATTCTAATAAGATGATATCAGAATCCATGTCTTTCCATTACATCCTCTGCCCCCAGTTTATACTTTACATTCTCTGTTCCCTAGATATCTATGTCACAGTCTTTTCAGTCAGTAGTTCTTCCTGGGCTTTCCTGGTCAGCTCCATACTCACATCACAGCTCTTGAGAATCCACTGTTTGTTCTGCTATATTGCTCTTTCCTGTGGCCATGTTTCCTGCTTTCTTCTCTGGCAACCCTCCACCTTATCTAGAATTCTTGGTTCGGCATCATTTGCTGCCTTTGAGCGGTCTTGGTTTATAACCTGCTGCTTGGATAATTATCTCAAAATAGGGTGCTAGCTACGATCACACCAGCTAGAGCTTGAGACGAGCTTGAGTTTACTACAGTAGCTTTCTACTTTCTGCAGCCTGGTTTTCCAACATGATACTGAACACGTTCAAACTAAAAGAAGTGATCAAGGTGTGCTTTTATTTTCCCCTAAATCTCTGATGAAGAAATTTGAATTGGTCTACCTAATCTATAAGAATATAAGAAACAGATGTTTTAGAGTTAAAGCACGTGCATATATAACTATAAAATTCTCCCATCATACCGACTTGTACAGGAAGTTATACAGTAAGCAATGTACCATTTTTAATAGATTTTAACATTTGGCCTAAGGTATCTCTTTTAAAACATTCAGACCCCTACAATAACATATAAAGCCCACCTCTATCCTTTCCCCTCCCCTTCTTCTGAAGTGGTTGTGTATCATTCACATGTTTTTTTTTTACTTGTACTGTATTTGTATATATTAATTAATATATGCATAATAGTTAATAGTGTCTTAAAAGTTTACATAAATATTATTGTCTTTTTAATATTAAATTGAAGCTTGACATTTTCTAGTATTCTAGTGTATTAATGTGAATAACACATTTTCATACTGAAGGTTATTTTTACATGTTACAATTATTACATATTCATTGGCAAATAAAGCACAAAACATTTCATCCAATCTGAGCTATAGACACCATGAAGTCTCAGTTCCCATCTCAGGTGCTGTAATTGTCAACTTGCATGAAAGTTTATTTAAAGCTGTTGTGACAATATTCAGAGGCAGGAATCAGTTAACCATACAGTCAATATGAGACTAAATTATACATAGGATGGAGGGCCTGGAATGAGCCTGAACAGAGAAGCTCTGCTATTGATGGCTGTAACGACAGTAGAATAATTCATGATATTTGAAGTTAGTTATTTTCAAAATATTTATTTACTTGCACTTAGAATAGCATTTAGCAAATGTTAGTTCCCTGATTTCAAGAAAATCCATGGGGGAAAGTTCTGTGCTCCTCATATACGCAGGAAAGGATGATGTACTGAATTCTGTATCTTGGAAAACATTTCACTTACGTGCATTAGTTAAGGTATCTGTTCAGTGTTTTTAATCAATGTTTCCTGAATTTAAATATAGGATGCAAATTTGTGTATTGTATTTTTATTGGCAAACAAATTATGTGAACATCCTAAAGCACCTCTTGCCTGCTGTGTGGCTGTCGCTTTGGTGTGGGGGTAGGAGAAGCGGTTTGTTGTTGAGCCAGGTTTTAAATTTTCTAACACGTGGCATCATGGTATCTCAGATACTTAGAATGGTGGGATTATATACCTTTATGTTAGTGGAAAGGCCCTCCTTCCTCTGGGACTGATTGATCTCTGCTGCCCCATTGGTCTGATCTGCACTTCTTACCGCACCCTGTGCTGTGGAGCGCTGGTGGTGCTGCTGAAGTGTGGGCTTGGCTGTGTCCCTCCATGTCTCCATTTCTGGTGAGCCGTAAACTGATCTTAAGTTTCTGCCGTTGCATGAAAGCTCTTGAGCTAAGACACACAGAGACACATGATCCTGAAAATCTACAGATCTTGTGAGGAGCCAGAAATACTGTCTCCTGCTGATCTTTCTAGCTAATACTCACCTCTAATGTCATAGAGTCATCCCTGAGTTTTATTGACTGTGTTATGTACCTGATACTAGATGTTTCTCCTGGAAGCTCGGCATCTTTTTGAGATATGTTTGGGTCATGGTAACAATTATCTTCTCCATAGTCTTGGCCTGTCCCGTATCAATCCGGATACCGCTCCTATGTCTTGAGGATGTATACAGCTGCACTCTCCACTCAACTTATGTTTTTCTTCTCACAATCTCTCAGGATCCAGAAGTGGGCATTTTACTTTCTCTACCTACTTAAAAGAAACTTTTTCTACATCCTGTCTTATGATGGTTGAGGGGGCGCTTGCCTACTCCACTCCTTACCCTGGCAAAACAGCTGTGAGACAATACAATTCATGAGGGAGAGAAATGAAAACCACATTGCTTTACTGTTTGAGAAGGTGTTTTAATCTTACACTAATTTGACCCCAGATTATTTGTAAAATCACACTTAACAACAATCTCCTAGAATCACTGTCTCTCAGAATATATTTTAGACATATTGCCTGGCATGTAAGTGTTACTGGAGTCTCTGTAGTTTATACTCAATCTAATGCTAATACATTTTATTTTATTTTATAATTGTGTAGCTCTGTAGTGCTACTTTAAAAACACATGTGGGCAAATGTCATCACCTTTCTTTTTAAATAGAAGCTTTTAAGAAATGATTCAAATTCTGGTACATTTCTGAACTTTTAAAGTAGTTGCCGTGAAAATAAATGTATTTTTTGAAAAAGTGTGGTAATCTGGAGAGCTTATTTTCTGAGCAAAGAAGCTTCTGTGAATTCAGTAGGATGTATTTTTATACTAGTATTATATTACTACATTTTATGGTAAATTTTTTGATGTATCATATGTTTTGCTCTCATTCTTTTGTTTTGCAAAATTTGGTCTTTTCTCTGTTTTCTGTCAGTGATATTTCTGCTTGAGTATCTCTCTCTCTCTTTATATATATGTGTGTGTGTGTGTGTGTGTGTGTGTATGAGAAAGATAAAGAATGGGAAAAATAGCCTCTTTTGCACAAAATATTTTGGTTCTTACAGAGCCCTCGAAGGAGAGCCTATCTGTATGAACAGGACCAGGAAACGAAGAAATGAAAAACCTGCATGTGCATCCTTTAATAGTCTAAGTGGAACACATTTAGTCTTTTTATAACTTGTGTTCAGTAACTTCCATGCATTGACGGTCTACCAAAGGGGTGTGCAATTATTTGTTGATGTTATTCTGTTTTTTCTTTCTTAATAATAAGAAGAAATTGTGAGATTTAACTTTTGTTCCACAAAACTAAAAAGGAGCCCACACAATGAGTCAGGAGGCATGCCAAATATTCTAGATTGATCTGTAGTAAAAGCCATGAAAGCAAATAGCTTTTTGCCCAGTAAGGTTTATAACTGAGTTTGTAAAGGAAAAAAACTACATATTTGTTTTAATAAGAATTGTGTTGGTGCAGTTGATTTTTTTTTTTTTTTTTGAGGCATTTGAGTCAATAATTTAACATGCTGTGATACTTTGGTTTGAGAAACTTTTGACTGGTAACCGGTTAACGAACTAATCACCTTACTTAAATAACCAGCCTATGAAAATATGATGTGTGTATTCAAAGCAGTTAGGTTGTCACTTAGGTTTCTGTTCTGTATTCATAAATTGCAGTAACAAACCCTAAAGCATCATTTTTTATCTTTCTTATTGGATGTCTAGTTAGTAGAATTTATAGAATATTTTTGAAGATTTTAAAAGAATATATATTACATATACCTGGTGCTATATATTATATATTAGAAGAGTTATAATGCTTAATATCTTAGTTTCTTGATACTTAATTTCTGAGAATGGATTCAAAATATATAGATTTTTAAATTACTATTTTAAAAAACAATGTCATTTCATTTAGGAACATAATAGATAGTAAAAATAAAACGACCAGGGGTGCCTGGGTAGCTGAGTCGGTTAAACTTCTGACTCTTGATTTCTGCTCAGGTCATGATCTCAGGGTCATCATCTCAGGGTCTTGAGATGGAGCCCCACATCAGGCTCTGCACTAGGCGGGGAGTCTGCTTCTCTCCTTCGCCCTCTGCCCCTCCCCCACTCATGTGTAAGCACTCTTTCTTTCTAAAATAAATAAATAAATCTTCAAAAAATATATTTAAAAAATAAAATGACCAACCATAAAAGAAGAGAAAACTTAGATTTGTGCTTCTATGTGAAAATCAGCTTGAGGATCCAAGTGGTATCAGATTTTGCTTGCAAAACAGCTATCCATTTTTATCCATTAACATTTTAAGACATAATATATTAATGAGAGTAAAAAACCTATTGTAGAGTTAGAAAATACCACTTACTGGCTTTGTAATCTTTGTGGACAGATGTATAGATGATGATTCTGATAGTCATACTTATACTCTGAGCAGTCTTACATTCAATGCCTAGGCTTCAAGTCTCTGGGCTGGAGTTTTCATGTGGTTAGCTCACTATTTGTATATGATTCCTTGTTCAGTGTTCATGTGGAAAATAATCGAAGTGGAGAGAGAGGTGATGTAGGATTTAATTTAAGATAATGAACTCTGTTACCTCTACTTATTTTTTAAGATTTATTTATTTATTGATTTTAAAAGATTTATTTATTTATTTGAGAGAAAGAGAGAGAGAGAGAGGGAGCAAGCGCACAGAGGGAGAGGGAGAAGCATACTCCCTACTGAGCAGGGAGCCCTATGGGGCTCTGTCCCAGGACCTGGAGATCATGACCTGAGCTGAAGGCAGATGTTTAATAGACTGAGCCACCCAGGTGGCCTCTGGCAGAAATTTCTTGTATGACTTAGCATATACAGCTTGATATCCCCTTTTCTGAATATGTTATCAGATTACATTTTAAAAAATCAAACATGGAGTCTGTTTATATTTTAGTCTTCTTTATAATTACCTTCTGAATCCTAAAAACAAAACATACTCAGAAAATTAAATGTATTACTTAATGCCAATTAATCATCATTTTACTATAAAAGGATCATACAGCTATTTTAATTAACTATATCTGTTTAACAAGAAGTTAGATGCTTCCTATGGATATTTCTATCTGTTTCTAGAAATTCTCCGTAGATGTTAGGATGTTATATTACTTTATAAATACCTACCCTAGAAGTTCTGTGGATGAACCTAGAGTTTAAATTAGCATATACCCAGTCCCATGATGATTACTGCTTCAAGAAGAGAATCCTTTGGAACAACTGCTCAGATCTTTAGTTTGGTCCTTGTAATGGTTAAAACCACAATATTCTTAATACAAACATGCATTGAGCAGTAAAAATCCCAGTGGCTAACTATTAGGGAGTCACAGAGGTACAGGAAACTACCTTCAGGAATCATAAAACATTTTATGAACTCAGAAGTCTGACAGTTTACTCAGTTCCTTTTCAATAAAGGACATTTCATTGAGTCAGAGAGAAAAAAAAAATTGGAAATCATTCACCTAAAATATAAGCAAGTATATACATATTTTTCTTTCAGAATCCATCATGTCCATTTTGTAGTGTTTTAATAAAAGTAATTGCAGCTTAGATTTTACAATGTTTTATTTTATTTTATTATTTTAATTCCAGTATAGTTAACATACAGTGCTATATTAGTTTCAGGTGTACAACATAGTGATTCAATAATTCCATACATCACCCAGTGCTCATCATGACAAGTGCCCCCTTAATCCCCAACACCTTTTTCACCCATCCCCCCACCCATCTCCCCTCTGGTAACCATCAGTTTGTTCTTAATAGGCAGGAGTCTGTTTCTTGTCTTGTCTCTCTCTCTCTCTCTCATTCTGTCTCTCTCTCGCGCGTGTGTTTGTTTTGTTTCTTAAATTCCACATGTGAGTGAAATCCTACGGTATTTGTCTTTCTCTGACTGACTTGTTTCACTTAGCATTATACTCTCCACCTCCACCCATGTCATTGCAAATGGCAAGATTTCATTCTTTTTTATGGCTGCATTCTGTTACACACACACACACACACACACATTCACACACCACATCTTAAAATTAGTATTGGATATATGTAAAAGTTTGGTATCACCAAGAGATATTACCTATCGGTATGGGTATTACCAATAGGAAATTTGAAAATTATGCATGAGTTTGAACTTCAAGGGGCTCTCATATCAACACCTGTTATTCTTTGCAAAGGAAAGCTAAAATCCCTCGGTAAAATCAGTTTATCCTACAACATACTTTGGGCACAATTTGTTTTATTTGTTTTGTTTTAAATATTTTACTTATATAATTAAGCTTGGTTTTTGTATCTTTATAATGTTTATTTATTTTAAAAATTAATAAACACCTATTAAATATGTTAAGTAAGCCACTATATTAGAGACTCTGTTAATTCAAAGAAGTCCAATGGGGATAATTAATAGTTTTGAAAGCATATTATGTGTTAGGCATTATACTAAGCTTTATGTGAAATATCATTTAATCCTGACAGCAATCCTATGCAAAATATACTATTATTATTCTTATTTTACAGGTAAGGGTAAAAGGCTCAGAACATGTAAGTAAATTTCTCACCCAGCTCAACCAGGTAGAAAGTGGTTAAGCAGATATTTGAACCCACAGGATTTGGCTCCAGACCCATACCCTTAACAATTACTCAACTGAGTAAACTGCCTTAAATTTACAATAAGGCAAGGAATTAGGACACAGATACAAATAATCCCAAACAAATTATAATGGCTAAATGTCATCAGAAAGAATACATACACAGGTTTTCAAGGGAACTTATTGTCACTAACAATAAGTGAGTAAGATAGAAGGGGCAATAAAGGGATGTCTTATCTATAGTCAATTTGACAGCAATAATAAACCAACCAAAAGTTGGTCTGCTTTTTATTATAACCTTTTTTAATGGCTATCCTAATGATGTCAGCGATAAATACCCCCTCCCTGCAAGGACAAACTGTTGATTATGACTCCAAATGGAAATCTACTGGCTTGCCATAAAGGTGATAGTAAAAATAAGTACAATGAGAACAATATCATTAAGTTCTAGTTTGACTCAATTCTAGTTTGATGCTGGCCTATCAAAATCCAGCTCTCTCTTTGTGAAAAAGAGAGGTTAGTGAGTGTCATAGAAGCCCTGTCTTTTCATGAACAACTTTTCATAATGAGACAACTAGGAAGAATGAAACTTGAACAGAGCATAACTTTCTCACCAGCCAGTATGAAATCATACTAACACCATGTTTACATATTGTTTGAACTATCTGTTGCTTGCCATCTATGTCATGCAAGCCACACATCTGAAAACATTGTCCTCCTTTTGATTAACTGAAGGAATAAACATGAGTATAATTTTATTTTTTGATCATGCCTTTGCTCCTTTCTGCAGCTTTTCCAATAACTATATATAAATTGTACTACATATATAGTTTAATATATATAATGTATATACTATATATAATATACACTACATATAATTATATATAAACTATGTATAGTTTATTAATATATTTCTTAAATTGGTTAAAATACAAAAGGCTATTGAGAAGAAAATAATTATTCATGCTAATATTACTTAGTCTGCTTTCAGATATTTTTACTATGCAGAAGTGAAGGTCGTTAACACTGCTTTGTTCCATTTTTTTTTTTTTGAAAACTTTAATAATAAGAAAGCATTCTCTTCTTTTTTTTTTTCTAATTTTATGAAAGTTTGTAATTGACCACAGGGCATAAATTGTTCAAATTCTTTTTTGGAAGATACGGTTAAGTCTTGGCACTAAATGCTGTGTTTCTTGGCACCAAAACAGTTGCAAGAAATGAACATGTTAAAATCTCTAGCTTGCAATAGTTAAACCAAAAATAATTACATGTGAGTCTATTAATTAAAGGTATGGTTGTCATCCAAGACTTAGCCTTATGGAGTATGGGGTTGACAATGCCAGCCTTAAATTCCAGAGCTTTTTTCATGTTATTTGGTTTTCACAGGTGGAATTTACTACATCTTCATAGTGCAAAATTATCCATCCATTTGGTTCCATTTCTTGGCTCAATGCTGTGACTTAGTAATTTTCAGCATCTTATTGACAGATGGAAAGTATTCACTAAATATGTTGCTGAATTAACACGGAATGTACTTCTAAACCACAATAAAGAATGGAGCTGAAAATGTCAAGTCCACTCAGTTCCATCTAAAGCCCAATGTATTGTTATAATGGAATCTTTGGATGGAAATGGTTCATTAGAGTTCACCATCCTTAATCTAAATAAACAAACAAAATACTCCTTTATGTCTAGACAAAATCCTTATACTATAAATTAGCTTTTCTTTTCCCTTTTATCCTTTCCAATAGAAATTTTGAATAACCTAACACTATCCTTTGTGCAAAATTCCTTTGTTTAAGTACTCTCAAATTAAATTCTTTCACATCCTTCTTCAGGCCAAATAATTGCATTTTCTTTTATCTCTCTACATGGGTTCTATTTTCCATTCTATTAATCAGCTGTTTATTTCTCCCCTGAAACCTTCCCACATTCTATGCTTTGGTTATGATCTATGAAACAGAATATGGCATTTTTAAGTGCTGTGTATCTCCTGTTCCCCATTGTATATGCCTGCTTTTGTATTCTAATAGTGTGTTTGATTAAAAGCAAATAAAACCACAGTATTCACACCGTTGATCTGTGGCCAATTTATATGAACCCCTAATCTTAGAGACTTCACATACATTCTACCAGATTTTCAGTGTCATATATTTATGAACTGCTTCCATCTTGTTGCTTTTTGAAAAGATATAATGAAGTCTACCGTCTCTCTTGCCAAATTATAAGTTCCAAGAGGGCTGGATCTACATTATCGTCTAACTTCCTGATATATACCCAGTACATAGTACAGAATCTGGCACAAATAAATATTTGAAGAATGAGTGAAGAAAGGAAATAGAAAAAAAAAACCCAGACTTTATTTGGGTTCAGCCAAATATATTTCTCTTCTAAATCTGGACATTGGGACTCTGGTTTCCTTTAAGTTTATGTGTATTTTATTGCATTTTTGTGTAAGTACTGCTTTGTCTCCTGATCCATTCAATAGTTTGGGCTTGATTTATATGACAAATTGACTTAAATCCTAAGGAGGTTTTAATGTATAAAACCACTGCCAGGTACTGTCAAACTTGGGCAATGAGATGTGCCTCCCCATTTCTAGGAAGAAAGGTGGGCAATGGCAGTACATTTGACAGCTCCATGAAAAGAGCCCATAGACTCTGGACAACAAGGAGCAGAGCTCCATTCTCGATTTCAACATTTATTAAGTGGTTAGGTTTCTTCAGGTCTCCTATTATTTCCTCATTTATAAATGGATATAATAATTTGCCCTTAGAAAACTGATGAGAGTGTTTAAAGGAGTAAAGATATATAAGCACCTAGTAGGTATATAGGTACGTAGTAGGTATGGAAGTACCTAGTAGGTCTATAAGTACCGGTACGCCCTCAAAAATATTTTGTGCCCCCTTTTTTCAGCACTTTTTTCTACTTCTGTAACATTGACATGGGTTAAAACATTCAAATTATTTACTGTAATGGAGACAGAAGGGAAAAATGCAAGATTTAAATAAATACTGTAAAGTTTTATGACAGAATGAAATGGTTCTATGAATTCTTCCATTTCTTGTCAGAAGAGAGGAAAAATAAGACATCATTAGAGTTAACAAAGAGTTTGTGATATAACAGATTAATGGGAAATACACTAACAAATGTTAAAGAGAGTGTGACTAGTATGAATCTTCTGATCTGTGTTATATCATTTCCACAGAATGTTAGAATCACAATTCTGTATATGCACTACACTCCTCTGTGAGTCCTGTTCGTTTGTCTAATAGCTTTATTAAAGTATAATTGGCAAACAATAAGCTGTATATATTTAAAATGTACAATCTGATAAGTTTTAACAGGTGTGTGTGTCATGAAACTATCATCACACTTAAGGTAATGAACACACTTACACTCTTGGAAATTTGATTTCCTTTGCAATGTCTCTCCCTCTCAGCTCTTCCTGTACCCTCACCTCCACAGACAAGCACTTACCTGCTTTCAGTCACTATAGATTGGTGTACATTTAGAATAACCTAGAGTCATACAGTATATGTACATTTTTGTCTGGCTTTTTTCACTCAGCTTAATTACTTTGAGATCACCATGTTAATGGTGGTATCAAGCGTTTATACCTTTGTATTACTTGGAAGCATTCTACTGTATGGATATACCACAATATTTTGTATTCATTTACCCATTTATGATCACTTGTGTTGACTCAAGTGTTAGACTATTACAAATCAGGCTCTATGAACATTCACGTAATTAGTCTTTATATGAACACACACTTCTTCTTCACTAGGAAATGAAGGCTAGATCATATAAGTGTGTGTTTAACTTTTTAAGTATCGAACTCTTTTCCAAAGTGGTTTCACTATTTCGTACCCTCCTAGCAGTGTTGGAGAATTCCAGTTCCTCCACATTCTTACCAATACTTGATAATTTAAAATTTTAGACATTCTAATAGATGCATAGCAGTGTTTCATTCTGGTTTTAATTTGTATTTCATTTATGACTAACGATATTGAATGTCATTTCATATGCTTATTTGCTATATATCTTCCTTAGTGAAGCATCTACTTAAATCATATCCCCATTTTTTATTGGATAGTTTATTTTATATTATTGAATTTTGCATGTTCTTATACATTGTGGATCCAAGTTATTTTTCAGATAAATATTTTGCAAATATTTTCATTCTCTTCTTCCCCTTACTTTTGGTTCAATTTGCTCTCCTTATTCTAGTTCATTGGAAGTTGACTTCACTGATTTGAAATCTGTCTCCTTTTCTAATATAAATGCTTTATACAGATACTTTCATTGTCCAGGATTTGGTCTATTTTGATAAAGATTCCATAGCCTTTGACAAGAAAGTATATTTTTCTGTTGTTGGATGAAGTGCTCTGTATATTGCCTTAGATCAAGTTGGTTGATAGTGCTGTTTAAGTCTCCTCTATTCTTACTGATTTTTTGTGTATTTATTCTATCAGTTATTTTGAGATGAGTATAAAAACTCTATTATTGTGCATCTGTCTAATTCTCTTTGCAATTTTAACAGTTTTGCTTCATGTATTTTGAAGTTTTGTCATTGGTGATTTAGAACTGTTAGGTTTCTCTTAATAAACTGATCTATCTGTCATCAGGAAATAACCTGTTTCATCCCTAGTAATATTCTTTGTGGTGAAATCTACTTTGATATTATTACAGCCTCTCTAGATTTCTCTGGTTTTATTAGCATGCTTTATCTCTCTCCATCCTTTTACTTCTAATCTACTTATGACTTTATAAAGTTTATTTCTTACAGTTTGCATAGAGTCAGGAATACATACAGATGGAATTTTTCCAAGCTGATAATTTTGGTCTTTGTAATTGGAGTTTTAAGGCTGTTTACATTTATATTATGAATATGTCTAAGTTTGAGTCTTTTTCGTTTTTTGCTATTAACTAAATTCCACACTTTATTCAGATTGCACTAGTTTTTCCACTACTGTTCTTTTTTCCTGTTCTAGGATCCCACAATATATTTGATCATCATGTCTCCTTAGCCTCCTTGATCCGTGACACTTTCTCAATCTTCCCTTGTTTTCAATGACTTTGACATTTTGAAGATTACTAATGAGGTATTTTGTAGAATGTCCCTCAATTTGGATATTCATGAATTTTCAAGGATGCCTATTTTATTGTACCCAGCTTATCAAGGTATTTGTGCTAAGATGTACTATCCAGACAGCTAGGTGCTAGAAGAGGAAGTCTCTTTGATTCTAATCTTAGATTCTACAAGCTGCCCCATATACTGCAAATCCATTCCTTTTCCCCTTAAGTTTGCAGGGTTGGTGTTCCTTAATTCAATGAGCCCCATGACTAATTCACAACCCATGATCTATCTCCCTGTCACTCTTCCAAACTCCCATGATCTTTTCTGGCAATATCAAATATATTAAATTCTTAACATATTGAGATTCTTACAAAACTCCTTACAAAACTTCCCTGTTTGCATCATTCCCTGCTCTTACTCAAATGCCGGTGCTGAGACCAGAGGTAATTTTATTTCTTCCTGAGGATTGCTTTCTTTTCCTTCCAGTTTTATTGAGATATAAGAGACATATAACATTGTATAAGCCTAAGGTTTACAACATGATGACTTGATGCATGTAGACATTGTAAAATGACCACCAGGGTAAGTTTAATTGTCTACCACCTCACATAGTTAACAAATTCTTTTCTTTCTTATTTCTTATGATCTTATTATTTGTTTTCTACTGGCACTATTTGTGCTTTCTTTTTTACTGTTTTTCTTCTGTTTTTTGTTCACTTTTTCCCTATTTCTGCTAACCTTTTTTATTTTGTTAGGTGCCAAATTTTACTGTTATCTCTATAAATATTTTTGAGGTTTGTTTTGCAATGCTATTAAATTACTTGAAACAATTTTATTCATTGAAATTTAGCTTTTAAGATTTGTTAGACGGGACCAGAGCAGTGTTTTTGTCTTTGTCTTTGTTTTTGTTTTTGTTTTTGTTTTTGTTTTTGTTTTCCTCAGGACTAACTATTCACTACCAGGGCAATGTAATCCTGAATACTCTATCCAGTGTTCTGTGCATTATAAAATCGTCCAGTCTGACTAGTGGGAACAGGAACTATTCCAGGTCCTATTTGAGTTTCAGATACTGTTCCCTATAATCTTTTCAGATAGCTTTTTTGGTAGTATCTGGCAGTTTCCTTATATATGTACACTGATTGAATTTCTACTGTATATGCAGGAAAGATCCTCTGCAGTTCTGAGGGGTTCACATTCTATGCAGCATTCTCTTCTCCATTAGTGCCCTGAGAACTGCAGTGGTCTCCTCGAACTCTCAGTTCATTCTTGTTAACTCAAGGAGTCCTCCGGACTTTGCCTAACTTTCCGCTATCCATGTTGCAGCCTGGAAATTCTCTCAAGACATTAAAGACAGCAATGTTAGGGCTCACCTCGCCTCATTTGTTTCTTGTCTCTCAGAGATCACTGTTCTTTGTTGCCTCATGTCTCATATATGGATAAAACATGTTTTATCTTTGGGAGGTTCTTTTTTTTTTTTTTTTTTTTTTTTTTTGGTTGTTTCAAGGGGAAGAGTAAATCTAGCACCTGTTATTCAAATCAAACCATCTATTTGTTTCTGTATGAAGCCCTACCTCTTTGATAAACATTCAATGCTTTGCTTTATTTGCCCTCCCCTGACTTCTCTACACTAATGTCTCATTGAGTCTTAATCTACCATTTTAATCAGATTTTACTTCCCCAGGGCTTCACCACCTTGTTAAGACTTAGTTCAAGTACTACCACATACATAGAGAAGTTGGCATCAGTAATAATTTTGGAGTAACAGAGACATTGAATATAGTCCTAAACAGGGACAGAATTCTTAACACACTGTGACTTTATTCCAATAAAACTTTAATAGTATCTTGCCTTTTTGGTCTGCAAGAAAGAGTACACATTTTGTTCATCAGGTGTAGGGACTTAGAGAACACATGTTGTAAGCTCTTGTTTTGCAGTCCTCCTTGGCTGGGGAGTTTTCAAAAAGACTTTTGGAACTATTTAGAAGGGAAAGTATAGATGAGGAGATGACTATAGCCCTCACTTTAGATTCCCTGGGGTGATAACTTTTCTAAGCATGTGGCAACCATGACCCTATACTATACTCAGGCTAAGTTATAAAGGTTGTAGGTGAAGCTACATCACCAGTGACTTGAGTACTTTCTCCTTTCACATTATTTTTGAGGATGGTCATCCTATACCCTTTTGCCCCGTATTTAGTGCCCAGAACTGTCTCAGAATAGCAGTGATGTGAAATAACGTTGAGTTGCTAAGCATGTCTATATTTTATAATCATTTGGCCCGCATGCAAGGTCAGGTTGGAATGAGTTATTTCAAAA
The DNA here is from genome assembly GCF_023065955.2 of Ursus arctos. Lineage (NCBI taxonomy): Eukaryota > Metazoa > Chordata > Mammalia > Carnivora > Ursidae > Ursus > Ursus arctos. Next base: position 24,087,802 of record NW_026622763.1, on the reverse strand, counting down.
TCTAGAGATTTATCTACATGAAGAAGATACTAGAGTGTTGATTCTCTACACAAAAAGAGACAAATTTCAGCCCTGGTGCAAATGTGTCACATAGGAGTCCATAGGCTATTCAAGGCCAATGAATCAGTGTCTATGGTGAAGGGCCACCAGCCAAACCTGAATTGGCAACTACTGTAAGTGCACTAAGGCCTGCTGCAGTAATTTATTGTCTCAGCACAGCTGCTGCTGCAGTCCCTTAAAGACTCAGGGAGAGTGTGGTGAAAGTCAAGAGAGTTACAAAATGGTGGGGCCAGAATCTGGGGGAATCTGGGCATAGGTGGGATCTCAGTTTCTGTTCAGTACCCAGGCCAGACTTAAGGAAAAAAGTTAGAGAACCTGTGGTAAGTGAGGTATGGAAGTCTCCCCCTTCTCTTCGTTTTTGAGAGTCCATCCCATTTCCACACAGGCATTTGCCTTACCCAGGGCACATTTTAATGCCACTGCTATATGCAGTTGACTTTTTGAAAATGTTGGTTATTTAAACTGACAAGATACGAACAATAAGGATAAAAATATTCTTTTTTTAATTTTAATTTTATTATGTAAGGCCCTCGGCCAGGAATTTAGTTGTAGAAATAAAAGAGGAAGCTGAAACTAAATCAGTATGATTTAACTGTCTTTAGGGATAAAAGCAAAATATTCCAAATCTTGAGTACAGAAGTAATGTGGGTTTCTACAGTTAATAACGAAAGAAAGATGGACATTGGAGAGTACTTTGGGAAAGACACGAGCTATCTTTTTAAGGGATTAAAAAACTCACTTGACTTAAATCCCATTAGAAATGGGATTCTCTTTTTATCAATAAACAGAGGACAGCATTGCAAACTTTCTGCAAAAGATCAACTTAATTATGTGCCAAGATCACCTGCTGAGGTGGAGATGATATTTTCCTTAACGTGGAACAAATAGTTCTGCAAATGACACCATAGCTAGTGTGGTCCCTGGTATGTGAATATCTGCCAAGTGAATACAAATAATTTTAAGAAATGGCATTTTCCTTTAAAAATATTTCTTAATGGTATATGCGAGTTTATTTTAAAATGGCAAGTGCCTTCTTATTTAAGTGCTTTTAGTTTAGAGTAAAAATTAGTACCTTTGCCTCCCTCTAGTCACATGTCAGCTAGGGAGAGGTAAACTTGTTGAACTAATGCGTTCCCAGGTAAGTGTTGCATTTTAGCAGGCGACAACAGAGGTTCACAGTGACAGATATCCCATTGAAAACCTCAGTTCAGATCTGTCCATTGAGGGATTTTCTCTAAAGCAAACATTCTTAAACATTGACCAGAGAAAGGAAAAACAATGTTAATACCTCTTGAGTATATAAGAAATTTAAGACTGAAGATAAAGGATTAGGATGGCTTTACTTTCTCCTTAAGCCTCCAAATATAACCTTGGGGATGTCAACCCAATATTTTAGGTCCAATATGATAGAATGTGTGTTTGTGTTTGTGTGTAAAAATGCATTACATTTATCTTTCTTTAAAGCTAAAATTATGAAACCAATATACCATTATCATACTTTCTGCCAGCATAACCTATCTTTATCTTTTACTTTTTAATTTTTTTGCTTTTTTTAAAAAATTCTGATTAGCTAACATATAGTGTAATATTAGTTTCAGGAGTAGAATTTAGTGATTCATCACTTACATAAAACACCCAGTGCTCAACACAGCCAGTGCAATCGGGCTTCTTTAAAACCCATTCTTATTACAGTATTTCCCAGTATATAGTATATATTAAAAAACTCATGCTTCCTAAAATTCTATTAAATGTTTGTAGTCTGTTAAAATGTAAGATAAGATATTTTTCGGTCTTTAAATATTCTGCCATTGTTCTGTATCATAAGCATGCTTCATAAAAGCTTTTGAAAATCATCTACTTAATTAAATTTACAAAACCTAAAATGATGAGAAATCATCAGAATACTCATTTGAATAATTATGTAGATACCACACTAGTAACATTATAAAATGTACAGCAAAGAATTTGTCCTCACGATTTACTGGCCATGCTATATTAAGTGTATAAATCTTTATAAACATCAGTTTTCTTAGATGTAAAATGAACAATATCTATCATAAGGTTATTAAAAGGATTAAGTGAAATTATCTTCTCAAGATGAGTTACATTATATCTGATACATGATGTGTTCTCTGTAAGTGAAATTACTTCTCCTGAAAACAAATCTGTTCTCTGACACCATGTCAATAGAGACCCATGCTAACTTAGAAATAGGGAGAGGAATACTGTTTTCATCTAATATATTTAGATTAGATTTGGTATATTTACTTGCATTTGGATAATGATTTTCCACAATATATCTTGTTCATTTGCATATGTGTATCTGTTTTCATTCTCTTGGATGAGCAATAGGCCATTGGAGAGTACCCAATGCAAGGGTTCTGTATAAAAATATTTTAAGCCTAAAACATTGTGAACTGACTCAGAAGTTAGCTATAACCAATGCAATTAGATTTGTAAAGTGAAGAAACCCTTGAGAAACTTTTAGAGTTAAAATTTCTTTGATGGGTTTTGTGAAGAATTTCCAGGGCAGATAATTCCTGGAGAAGACGGGATGAAATCTTGTAGAAGAACCTAATGATATTCTCCTTCCCTTTTGTCATCGGACCTCGGTGCTTGGGTGGAAGGGCCGTACTGAAGAAAGGGCTTAGCTAACGATGTAAGCTACAGGAAGATGAGGTTTTGTTATCAGATTAATCAAGAGTGACCAAAAACCAGAAACAGATTTGTGAGATTCTGATGCCTGAGAATCTTTCCTAAATGTATTCTTACTGTACTTCCAGGTTCTTTACCTATATTCAGGTTTGCTTTTTCATCGTGTGAATTGGGAACATATAGTCTTGAATTAACTTACAGGATTCATTCCTGGACATCATCAGAAATGATAGAAAGGCAGAAGCCGGGATAACAGAAAAAGAAGATGAGATAATTAAATGTAACTGAGGCCCTAAGATGTGTCTATCACTTTCTTATAAGCCTCAGAGAAACCTTTACATTAGGTGACATTGATATTATTATGGTCTTATTCCCATTTAATAGATGAGGAAACAGAGAGTCAGAAAGGCAAGGTCAATGCCCAAGCTAATAAGTTGGTAAGCATGTATTTGAATACTAGGGGGTCTGGCCCCAAGGGAACATCATATCTCCACATTGTTCCAATACAGCGGGCATGTGCCTACTCATATTTTTATCTTTAAGTAGCACTGTGACTTAGACAAGTCACATTAGATTTCTGAGGCTGTTTATTTACCTGAAATTTAGTGGCTTAGATAATATTATTTATAAGACTTCTTTTCTCCCAGATAGGAATTTTATCATCTGCAAATGACAAGAATCTGAATATAGTCTATATAATAATATGAATGAAGCGTAATTTTGATTACAGAATTTGCAATGTAAATTATTTTTTTCATAATGAACAGTTTCTGTCCGAGTTATTTTCAATGCCTAAAAGGAGAGAAATTGTATAATACCAAGAATGTGTGTATATAATTCGCAAAGATTTCAGTTTACTGTTGAGATTTCAAATTAGTAGTTTCAATTAAAATAATGAATTCAATAAAATATTTTGTCCTATAGATATAGAAATCTTTAGAAAATTAATTTCTTTATTATACAAAAATAGTTTCATTAAGATACAAGAAAGGAAGTTTACTCAGGTATCTGGTGGAAGAAAATTTGGTTCACTGCTGCTGATTTAGCCAGTCTGTCAGTTAGCACTGGAAAAGAAGAAAACCTGTTTTCTGTGTATTCATTTTCACCTCAACAGATTTTACTGTATAGTACAAACATATTTATATAGTGATTCATTTATTTCATTAATTCATAGACCTACAAAGTTCAATTTTCTTTATCAACATTTTGAGGATCCCTCAGTCTGAACAGAGTAAGATAAATTTTTCTTTACTTTTTTTAGGAAATTTAATTTCAGTTTATGTCTCTTCCTTCCTTCATCACCCTTCCTATCCTTCCTCCCATCTCTCCATTTTTCATCTTTTCTCTTAGCTTTCCTTTCCAGTTTATTCCTGCTTTATTTCCACCCTTTCCCTGCCAAGTTACAATAAGATCAACTCAGTAAATGTGGTGTGAAGCCTAAGTGTTTTGTTTTCTTACATCAAACATGTTACCTAGAAGAGTGAATTTAGAATCTCTTCTACCTTCTTTTGAGATCCACATGCATAATCTATATACCAAAAGAAAATTATTTATCCAATATTAGGGGGAAAGAGCACAGAATTATGGTGATTATGCATTTTGTCATCTCCTATTTTGGTGACAATTTTAAAGACTTTTTTTCATAACCATTGTCCAGTTGAATGTTTATATCCCCTTAATTTGTTCTTAATATGCAATGAAGAATTATTACTATACTTCAGATTCTTTCCAAAAACCAGAACCTTGATATGTGTCGTCTAATCATGATCAACAGACCAATTTGAGAAATGTCAAAGTCTTTATTGACCTTTGCCTTAGTAATTTGTCATTCGTTTGAGAGACATAATATATCATATATAAATGATTTCATTTTATGTAATACTTATTGCATCCCTGTAAAGATGATGTTGGGATGATTATTTTAGAAACACCCCCAGGGGCACCTGGGTGGCTCAGTCAGTTAAGCGTCTGCCTTCTGCTCAGGTTATCGTGATCCCAGGGCCCACGGTCCTGGGACTGAGCCCTGCCTCAAGCCCCTCCTCAACCTGCCCCTACTCCGTGGAGCTCCAAGGAGCCCAGCTTCCCTTCTGTATCAGACTTCCTCCTCACTCCCTGCTCAACAGAAAGCCTGCTTGCCTCTGTCTCTCTGTCCCTCCTTCCCCCTCACAGCTCATGCACTCTCTTTCTATCTCTCTCTCTCAAATATATAAATAAAATCTGGGAAAAAAAAAAATCTCCCAGAACAGTTTTCTCTCAAGTCTTAGAAAGAATACTATTCTCTTTGGTGGGAAAGAGCTGGTATATTTAATCTCCTATATATCATACACTTTGTTATTTCCTTCTACATTTATTAAAGTCCATTCTCTATCCAACCCTCACCCCAGAAAATGAGAATACCTGCCTCATAATCACATCATGACATATTTCTCCCAGATTTGTGCCATCTGCAAGTTTGTCAACAGTGCATATTCTATCTTTATGCAATTTCTTAATAAGATGTTTAATAAAGTTGTGTCAAGGATGGGGTTTGTTGGCATGACATCGGAATAATCCCTCCAAGTAGCCATCAAATATTATTCTTTGGGTCTAGTTTTTCAGCAGTTTAGAATTAACCTTCAAAATATTATTTGAAATAAATTTACCATCTCCTCAAAGACATAAGTGACTTTTGGTTTCAAGATACAGAATTCCCACAATGTTATACTGAGCTGTCATAGTTGGTGTGATTCCTTTTGTTGTCATATCCATTTTTCTCTATAACATTTGGTTTTCCATTTTTCCTGGGCACTTTTGTTTCTTCCTTATTTTTTCTTAAGGAAGTCTAGATAACATTCTAAGTCTTATGTTCAATATTCTTTGTAAAGTTTGTGAAATATATTCATTTATTGCTAAGGATCCATCTTTGAGCTCTCCCTGGCTTATTTTTGTTTTCTTAAATTTCTTACACAAGAGAACTATGTCAGTGTTCTGGAAGAAAAGTATTAAGTTTGGAACTGGAACACCTAACTATTATTGTAAGGACTCTGTGACTTCACAGTAGTGCCTTAAATATTAAGAATAGAATAATTCAATAAAACCACAGATACTATCAGTAGGATGTCTCCAATTCATGTGTCTGTCTATGAGTGTGAGGTTGTATGTGTATTTTACTCTTGAAAATATTTGGGGGAAAGTGGCATTAAGTGATCATTCCTGATGGATAGCAAGTATATGTAAACAAGAAATGATTTACATACTGCACAGAATAATTATGTATTTTAAATATGTAATTTAAATATATAAACCAGCATATCAGATCATGATATCAAGAATCTTTTGGCTCATAATGAAGTTAAATTTTAAAAAGTTAAGCAATTTAAAGAAAAAAAATAAGTAAATACTAGCAGAGGTGATATTAGCAAATAGCAAATTTGTGAAAGTGGTACATCGGTGAATGAATTGGGAAATATGGCTCTAGTGAGTTAGACTAGGCACCGGTTCAGTGGGTTCCCTCTGCTTCCTTTTTTACTTAGTATCTGTTCCCAGTCAGAAGAGTCAACCTGGTCTTGTAACAACACTTGCAACCAACTTTCATTATAGATATTAATTTTATTAATTTGATAATATAGCCCATATGCCATAGAATATATGTTTTAAAGTGCCAATTATTTTCTTTCTTATACCCAATGGACTATGATGTGAAGGACAATTCTGTTTCTTCATTGTTTATAGTGAGACATTTAGAACTTGAAGGAATATTTGAGTGAGCTAAATTAATGCAAATTTAATGATGATTTATATTATCCATTGAGATATTTTGCTTTCTGCATGCGTCTAATGGCTGTATTAAAATGTGAATTTTATTGGCACCTTTATTTGAATTCTCATATTAAATTCAGCTCAAGCATTGGTTTTTAAAATTTCTTTCACAGCCTGCTGTCTTTCTGATAAATATCATTCTGCAGCAGATGCAGTATTATTATAGGAGGCAAGCAGGCTTATTAAAAGGTGAATAAAGACATCTAACAGGGAAGTGCACTACTAAGGTTTTTAAAGATGTTTGGGAGTAAAGCCAAGCAAACCATCATGTACTGTAAGCAGAATCTTAAAAAAAAATCAATACCTTGCTGACTAGGCAGCCAATGAGGAAATGATAAGATAAAGGCTAATGTGATCATTTATTGATATGTAGCACCTAGTTGAACTGTAAGTCAAGTAAGGGGCATGTTCTGTATTGAGAGAGAGTGAGACTGCCTTTTTTTTTTAATGAGCTAACTTGTTTCCCTCAAAGTATAAAGTAGCCCAGATTATGAGAAACAACAACAGCAGCAATACATAGTTCAGGAATCATAAATCTTGTCACTGAAGGCTTTGTAATCCTTTCCATATTTATCTCTGAGTGTAAATTTATAATCACTATATGAATATACTTTTTTCCCCTCTCTTCTAGACCTACTGCAGCTTTAGGGTTTTATGGTTAAGACAGCGATATTCTTCTTGAACTACCTTTGACACAACTTTTGACATGTATACATTTTAGTCAGCTCTTAGAGTCCACAGGACTGAGATCTTGGTGTAAAATGGCAAAAGAAAGAAGCAATGAAGAACTTTGTTTTGGGGAATTATTTGTGTTCTGGTTGTAGTATAGTTTTTAGTGCAGATATTGGATCAAATGATATGGATTTAGGTCCTCATTCCAGATTTTGAGAGCTGTGGGTTTTGAGACAAGTAATTTACTGTAACCTTAGTTTTAATATCCTTGGCTATTCAATATACTTATTTTCCTTGTTGAGTTGCTAGGAGGACTCCGTGCGTCAGGCTTATCCTTAAACCTAGCAAAGAGAAAACGTTCAATAAATATAACCTGTTATTAGTGTATTCAAACCAAGAGTAAAAAATCTAACCTGGAATCTAAAAATACTAATACCAGTTTTAAAAGATGGCCCATAATATTCTTATGAATCTCTTCAGATATACAAATTTTATTGTATCAATTATAATGAAATAAACAAATCCATGTTTTAAAAAATAAAATATAATTGTAGTTGAAATCATAGACCTATTTGTTACTTCCAGTCAATAAATCTAATCAAGAAGTCAAATTATTGACCTGTAATCAATATATCTTTATTAGACATTTTCATTTTGCTTAAGATTCTCAATATTCTTTCAACTTTGAGTTTGGCTTGTTACTACCTATTGTATACTTTGTCAGTATATGCCACCCTGCCAGCTTTGTAGGTAAGAATAAACACCAAAGCTGGGGAAAAGGTAATTATCCAGAATATGTACAGGCCAAAGAATTAATCATGTCAGTTTCAAGATCTGGATTAATATATTGCTACAGTCATCTAGCAATCTTTCAAATCTTCATCTTTGTTTTGGCATAAATCTAAAAAAGTATGTGAAATTCATTTGTCAGAAAAGAAGGAGGTCAAATTTATATGCTGTCTTTGAAGAAGGAGAAATAGCAAGAGAAGTTCCACACAAAGCCTTCTCTGATGTGAGTGACCTTCCTCGACAATGGATAGTCTTCCTGACCTCTCTTACCACTCTTGGCCTTTTCTCTCCACTTCAGCTATCTCACCTCCCTGCTGCTCCTTGGACACTCCAGGCCTGGTTATTCCTCCAAGGTCATGTTTATTCCTGGAATGCCCTTTCTCCAAGATAATGCAATGTATCAATCGTTTTCTGTTAGTCTTCAAGGTCACTCACCTAATACAACATTTTCAAACTCTCTTATTTGAAATTCCTCCTTCACACATGTTCCCTATTTCCTTCTCTTTTTTTTTTTTTTATTTCTCACTATAGCACTTCTTACCCTCAAATAAACTATTTTTTAATTCTTTTATTTACTTTTTTTTTTCTTTTATTCAGTCTCTTGAATCCCCAGTTGACCATTAGCACATGAATCCAATGAAGGTAGGGACTTATGTCTGTTCTGCTCATTTGTATAAACCCTATAAGCCAGAACATTGCCTAGAACGTGATAGAAATCAATGCATGTTTGTTGAATAAATAACTACATAAATCCTTTCTTAAGTTAGATTTTCCCAGAATTAGAACTTGCATTCATAAAGATTTGAGTACAAGTGTTTTATTAGGGAGAAGATTCCAGAAGCCACGAATAGGTGGATGAGGAAGTTAACCAAACAAGTGAAGGAAAAATAGAAGGTACATTATTGAGCAGCTTACTGCAGGAATGGGATCCATTCTACCGGGAAATTCTATGAGATAGTGTAGAATACTCGGAGTAACCCCAAACAAAGGAGAGACTGGGATATTTATTCACCAACTCTTATCAGTCATTAGTTTATGTCTGCTCGCAGGAAGACAGGGGCATATTTGCTCTGAAAAACATTTCCAGAATGGAGCCAAGAAGAGTCATAAGTGCTTACAGTTAGAAGTCATTCACTTAGACATGGTAATTACCAAGGATTGTAGAAGGCACAGATGTCATTTACTTCAAATCCATATACCAGAAAAGACTTCGTCTTTTGGGGATTCAAGAATCTAAGGACATCACTATTATTGAGGGACCCTGAATAGCACAATATGTTGTTTCTCTTATGCATTCATCATAAATTTCCAATCAATCTCTTGTATTCAGCTGACATCAGATTTAAATATGCATTAGATTCACTTAAAAGACAAAAAGTTGACAAAAGAGAATCTTTAAAACTGAGTATGTGAAGGACAAAAAGCCATCCTACCATGTACCCACATAATTAGATCATAATCTAAGACTCACACGTATTGGTCACCATCATCTAGCACAACTATTTCCACTTCTTGTTAGGTTCTTTCAATAATTTTTTATAGACTTTCATTTGGTCCTTAAAAATAGAACCTATGTTATTATCCTGACTTTCTAAAATCTGCTCTTTTGAAATGATTTTGCACATGAATATAAGATATAAATTGACCATAGAGACTAAGTAGGTTAGCAGAAAGTGAGATTGGCCATCAGACACTGGTGTTGCTAAAACATGCTTTTTCTTCATACACCATACTGGAAGCATTATTTCTCCTAAGCATTGTGAACCATGTAAACTATGGCTTCTCTAAGGTATTTGGGGTATGGAGGAGAAAATAAAAGAAAACTGCATTCTAGATGTAAACCAAATATTCTTATCCATGATGGAAAACAAAGGAATAATTAAATGCTTTACATGTTTTTGAATAAAATTAGAAATGATTCAGTGCAAAAGAGGTATACGAGTAAAAATTATGCTACTCAATACAAACAATACTAAAAAAAAGAACAATACTAGAAAGTTAAAATATTTCTATTTTATGCAATTGTCCATGCATTTATGCACAAAAATGAATGTATTTTAATGAGAAAATTTGACAAAATGAAAATCCTAAAAAACTGAGTGTATATTGAATAAGTGAAGTGATGTGTTTATGTAATAAAAATGTGTCCATATATTATATGTGTGCATACACATACATATATATGCATACATACATACATATACATATATGTATATATAAAAATATATGTACATATGTGTATGTATCTTGACCTTAATATTTCAAAGTATTAAGGCACTAAATTTTAGATCAAATATAAACCTCCAAAGAAGTGTTAAAAAAAAAAAAAGAAGTATTTGAATTTTTTGTTACTCAGCTCAATTTATTAACACATTTTTGACTCTGGCATTCCTAGCAGAGTTCATTATGCACTTTCCAAAGCATATTGGTTAGATAAATGATTTAGAGCAGTTGCTCAAAAACAAGGAAATTTCTTTAAAAAAAGCTAACACTGTTCCTAATGATTGTCCATACACAATACCACAACAAAGATACTCCATTCATTATAATTGGTAGTTAGAAATATTTTTCTACAGAGATGAGTCTAGCAACAAAATAATAACAAAGGAAAAGTTTTCTTCAGTTGTGGTACCAATTCCTCCAAGATTTCAAATGGACACACAGTTTAATATTCAGTGACAAACATACCTACATATAAATCTTGACTCTTGTCAGAATCTGACTTACAGCTATATTTCTCTTATACTCTCTCTTTCTAAGGTAAGTACCCATGAACACACATGCACATGTGTGCATGCGCACTTGTATATATGGTTTCAGAGAAAACTAGCAGTATCCTTTGTACGCATTTATAACTGGTATCTGCATACTGACTGAAGGGGTGTGTGTATGTATGCATGTATCCTTTTTTACTTGGTTTTATGAGACAAGTATCTCTCACCCTACCCCAGATATTTACTTAACAGTGTATCTCTAATTGTAGGTTTCTAAGTATATGAAATTTTCTCTCAATTGCCCTCCTTCTTCACCTCCCACTGAGTTTTATAATCCCAAGTGAAAGGTTTGCTAACTATCTTACATTAAAAAGTAGCTTTTTTATGTTCCATAATTACTGATTGGTATAATCACAAAAACTCTAAACATGAATGATAAATTTATAAATCCATCTTATGTGAGACTTTCAAGAATATCAAGCAGAAAGAATATGTCACTTTGTTAAGTAACTAACAAATATGTCACATTCAGTCTAAGAATGTTAGTTCCTGTGCAAGGAACCTTAGAATGTATGCTAAGGACAAGATAAAGATAAAAAGATTATCAAGTATAAAATGATGTGAATATCACCAACGAAGACTCTTTTTGGAACATGTGTCCACATACATAACTGTAGAAGAAAGTATTTTTATTGCAAATGTTATCTTCCTTATTGAAATTGGAAAAAAAGTAAAACCTTAGAGAACTATTTAGCTAAACTAAAGTATATCCACAAGATAAATGTTATACAGCTATAGAAATGGCATTTGTAAGAATTTTTAATGACTGAGATAAATTATTTCTATGTAATTTTTAGTGACATATACAGTGTACAATATTTATTTTCATAGAAAAACATACTGGAGTTTCTGTTATGTGGCTCTGAGCTATTTGTTTCTACTTCCCTGTGTTATAGTCTTATATTTCCATACTGTATGTGTCACTTATATAATTAAGAAAAATACTATTTTCCAAGAAATAAGAACAATACAAGCTGAAAATATTTTACCTATCTGATAATTAAACATATATGCAAATAATAAAAGTAGAGCACGGTTTTGTTTAAAAGACCCCAGGGGTCTTGTAACCTTTTAAATTAACAGATTGGGAATGTGATTTCCCACAGGATTTAAGTGTCATATGTGACTCTAATATTTATGTGTGACCTTGAGCAAACTACCTGGTCTTTGCTTATAAAATAAATAGGATGCCTCACAAAGGTACAGTAAAATCATTTGTTCACTTAAAATAATAACATTATAAATGTAAAGGACCTAAAGTAGTGCCTGCAGCATAGTAGTCTTTTAAATAAATGCCACTTTTTTTTTTTAAGATTTTATTTATCTATTTGACAGAAAGAGACAGCGAGAGAGGGAACACAAGCAGGGGGAGTGGGAGAGGGAGAAGCAGGCTTTCCCGCTGGGCAGAGAGCCCAATGCGGGCTCGATCCCAGGACCCCAGGATCACGCCCTGAGCAGACGCTTAATGACTGAGCCACCCAGGCGCCATTATAAATGCCACTTTTTACCTCCTAAATTCACATTGCTTGTTGTTGATAGAGTTGGTATTGAAATCTGCATCTTCTGTTTTTATTTACTATTTGCTTATTTTTATGTACTATTTTTCTATTTATTTATTTACTATTATTACTATTTAAGTAACTAGTTACTTAATTATTACTATTATCTTAATTTTCACCAGTTACTCTTTATTAAGCCAGATGTTCATTTCAGTACTGTGTATTTCACTTTAATGCTTAGCCTTTAGGAAATTGAAGCACAAAGATTAATAATTACTTTAAACTGTACATGAGTAAGAGCCAGAATTATCGTTCAAATCAAACTCTGACTTCAGTGCTCAGGTTCTTTTCACTAGCCTCACTGCTGCCAACCAAATCAGAGTTTGGTGTTGTTTATCCAAAAATGTAAAGTGAATTGAGCAAATGTCTGGTGACTCTGACTTAACTGTGTCAGACCAACCAGACAAATGTAATCAAACACATATTTACAAATATTTTGGTAGACTCACTTTTCCGTTGCCTCAAATTGCTCTTACTTTGCTTTTCAAATAAAACATAGAATCAATATTTAGGAAAAAAGTTAGGAAGAGGCTTTTTTGTTTTTCTGTAAGCTAGGCGAGGAAACACAAGTAGAATTGCTCGAACGTGACTACCAGAATCGGTAATGAGGACTCGAGAATGACTCGGAAGAGCGATGCCCCACCTACATCTTCGTATTATGGAGATTTGGGTCCCTCTTCCTCTGTGGTTCACAAATGCAAATTTGTTTGTAGACTATTACCGTACAAGCTGTCAAGACAACAGGCTGTTGAAAAGAGAATGATAAATGGAATAGAAGGGGTTCGGCAGATGATGTACAGTGTGTTGGCAAAGATGAAATAATAACTACTTGCCCCCAGCTCACAACCAAAAAGATACAATACAAATTTCTAAATAAGAAAAAAAAAATCACAAATTCTTGTCAAGTGCGATAGATGGCATTACAGGATGTAATATGACACTTTCTAAAACTGAAAAATGTGAATTCAAAAAATTCCCAATGAAAATTACATTGCATTGACATGCAATTTACAAAATGTCCTTATGGAGCTTCCAGAGAGCTAGCTTATTATAGATTCACCTCTTTATAAAGAAAATATGTCATCGGTAGTTTGTTTTACTTTATAAGCCATTCTCTTCTCTACCTAGAAGAATAATGTCAAAGTCAAAAAATAAATAAAAATTCCAAAGTGAAACAGAAGTAGTAGGATCCCACTGGGACAAGCTGCATCTGGCATTGTTATTCTCAACTGCTGGTGCATCCGCATATTCTTTCCACTTCCCCTAGAAGAACAGGCTGTGCACGTAAGTGTTCATTGAGGAATATTACCCTGATTGATGAGAAGTAACATGAAATTAATTTTCAGATCCACCAAACACTTTACAATGCAAGGCAACCTGCAGCTTTCCAGATAATCAATATCACTAGAGGCTGTAATAGCATATGCCACATAGAGAATACGCTAAAAAAAGGTGTTTGTACCATCTCCCATCTTCATGGAAGTCTGGATTTGCAAATTACTTTTAAATAGAGACTAATTCTGAGGCTTCTTGTGGAAAGAGATTGCATTTCCCAGGTAATTATAAACCAATGAAATAGCCCAGGAATTATGTAAATCAGCACATATAGATAAGAACATTAATATGAGAAGTTCCTCATTTTTTAAGCAATAAAATAGTATAATGTTTGCATTAGTCAGGACTCTTGTCTGTAAATGGCAGAAACCCAATGCAAACCAGTGGCAAAATAAATGTTCTGCCTCGATTCCAAGGAGTGGATGGAGTTGACTTCAGGAAAAATTTGGATACAGGTATTTACATAGAGTCATAAGAGCCCTATCATCTTTTTCTCCGTTTCTAAGCTATTCCTTACTTTATTGGTGTCTTCTGAAAATGGTGCTTCCTATGTGGTTTTTTAAATGACCCATGGCAACTTGGGTTATAGTACTTGTAATCTCAAAAGGAAAGAAATATTCTTTTCTGGGAACCATGGAAATAATCTCCAATGGCTTTAATTGGCCTTTTTAGGTTTTTAAGGGAGACTCCTAAAATGCCTATCCCTATACCCAATTTTTATCCCCCCCCCCCAGAAACAGGACTGTAAATCTTAGGTTGACACACTGCTATTCAGAATAAGTCATCACATTTCCCATTTTTCCTGATAGTGAGGTTTTATCATGTAACTAAGTTCAGACCACTGAAATGTAAGCAGAGGTGTTATACAGGGCTTTCTTCTTCAGACCTGCAAGGTGATGACTCACGCACTAGTGAGCATCTTGGGCATGAGTCACTAAGAACAACGGAAGCCATTAATTAAGATGGTAGGGCAGATTGATAAAAATCTGTGTTCCTGAGGATATTGTCTAGCCACCATACAATCTTTGCACTCCCTTCCTCTGTATATTTAATATTAAAGAAGAAAAATCATCTATCAGGTTTAAGCTGTAAATTTTTTTCCTTTTTTTTTTTTTTATAAGATTTTATTCATTTATTTGTCAGGGAGAGAAAGAGAGGGAGAGAGAGAGAGTGAGCACAAGCAGGGGGTGCGGCAGGCAGAGGGAGAAGCAGGCTCCCCACCAAGCAAGGATCCTGATGCAGGACTCAATCCCAGGACCCCGGGATCATGACGTGAGCTGAAGGCAGATGATTAACCGACTGAGCCATCCAGGTGTCCCTCTTTCTTTTTTTTAAACATGAATAACATGGCCATTGTAAACTAATTGTATTCTAGGATAAGAGGCCACCCTGGGTCATATGGTCCTCTCCTGTGACAGAAGAGGTAGTGATCCAGGTGTAACACCTTCACCGACTACAATTTGGAACTGTAATTTCAAAAAAACCAAAAAGACCCAGCCAGAGATATAATGGTATATATTTACTGTCTTCATATTACCAAAAAGTAGGTGTCAGTGATCCTACCTGCTATACAAAATAAGGACAAGAATATGATCCCTTGTATCATCACTCTTAGGAGCTCAAAATGTCAAGGAGCTTTAGAACATTGTGAAACAGCATATATAGGTATTTATTTCCATATGATGCTAACAGAGACATTGAGGAGAATTTAGACTGAGAGATCAGAATTATATAAGGTTGATTTAAAAAAAAAAAGAAGAAGAAGAAGAATGGCTTCTACATAAGGATGCTATGCTTTGATAGCTAACAGATGGTTATCCTGCCCCCAATGGAAGACAAGATTTTCTACAAGAGAAGGTACTCCATTCTAACCCCATACTTCTGAGACTCTATGATGCTATAATCTGAAATAAAAGAAACAAGCGGCTACCACGATAGAGGCTCAAATTTATTGTTCTCATAGTTCTTTTTGCCTCAGTGTTTCTATGACTACATTAACTTTTTTTTGTAACAACAGTTGTTTCATGTTCCTTAACTGTTTGTAATCATAATGTTTCCTGAAATGGAAGATGGAAAGTGTGATTACAAAAAAAAAACATTAGCAAGACCAACGAAACCCCCACATTCCCTTTTTTTTTTTTTTTTTTGCAAGGGGAGGGAATGCCAACATTTCTTAAATCACAAGCTAAAGTCTTCTTACTAACTTTGCTCTAAAATTATTTTATACGTTATATTTTCAAATTGATGGCCAACTGAGTGCTACACCTCAAGATGTAAATTTTTTCAAGCCATTTTATTCTGATCAGCTGTTGAATAAAACACATGGCAAAATGACAAGTGATACTTTATTTTCTAAAGCAATAGTAAAATATCACTAGTGAACTGTATAATTTCAATTTGGTTAGATATTAATAAATATCAATAGTCATTAAAATATTATTTTTTAGAATATTTAATATACAGGGGCACCTAGGTGGCACAATCAATTAAGTGCCCAACTCTTGATTTCAGCTCAGGTCATGATCTCAGGGTTGTGAGATCAAGCCTTATATTGGGCTCTGCACTGGGCGTGGAGCCTGCCTAAGGTTCTTTCTCTCCCTCTCCCTCTGCCCCCACCCCCCACTTGTGAACATGCAGTCTCTCTCTTTATAAAAAATTTTTTTAAGAGAATAATAAACAAAAATGCATGTGTATATAATGTATACATACGTATTATATACATTACATATAGTATATATAATATATATGTATAATACATATATATATATAATGTATATTATATATGCACATGCAATAGGCATCATTTCACATATTCATTGAGGAATTGAACATTTTCCCTGATAATATAATGTGTTATTTTGTCCTGTGTGGCACAGTGAACCAGGAAAAAAGAAACGTGTTATATATGAAAGGCCTATATATAATACCTACACATAAGACCTATACATATTTTCACTACTGAACATCACTGTAAACATTTTAGTGGCACACATTTTTTTAGGATGTTCTCAAGAGGGAAAAAAGTGATATAGACAGCCTGAAGCATCATTTAATTCACAGATTAAAATAAAACTTTTGACACCTCCAAAAAGGATGCAATTTTTGACAATGGTATTGTTTATATTCTGTATTCTGAATGACATATATTGTAGTTGAGATCTATAAGGAAATACTGGTTTATTTTTATTTTTTGAATGCCATCTAAAATTTTCAAAAGGTATGTTTTTTAGGGAAGGCAAAGCTAACTGTACTTTTGAGTCAGAGTGATATCAGATGATAAAGTGCATTTTATGTCTTTAGGAAATCCAGTGCTCTTATTACTACTGAAATGATCATCCCAAAAGTGAAGACAGATAATTACAAACTGATAGTACAAATGTCTAGGGCAGAATGAATACATGGTAGCTTCAAATACCAAATAAAGAAATCTCTGGAGATATATGTATGTGAGATATACATGCTATTGCTTATACTTAGTGTGGAACATTTAAATTTTGAGACCTTAAATAAGTTTGTTTTATTTTTTTAAACAATTCTCTTTCAGACTACCCTTCAGTTTTGAATACACCTGAGCATTCAGGGACTAAATGAATAATTCTTTACCATAGTATAATTGTTTGCATTTTCCAAATGCCTTGCAATTCTAAGAGTGAAGTCATTTTTAATTAAAATATAATTAAATTAAAATTATATGCTCAGATCTGAAATGTTCAGTTTGATGAGTCTTGGCGATTTTATACAGCATGCAACAACCACAAGATCCAGAACATTTCCATCCTCCCAGAAAGTTCCCTCCTGCACCTTTTAGTCAATTCCCCTAATATTCCCTTCCACAACCTCCCAACTCCTCTCTATCAGCACAGATTACTTTTGCTTGTATTTGGATGTCATATACATAGATGCATATAGTATTTACACTTTGCCTGTGAATCTTTCATTTGCATGAAGTTTTAAAAACATTTCTAAGTTATGTCTTAAGAATTCATTATTTTTTTATACCTGAATAGTTTTCAGTTGAATGGATATATTCTTACTTGGAATATCTTAAAGGTGATTACTGTAAATAAGGCTGCTGTAACCATTCTCGTACAAATTTATTTTGTGAACATTTGTTTTCATTTTTCATGAAAACTTAGATGTAAAATTGCTGGGTTATAGGGTAATTATATGTTTACCTTTTCAAGAACCGGAAGAGAGAGTTTCAGGTCCTATTCTCATGAAAATTTAGTGTGGCCTTTTTGATTTGAGCAAGTTCACTAAGTATGTAGTGGTATCTCGTGGTTTGAATTTGCAGTACATTTATGATTGGTGATTTTGAGAACCCTTATTTGCCATTCAAATATCCTTTTTTTTTCTTTGTAAAGTATCATTTAAAATTTTTTGTCTGTTAACGTATAAGATATGTAGGAATTTCTATATATTCTGGACCTAAGTAATTTCCCAAATATATATGGTGCAAACATTTTTTTATATGTTGCTTGCCTATTCATTTTCTTAATGATATCTTTTAAAGAATAAACTTTTTAAAATTTTCTGAAGTCCAATTTAACAACTTCTTGTGTATTATTAATGCTTTTAGTGCCCAAGAAATATTTGCCTACTCCAAGATTATGAAAATATTTTTCTGTGTTCATTATGTTTATGATCATCTCAGATTAATTTTTTTGTATGGAGTAAGGTGGTTTGAGATTTATGTTTTTCTTATGGATAGCCACTTGTTTCAGCAATATTTGCTAAAAAGGACTTTCTTTTGCCTATTAAGTTGGCTTGAGGCCTTTGTTGAAGATGAGTTGACTACATATGTATGCTTATATTTCTGGTTTCATTTTGCTTAGTACTACATTTTCTCAATTATTATAGCTTTATAGTAACTCTTGAAATCAGATACTGTAAATTCTCCAACTTTTTCTTCTTTTTCAGTATTGGTTTATTATTCTAAATCCTTTATATTTCAATATAATATTAGGATAATCTATTTCTTCAAAAATAACAAGCTGGAATTTTGATAGGGGTTGCATTAATTCTTTATATTAATTTGAAGAAAATTTTAACAATTTTGAGTCTTCTAATCCATGAGTATGATATATTGTTGCATTTTCTTAAGCATTATTCAGTTTTTCTCAGTAGTGTTTTATGGTTTTCAGTATGAAGATATTACACAAATTTCACTAGTTTTATTCCTAGGTATTTGTTATTTTATTGATACCATTGTAAAAGTTATTTTTTTTATTTCATTTCTGGTTATTGCTAATATAGAGAAATATAATTAAATATATATATTGTACTTGTATCCTGTAGCCTTACCAAATTCACTTATTGCTTCTAGTAGTTTGTACAGACCTTTGGATTTCTTTTGGTATAATGAGAAACTTAAATTTCTCTTCCGCTTCTGTATTCCAGTCCACTTCCCCAGTTCTTGCTCACAAAAACATCACAGACACCAGATTTTTGTTGTTGTTGTTGTTGTTTACAGAAGTTGCCCAGGCATATACAAGTGCCATTAGTATCACGGTATACACCATATATAGTTTTACATTTTGGTAGTCCGTCTGGGAGGAACAAACTTGTAGTAGTATCTGTAATTCATCTGAAAACATATTAAATTAAAAAAAAAGTTTTCAGATACTCCATTTGTTTTCTCCATATTTATAATACCCCCAAAATACTGCATTTTCCCAAAGCTATTTAACAATTTGAATTAATAGAAAACTGTACATATTGTGAGCATTTTATATTAATTACTCTAGAGTATTATAATATGGAATTATATATGTTCTGTTCTACAATTAGTTTTTTGGGCCAGTGATTTTCAATCTTGGCTGCTCATTGGAATCAGCCAAGCTAGTTTTAATAAAAATATGATGTCTGGGTTCCACCCCAGAGAGTCTGATTTTATTGATGTGGGATATTGACTGGGCAAAGGGATTTTTAAGTTTCCCAGGTGATTTTCATGTGTAGCCAATTTGAGAACTGCTGTTTTATCTTGCTCATACAGTTTTCTATTAAAAATATATTTATATTTATATTTACATTAATCTCCTCAAGGGAGACTTTGAATACAGAACAAAGTCTTTATGGGTTGTATAGTTTGTATTTGTAATTTTTATAAGCAATGTCATGGATCAAAAAGTTAAATAATTTGGAAACATACAATTTGAATAACCTTGCATAAGGCAATTAACCTTTCAATGTTACTGTTTCTGCATGCCCCAAATGGAAATCTTTGCAATGAACTGTAACTTATTTTTGTTAAGAAATAAATGCAGATTTCTTTCAAATACAAAATATGATACAAATATTTAAACATAGAAAAAAAAGTACAAATAAGATTTAGGGGAAAAGGAACCCTCAAAAACACTATTGTATCAATACTCAAGTACCAATTTTGAACCTTTTGTAGCCATGGGAAATTGCCTGGGGCTACTGTTCTAATACTAGGTCCTATAGTCTATTTGTCTGATACGGTCTGATCTTTCTTACTTTCTTATATTATAAAATTTTAAAACAATATTTAAAAATAATGCAGGCAACACATAGAGAGGAATAAATAAAGCTAATGTTAAACATAGAGTAGTGGTTTCAAAGAAGTTTGTTTTAATTGCCAAAATGAAACAACCATCTACATAGTTCAGTACCAAACCCCATATCTTCATTGGTCATTATTTAAGTTCCAATAATCCGAACATAATTCTTGATTGAGTGAAATGTGCAAAATGCTATGTTAGAACTTCTGCAAATTTTAAGCCAATTTTAAAATCTAAATTTAGGTGTAGTATAGGCAAAAAGGATACATCACAAAACACAGCACTCAACACAGTGATACAAGTTAGGGTCTGAGTAATCATTAGCAGGCAGGTAGGCTGCAAGGAAGAAAGAGAGGGAAGAAGGAAGGGAAATACAGGCTCTTTATAAACAGACATATGTAAAGATATTTATCCATTTACCTGCAGACAAATTTGACAAATTTGAAAAATTTGATGTCTGTCATGAGAATTTCTACAGAAATGTTAATTTTTCTGGATTAAGATCTGGATATAAGTTTCTCCATTGCCATTTAATACATTTTGTTAGATTGGAAAAATTACTTAAACTCTTTAAGACTTATTTTTTCTCATTCATTTAAATGCATATAACAGTACTTCTGAGGGGTGTTAAGAGAAGTGAGTATGATCATGTTTATGAAAATGCTTAGCCAAGAGGTGGATTGGATCCTTAATAGATGTTCATTATTTAATTTTCTAATTATATCTACAAAACTTTTGCTTTCATAATCTTATTTGAGTTTGAATTTTATAAGACACATTTTAAAGGAAAAAATAGCAGCCAGCAACAAATATCTTACCTTCTCCCTTAGTTAATTTATTTTACTAGTCTGAGCTGTTAAACTCACTGTACATCTCTCAAACAGCAGAGAAGAAGGAGTTGATCTAAGTAAATGAAAGAAGAATGTGTCCTAAATTGTATGTTGACGTTTATAATTTTATCATTGTTATATTATTGAATTTATCCCATCTTTATGTTTCAGAACCTTGCTACTCAGTATGTTTCATAGACCTAAGGACAATGTTATCACTAGAGAGCTTTTTAGAAATCCAGATCTATTCAATCACAATCCCCATTTTAGCAAAATTCCCAAGTAATTTATATATATGTACACTGGAGTTAAGATGCACTGCTTTAAACTATATACAGTTAGCTGTTACTCTTACAGAAATTTAGGAATATGTAACCTAAATTTTAAATAAATTCTTATTGCATGCATTCTGATTCTGGCTCAGTTTTGGACACGGATTTGTTGTAAAGAGCACTAAAGCAGGAGTAAAAACACAAATATACATCTATTGACTGTGCCGTTGAATGGTAATAAAAATTCATCAGGCTTCTAAACTCTAAGTCTGTCTTTTGTCATTTGTAAAGTGACAGGCTAGTGAACAGCTGTCCTTGCACTCGGTGGGATTGTTTAGGAGTTCAAGGAACATGGCACTTTATTAATTTTCAAGACCTGTACATGTTAGGTTCTCTTATACTCCATGAGTTTAGATCAGCTGATAGGTCGATTATGAGTAAGAAATTCTTAGGGAGAAAGGCAATATGGCAATCTCAGGGTCTGACTAATAACTTTGTTGTTGTTGTTGTTGTTGTTGTTTGGTATTTTTTGCTGCCTTATAGAAGAAATAAGAGAATGGTAGTTCTTAATAGTTTTGATATTTTTTGATTGATTTGTGTTGACTTTATGTGGATGGGCCAATCAATTGCTTTGTAATTAGCTAGCGATGAAAGCATGACTGAAAACACCATCAAACAAGACAGTAGGATGAATTTTATTTAGCACTTGCCTTCAGCTTTTCCTAAAGATGCTTCTCAGTTAGTGACGGCATTAAGGTCTGAGGAAACGTCATATGCCCTGGATTTGGCATGGCAGTGAGGGTATTATGAGGGGTGTCTTCATGGAAGTCAGCAACACAAACTCTGGCCCTTTCTATTACAGATAAAAAGACTTGCGGACCTCACGAATTCCAGTGTAGAAACAACAACTGTATTCCAGATCACTGGCGGTGTGATAGCCAAAATGACTGCAGTGATAATTCAGATGAAGAAAACTGTAGTAAGTAACTCTCGCTTGAGAACACTGTGAGCTGGACAGCGTATTCAATAAGCAGGATAGCAATTTTTAGTTCAGTTAAGGTATGAATTTGAACCTATCTGTCCTGCAGCTCACATTTTTATACATATATTCACATTTGGACAAGAATATTCGGACTAAATTGACCTGAATCTCAAATGGTAGAATTATTGAAATGCTCCTACTGGGAGTTATTTTCTTATAGTTATCAGAACTGGTATGAAAGTATCATGAGGTTTAATGCAACCCATTAGTATGCAATGAAGTGAGCCCTTGATGCAAGTTCATACAAAGAGCTGAATGATGTGGAGACAGTACAAAACATATCATTCTTTAGCGGATGGTATTCATTTCATTTCAGTCTCAAATCCTTTTACACTACAAATTTACCCATGAGCATCTTTCAGTGAAATATCATTTATTCTCTCTGGAGTGGTGAACACCATATGTATTCAGGATGCCTTTCTCTGAAAATAGAATAACACTATTATCATCATCTGCCTCCTGAATTTTTATGTAATAAATTTAAAAGACAATAATTGTCCAACAATTTTATTTTCTAAAAAGTATGGCAGTATGTAAAATTGTGACAGCATCTTTATATTCTAGCATTAATTTCTGAATATATTTCTTACCAGCACTTTCTCACAGTGCTGTTTAAACAAAGAAAGCAATATAGTCATGTTTTAAAATAAGATAATAATCAAATTCCATTTATTAAATATTTATATTCTGCTATTTCCAGAAAGGATTTGATGATAATAGTGTCTACTCTTACACATTGGACTAAGAGCATTCATTTCCCAAGACACTGGAGATGAAATAGAAATTGTTACATTAAAGCATAGGAATATGTTATATGAAAGCATAGAATTAGTAGAGTCACAACCTTAATAAACCACTGGATATTCAGTTTGAAAAACATCAACTTTTTAAAAATAACTTTTGAAACTTAATCTGACTGGTGTTTAAGCATCAGGTACATTAAGTGTGAAATCTCTGGATCATTAGGATTATGGGGTACTCTGATTTTGAGACCTTTTATTCCTCCTTCACATATAGATCTCTCAACTGATCATACCCTTTAGAAAGGAGAAAATATTGCAAAGAGTCATTGGAGTGTTCCAGATTCTTTTGTATAGAAGGTTTTCAGATTCTATCCAGTGATTAAAATAAAATCCTAATAAGGTTAGAATGGCAGGAATAGAAGAGCAAATACAAAAAAGAAGCAATTACATATACACTTTCTATTTAATTCATTTCTGTTTCAGAGCTTAAATATACAGAAAACTACTTAGCTTAACTTCGGATACATTGAGTGTTAGTTATCAATAAGAAACCTGAGAGGAAGTGCCCTATAACTGAAGGATGTTGAGAATAGGAGAGGAAAAGTGAGAAGGCCACATTGGAAACTCACATCTTTGAAAACACTTTATTCAAGGGGTGGTTGAAATTGTGTGAGAAGTTAGGTTACTGCTATAACTGGAGAAGAAGGGGAAGAACGAAGGGTGGAGATAACCTATTTCTGAGTCTGCTGAGGTTTCTTAAGTGGTTGAGTTTTGCTGGCATCTCCTAAAAGTCAGTTTTTCATGCAAGAACACAAGGAGAAGGAACACGCCTCTCACTTGTCACTGGGAAAACTTAGTGAGAAATCACTATAGCCACAGAACCCTTAAGAAAAAGCAAGAGAGTGGCTGCAATACCAAGCATTGCAGTATAAAATACCCAATTACGTGTGATTCTCTTTTAGTTCCTATTCATTCTGAGCATGTGGCCTACGATAGCAACTTTGATGAATTTGCAGGCAACAGATGACAGTGAACAAGAAGGAAGCATATTATAGTTGTGACATGGAAGGATAGAGGGCATACACAGTATCAGAGAGTTGGTAACACGGTAAACATGTAAGAATGTGTAAGAGGAAAGATTGAGGGATCTAGGTAATTGGGTGATGTTTGAAGATACCATTTGCATAGGCCCAAAGAAATGAGGAAGTTCAAACACTGAAAACGTCAGTTCTACATAGACAGAAGCTGAGTCTATGAAGAGAGAGAAAAGAATACATTATAGATATAAAGCACCTAGAAATTGGTCATATAGAGGTCAGCTTTAGAAAAGATACTGCTCCCATATAAAATACTGTCAAGATATTTGCAAATTCTCATTATCTATTGAAACTATTATAATTTCATGTATGTAATTACAATAAAACTATTATTTATACATAAAAATTACTATTTCTATATTGTAATCATGACTCTCTATATATCACATCACATATATAAATTTAACTTTAATATATATAGATGATAACAATATACCCAAAAAGCAGTATACTGTTACCACATTTTCTAAATATCATTAGTCAGTCGTATGCATTTTGGTTCACATTTGATGATTACTGTTAACAATTATTAAGTAGACAAATATAGCGGAGATAGGAAATCAGCCTTAGAGTTGAAAAACAATAGCAGCATTTTTTTTTATTTGACCACATTCCATCAGCCAACACTCCCCTGCATTCCATTGCACCACTCATTTCTTTATAGCATGTATCTGAGTTCCTATTTAAATATCTGGAAATAGTGTAGGGAGTAGGGTTATTTCTCAGGGTCCAGCACAAGGCCTGACACATTTATAATATTAGCAATGTATTGCTAGAATCACTTTTGGACTTACTTGTTTATGAATCAGATATAATGAGTTTACTCTTTAAATTGTGTTGGAAACACTCCAGGCATAGATATGGGAAGAGTCTGAATCATAGTGGAGCAATTAACTGCAACAATGTTTTAAATCTATTATGCTTTCCACTTTTTTATATTTATATGGCATAATTAGTACATTGTCATTTCTTCATCATCTGCTGATGATTTCCCTTGTTAAGTGTCCAGCAGGGACACTGTGCTCCAACAATGATTTAGGCTCTTAAAAACAAGAAAATTTTATTGTCATTTGAGTTATTTTGTCATCTGTATCAAAGGTTTGGAAACATCTGACAAATCTCAGCATCTATACTATCTTTATCAGCAACAAATATAATATATATGGCATGTACGCCTTCTAAGTAACTGATGTGTAAAATAAATTATTTCACATCTTTGCATTATTAAGAGGTAACTAACAATCCAATAGATTTAAAAGCACCAAATAACTTGATCAACCAGATTAAGGTTTTTGTAGAGAGACAAGCTGTGTCTGCCTTATTTGAATTTCTAGTGCTTTCACACTGAATTTATATCAGAAGATTATTTGTATAGCATGTCAGTTATACTAATTGTATTCTAAAAATTCTCCTCAGATGCTTACACCCACATTCATATAACTTTTGAACTTATCACCAAGGGCTTATGATAATACACTCAGCAGAGAAATTGAAGTCTGGAAGTCTTTCTGCTCTGCCACCAACTCTGTGGCTTTAAAAGTCACTTTTATTTTCTAAACTTAGTTTCTTCGATTTTGTGCAAGATGGCTTCCAAAGCTCTTTTTGGTTCTGAGCCTGTATGTTTTTGCCTCCTTTAGTATTGAGAGAAGTGACTTTTCCATACAATGCCCCTATTTTTTATTCTTATTATAGAATCCAGATCAGCCTTCCAAAACATGCCCTATTCGAAAGGCATGTTTTTGTTGATTTGGCATGTTTAGATGACATTTATGGAAAACATGTCTAATTATTTATGTGTGGGGTTCCCTATCTACTTTAGATCTGGGGACATAGGTAGTATCAGAGAAAGTCCTTGTGAGAAAAACATTTTGGAAATACTAGGGAAAATTTCACACTCAAATTTTCTTTACGAATGGGTTATCTTCTAGGTACGATCATTTTGTTGTTCTTTTTAACAAGAAAAATGCTAACTATCATACCAAGGTCTAAAAATTGGTCTTTTACTTTATCCAGAAAAAATCAAAGGTAACAAATAATAAGAGAATATATTCCCTCAGGACCTTCTTTCATAATTAAATTACATTTTCCTCAAGAGAGAGTTTCCTTTCAAGATACCCAGTGGCAAAAGATTCTGAGGCATATAGATGAGAGTTAAAAACAGATTAGCTATCCCATTCCTTGATGACACTTGTTTTTGTATAAATAATTCATGTTTATTATTCAGAAGTGGCTTTGCTGGCATTCTTAAAAGCATGCTAGAACCTTACAGAACTTCATATGCACTGAAAAAACTTTTTCCAACAAATCACTCAGTTCCTCTGTGCCCATATTAGAACAGAGTCATTAATAACATTAGCAAAGTCTCTATAGAACAACAGTTCTGTGGAATTGTTGGGCAAATGCTTTGAAATACTTTGTAAACTTATAACTTATCATCTTAGATCAACAACATCCAACCCTCCCTATAGCACAGTGTGTCAAAGTTTGTGAAGTCATTGCTGTCTGGCATATGATGAACACACTTGTGTTTAATTAGGATAAAGGCAATTTAAAACATTAAAGGGAAAAAAAAATCCCATTCAGATACCTCCAAGTCCATGAAATTCAATATTCCTACTACTGTTACTTTTAAACATCTAAATACAATGTGTTTAAAAAATACTCTGTAATTCTTTAATGAAAATCATTTTGATTGTTATTTTCTATTATTAAATAAATTAAGCAGTTATTAATTAATTTATTAGTTTTCACTATACTTTCTTTTCCCTAAGAAGAAAAGTACATGTCTGCAAACAGGAGGGTGAAATGGCTTCAGTATGGAGGAATGATAAGAGAAAAAGTGTTCTCTTTTATTTTTAAGTGAAGGAGACATTGCTAGCCATGTGCCTTGGACAAGTGACTTGACTTCTCAGGACTTTATTGTTAATCTCTGTAATATGTGAACACTTATTATTTCCTCGGTAGTATGGGGGACAATGATACGGCCTAGTAGTAAATAGTACGGGCCCTAGTATCACATTATGTAGGTTCAAGTTCAGTACCAGCTCTTCTGCCTGCAGGGTGATTGGGAGAAAGTTCTTTATCCTCTCTGTGCCTCAACTGAGTCGTTGACAAGTGGGTCCTATAATAGCGCCTACCTCATACAGTTGTTAGGATTAATTGTTGAGTTAATTCAATGTAGTTAGCATTAACTTCGCCTAGTGCTTAACAACAAATAAGCAATCACTAACCGGTAGTAATTATTATTGTTAGAAACAGTGATATTAGTATGAATACAGTTGTTTTTAAGATTAAAACATGCTTTATGTAAATATAATGCAAAGACAAAAAGAGAAACTGCTATTGTCATGCTCACTAAACAAAGGAGTGTTGAGAAATGAGGGGGAATCCTCCTGCTAAGTGGCTTTTTCTCATCCCACTGAATAGCGTTTTGTCTTAGTCATAGCCGGAAGTTCACACTGTAGAAGACAGTAAGTACCAGAGCAGAACAAAATGCTGATACATATTAGACTTTCCATAGTTCTTCCAGTAGTCTCAGGAGGGATCTTTATATAGAAATGTAAGAGACTTTATGATACCAAAAGTTACCCTATAGCTAAAACCTGAGTGATTGTGTGGAGCAATATTCAAATGCAGGCTGAAATAGCCAGTCTTTATGCAGAAAATTAGGCTTCATATGGATACTCCTTAAATTTCTGTTATTCCTCCTTCACTTGAATACGAGTATTATTGTGTGTGAGGCAGCTGTAAATACAGTTAGTGAGCAGAGAAAACAAAAAGGTGTCTTTCATCATGCCAGATATCAATTCTATTTAGAGAACAAAAACTAAACAAAAGATGATCTCTAGCAGTCGTATCGATTACCTGAAGGAAAAAATTCCTAAAATTCTATTTCGTTGTTCAGATGAAACACACTCCATATCAGAGTTAAGCCAAGTAGCAAGTCATACTTTTTGGCTTCCATCCTATGTGGAAGATGGTGAAGCATAATTAAATCAATAACTAGCAAATTATCTAAAATGGCAGGTAAATGATACAGGCACAACAAACTATTGCATAAACAAAGAGGCAGTTTTTAAAAAGAGAGGCTCCTTCTGTCCCTTCCACTCTTATCCATCCAGTCATGTCCACTAATTTCCCCATGTACCCTTCTTTTTTAATGAGCTCGAGATTTTCTGGAGACAAAATTGAAGAATTAGGAAGTCATTAGAATGCAAAATAGAAAGAAGAGTCAAAGGCTAGACTTACTATTCAATTAATAAATAGCCCCATGGGTACAGAGTTGCAAAATGTCTTACTTACTTAAACTAAGTACATAAAATGACAGAATCCCAACAACTGGAAAAGATTTGTTATTATGTAGTATGTAGATTTTTATGTCTTTTATCTTACTTTGATGTTGAATTTTTACTAAATGGTAGGCTTTTGTCTTTTTTTTTTTTCAATTTGTTTCTGTAACACCATTTTCTATTCATGACTTTAAAATAAATTTGAAAAATCATTATATTATGTCCCAAAGATGCTTCATGAAACACTTTTTCTGAGCAATTGATCGGTTCTGCTTGGCTAACCTCTTTTTGCTTAATGCTACCTTATGCTATATGTCATATAAATTTAGAATGCCATTGCATATAATAGAATAAACCTGTGCTATTTTTCTGTCCCAGAGCCACAGACGTGCACACTAAAAGATTTTCTCTGTGCCAACGGGGACTGCGTTTCTTCAAGGTTCTGGTGTGATGGAGATTTTGACTGTGCAGATGGCTCGGATGAGGTAGGCAACTTTGCAAACGAAAAAGAAAGTTCTTTAGAGTCACATTTATAATTATTATTCTTCAATCCAGTGAGTGCTACATGGACAGTTCTGAAATGCACTTTGCTCCTGACACAACGAGATAAGTAGTATTATATCTAAGTGCTGGGCTGCACGCACCCAGCACAGGGAATACCTCTTGTGCTACTACTGACAGTTAATTTTATAATCTGTTTTACCTCAAGTGGTGAATGGCTGGGTTGGGAATAGGATGTTTGGAAACCTTATTCCCTATAGCTGATACCTTTGCCATCTGTGAATTTGTTCATAAATTTGCTGCAGTATTTATAGTCAGGGCTAATATTTTTATGCATTTTGAACAGTTTCTTCTCCCCAGTTTCTTTCTTCAACAGATATAGTCTTACAGACTTCGATGTGGGTCATCAATTTTCATGAAACCACAGGTTCAGCCCTACTTAGATGATGAATCACAATCCATTTATAATAAGGTCTATGTACACACAGCTTAAGTGAAAAAGTTTAGAATATCTCTGGATAATTATGTAAACTTAGACTGTGTTAATGCTTATAATATTCCACACAGTTTATTATCTATGCATCGACATATTTGTGTCCCAGCTGTTAATTACTCCATGAAGCTTTAAAAAAAGTATATGACACACAGTGAATATTTTTTCTCCATCAAATCTAAAGTGAACTGTAATTCTTTACTTTCCAATATCAGATAAAAGTCCAGTAATAGTCATTTTTCATGATTTTCTCTGTTAATGACTTTCCATATTAATATCAGGAACACAGCACTGGTGAAATCAAGCCTAGTCAGACATAAAGGAAAAATGAGGTGTCTGGTCCTCAGTGACCACCATTGCTCCTTCCAGGATACAATGATTTCCTAGAGCTCTGCTGCTCTGGTTGACACACATGTGAACCTTCCCCTCACGAAGTTCATCCCATTGACTATAGGTTTGCCTAAAGAGAATCTTCTCTGCTATTCTAGAGGTTTCTGTGTTTCAGGTCAAACTTTCCTTAGTCATCCACTGATTTCCTGCATCTTTGGCAGACACTGTAAATCACTACTATTTATAGAACCAACACAGACTGGTTCTTTGCCAGTCTTCAGGTATCCTTATTAAAACTGGACAATTCTTCATTCTCACCCTATGTTGGAAAAGTCCCAAGTCACATTCAGGACTCGATTTTGGAAGCAAATGTATTTAACTTCTCACCTAAAGGCCAGAAAACCTAAACCTTGAGGTTGCCAGGGTCTCTTAGGAGAAGTTGAAAAATACCACTTATATTCATGGGGCTATTCACAAACAAGTCAAAACAAAATTTTAAAAAATCCATAGGGGAGCTAAAGTATGTTGCCCAGCTACATATTTACTTAGTATCCATTTATTCAAAAATTATATTGTTTCCCAATAAAACACTTTTTCACATAAACTCATCCATACCACGATAGTTTGGTTTTTTCTTTAAAAATATGTTTCACCAGCCCTGTGTAATCTCTGAAACATCAAGAGGTGGGGATATATTGCTTAAGGCTTATGTTTTCATCTTCCGTGTTATTCACTAGATATCCAAGGCACATAAACAGACTCAAACACTTCTTTTTCAGAATCTTAATTCAAGTGAAAGTAGATATTCTTATTAACAACATTTACCTCATGCCCTAAGTTCATGGACTTACATAGTTCTTTGATGGCTGAATAGAACTCCATTATCCAGACATTATCATGCTAATGTCCCTAGGGAATCAAAATAACTTTCTTAAAGGTGGTCTTCCTCTACATTTACAGCCATTTAGTATAGTCTATAAGTAATGAAGTGTCTAATGTTACGGGCAGTTGATACCTCTTTTCTTTCTAAGAGTTAGAATGACAGGTTGCATTGACAAGCAAAGAAGGAAACAAAATGGTGAACTGAACAAATGGCTAGAAAGCCAAATTACCTACAGGATACCCTCATCTTGGGAACAAAAGATTAAATTGTGAGTTTTTGTAAGGATGTTAACTGATAATGTAATTAGCTTGTTAATATCCTGCCAAAACAACAACAACAACAACAACTTGGATCAACGTCATTGTGTATCACATTAGTGGCAGAAAAAAATTATTTAAAGTGACTTTAAAATACAGTATTTGGCCTCTGCATCAAGTATACTGCATTGTATGGACAAAAAAAAAAAAAATTCAAACGAATCTTAAACTGTGTTCATACATTTGTTGTCAATAATATTGGTTTTGCTAATTTGAAACTTGTATATATTGAGAGTATGATAGATCAAATGTTTAGTTATTTTCATTTTATTCACACTTAGAATTTTTAAGTAAAAGAAAGGAGATATAAATGTAGGAACAAAAATGTAAATAAAAATTCTGTAATATTAAATTCATAAGTATCACTAAGAGATTTTGATTTATCTTTCTCTTTCTAAAAATATATAGTTCCTAGCTAAACTGATGACAGTCTAAAACTGATGACATTTCAGCATTATAGGCTATCCCTAACATTTATATAGTGGCTTCTAAATACCATTTTCCAATTAAAGGAGACAAAACTCCTTTGAGAAATGTCCAGTTCTGAGAATGCACATTGACAAAATGAGCCACCAACATCTTGTTAAGCCAGAACAAGACTATTAGTATAGTGTCCAGAATATATAGGAGCTAACTGAAGGGGGGTTCTACTAATCAAAGGGACAATTTGGATATCAGAAAAAAAGAAAAATGACTGTAATGAATTGAAATACAATAAATGTATGAAATACACGTGTTTATAATAATACTTTTAAAAAACAAAAGTCTCATTAGTCACTTTAGATGTCACAAAGGTATCTTTTTTAGGATTTAATCAACCAAATCAGAATGTGGGCATTCAATAGAACAAATGACCTCGTGTCTTCAAGTAGGTGGCATTAAAACAAACAAACAAACAAAAAAAAACCTAGGAGAACGGGAAATAGTTATTCATTTAAAGAAACTCAAGCCAAATTCAAATTGTGAACTTCTTTTAGATCTTTATTTTGCCAAATAATATCTTAATATAGTTTAAAAAATGAGAACATTTTGGATATTGATTGGGAATGACTTTATAAGTAAGGAATTTTTGCAAATTTTGTGGTATTGTTAATGTTCTAATACTATTGTTGTTATGTTAAATAATCCAGACTAAATAAGTGTGGAAGATATATGAAACATGAATAGTGAAGTGTTGGTCATTATTAAACAAGCATGAAGGGCCCATGGGGTTCATTATTCTATTCTTTCTTTCTGTATGCTTTTAAGAGTAAAATAATAATTAAATAACCTGCAAATATAGACACACACACTCATCAACAATACTGTAATTTATTTTAGATTGACATCTTCTGATAGAGAAGTATCTAGAAGTGCAATCTTCTATATTGCTGACAGCACAGATACACCAGTGCCATTCGTTCTAGAACTACTTTACTTAAATTGTTTTATTGCTGAGATAATCATTCATTAATTCTACAAATACATACTGAGCGGT
This sequence comes from Ursus arctos, assembly GCF_023065955.2. NCBI lineage: Eukaryota > Metazoa > Chordata > Mammalia > Carnivora > Ursidae > Ursus > Ursus arctos. The sequence continues at coordinate 24,055,362 of NW_026622763.1, read as the reverse complement.
TATTTAAATCATGGCACAGTATTAGATATTTGGTTCACAAACACACATGATCCCTATCCATACAGATATGATCCCTATTCTACTGGAATTGAATTACCTGTAATTTTAATTTATATTCCATGTTTTCTACATTTACTACCTCATTCATTCATTCATTCCATTGGCAGTTTTTATTGAATGCTTACTATGTCCCAGCTATAATACTGAACATGGTAGGTAAAGTGGTGAACAAAACATATGAAATCCCTCTCTCATGACCAGTGCATGGATATTTCTCCAATGTCTTCTACAACATTTACCATTACGTAGTTTACACCTCAGATACACCACATTTCTAATTATCCTTATACATGGAAAGCCTTTCCTTAGATAGTTCCATTTCTGTTTAAACTTCCTCTATGAAGCTTTTCCAAAAACCTTGAGAATCTATGTTTAAAATCATATTCATTTATTTTGACAGTTAATGCATTTTATCACAATTGTTGGCTTAAGTACTGGTCTTTCCTGTTAGTCTGAGTTTATGAAATACAGGTAGTAAATCTTAGTTTTCTTCGGATTTTTATTTAAGAAATCCTGGTAACTGGCAAACCCTCAATACTTGAGAAAATAAGGAAAGAATAAAAGCAGAAAGAAAAAAAAATCAACGATATAGCAGGCAGTCTAATTAAACGACCACCAGAAACGAGAAAATTACAGGAATTTAGAAAGTAAACTCTCCTTTACACGGGGTTGACACTGGGAAGAAACAAGGAGTAATAATAGTTCAGTACGCTTCACTTACTGAGAGTTTCATAAGCTGTGAAAGGAACCTTTTGTGAAAGGAACAGACAAGTACATTTTGGCAAGAATAGAAATTACTTAACAACAGAAAAACGTCTTCCCAGGAAGACATTTCACGGGAGCATCCTGTATCAACCAGACTGGTCAGACCCAACGAAGGTAAAATTCTAGTGGATCCCTTTTATTGATCTCATATAAAGAATTGAGAGGTCCCTGAAGATGTATCTACCACTGTCTTGTTTGACTTCCAAATAAAATCTGTAAGCAAGCTAGCAGACGTAACGATTGTGACAGTTCATTTCACAGTTCTTTAGCAACAAATGTTGGAAGAGAGGTGAAGGATTATAAACAGCAACTAATCTGTGAACAGGTAGTGAGGAAAAGGCATGGGAAGAAGGGGAAAGGAAGGACACGCAGGGAAGTTTTGCCAACACAAAACGGATTTGCCTTTGGGTTCTTCGTTTCACGTTCTTCCTGTCACTCCATTCCCAATGAACTGGATGTACTTGCTTAGAAATAATTTTTCAACACTTTATTTCCCCCACAATCTTCATTGTCACCTGTATATATTTAAATTATTTAATGATTATTAATTATTTAATATAAATTATTTAAATTATATTACCCCATAATGTCTATTGGAAAATGATCGCCTCAGGGCAATTGGTAGGATGGAACCATGGGATCTATGTTCTTTTCTCATTTTTCTGTTTTTTTATGACTCACAGAGACAAATGAAAATAGAAAATTGTTATAGTTTTGCTATATAACCATGGATTTAAATGACAATTGGAGCTTCTTATATGTGGCAGTCATGGTTTCTACATTTCTGCATTTCTATTCATAAGGTTTCTAGCTGTCTTTTGGGCTTGCAGATGTTTGTCTAAAAATTTAATGTTAACTGCAGTGTGTGGCTTTTGACAGAGAAATTGTGAAACAAGTTGTTCCAAAGATCAGTTCCAGTGTTCCAACGGTCAGTGTATATCAGCAAAATGGAAATGTGATGGCCATGAAGACTGTAAATATGGAGAAGATGAGAAACACTGTGAGCCAGGTAAAATGATAGAGGTGATAGTTATTTTAGCTGATATTTTAACTAGGTATAACTTCAATTTAGGCAACCATGAACAGAAAACAGTGGCAAGTACACATACACGTTTACTATTTCAGTAATAAAATTTTAGGGGGTGAATCCATTGGTGTGCCCTTGCTATGTTTTAAAAGTGTTTTGGCGGGGGGCCTGGGTGGCACAGCGGTTAAGCGTCTGCCTTCGGCTCAGGGCGTGATCCCGGCGTTATGGGATTGAGCCCCACATCAGGCTCCTCCGCTATGAGCCTGCTTCTTCCTCTCCCACTCCCCCTGCTTGTGTTCCCTCTCTCGCTGGCTGTCTCTATCTCTGTTGAATAAATAAATAAAATCTTTAAAAAAAAAAGTGTTTTAGCAGGTAAGATCACTACTATGTTGGGGATCCAAGCATTGCTCCTCAAAATTCGATTTTCCGGTTTCACTATCTTTCCACACCGTTTGGAATTGTTTTTCCAAGATGGCAAAATAAAATATTTTGTAACTGTAAGTGCACTAAAAGTCAGGTTTTCAGTTATGGAAATTAAGGTTATGAAATAGAATGTAGTAGTTTCAACATGATACCAACTGAGAAAATGCGTAGGTGCATTATTTCTATTTCCATCTTGGTCCAAAATCAAAATAAAATTAGGAAGCAAAACCAGAGTACAGAAAAAGAATACCCAGTTTATTATACATTCTTATCCCCTAAATATTGCTTTATAAATATGCTCATTAAAACTTAATTTTTTATACCTTAGGTATAACAGTATCTTACAGAAAAAAAGAATTACTGGGAGAAAATTATGTTATTATCTATGTATAACCACATAAGCATTTCTTTGAGAGCCCAGGTGAGAGTAGCAGATACAGGACACACACGTTGCTATGTCCCTGTCAATGCACATGGTCCATATTGCTAATTGATCGCATCTTTCTCCTTACTGAATTTAATTCTCAGACTCCATATGAATACAAATCCCTAGGCAAACACTGCCAATTAAAAGGAATTAACACTCTAGGAAAAAGCTTTTTAATAAGCAATTCAGACCACAAAGTCCTTATATAAGTATATTTGGCTACCTAGTGGTCCAATGTAAGGCCAAGAACCCTGGAGGTTTGAATGCAACCCTAGCAAACTCGAACCCGTAGACAAAGGCAACAATCATAATTACTATGTCAATTAATTAGATTTGGTACTGATAGTTATTTAAATATCCACATGTGATTTTTATTTTCTATGCCATAAAGGAATACTTCAGATTCTATAGACTCGGTTAATTACGCATGTATTCATGTTTAAGACCCCAAAACAAAAATACTTCTCAGAACTTATGCAAATATGGCATTTATGTCAACACAGTCCGCTAGCTATCATGGGGTCTATGAGACCATGCCAAGATTTCTACTTTTAGCTTTATATAATACATATATAAATTAACATTTCCAAGGGTCACTAAATCCCATTACAATTTTAAAAATAATTTGAAGCCTTTATTTTTAAATAGTTTAATTTAAAATTAAAGAAAATGCATTTAACTCTTCAAAATTAAAGAGATGGAGAACATATAGATTTTTTCCTTCCTTCTTTAGTCTGGTGAGTTGAACACTTACTGAACAAGCTATTACATCATTTTTTTAGGTATATTTAATGAAATGCAATAATATTGTGAAACACATTTAAATAAATGTTTAATATCAGATATTGAATATAGTTTAAATAATATAAACTATTTTCATTACTGTCTATGAATTTTTTATGTGCTTATATATGTTTTTATCTATCAAACCAATCATTCAATTTACCGGATCTAAATCTTAACTTTATAATTATATTCAGCTTCTCCTACTTGCTCATCGAGTGAATACATATGTGCCAGCAGAGGATGTATTTCAGCATCTTTGAAATGTAATGGAGAATATGACTGTGCTGATGGTTCTGATGAGGTAAAATCTATCATTTGATTAAAATCTCTAAATTACATGAATTAGGTTCAGAAAGGCAAATGTAATAAAAATAGATTCTTGATTCTTAGCACTGTCTAAAATGTTAGGACAAGTACACTGAATATAGTAATTGCCTCAAATACCTGAGTCTGCAAGCTGTTCGTATACTAAGCCCCATTGTCATTTGTAGAGGTTATATTCATTAAGTCAAAATAAAGGAAAGCCCACAGTGTAATAAATCTCTGGTATTGTCAGCTGCATGTTTATTTTGCCTGTGACTGTATCCTTATCATTAATGAAAACTGCAGTGCCCATTTGTATTTGAACAGATGGACTGTGTGACTGAATGTAAGGAAGATCAGTTTCGATGCAGAAATAAAGCCCACTGTATTCCAATTAGATGGCTCTGTGATGGCATTCACGACTGTGTGGATGGCAGTGATGAAGAGAACTGTGACAGAGGTAAGGTATTTGTGTGTGTGTGTGTGCACGTGCGTGCATGTGGTTGCCTGGAAATAAGAGAATGACACTTAAAATGTTGTGCAGAATCAATAGTGTGCTAGAGACAGAGGATGGGATCATCAGAGGATTCTCTTTACGCATTCCTGTTTCATTATGTCACATCCGAGTAAGCAAAATCTGGATAATTTTCAGACAGTGTCAATCTTCATATGACAAAGGCAACCAAAGTGCTAGTGTTTATCGTGTCCTACCCTGAGCCTGTCCTCGGATTCGAAGCTGGGTCAGGGAGAGAGGCCAGAGAAGGCTGCAGGGAACATAACCACTACAGCCATTACTACGAAAGTATTTTTGGTGTATGTTCCTCTTCCACATTGCTTGCCATACTATGAAAGAATAATAACATATGGCATACTCTATTACACATATGAATTTGATAGATCATATATAGGTTGCGGGTTGTGCCCCAAATTTCCTTTTTGCCATATGGTTGAGAAAATGACCTACCTTTTTTTGTCAGTCTGGAGGACAACTTTCAATTTTGTAGTACATTATTTTCTAACTATATGAAAATATTTCCTGACAGATAACTTTTTAACTGTAATTCACTACATTAAAAGCAGCATTTGTTACTACTTTAAAGTTAATGAGATGAAAGCAAAGAAATTGTGGGGCGAAGCTTAAAATGATCACAAATCCCATAATTCTTATTATTTTCATAATGTCAAATATGTTGTTTAAATGCAAAATTTATTTTAAGCTGCTTACCAAAGTCTCTCAATGGACTTTACGTTTCAGAATATTTGCAATATCATCGACAGAGATGATACTAGATATTGACATATGTTGCAAGGCGTTTGAACATGCACTTGGGGTTTATACAGTATAAATATACCTTTGCAACGACATGGATGGAGCCAGAGAGTACCATGCTAAGCGAAATAAGTCAGTCAAAGAAAGACAAATGCCATCTGATTTCACTCATATGTGGAACCTAAGAAACAAAACAAATGAGCAAAGGGGAAAAAAAAAAAAGAGAGGCAAATCAAGAAAGAGGCTCTTAATGAAGAGAACAAACTGATGGTTACTGAAGGGAAGGCGAGGGGGGTGGGTGAAATAGGTGAGGGGAATTAATGAAGGCACTTGTTGTGAGCACTGGTTGGTGTATGGAAGTGATGAATCACTATATTGTACACCTGGAACTAATATTAACACTGTCTGTCAACTAACTGGAATTTAAATAAAAACTTTAGTGGCACCTGGGTGGCTCAGTCAATTGAGCGTCTGCCTTCAGCTCCGGTCATGATCCCAGGGTCCTGGGATCAAGCCGTCTTAGGGCTCCCAGCTCAGTAGGGGCTCTCTATCTCTGTCAGTCTCTCTCTAAAATAAATAAAGAAAGAAAATCGTTTTTAAAAACTTGTAAAAAAGAAAAAAATAATAAAATATTTAGTTCTATAAAAATCTAGTCACTCAAAGAAAAATATCTGCCATTTTCTTTAATATTAGATCAAACCTTTATGATTTGATAAGGTCTCCATCCCAAACCTGACAAAGTGTTGTAATATTCAGCAGAAGAAATCCTAGTTCTCATTTGGAATCTGCAGTGCATTATATAGAGCCACAAAAGGTTACACTTCCCTAATAGCTGTTTCTACTTGTGGTTAAGTTCTCACATTCACATTCTATAATTGTTCACTTTAGAGACAGCAAACTTTGTAGACATTCTGGCCCAAAAGTTCTTAAATACAGTCATATTCTAAGACTTCAGGACAATTAAGTTACTCATCTTTTTCCATTTTCTACCTAATAAGCTCCAGCCCCTCAATTTCAGTCTCTGTCACCAGTCTGGCTCTTTCTCTCATTGCTTCTTGCCTGGGCTCATGTAATACCATGTGATTGGACTCTAATACATTCTACTCACTGCTGCCAGGCTCATCTTATTGAAGTGTAACTCTGATTATGTCGATATTTGCTGGAAACACTTCCTTCCTGGTTACATACAAATATGGCAGTCTGGGTTACAAGAGAATGATTCTATTTTACTTCCTACTCTTATACTCTATTATTCTCTTCATGTATCATATATCCTAGCCAAACTGAAGAATAAATCTAGCAACACTTTCAATGCTTTTCAACATCTTTCTTGATTCCTCTGCTATTTCCACCATCTCAATACCTTTGCCAATAAAAATTATATCTATCCTTTCAAGTCCATTCAGTTGTTACTGTCTTCAACTAAACTTCAGTCTCTTACAGAGTTTCCCTAGCAACCCTTTGATTGCATTCCTGTTATAATATTCTTCCTTCTAGTATAATTACTTCTGTGTTAGTTGACTAAGTTTCCCCTGTTGGAATGTGAGTTTCTTGATGTAAAAAATTAGGTATGCAAACAGAATGAGGAAATGCATTCCAGGCAGAGGCATCATTATGCACAAAGTCTCAGAGGTGAGAGAAAGTTTAAGTGTTTAGGAACTATACGTAATTGAAGATTCATGCTATAGAATTTGGTTTTAATATTAAGCATAATGAGAAGTTTTCCAAGGCTTTTAAGGAGTCTTCGAATATTTTTTCAAAAGGAGAGTGTGGTACAATTTGTACTATGTAATAGCATAGAGAATTTACTGAAATGAGATTGAGGAGATCTAGTTTATTGTTTTACTTCTAAAAACTTTTCTGTGCTCATTTTTCATACTATCAAATCCAACCACAGTGAAAGATCTCCAAGAGCTGTAGGGATATCAAGAAAGTGAGTGTGTGTGTGTGTGTGTGTGTGTGTGTGTGTGTGTGTGTGTAAGGGTGTAAGGGCAATCATGTGACGATTTATCTATTTTTTAAATATTAAATTTCATAAGAAATGTTTGTTTGAACAAAGAATTCCTGGTTAAAAATCAAACATTACAGAAAAAAGAAAGAAAGAAAGAAAGAAAGAAAGAAAGAAAGAAAGAAAGAAAGAAAGATTATAGCATTTGACATCTGAGTTGTCTTTTAGATTTAAAATGACTCTACTAAAAGTTTAAGCTTACTGATTGAAAAAGAGTTGTGGGCCTTTAATCCAATCATTTACAAATATGTCAAAGCTCCCCTTCCATCAATACTCACGTTTCTAACTTTCCTTGGGTTTCTTTGCTGCCAGGTAAATTCCAATGAATTATCTTGGTGGTTAAAGTATTTGATTCTGTATAGATGTACCCTAAGGCATGATCGAGTTCAGATTTCTAGTATTTAACTTCACCAGCAAGTGGTTTAGGTACTGGATAAATGTACTTCAAGGCATTGAGGAAATGGAATGACAGAATAAACATCTCTCCTATTAAATCTCATTTCATTCATCCCAGATCTGGACACCTGAACTAAGTGTTGGGGGCTGGAAAGCAGTAGGGATGCAGGAATATTTTCCAGGTGAATCAACTTTACTAGTTTACTTTAAGAAGGCAAACCCCCAAATACTGTGTAATTAAAGGCAGCATTCATATTTTGAAGGTAAAACATGTTGCCTCAAGGAAACTGGGTGTTTGTTTTGGTCTGAGCGCCCAAACTTTATTCTCCTTAGCAATTTTGGTGGGAAAGATTGAGAATTGTTCTTTTTAGTAATCATAAGCTCAAAAATGTGTTAACTGTTTATGAAAATTATAAAACATTATCATATATTAAATTTTCCCTCCACCTAAATTAAAATGGGAACTCTAGATGCTTATTTTCGGTGATGATGGCCTGTCCAGATTTCTATAAACCTGCCAGAAGCTCAGTTATATCTAGATGTAGGTTATTGTTTATTTATGTGTACACATACTTTTATATTTTTCTAATAATCTTAAGAACATGACTAATGACTAGGAAACTGGAATTTTGATCCACCTAATCTCTTTATACCTTTCTTGTTGCTTATGTGTGCCTCATGCCATTTCAAAATAAGCATTTTATGTTAGACTCAATATGTCATGGTAGCCCCATGATGCATTTTTTTAATGCAAATTCTTCATGGTACTATAGGAAGCCTTTCGTAAATTATCACGAAATCTTTGCCTTACTGTTATAATTGTGATTTCATTTATATTTCTCTTCTTAAAAAAAATCATAATATGCCCAACACTCTATGGGGAAAGTTATAATGTTATCTAATGTGATACCTTTGGGAACTCATTTTTTTTTTCCTTTTAACAAGACCGATGTGCTACAAATAGAATTCTCTAAAGTAATCAGAGGATGTTAAGAGTTCACAAATTTTGTTTGAATATAATCCATTGTAAAATGGAACATGCAATGATATTTAGTCATGAGAATCTTTATTCTGAAAGAATATAACTTTCATATTCCATGGATTTTGATATTGAATTAAGCACTCACCTTCTATCAATATTCATATCTTGAGTTTCTTTAATACTAAACACTGTACATGTTATATTTTTATTGATTTCAGACAGAGTCATTAAATGGTCATATCTTTTTCTTACATGGGTTTTGATAACTGAAATTATTGTTAGAATGAGGGCATTTTAGAACTGAACATTGCAGAAGTTGAAAGAAAGGGGCACCTCAATGCCAGACATTATATTGTCAGTCTTACATGGTGATACTCACCTTGATGGACTCACCAAGGACTTACCTTTTTCCATATTTTAGATTTTGCCAGTCTTCAGAGATGCCGATGTAGGATATGTCTGTTGTGTTAAGCATGTTTGCAGGAACTCTTAGAACTGTTCAGACTGCTATCACTATAACATCTTGGCCTCAGCTTCAGCTATTATTTAGGATTCTAAGCAATCAACCTATACATCCCTTATTGTCTTCTCTAATCATCTCTCTCTACAATTAACCCTATCGAGTTTTTAAAAAGTTGAGTTTCTTCCTCACCTTTTACTTCACAGAAGTAAAGATCTTGAGCTTTATTCAACAACTGGTCACCAAATTAACAAATCTGCCTATTGTTGTGCCTAGCCTAACGTTTTCCCCATTCCTCACTCTTGAAATGGGAGACTTGTTTCACCTCCAGTCTAAGGATAATCCTTTTATTTTAGTTGAGATCTCAAATCTTTCACAATTTCTGGATTCTCAAGGAATTCATTGTATCAATTACCTTTCCTCTCTTCTGTATCTTCAAGCTTACTCTGTCTACTGAATTATTCTGAGAAGCACTTAAGTATATCAGATATCTGTTTCACTTCATACAAGCAACCAAGCTCTCCTACTCACCTAACTTCCTTCATTCTTCCTCCCCTTTAAGGCCAAACTCCTGGAAAGGGATGGATGATTACAGTAACTCCTACTTTTTCATCTAATGATAACCAACTGCAAACACTTCACTAAACCCACCCACCACCACTTCACTGAAGCTCCTCTCTTAGCATTATATAAATGTGCTAACTACTACCTTCTTGTTGGAACATTGTTCAGGTATTTCTCCAACAACTCTGGCTACTTTTTCTGTCTTTTTTGCAGACTCTTCTTTATCTATCCAGTCTTTAAATGTTGATTTCCTCTGTTTTGTTCTAAATCTCAATTAACAACTACATTCTGATCATTCCCAATTTTATATTTACAGCCCAGAACCTAGCCTATAGTTTAGATACATTTAGCCACTATCCTATTAAATATCACTGCATGGCTGTCTTACTAGTACCTTAAATGAATTGTGTCATTATTTCTATTAAGCTTGCTCCTCCTGCTGTATTCCCTTATTTTTGGACAATACCAACATTCCCAAATGGTCTAAATAAACCAAAAACAGAGGACTATGTTTGGCTGCTCATTCTCCTTGCTGCCTTCATCTTTTTAGCCATCACATCCTGAGGTTTCCACCTCCTGAAGCACTTTCAAATGTAGCTACTCTAAATCAAGTACCATCATTTCTGCAACCCCTCTTCAAATTGGTATTTTTCCCCCAGCCTTGACTTTATGCTTGCTACCCTCATTTCCAAGTTCTCCACACTCCAGCTAGTGTTAACATGCTAAAATCCAAATCTCATTCTGTCATTTGGTAAAATAAATCTTCGCTACTGTAAATGAATTATTAAAGATTTGTATACAAGTCAAAACTCAACAAGATGAGCTGTTTGACCCTCATTAAGCCTGGGCTTATTATTCCCTGAGAAGTGCATCCACAAAATGACCAATGCTTCCTTCCGGGATGTTCTAGTCTCACAAAGATGAGCACTATCACTCCCCAGCCCCATGTTTTAATAAACACATCCACTTTCAAATATGTTAATACCTTTAGTCATCAAATCTATCTAATATAGAAGCCATATTTATTATCTAATGTATGAGGTTTAAACAGGTAGTGAAATTTTGTGAAAACAATCTTATTTGTCTTAATTCTGAATTCCCATCAAGTTACTGTGTGTTGTTTCCCCAGGTACTGCTTGTAAATATGACCTTATAAATCACTTTGACCATGCCTCTCTTATAACATAGGAAGACACTGAATCCCAGAGAAATTAATAGACTTGTCCAGAGCAAGACAAAGGAAGGACCTAATTCCCCAACCATTGCAGTTTCCACTATATATTATTACATATGTGGACATATAACCAAAGCTATTAGTATTTTGGTTCCTTTGCATATGATAGGTATATTTAATTTTAAGTGAGCATATCTTTGCATTCGTGATGCCTTCTATTTAATTGTGAAAAGAGAAAAATGCAAACATTTATGAAATACACAAAAAATCAGGTACACTAGTGTACAGTTTTTATAAGTATGACTGTAATATTTCACCACATCACCAACTTTTGATTCTGTTACAAAATTAACTGATTCTCTGTGATTTCAAAAACTTTTTATTGGTTATTCTGTTTTAAGTGATTCAATTTGTCAGTTTCCAGATATAGCTGAATTATCTAATAATTTTAGAAGTGTCTTTTCTTTCCAGAACAACATAATTTTCATAATGAAAATTAATACTATTTAAAATCTAAGTTTCTTTACAGTAACATAAAATTATGTGAAATGGAAGATAATTTATATTTGAGAAAACCTTCTTCTACCATCTTACCAGTATTTTCTGAAGGAAGTATGATATACCTGGTAGTATCAGATTGTTTTGAAAAGTAAACCATGAGTAACTTAAAAAAAAAAAAAAGTTTGGATACTGCTTGTCCCTAGTACTGTATAGGAAAAAAATATATATAAGGAAGTGAGAAACTAGATACCGTGCTAAGAATTAGAGGAATATGTGTCCTGCTGACTGGCATTAATTATGCTATATGTCTATGTCTCTTTTTCTGTTTTGTTTTAAAATAAAGGAGGAAATATATGTAGAGCAGATGAGTTTCTGTGCAATAATTCCCTTTGCAAACTACATTTCTGGGTGTGTGATGGAGAAGACGACTGTGGAGACAATTCTGATGAAGCCCCTGATATGTGTGGTATGTCATTTCACGTGGGTCTAGATTATACTCTCATCTCCAGATCTAACATACTGGCATGAATCAATGAAGCGGTGAGGCAAACCACAAAAGTCGACCATCCTGGGGTGAGGTAGATACAGACCCAGCTTTTGTTCAGGTAATAAGAGAATACCCTGGTCAAAGTTGGTGACTTTACAGAGATGCCCCCTAAATCTGAACTTGCACATGTCAACACTACTCAAAAGATAGTTTATGGCCTGTCTGGGAGGATTTATAGTAGTTGAACTTTTGAATTGTGTAAGGTTCGTTTAAGGACTTTGGCTTTGTACCAAATTGGTCATTTAGGCTAAAACATTTTTTTTTTTTTGGAGATATAAGTACATGGAAAAAATGTGAATAATAAAATCATGTAGTTCAACAAGTTACCCACTACTGAGACCAATGTTGTTCAGAGAAGGGAGATATATATATATATGTATATGGAGATAATATGTAAATATATTGATATATTTTAATATGTAAGCATATTGATATATTTTATTATATAAATATATCAATATATTTAAAGATATTATATATTATTTCTTCATATATGTTCTGTTATAAATATAAATATATTAATATAGTTTATATATATTTAAACCCAGGGAAAGAATTGAAATTAGGAGTTATGTAACATTTCAATCTGAAAATCTTAACAAAAGTTATTGCTTCTTCAAATTCAAGTGTTCTTGACTCTTGATAATTGTCAGGAGTGTACTTATGCAGCCATCAATTATAAATGTCCAATTTTATATCACCAAAGTAAAGGATTTCTTACAGATAGCAAACATTTTTAGTCCATTCTCCTTCTTTGTATCTAATCTTAGTAAAAATGTATTTTACCTCTAATTTAAAGAAAAATACTACTGCTTTGGATATAATTAGGTAGCACATCAGGTGAATTAAAGAAAACATAGCATGAGTGTATATGCTTATATTCTTTGTTCTATTTGGTATACCAAGGTAAACCAATATTTTTTGATAGATGATGACATTTACTACTGACATTACAATTGAATAAAAAGCCCAAAACAAGAAGGCAGCTGAATTTTTAAAAGGATTTAAAACTTAAAAATGACAGTCTTTGGAGATTGTTCTCCGTAGGCACAAATAATGAGAGACATAACTAAGTTTCAGTTTTAGTTCTACATAATCTTACACAATGGACTCTAGAGAATCACCAGAGATTATATTGTTTCTGAATTAAAATACATGGAAAAATATGAGTTTATCTATCAATATCAAGCCAAAACCGATTATTTTTATAAAGTGTGTGTGCGTGTATATATATATATATATATATATATATATATATATATATATATATATCCTTTATTCTACTTTAGCATACAACTAGTGAGTAGAATAGGAAATGGTTGCTAACGAATTAACCATGTGAGACTCCACAGTCACACCCCCAGGACTGTTTCTAGGGCCAGGAAGTGATTCTCTGACATGCCACACAGCTGCTGGAAAACCTGAAATACAACCAGCTTGAGTCTGTGCATGTTTTTACATTCTCCTAGGTCATCAGTATAAACATCGAGTCAAGCTGTTATGTATCAGGGATTGTGCTAAGTCATTGGGATTAAAAAAAGAAAAAAGAAAAAAAGAACAGCTCATGGTTCTCTTTGACAAGATCTTACTCTGATTGTACAAATCAGATTTTCATACATTATATTTCAAGCAATGGTGAAATGAAGTAAAGGGTACAGATAAGATGGAGAGGAATAAGAGGAACTCTGCCTAAGGAGGAAATCAGAAGGCTACAGCTTGAAGGATCCGAATTAAAAGACAGCAAAGGCATTATGAACAGCATGGGAAAAAGTATCATTCATTTATTTAATAAATATTTGTTAAGCTAGATACTGTTATTATTTGGGAGAATATAATGATGAGAGAAACAGACATGGACCCTGATGTCACAGAACTGAGAATTCAGTGGAATAGGGATTCAAATCATTTCAAAAATATATGGTCACAAACTATGATAATGTGCATTGAAGAAAAAGTAGAGTAAGTTATAAAAGTATAGAACAGGGATTTTATTCAATCTTGGATTATGGTAAATAATATTTGAGTTTGAGTCTGAAAGATATATCTCTGCCAAGTAGGTGAAAGGGATGGGGTGAAGGGAGGGTGGATGACACAATGTTGTAGGCGAAGGAAACAAGATGTTGACATCACTGAGGCAGAGCAAACCATAGCTTACTGGAGGAACTGAAAGACCCATGTGCTTGAAGAGTACAGAACAAGGTAGATACTGGTTTAGGATGAAACTGAAGAGGCAAAGAATCTGGAATCTTAAGAGTCTTCATAAGAATTTTTAGATTTAGCCTAAAAGTAATTAAGAATACTAAAATTTGGGGGGCACCTGGGTGGCTCAGTCGTTAAGCGTCTGCCTTCAGCTCAGGGCGTGATCCCAGCATTCTGGGATCAAGCCCCGCATCAGGCTCCTACCCTGGGAGCCTGCTTTTTCCTCTCTCCCACTCCCCCTGCTCATGTTCCCTCTCTCACTGGCTGTCTCTTTCTGTCAAATAAGTAAATAAAAAATAATAATTAAAAAAAAAACCTAAAATTTGGGCACCTAGGTGGCTCAGTTGGTTAAGCATCCGACTGTTAATTTTGGCTCAGGTAGTGATTTCAGGGTTATAAGATCGAGTCCTATGTTGGGCTCCACACCCAGCTTGGAGCCTGCTTAAGATTCTCTCTCTCCTCTCCCTCTGATCTTCCCCCTGACCTCTCTCTCTCCCCCTCTCTATAAATAAATAAATAAATAAATAAATAAATAAATAAATAAAATTTTTAAAAATTATTTTAAAAAAGAATACTAAAAAGCTTTAAGCAAAACAGGCATATAGTCATATTTATATTTTACATATATTGGATAGAAAGGGACAAGGCTAGGTAAGATAATTAAGTGCTGCACTCTGAGCAAGCCATGCCACTAGTTTGGGTTAAGATAATGATAGCAGTGATAGCAAATATACACAGGTGATTTGAAAAGCAAAATAAATTGGATTAAGTAATAATTAGATATATGGGGCAAGGGAGAAGAAGTTACTAAATATAATTTCTAGGGTGTTTGTGCTTGTCGAGTTGAATACGTAGGGAACATAGGAAGAAGAAACATATTGCAAGTAAAGATTAAAAGTCTGGTTTGAGATACATCTGAGGAGACATTCAAGTATAGACTTCATGTAGCTCTAGATACTTGGTTCTAAAGCTTAAAAAGCTGGTTTAGAATTATAAACTTGAGAGTCAGAATAAAGTGGGGTAATGAATACTATGGAATTTGTAAGATTTAGGCTGGGTGGGAATAAGGCATAAGAGAAGAAGGGAATTAGGATAGAATATTGAGGGCCACCAAACCTCTAAATAAACATGAGCAGCTGGAAGAAACTCAGGTAAGTTACCACAAAATAATTTAGAAAAAAAAAAAAAGTATGGCAAAAGAAATACCAAGGTAATGAAATGTATCAGGAAAGATGAAATCGTTCCTGAAAAGGCAGGATACAATGAGTTTCAGAGCAGATGAAAACTTAGTTTTAGATAAGAGTAGTCACCCCTTCTCTGTTATTAAAAATACTGACATGAATTGATAGACTATTTATAGATGCAGGTGGATGTGCAATCATACCATGAGGTGATAACAAATTCCCCATTGTTTTATTTCTACTTTTTTATGTATGCGCTAGGAAGTATATCCATATATAGAATATGGAAGGTTGTTATTGTAAGAAAATTTGAAAAGAATGCAGATTTGAATCATTACTGCAAAGGGTAAGAGAGTGACATGCTATCTATATCTGTATCTATGTCCATATCTATCTATCTAGATATATGCATTTATATCTATATATAAATATAGATATATATGGTTTCCAAGTAATATGTAGAGCCTCTCTGGCATTAATAAATATATTCATATTTGTGATGTCAGTTGGTCTTGTGCATGATCATCTGCAACATTCTTGGCCTTCCCAGAGTCCAGACGTTGGAATAGCAGATGGTTTTATTCATCTAAACTTAGGGTTTTGTTAGATAACTAAATGAAAAAGAGAAAAAGGCCAGATAATCCAGATTATTTGTACTAAACTGCGTTTCTAAATGAATTCTTAGAACAGTGTCCAACATATAATAATTAACCAATAAATATTTGTCGAGTGAGTAAATTAAAAGATGAGCATGGGATCTAATGTCAATGGAGAGGGAAGTAAAGACAAAAAACACTAGCGAATAGGAAAAGGTAGGTCTATCACTGGGCTAAAGTTTCACCTAAGACAGAAAAAGGACTTACTGAGACTGGTTGAATTAAAAATTTGGGAAAGTAAGAAATACTGGTCAGAATTTGTAACATTCAAATTAGTGACTTTGTAAATGAAGCAATTGGAGGAAACAGTATATCCAGCTGCACTTATGTGGATCAGTTAGTGTTCTTATCTGCAAGCAACATGAAATGTCATTAGCTACATTAAGAGAAATTTATTGAAATCTACCAGTCTTCACAACCTTCTAAGCTAGTTGGTGACTTAGGTGAAATAGAGTAAAAGATCACTGGGTACGAAAAACTCAAGGAGCTAAGAGGTACTGCTATCGGTTGGTTTGTTCATATGGATGTTGAAGTCATCTAGGATGTTGAAATGAGTTTGGATGGAGATCAATAATGACAAAGGAAGGTGCTACAGTGATTAGTAAGCTGGGGAGGGGATGATGTTTACAAGGTTGATGAGAAAATAGCAATAAGAAAGATGTATAATCAAATGACTGGCCATCAAAATTAAAATAGTTTTTGTTTTTAATTTTTTTAAAGATTTTATTTATTTATTTGACAGAGAGAGAGAGACAGCGAGCGAGAGAAGGAACACAAGCAGGGGAGTGGGAGAAGAAGAAGCAGGCTCCCAGCGGAGCAGGGAGCCCGATGCAGGGCTCGATCCCAGGACCCTGGGATTACGCCCTGAACCGAAGGCAGATGCTTAACGACTGAGACACCTAGGCGCCCCTGTTTTTAGTTTATTTTTAAAAATAGAATGTGAAGATACAGTAACAAAGTTCTGAAAGCTAAAGTAGGAACTTAAGGTATATTTAAACATAAGATAACATGAGGTTTGAGAAATTTAAGAAATATTCGTGAAAGACCTAAAGGGGAAGAACTATGCTTGGAGTGGGTACCAGATTTCAATTAAACCAAGGAGATCAGGCAAGAAGGAGTATGGCAGATTTAAGGAGCTAATAAAGTCGTATTGCTCGAATATTAAGAGTGACAAGGGATGACTCTGTAGGAGTGGCATGGACAAAATAATGAACAGTCTATTATGCCATGTGAGGTATCTTAAATTTTATTCTGAAAATGCTGGAAACTATGGAAGAGATGATCAGATTAATGTCTAAGGTGGGTTGTTCTGGTGCCTTTTGGAATAGCGTAGGTTGGGCAAAGAAACAGAGATATTTAGGTTTCTACTGCGGTTTTCTCTGAAAGAGATAATGAAGAGTTGAGCTGGAGAGAAGAAGGCAAGTTTGGGGACTGTATTAGCTGGATTTGTTGACTAGTGAAAGTTAAAGGTCAATAAGAGGAATGCATTTAGAATATCCCCAAACTTGCAGCCTTGATGTGCTACTAACTGAACCATGGAAATAACACGAAGCTTATGTTTGGGGAAAAGGAAGTCACAGGAAGGTGATAAAGAATGAAGTTTTGAACTTATTGAATTTGAAATTGCTGAGGGGATGTCCTATAATCAATTGTGAGACACTCGAGTTAGATAGTGAATTGAAAGTCTTAAGGGTATACCACCAAGTAAATCCATGAGAATGAATGAGAATATCAGCAGATATTCAAGAGTGAGAAGATCAGGAAACCAATGAAAGAGCCCTGGAGTATTCTATAAGTAAGGATAAAGTGTCATGAGAGATGTTTCCTACTCTGGGGGTGGAACTCTTCAGATTAGATAATGATAGAAAGGACAAGAGTAAAATTCTCTGGCTTTCACTGTTGTCTCTTTAAGACACAAACACACACACACACACACACACACACACACATACACCCACAAATATTTAACATAAATAACAAAGATCACCTATGTGACTCAAATACATATTTACACATTCGTTTACAGAGATACAGAGTAAGAAACACAGTTATAGTATTGTTGGGACATTTTTTTCACAGGATGACCTATTTTCAAATTTGGACCTGTAACATATGCTTGCTCAAGCTCTATTCTGTGTGAAATTGCTCTTTCAAATAGCTAAGTGTCCTGCCATGTTGTATAAACCACAGGCATAAATTAATTTGAAACACCAAGTGAAGTCAGCTAAAATAAGGCATCTGGAAATGAGACCATGAAGTTTGGCTCTTTTTCTTACTTTATTTCATTTCAGCTGTGCACTCTTTTCTGTAGTTAATATAAATAACTAGGATCATAGCTTCTATTATCACTCATTTTCTAGTACCTACATGTAGGCAATTTCCACCACAAAAGATATTCAGAAAAGCTTGATTATGGATTTGAAAAGAAGGGAACAAAAAAGCAAAAAACCCAAAACAAAACAAAAAAGGGGGGGAGGGGTTTCCTCATAAGTCAGTGTACCCAAAGGAACTGCTTTGCTTTTTTCTTTTTTTTCAGCCAAATTTCTTTGCCCACCGACAAGACCTCACAGATGCAGAAATAACAGAATATGCCTGCAGCCTGAGCAAATGTGCAATGGGATTGATGACTGTGGGGACAACTCAGATGAAGATCACTGTGGTGGTAAATCCGTTTAATGTGAAATAATTGATTCAGTAACAGCTACAAGATAATACAATGGTTTTGGGGCTCAAAAAATTAAAAAGAAGTATTTTCCATGTGGCATGTCTGAGAGTATTTTTTTTCAGGTACTTGATCTTCTGACAAGGTATGAAAATAATGTCCTAACATACATTTGAATAGTAGAGCTGTGCAGCCTTATCCAAAGTCTCTACTAGTCTGTAAATCTCCATTGATTATACACAGTTTATTTCAGAAAATATTGCATGAAAGAAAAAACACAGTGGTTTAAAAATGTTCTCTGTTAAACAGTTCCTTGAGGGGAAAGTGTTAATAAAGAGTATATGTCTGTATATACAATTCCTTCTTCACAATTCTGAAATTGACAAAACTTTTAAAACCAGAGGCTTTACTAATGTATGTGGCAAAATCATTTGGTGACAAACCCTGACTTGAACTGGTCCGAAGCAGTTTGCATTACTTTAAGAACAAAGTGCCACTTAGGGTGAATATTCAAACATTTTCCTGTGGAAATATAACGTTACTTATTATAGGGTAAATACACTGTTATTTTTCTAAAAGTCCAGAATTTCTTAATTTTTTCATTTGGCCCAAGAGCTTCAAATAAAGGAATGTGGAGCCATGTTTTTCATAATGTTTAGTAGAATCTTGAATGTGTTAATGTACTCAATAAATTTGTTTTGATTCTGGGAAGCACTAATCATTTTTAATGACTTTATAGGTAAGCTTACATATAAAGCAAGACCATGTAAAAAAGATGAGTTTGCTTGCAGCAATAAAAAATGTATCCCCATGGACCTCCAGTGTGATCAACTTGATGACTGTGGAGATGGTTCAGATGAACAAGGCTGCAGAATAAGTGAGTTTATTTTCTGTTAAAGTGTAGCAACATGCAAGTTCAAGTTCTACTTCTACATGACTAAAATTTTCTCTACTGATGCGAAAAAATACTGTTCTTCAAAAACGTTCTTAAGTGTACTTTTTTTTGGTAAGCCCTTGCCAATGCAACCTTAGAATGCCACTTAAATTAATATCAGAAAGCATGAGGTGGAAAAGATCGATTTCACAATGAGTATCCTCATTAGAGCTGAAGCTGAGATCTCAATATCTAATTACAGACTTTGTTGTCAGCAAAGAAATTTATATCCCTTAATATTTTATTTTATAAAATACAAATTTAATATTTTTGATTCATACAAACAATGGTATTTCATTGAAAATACTAAGGTCTTAGTAATTTATTCAGTGTTTTAAGATTTTAATCCATTGCAAATATTCTTAAAGAAGACATCATTGTTTATTTCAGTTGAAGTGTGGTGATACTTGAGTTATTAGACCTTCGTTATTTTTGTGTTTAATGTTTGATATCTAATTTTTCGTATTAAGAAAGAAAAACCAAATTTATGACTCTAAATTCAGATTACTTATAAAAGTCATAAAATACTTCCTTTATAGAGTCTTTCACTTTTTCTCATTTATGCATCAGAGCTGTTCCTTACTGGGTTGATGAAGCATTACCCCCCACAATATGGCGACATATACCTCAACTGAGGTATAATTTCACGGTGTACTTTAATTACGAAATAGTCAAGAGTCAGTGGGGATTAATAATGGTTACAATTCTGATGATCAAAGTTTTCATATTCCAAAATAATTTGATATATGTAAGTAAAATAAAGCTAATCAACATCATTTTTATAATAATGTTCCTCTCATTTATCTGCATTCTAAAATGTTTTCTGGAATGGGAGATAAAGCTATAAAATTGCAACTATTATGATGGGAATGACAAATAACAAACGGTCTGTCCTAACTTGTGTAACAGCCATGACCACTGGAGCATGTTGCTCCTCATATATATTTCCAAACTAAAAAAGTTTAAGAAATGATAATTTAGCCTACTTGTTTGAGTAACACAGTAGTACCCTTTATTGAATTCCTGAACACTAAACTTAGGTTAGCAATTAATGCCCACATCTCTAGGTAGCTTCTAGGAAACCTTTAGGTTCCTAGAGAAGGATGTAGTACTCATACATCATACCATCGTAATGATAGCCTGTCATTAGAAACATCGACTCTCTTCTACAAAGTGATCTTCAATAACAGCTGTAAATATCAGCTCTGAGCAGTTTGGTCTAAACTATGTTCAATGTAAATGAGCTCAGTTTTTTATCTGCTTCTATATTTTTATAAGAAATGATGACTTATAAAGAGAGAAGATCATAGTCTTGTAAATTCAAAGAGTTATCTATGGAATAATAAATATAATTTCAAATTAAGAAAAAAGGTAAACTCCCACTTCAGGAATTAGAATTATATTAGTTTTGATGGTATTTTTAAATCCTAGCTCCTGCTGAATATACCTGTGAAGATAATGTGAATCCATGTGGAGATGATGCATATTGTAATCAAATAAAAACATCTGTTTTTTGTCGCTGTAAGCCTGGATTTCAGAAAAACATGAAAAACAGACAGTGTGAAGGTATAGTACATTTCCTCAACAGCTTGCTCTTAAATCTTTAGGTTATAAAAGACTCACAAGGCTGTTAAATTGTGAGATGACATGGGATTGATTTTCATCAGATTGGTGTGTATCTACGGGATACCGTTTTACCTACAAGAGTGAAAGTCCCCGGGGTCAAGAGCCTGTTTGTTTGTACGGCTAAGCTAACCATCTCTGAGGCTACAAAGCCTTTTCTATAGCAGATTCAGACCTGCAGGAATTTCATTGTACTGTTACAACTCTGTTTTGAAATGCAAATGACAAAATTGCTGGTTCAGGAACTATTGGAGAATTAGAGGCACTTCATGAAAGAACATGTTTATGATGACCCATTTCTCTTGAGTTGTGGCATTTGCGGTACTGCAATAGGTAATTCACTTTTAGAAACTGTGGGCTTTTGTCCTAACACCATGTCTCAAACAGTGCTTTATATTATCAAGAGTGCCTTCGAAAATTCAAAGACAGGATCTGAATAAATCTGTGTCAACTTACTGAAGATCATTTAAAAATTGGGCATGGTAGGATAGCCAGGTTCTCATAATAAATTATAGGTAAATATAACAACATACATCGGGGCTTTAACTAGAAAGCCATAAAATACAACCAGTTTCTCCATTAAAATTGGTATTATTGTGGGGCACCTTGGTGGCTCAGTCGTTAAGCGTCTGCCTTCTGCTGAGGGCATGATCCCAGGGTCCTGGGATGGAGCCCCACATTGGGCTCCCTGCTCTGCTGGGAGCCTGCTTCTTCCTCTCCCACTCCCTCTGCTTGTGTTCCCTCTCTCACTGGCTAGCTCTCTCTCTGTCAAATAAATAAATAAAATTCTTTTAAATAAATAAATAAATAAATAAATAAATAAATAAATAAAATTGGTATAATTGTGATTAGAGCCAAACCTAAATTGTCTAAATCTGGCTTGTCTAGGGTAAATTCAAGTTGTAAAATGCTTTCACCTACCAGATTCCTTCTCTGCTGTCCATGTTATTCTTGGGTAAAGAAAAGTGATTTTTGCATTGTGTCAATCAAAATAATATTATTGAAATGAATTAATTATATTCACCCAAAAAAGAAAGAAGTGTGGCCCTGTCATATTTATGTACGCTTTGAATTATATACTTGTTTGAATTATTCATGGCATTTTATTTCTCCATTAACATGGAACACTGAAAACTGACAGCCTGGGTTTTCTCTATTTTTTTAAGATTAATTTACTTATTTTAGAGAGAAAGAGTGGGGGAAGGGCAGAGGGAGGAAAATAGAGAGAATCTTAAGCAGACTCCCTGCTGAGCATGGAGTCCAGCCTCAGGACCCTGAGATCAGGACCTGAACCAAAATCAAGTGTCAGACGCTCAACCTACTGAGCCACCCAGGTGCCCCTAGGTTTTCTCTATTTTAATTTAAAAAGCAAATTATTTCCAAGGCTAGATTATTTATTTCTTCCCCAGAAACTCTCTATCAATTGTATATAAACACACACACATACATACACACAACCAATTCAAAATTTTAATTTCAAATAACATTAATTTTCTAATATTTATTTGTAAATAATGGGCTCTATTTCCTGTATTTACTTACTAAATTTAAAACTCTTATCTCAAAATTGTCTGTATTTTTAATTACATTCTATGGCAAATAAAAGCTGCAGCTTCACTCTTCATTTTAAACTACTACAAATCCAGGATTTTTATTGTGCAAATTAGTAACTTCTGCACTCCAATAAAATTTGTATCCTTATTAAAGGAAGTTTTGATAGTAAGGAAAAGCAATTTGATTTGGTATGGAGGAAGGGAAAGACATTACTTTGATTCATAATTCAAAGAATTCAAATGTGTTTGTGCTTTTCCTATATATAGCTCAGAAAGAGAATAAGAAATCACTATGTGATGTTAGAGCCAAAATACTTTAATTAGAATATATAAAGGGAAGATAAATTATAGAAAATAGCAGCAGAGAAGTAGAAATGGATTAAGAGTTGTTGTGTGCTAGGCACTGTCCTAGGTACTGGACATGTGTGAGATTCTTCCACCCCCTATGAAAGCTCATAGTATCAACGTGTGTGTGTGTGTGTGTGTGTGTGTGTGTGTGTGTGTATACATATATACTTTTTATTTTAAAGTAATCTCTCTGCCCAACGTGGGACTTAAACACACAACCCTGAGATCAAGAGTCACATACTCTACCAACTGAGCGAGCCGGACACCCTGACATTAGTATAGAAATGAAGAGAAAATGGTGATTCTGGCTAATATGGGGCCATGTAGGGAGCCGAAATTTTATCAAATCATGTAGATTTTTGCTAATTTTTATTCCACATCAAAGGAAAATGAAAGAATCAAATAACATCCTGTTCAAAGTTACAGGTGTCAAACAAATCAAATACATTTATTGTAATACTTTTTTGATGGCCAAGTGCTGGTAAGATATATTTTGCTGTGTCCCTGGTATAGTATTCACTAACAAGACAGCTTTCTTTATCTCTTTGCCCTATATTTCAATCAAACACAGAAATGAATTATCATGACAATGCCCAAGTTCAGCTTGGAGAAAGTATCATAGTAGAGACACAGAATCAGAAAGCCTGAATTTGAGCCTTGCCACTGTCATTCAAGTGTCCCTGGGAAAATCCTGATCTCTACTACTGAGGCTTTGGAACACTGTTGAGAGCTAAATGAAAGATAATTATTATTGTGTGCTTATCCTTAAATTTTCTAATTGGAAAGAAGGATGTATCTCACAGATTTATTACATAATTAGGGCAACATGATAAAAAGAGCAGAAGAATTAAGCTGACTGAAAGTAGACAGAGAAAGCAGTAATTCACCAGAATCACCTGACGTCGTTGCTGGCTCTGCTTAAGCCATTAAAATTAGAGGCATGTGCTAAGCCACAGAATATTGTCTGTGACTTATTTACTTATTACTTATGATTTACATGTATTTATTTATTTGTAGACATTCAGGGTTTTGTTGCTGTTGTTTATTTCATGTAGCCCTTCTTGTAACATAACTTGGTATATCTGAAGCCAGAAGTGCGTTACAGGCGTATCTGTATCTTAACTTTTTTTGCCAGGAATTGTATAACATGCAGGCAATAAAACATTAATAATAATTTATGCCCTCCAGGGGCTGACAGTCAAGTAGGAGATATGAGTATATGACCACATATAGGAAACATAGTATGTACAGTGCTGTCAGAGAGAAACACCCAGAGAGCAAACAGCGGAGAAACTATGAGATGGATGTTCATTGGTGGAGAAAAAGAAAGGTTTCACTTCAGGTGGATCTTGAGAGATGAGTAAAAATTCTCTATGTCAAGGTGGGCAAGGGGATTTTAGAACATTATATGATATGTACAAAGGTATGGAAGTAGGTAATCAGGAGCAGTCTTAAAAGGAAACCCAAGAAGTGTTTGAGTGAATGAAAATATTAGGGAAGTTTGAAAGGGCTATTTCAATATGTTAAGTGGATTAAAAAGCAATGTACAAACAATTGATGAATTATTACAATGAAACTATTGTAAAAAATTGTTATGGCCAGAAAATATGACACAGCAAATCACATACTTGAGAGTTTTAAAAAGACAATAAAAGAAATAGAAATAAGAAGTTGAAGGAAGAAAAATAAATTTGTCTTTTTTTAAATGTGGAAAGAATGGAAGCACTATTTGAGGGTACGATGATGCTATTTTGAGCTCTTCTCTTCTAGATCTTAATGAATGTTTGGTGTTTGGCACATGTTCCCACCAATGTATAAATATAGAAGGGTCATATAAATGTGTGTGTGACCAGAATTTTCAGGAAAGGAATAACA
This sequence comes from Ursus arctos, assembly GCF_023065955.2. Classification (NCBI taxonomy): domain Eukaryota; kingdom Metazoa; phylum Chordata; class Mammalia; order Carnivora; family Ursidae; genus Ursus; species Ursus arctos. Next base: position 24,030,638 of record NW_026622763.1, on the reverse strand, counting down.
CCTGCATAGCAAAAGGTAAGTTTATAACAATTATTTCAAATGCTATTATAACTTCTATAAATATCTTATAGGGAAAATGACATTTCATATTATATTTTAGCAATAACTCCATGCCTGAAAATACAAACAAATCTTTTTTTAATATTGGCTAATTTGCCGAGTTGGTTTGTTATCATTCTTAATGTAATCTGGGATGGTTTATAGACGTGATTGTCAAATACATGGTTACTGTTAAAATCACTTTTGTGTTTGAAAAATCTGTCAGAAGGAGGGAAAAGTTTACAAGCCAAGGTAATAGAATATAGACTATATTTCTTTATGACCTTCTCTCAGTCTATTTGAGAAATATTATTATACCAATGAATAAAAATAACAGGTTAAGGTTGGCATTTTAAGGAGAATGGAATTTTGAGTAAAAATTTAAAAGATTTTAAAATAAAATTACGCCTTAATTCAGACCTCCTTTACTTAGGAATATCATTTTAAACTTAAAAAAACAGGTATTTGGGACTTTTTCAGGTATGAATTTTCATGCTCTGGTTTTTACTAAATAATATTGTAACAAGTATTGTTAGTTATAATAGGGCATGATTGGACAATGTTAATAAAACAGTTATTACAGGTAGAAAACAACATGGTATAGTGGATTAAGTATGGGCTGGAGAGGTAATTGTACTTGAATTTTAACCCTAACATTGACTCTTTCTGATTTGTGGCCTTGGGGAAGTTACTAAATTCTCTAAGCCTCAGTTCCTCATCTGTAAAATGGAAAGATGAATCCCTACTTTCCATAAGAGGAGGAGATAAATTATGAAAGTTTTAGCACAGTGCCTGCCATAGAGTAGATAAACATAACCAAGTGAGAACCATTAAACCTGTAGGGCTGAACTATACTTCATAATCTGGGTTTTTTAAATTTTTTGCAGATAGTGTATATGCAATTCAATCTTTATGGTTTCATTAATATTTTAATTCATATATTCAGAATTCACTTTAGGGTTTTACTTGTTTCAATATGCAAATGACATTAGTATTGTATTGTAGGTATCAAAACTTCAGACTACAGGGATCCACTAGCAAGATCCTAATGTTGGTATTTTGATAATTTAATGTAGTAAATATTGATAACTTTTTTATAATAAAAATAAAAGAATATTTGAGATATATGAATATTAGAAGAAGACTCTCCCCCTCTTAATTTTCATTTCTTAACCTAAGAAAATGATGACTCAGATGCATAAACTGAATGCTCAGGAATGTTTGAGGCTTAATGAGTCCACAATATAGCATCTGAATATTGAGGATCAAAGCACTAGAACATAATGTATTGCAATTTATCAAATAGAAATCCCTCCTTATGAAAAGGGTATCTACTACAAATACCTAATTTCTAGCCATAAGGTAAGCTTTGCCCTGGGAAAACCTACATCAATAGCTCTTAGAAATGTTTAGGTGAATGTGTATTAGAAATCAGTCATGAAGATTATAACATGATATAAATTGGGTTGATGTTTATTGAGCAAGAAACTGTGTTAAGAATAAAAATTCAAGATAATTTAAAAGTACAATTATTGCGTTTACATTAGTTGAAATTTACTTTATTTTTGTATTTTATTATAATAATCTCCAGGCTCTGAAGATCAAGTTCTCTACATTGCTAATGACACTGATATCCTGGGTTTTATATATCCATTCAACTACAGTGGCGATCATCAACAAATTTCTCATATTGAACATAATTCAAGGATAACAGGGATGGATGTTTATTATCAAAGAGATATGATTATTTGGAGTACTCAGTTTAATCCAGGCGGAATTTTCTACAAAATGATCCATGGCAGAGAAAAAAGGCAAGCAAACAGTGGCTTGATTGTAAGTAAATAACATTGACTATTGGAAGGCTCATACTTTTCCACCTCCCTGGTTTTTTTAATCTACCAATTACAATATCTGGTTATAGGAGGTAATTAATATATTCAGTTATTTCTCCCAATATTCTCCCTATACCCAAATCAAACATTTCCCTATTCATTTATTTTCATAGCTGCATATAATTCAATTGCATGATATTATGTTTTCCTTTAAGTTCATTTGCTTTAGCTATGTAAGAATGGTAATGAATAATACCTAATATTTCTAGTACACTTTATATTTTGTATTATTTAACATTATATTATGAATCTGAGTTTTTTTTCATCATGGGATGAGATTTGGAAGCATTACTTTGTTTTCATGTTAGAAAATGAACTGTCAAAATATGCAGGGAATATTAGTTCATTTTTAACAATATCAGAAATATACCTGTCTTCTAGGGCAAGAGATCAACTCAGTTGTGTAACCATTTCTTCTGACTCCTGATAACTATATTTCAGGGAACATCCAAAACAGAGCAATACTGTTTGCTGATGTGTGATGGACATGTTGATTATCATGGTTATTCCTTTTGAGAAAAATAAACTAGAGCATTTGTTTAGATTTCTGGTTGTAGACTATCCTTTTCTGTTTTAGGGCATGTCAATTTATTGTGTATTTTATATTTTGAGGTAACCTGGAAGAAAAATGACAGATAAATACTTATTTTTATAAGTCCTGGCCCATTCCCATACAACCAAAAAGTCAAGTGCTATCACAGTAGGATATAATTGAAGCTTTGTATTTGCAAAGAATCAGAGGTACCTATCTGGAAGTCCTTACTATCTTTTGCAGTGGTATCTACCATAAAGATTCAAACTGCATGAATACCATTTGATAGAAATCTGGAACACATTTTTATCAGGTAGATAGGAATAATCTGGTTTTAATGAAGTTATATTGCCTTTCCAATCCAGATTAGATTAAATTAACTGTGAGTAAAAAATCCATATATATCAAAGTTGCTTCTTCAACTCCTCCTCCGCCAAACACAGTGTTATACAATACCTTTAAATTCTATTAAGAACAGTTCTAGGAGGCAGCCAAAAAATTTAGTAGATCCCTCTGCCTTCCTTCACTTACTCTCTTGCTATCAGACCTAAAAGCTGGTTCAGTCTTGGCTAGCTTTAGCTTTCTTTATCTGTAAAACACAAGTCTGTTTTGCAAAAGCATTGGTCCTATGGTACCATTTCACCTGTTATTAATGAAGTGAAAAGGGTATGTACTGTGGAGTTATGTTGGGTTTTAATCTTGTTCCTATTGCTTACTAGCCTCTTAGCTGCTCTGCCCTATTTCATGAGGTTTTAGTGAGGAATATATACATACTGTATGTATGTTAGTGTTAATAGTTCTTGGCACGTAAGAAATACTCAATAGATGCTTGCTACTAACAGGGTGATGATGATGGTGATGCTTCTGATGATGACGATGATGACGATGATGGCGTTGATGATGATGATTGACAAGATGTTCTTCTCTAAGATGCATATAATCACATGAAAATTATTTGCAACTTACTTTTGTCTGAATTTTATTTTCTAAAAATACATATTTAATTTGATATAATTTCTTAAGTGAAAATTATTTGATAATTAGTTTTGTCCTGGGGGAAATTAATAATTAATATATAATCAGTATCTTCTAGTGAACAGAGCTTATTGCAGACCCGGAGCCAAAATTGCTTAGTTTGATAACTAAGTTTTTATTCTTATACATAGAAATATATAAATATGTATGTTTTATTTGTGTATTATATATTTATTTACCTGTATATATCTTACATATTTTAAAGATTTTTTTTATTTGTTTATTTGAGAGAGAGAGAGAGAGAGAGCATGAGCCGGGGCAAGGGTAGAGGGAGAGGGAGAAGCAGACTCTCCACTGAGCAAGGACCCTGAAGCAGGACTAGATCCCAGGACCCCATGATCATGACCTGAGAGCCCAAGGCAGAAGCTTATCTGACTGAGCCACTCAGGCTTCCCCTTATATATTTTAATTTTTAATTTTATAACTGTGCTATAGAAATTTTGTAAATGATGGCAAAGCTTAGCCTTTTCCTAATAGGATATGAAACTTCATTTTGTCTTTTTTTTTTAATTTAAATTCAATTAGCCAAGGTAATGGTAGTCATTACGTGTGTTATATCTTCTAGACTTCGTTTCTCTCTTTCCCTCCTCAGACTTACTCATAACTAACAGTATTCACCAGGAAGAAAGTGAGTAACACTAGGGTACAGTTTCTAGGATTCCATCATAGCTAATTAAATGTCATGATTATAAGGTTGGAACCTCTGAGCCATGAGTTTTAGGACCATGTCCTCAGCCATTGAGCATTCCATAGAAATTTCAATCAATGCATTGCAAACAAAACAAAACTTAAGGCTATACAGATAAAGTCAATTATTTAACTCTGCTTCCTAAATCTTTTTGTAATCCTGATTCCTCAATATTATAAATATGGAATAAGTCCATTCTTACATTCTTAATTTAATAAATAATGTGCATTCTTAAATGATTAAATGACTCATCTGTGGCCATGCAGCTGTAATGTAACCAAATTTAGACTTTAACTTGAGAGAATGGTTACATCTCTGAGTCTCAACTTACTTATCTGAAAACAACTATCATTTTGAAGTAGAAAATTTCTAAAGACCCTTCCAGATAGTAAATATATACGATTTCCAAAAGATGTGTGACATAGTTTATGTCTATCTAGTTGTTTACGTGCACAATTTGTATTTATTCCTCAGAAATCCAGCTTATATATAAAGATCTGATTTTTTTTACCCGCCTGAATTACTCTGCCATGAATTATATCTGCTTTTTTATCAGTCACCATCTAGTCATCCTGTAGTTTAATGAGCATGTGATCTATTTCATCTTCTAAGTTTTGACACAAACAATAAATGATACTGACCTGTGAATTCCCCACTCTTGGGAAAATAAAATTCAAGATTTTTCCCTGAGCTGAATATGGAACATCGGTTTCTATCTCTGAATTAGGGGTGAAAGAAAGAAAAATACAAAAATCAAACTATGGATACTTTAGTTAAAACCCCATTATCAGTGAACCAAATGGAAGAAGTTAGCCATGCGATTAACAGGATGTCTTGAAAGCATATTTAGAGATACGGAAAATATTGGAATATTTCCATCTCAGTAAAATGTAAGAAACACGTTGTATCAGAAATCACAAGAATATTACGCAGACAACTAAATGTTAACTGAAGTCCATTCCAAAGGAAGGTAATTTTCAATATGGTCTTTTTTTGGAAGTCGTGAAGGGAATACTCTCTGTAATCTGTGAAAATGGCTTGAATACTAATTATGATTATAAATTTAAATTTCAAATGCAGTCTATGTTATTTATAGATAGATATGCTTATGATTTTCTAGCCCCCTGGGCTATACAAAATGGATGGATTTTTTTTTTCCTTTAAGAAAATTAAATAATTTAAAACTTAAAAGGCTGACATGATTCAATCTATATGTAAAGCATAATGAGATTTCTGAATTTGAATTTTAGTAGTCAGAACAGAATATGATAGCATTATGCAACAATTGTACATACTTTCTGGCAATTTATCATTTCTAGTATGAAATGCTGTACAGGAAAGTACGTGACGACAAGCACTAAAGTAGGTCAATGCTTAGAGAAATGCAAATGATTTTAAAAACACAGATTAGATTTTTACCATTAAAGAGCTAAATATTCCCAAGCAAAACAAATGGTTTATCTGATCTACCTAATTTTGAGAAGTGAATATGAGGTACCATTTTTGGCATATTCTCTATTATGCAAAAGAGGATTTCAGAATGAACATGCTAATAGTTTTAATTCATTAATAATCATATCTTTTCTTCAATAAGTTGATTAGGCAATTATTTTTCCTTGAAACTTTTAAGAAAATATCCAACTAAGTTTTATTTAATAGGTTCCATCTTTAATTGGGTCTTAGCTATAAACCTCAAATACCAATATATGGGTTTATGTGTACATCACACACACACGCACACATACATACACATATGCATACACAAGTGCATAGGTATGCATATGTGCTCACAAACGTGTGTATATGTGTGTACACACGTTTTAACAAAAAACAAAGTCTTGTTTTAGGACATTGGAATACTAGTAGAAATTGATAGTTTCTTTTTTCAGTTTTTGATTTATTTTCTTTATTATTATAAATTTATGGTAATCATTATAACTTTACCTTGAAATTGTCTATACTTGTTTCTCAAGAATACTTTTCAAACCATCTGAGTTTATTCAAACTATTTAACAATTACAATCATTTATTATGATTTCTTTGGAGGAAATCTAAAACTATCAAATCATTAAATTATTGCCATTTCGTGACTTGATTATTGCTGATTGCATAAGACAAACGTTCAACAATATATGCTGATTGGCGTTAAATGGTTCTGGAACAGTTGTGATCAATATTCAAAATTTTACTGAACATCAATCTTATAAGACTGTATAAAACATGATTCCACAATTAATAATTCTGAGGATATTTTTGAACATATTGTATAGCATTTTAAGGTGAACCAGTCAAGTTTTTCATTCATACTCAAAGCTTTATTTAAGGAGTTCTGTTTGTTAGGTTTAGTGTTGGATTCCTAGGATACAAAATAATAACAGAGTCTTAGTCTCATGAAGCTTTTATTCTGGGGAACAAAGACAAAGTCAAGTAAATTCATAATTAAATAAATAACAAAAATTCCAATTTTGAAAATTATATTGAAGGAAATACATAATGGACCAAGAAAGAAAAACTCAGGCGTTGTAAGACTTCTTTGAATAAGATGATCCATGAAGGCCCATTGAAAGAGATTTGAGCGAAGACCTAAAAGATGAGGAGGAAGTAATGTCATCTTATTTATGTCTAAGACAACTATTTTACTTTAATGTAGAGAGTGGATTTGGGGGTGGGGGAAAGATGGAACAGAAAAAGACCACATAGGAGGATTGTGCTCCAAGTTGGTGCAAAAATAGTGGTAGGTTGCAATATTATAGTCTCAGTGAAATGGAAGGAAGTGAGTAGAAGTTTATCAAACAAAGCTTGCAAATAGAGTGAATGTACAAAATGAGTATAGGAAGGACTCAAGACCTAGATTTTACAACTTGATTGATAGTGAAAGTGGTAAATTGTGGGTTCAGTTTCAGTCATGTTAAGTCCGAGATCCAAGTGAGGGGTTGTAAGAGAGCCAAGTGAGTTGTCAAATAGACAGTGGTGTACTCAAAGCTTGATCTTAGTCTCTGGTTTGGAGATATATTTTAAGGAATAGAAGAATAGAGGATATATCTAGAGCCATGAAGCCTGGTTAGATTACCAAGAAGAGAGTACAGGTGAAGTAAAGAAGCACTGGAACCAAGCTCTAAAGCCAGATTAAAATGACGACAGTGAGTGGGAAGTGCATTAGGAGAATGGAAGTGAGTGTAGTGTCACAGAAACTAAGGTAGGAGACTATTTTGAGAAAGAGATTGAGGTTATATTTCTAGCACTGCAAAAGATCAAGTAAATAAGGACAAAGAAGTGTTCAATAAGTTTTGTGACAGATATTAATTAAGGACCTTGAAAATGCTGAGAGTCACAGAGGAAGCAGACATCAGAGAACACTCAGTGGTTCTACATCAGTGGTCCTCAACTGAGGATGATCTCCCACCTCAGGGGACATTTGGCAATGTCTGGAGATATTTTTTATTGCCACAACTGAAGAGTGCTGCTGGCATTCGGTGAGTGTAGTAGAAGCCAAGGAGGCTGCTTAACACTCTATAGTACATAGGCTAGTTCCTCACAACAGGGTATTATCCTGACTGAAATGTCAATGGTTGAGAAACCGTTCTCTACTTGGAGATATCAGTCTCTCCAGCCAAACCTAAGCAGATCTTTTATGTTTGTTACATCATTTTATATAATAATTGCCCTGAAATAGAAAATGATTCTAAGATGAATCACCAATATAGTTATTCTTTTATTGGTCTCTTACTTTTTTTCCTCACATGAGTCTTTTTTGCTACATCATTTTCTCCTTTTCTCTGAATATTAGAATGCCTGTAGGCCCCGACCTTGATCCTCTTTCTTTCTACCTTTTCTCACTTCCTTACAGAGTTTATATGATTTAATGGTTTAACACATACCCACATGTTAACAACTATCAGATTGCTATCAGGCTCTGTTCAATTGCTTACTTTGCTTTTTCTTTTGGAATTTTTAAAAAATTTATTTATTTATTTATTTATTTGAGAGAGAGAGCACACTTGAATAGGGGGAGGGGCAGAGGGAGAGAATCTTCAAGCAGACTCCCCGGGGATAGGGAGCTGGAGGATTTTAAAAAATGTTCCCAAAGTAACATGCCTAAAAATGAACTTCTCATGAATCACAAAATCTATTTCCCCAATCTCATTTAATGCCAAATCTATTTTCCAGGTGCTCAAAATAGAAATCTTGGAGTTACGAGGTGCCCAGATGGCTCAGTCAGTTAAGTGGTTGACTCTTGGTTTTGGTTCAGGTCATGATCTCAGGGTGGTGAGATTGAGCCCTGCATGGGGTTCTGCATTCAGCAGGGCATCTGCTTCAGGATTCTCTCACCCTCTGCCCCTCCACCCCCAAAATAAATAAATAAATCTTTTTTAAAAATCTTGGAGTTACTATTGATCCTCCTTCTTTAATAATTCCCAAATCAGGCAATCCTATTGAATGTACCTTCAGCATATGCTAGGAGTTAACTACCTTACATCAGCTTGACTTTAAGTACCTACCTTTGAACCATCATCATCTTTCTTCTGACTTAATGCGGTAGCCTCCTCACTGGTCTTTCTGCTTTCCTTCTTACTCACCACACCATCACCAGAATGCACCTTCTAAGACATAAATTAGATCACATGACATCTCTGATCAAAGATACCTAGCGGTTCTCCATTGCAAAAGACAAATTTCTCATGTGTTACAAGGGTTTAAAAGAACTGGTCTCCTCTCTGACTTCATCTCCTATTAATTTCTCCAGGGATACTTTGGTATTTGTAAAACCCATTAGTACCTACTAATGCAAGGCCTTTCCTGAAATATTCTCTTGGCCTAAGTGTTCTTTAGCCAGGTATCCCACATGGCTCAATTCCTAAACTTCTTCAAGAATTTGCTCAAATGCCATCTTCTGAATACATAATGTATTGATAATTGCAATCTATTTTCCCACTCCCACCCTGGATCCTCAACACACTACTCTTTTTTTTTTTTCACTCTCTTAGTGCATATCTTTGTTGAACTGCTATATAATTTATTTACCTATTATGTCTATTATCTACTCTGTACCTTACCTTGCTGCAAGTAAATTCCTATGGCAGGTATTTTTGCTGTTTTGGCTAATACTATATATAATCCTAACATATAGAACAGGATCTGTCATAGGGTAGATACATAATATTTTTGAAGAGTTACAAGCAATAAATTAATTGAAAATCTTTGGTATAAGTGGCAATAGTATATTGATCTTGAAAGTTATACTTTACAAGTTATTCTCCCCATCCTTGTTATTCAATTCATCACAAGATCAAATATTTTTATCTCCAGATATATCCCATTTTTATCCACTTTTGTCTCACAAAAACTTAGATTACAATTCCACATTTTCCTTTCTGAAGACCATTCAGTAAGCATCCTCTGATTATCCTGTATCCACTTCTGGTCCCCAGTCCTAAGCCATTCTCCACACTATAGCCAAAATAATTTTAAAACATTAATATAATCATCATATCTCCCTCACATAAATCCTTCCAATGGATTTCCATTGAAAACTCATTGGTTTATAAGCCTCTTCATGATAATTCAGTCTCTTCTTACCTCACACCCTTCCCATTTCCTTACACACCTATGAACATTCACATATATACTCACAAACACACATTTTTTCCTAGCCCTAAATACACCATATTTAATTTCCAGGAATGCAACTTCATTTCAGAATCTTCAAGCATGCTCTTTCTTCTGCTTCTCTTAATTATCCTGGTGAACAGAAGCTCTTTTATTAAGAAGACATCACTTTCATTATTATTGCTATCATTAACATTGATATTGGTTAGACATTATAGATCTTAGCCTACATAATGTGTTTTCAAGTCTTTCAAAATTAAACAAACTGTTACTGTTTGAAGGGACAGGCTCAGAGAAAGATTGACTCTCATCTAAAGAGTATAAATTGAATGCCCAGGAAGTATCCTTCAAGGTGACTTCATTATTATTCCAGGTTCTCTTTAGACTTGGAAACTGGAATGTTAGTTTGTCTAGGGAGCAATAAGACAGTAGGAAACTAATTTTAATGAAGCTAGCCAGAATATGAGGTATAAAACTCAGCATTATGTATATCTACACACACACACACACACACACACACACACACATATTTATAATCTGAATATATTTGGTGTAGGAGATACATTGAACTGCAAAAGCCCAATGTATCTGTTCAAGTATATAACATACAGTGTTATATAAGCTTCAGGTATACAATATCATGAATGATTCAACAATTCTGTACATTATTCAGTGCTCATCACATGACAAGTAAACTTTTAATCCTCTTCACCTATTTCACCCACCGCCCCACTTCTCCTCTAGCAACCACAACTTTGCTTTCTATATTTAAGAATTTTTTTTCCTATCTTTTCTTTTTTCGATTGTTTTGTTTCTTAAATTTTACATATGAGTGGAAATCTTATGGTATTTTTTTTCTCTGACTTATGTCACTTAGCATTATATCCTCTAGATCCATCCACATTGTTGCAAATGGCAAGATTTCATTCTTTTTTATACCATTGTATATTCCATTGTAATATTCCATTGTATATACACACCACATCTTTATCCATTCATCCATGGGTGGGCACTTAGGTTGCTTCCATATCTTGGTTATTGTAATAATGCTGCAATAAACATAGGGGCACATTTTTGAATTAGTTTTAGTTTTATTTCAGTATATACCCACTAGTGGAATTACTAGATCATATAGTAATTCTATTTTTAATTTTTTGAGGAACCTCCATATTGTTTTCTGCAATAGCTGCACCAGTGTGCATTCCCACCAATGGTGCAGGAGAGTTCTTTTTTCTCCACATCCTCACCAATACTTGTTATTTCTTATGTTATTTATCTTAGCCATTCTGACAGGCATGAGGTGATATTGTGATTTTGATTTGCATTTTCCTGATGATTAGTGATGTTGAGCATTTTTTCATGTCTCTGTTGGCCACCTGTATGTCTTCTTTGGAAACGTGGCTTTCCATGTCCTCTACCCATTTTTTAATTGGATTATTTGGGGTTTCGGTGTTGAACTGTGTAAGTTCCTTATACAAAAGCTCGTTATAAGAGCCAAATTTGTACATAATTATATACATATACTTATGCATACACATATACCTATCTGCTACATATATTGAATATTTCTGTTCATCCCCAAGATGCTTACTTAATGATTCTGGAGACAGTATCAACATTTATTTGCTTCTGTGACTTTTATGTGTTTATTGCTATCTTAACTCCCCTTCTTATTGATACATAATTTATCCAATAAGATCTACTTCTTTTTTCTCTTTAAGGCATGGACTGCAAACTAGCTTTATGGGTAAGATAAATGAGTGAAACAGATTTGACATGACATTAGGGACCCAGGTAAAAGAGACAAACTCAACACATGGTCCATTAAGTCAGGGGGCAGCAGCTGATTGATTCTGTTGTTCTGGAATGTTGCCCTGCTTTTTATGTACTATCTTCTATATCCTTAATTTTTAAGAAAAAAACAACTTGATTTTTTTATGTCATTGGTTTTTGATATAATGTTCAATGATTCATTAGTAAATGCTAAAAAATAACTTGATTTTAAGGTGATATCTTACTTTTAAAATTAAAATATACCTAAAAGTTATATTTACTTGGACTTAAATTTAGTCCTCATTCTACCATCTTGCAATCTCTACTTTCCGATAGCTCTGCTTTCCACCTCAAGTGTTATGCTTGTGTAAATCGTAAATGTCAGCAGACACCTTTATTCCTTAATTCTAGGTCACTCACATAGGGGATGATATTAAAATTGTTCCCATAAGTACCAAAAAATTTTTCACATACTAATGCATGAAAATTCACTATTAGCATTAGATACATCCTTAAAGCTATGTAAAATGTAGGGCTTACATAGAATGGATAATATTCTAAACTGTTATGTGATTTAATGTTTAGAATCTGAAGGATTTACGGATCATCTAATCCAAAGCCTTATTTTACATATCACATAATTTTTGGAGAAACTAGGATTAGGTTTTACATCAAGTTTCTGATTCCAAATTTAATGTGCTTTTTAATCTTCCATATCTTTTTTTTTTTTTACCTGATAATGTGAAGAAGGTTTTGAGATCCAGTTTTGCTCTTTTTTTTTTTTTTTTTTTTGGAGGGCGGGTGGTAAATGATGAATAAGTTTAAAGAACACTGAGTATGCTAAAAATAAAATAAAATAAAATAAAGTCACATACAATATTGAGTCTATAGTCCAAAGACAAATGTGGTCTTTTTGGAAATTGTCCAAGAATTACATACTTTTATTTAGTTTCTTCCACCCTCCCCCAAGAGGAGTTTGTGCCGGGTGGACATGGTCTTAATGTAGATAAATAGAAGTTTAAAATTATTCAGATTGAAACAATCTGTTCTTCAGAATAAATCGTAGATAGAAGGCAGGGATTTCCTTCCTGAATTGTTTTTGGAACTCTTACATATTCTAGCTCCAAAAATAACTTTTTCTTAGTTTTTTTTGGATTTCCTGATTGCTATATGAGTTTCTGGATTGAAATAATATATAGCTACATATCTTACAATATTATTAAGTCATATAATTTAGTAATGTTCAGAACTTGCATAGTCATTATTTTACTTCTATTTCCTGGCTTATGAGAATTTAATCTTGATTCATATATTGTGGACCAGAAGTGTAAATAGCCTTTTCATTTAGTGTGATATACATCACACACACACTACACACACACACACACACACACACACTTTAAAGTCGCTTTACATCTTTGTTTTAATAGCATTACATTACAGGATAATTAACTTTAGTAAAATGAACCAAATTTTCTTTCCTTAGATGAAAAAAATAACCCATAGATAAAATATGTGACTACTTCAATCTACCTTTGTATTAACTGTATTTTCTTAAAGTATATTGCTAACTACAGGAATTAAAAAAAAATAATAAAAGAGGACAGCATTTCCATGGTTCAAATGCTTGAAGTCCCATTTCATAGGTTTTCCTCTTCCCTTGATTTAAGTCAAATGTCTCCAGTGACTTATATCTTTAGTTTCCTAAAGCTGGAATTGTGACAGATACCTTACAATCCACAGCTGTAAAGGATTAGTAGTTTAAAGTAGTAACCTCTAATTTTGTTACAATCAACCTGCCACTTTTTCTGTAAGATTTAAGTGTTTCATTCATCGAACTAATATATCTCCACAAGGAAGAATGCCTCAGGCTTCAAAACTTTGGCTGTGTATTTAGATAGCTTATTAGGAAAGAAATCATCTGTCTGGAGAAAGCAGTCAAAATGTGTCTTCCACTTTGCGCAACAATATGAGCAACGCCTTTTGTTGTCAGGGTAACTGCATGCCTTTAGAGTCTCTTCAACATGACATATTTCATTAGTGCCTCCAGCTTATAGGTAGACCTCTCTGCCTAGTGAGCTAGTCAAAGGGGCAATGAGAGTTTTGTATTTTCTTCTTCTTTTGAATTTGATGTTTGTTTGTTTTGTTTTGTTTTTCGCCTCTTTGGAAGCAAATGGCTTAGCTTTCCCATTTCTGTTGTCCTGTGTCTGACTCCATTCCACTCCCAGAATCTCAGTTTACTTTTACTGTGTTTGCCCACTTTCTGTATTCACCTTTTTGATTCTGAACCTCTCCACAAATTGTCAAGATCCAACAGGAATTTTTACCTTCCACTCCCTAGCCAACATCCATCTATACTAGAATCCCCTTTATATGGCTAACACTATTCACAATCCTGGTCAAGCTGTGGGCAATAGAAAGGGATTATTTCATTCCTATGGAACTCATTATAAAGGGTGATTTCCTAACTCGGCCATAGTTTCCTTGACAATAGGAGCATCCTGTTGCTTTCTTGTTATTGTTCTTTTTCTGTTCAGTTCTTCTCTCTTCAATGTTGAGAATCATTGAGCATTCAGTATGTTGTGAAATCAATGAAGATGAACATCTGGTAACATATTCACCCTGATGCCATTAATCTCTGAGAATCATCTTGTCATTGATGATTTATGCCCATAGGTTGAATTTATTGGGTGTGACGTCTTTTACCCCATATTCTAACTACTTTAGTTGATACTGGAATGATGTTAGGGATTCTTTGATCAGGGAACCAGAGAATAAATATATAGATTTAAATGACTCCATCAGTATCTCTTTGTGCTTAGCATTGGAAAGTAACATTTTTCCTTTTCCCTAAGCCATATTTTTTACCCCAGTAATGTGACATAAATTTGATTTATCCTCCTAGAATTTGCCATTAGTAGAATCTTCACCAGCCTGCTTAGCTGACAAAGTATCACTTAATCAAACTTCTGAATGTTTTATGAAAATAAAGATTTGGGTTTTTAATTCTCCATAATACAGGTGTAGAGGTATAGAATGGAATGATAATCAGACATTTTTTTTTAGAATGTGTAAAACAAAACGAAAATCCTAAATTCAAAAAAGTGGAACTTTGCATGGAATATGTTCTATTTTAGCAAGGATACTATTAGGATAGGAAGTCATATGTATATATTTACATCTGATAAAGGGAAACTAGGTATTTTTCTATGCTCATGCTAGATAACCAATATCATATTTTTTTTGGATGCTGAGGATTTGCTTTACTAGTATTAGAAAATGATAAATATACTCCAATAGACTCTAAACAGCTTATATGGTTATTTTCTCCATTGTCTGTCATATTTATAAATTTATGACTTACACTGACATGCCCATGCCATTTGTTCGTATATTTACTTTTAAACGCTGCCAAACCAGGAAAAAAATTTCCAGTTTATTTAAATGATACTGGAACATTTGAAAATAATCTCATGGTTTGGCTAGGACAAATATTTATATTCTACCCACCTGTGACTATTATTTACACTGTGTTTCTAAAGCATATTGTATTGCAGAGTGCTTTTTGTTAAACATCACTGAACTATCACGGGGTAGATGGATAGTATTTATTGTTAGAATTAAGAAATAGGTTACTATAAATTTCATAATTTCAGTTTTTAAATCAATAGATGAAAAGACTGATAATAAAGGTTGTTAGAAATTTCTATGGGTTCTGTGTTTGGTTCAGGCCATATTTCCTTTCTTGAAATCCCAGTAATCACACAGCAGTGGCTTGCAATTCCTGTTTATTGACCTCTCATGTTCTTTTTTGAGTTTAGTTTCTCTTCTTTTAATCCAAGTCCACTCACTCCTTCAATAAAATTTGTTCACTAGTAATTCACACAAGAAATTATCATGTGTTAAAAACCCATATTTCCACTGGTTGCCAGGTCCTAATGATGCTCTTATGCATTGGCCACATGCCTAGGTATAACCACCTTCAAATAATTGTTTCCATTCTTGATATAATACCTCTGGGAATCCTTTCTCACTTTGGTTATGCACAATAAACCTGACCATGTCAAATTAATTATGACACTAGTTCCTACTCGAAGTGATCAAGTTAATTGAAGGGCACAAAGCATACGTTATTTCCCTTGCTGTCTATTTGGAAAGAACTCCCTTACTTTTCTGTCTCACAATAATTCAATAATACAATATAAAGCAGAAAATCCAAGCTAGTAAATTTAGTGTAAATGACAGATATAGTAACTTTCCTTAAAATATGTTTAAATACGGTATCTTTCTAAATGTGTCCATCTGTACTAATATTTTTTCCATTTTTAAATTATATATGGTGAGGATGCAGAACAACTGCAACTTCCTTAAATTGCTGAAAAGAGTGTATATTGGTACAAACTCTGAAAAAATATGCTAGCAGGATCTATCCAAGCTAAGTATATGTATACCTTAAGACTCAGAAATTCTATTCCTTATTAAATATTCAACAGAAATGAATGTTTGTGTCTACCAAAAGGAATGTACAAGAATACTCATGATTTTGGTTTTAGTGGCCTAAAATTATAAATAATCCAAATGGATATAATCAGTAAAATGGTGAAAAAATTGTGGCATATTCATAAAATGAAATACCACCCATCAATTAAAAAGTATTAGTAACTGACATGTACAACAAAATGAATGAATTTCACAGATACAATGTTGAGTAAAAGAAGTCAGGTATAGAACAGTATGGTACTATTTATATGGATTTGTTTAAACTGCTCTATTGTGTTAGGCATCAGAATTATGGCGAGTCTCGAGGAATACTGACTGGGAGAAGTCACAGGTGAACCTTCTACAATTCTAGAAATATTCTAGTGGGGTGGTAGTTATACAAAGGCAGAGATAGGTTAAACCCCAGTGAGTTGTGCACTTAAGATTTGTGAAATTATAATATCTACAAAATTAAGAATAAAGTGGAACATTTTGAATATTTAAAAAACCTATGTAACAATTAACACCTGACCATGTTGATATTATTCCTATACGATATCAATGTATACAGACCTCCCCTCCACCACTCTGCTTTTGAAAATACTGTGGTGTTGTTTTGTTTTCTTTTAGTGTCCTGAATTTAAAAGGCCCAGGGACATTGCAGTTGACTGGGTTGCTGGAAATATTTATTGGACTGATCATTCTAGAATGCACTGGTTCAGTTACTACACCACTCACTGGACCAGTCTGAGGTACTCTATCAACGTGGGGCAGCTGAATGGCCCCAACTGCACCAGACTCTTAACAAACATGGCTGGAGAACCCTATGCTATTGCTGTAAATCCTAAAAGAGGGTAGGTTCATGAGTTGGCTATTTATATTTCTTTATATGCATATCCATTTTTAGAGAATTTTCCTACCTGTGCTCTGTAGTTTTCTTTCTGTAATAAGTGTCCAACATATAATGGATTCACAAGACTTCTAAAACTCCCTCTACTTCTGTACAAAAGCATGTCCTTTTCACCCCAAATGATGGCACGAAATGTATGTTTTCCTGAAAGGCTGCTACATTATACATTCTATGTATGTATGCATATGCGTCTTATGTGAACATTGCAATAAACACATAACCAATATTGTTACCCTAAGATCGAATATTCAAGACATTAACCATAATATTGAACATATGAAGTGTAGAGTATTAGTATTTTGGCTATTTGAGATAATAAAAGATGAAGGTGTATGTATGAACAAATTTAAATAATTTTAACACAAATCTTTCCTTTCCTTTGCTCGAAGTGTTCCTTTTCTACTCTTTTACCTTTTCATTTATAAGCAAGGAACAAAAAGGAAAATAGAGAAATGTTAAAAAAAATTCCTAATCACCCACCCTTATGGGAGATTCCCGGTCTGTAGGTTTAGAGTTGGGTCCAGGAATCTGCTTTTTTCAGGGACTCTGGGGTGATTCTGATGCACACCGTCTGAAGAGAAACTGGTCTGGGGAGCAGAGTTGAGTTATAGCAGCACTATGTGTAAGCTAACCAACTTGACCTGTCTTGTCAGGATGATGTACTGGACTGTCGTCGGGGACCACTCCCACATAGAAGAAGCAGCCATGGACGGGACTCTGAGAAGGATTTTAGTACAAAAGAACTTGCAAAGACCCACAGGTATGATGTATTTCTGACACAGTCTAGGGTGTGGAGCAGTATGCTCAGCATATTAGTGTTACAATTCTTTCCAGGTTTGTTGGCAATATAATCATTTTTACAAGCAGATAAAATAATTTATAGTATGATTTTATGAAAGTCATCAACATTTCATGTTGTATTTTTCCAACTTGAAAGTCAAAGCCTTATCATACTGCCAGTGATATCACGGGGATATTATTTGAAAATCGCCTAAGTTGCAAGGCCATTTGGAGGATTTCACATGCATGGAATTTTGACAGTTTATAATGTATTAGGGTATTTTTACTGATGTATGTTAATGATGCTGGGATAGATAATATTCCTAGAGGATCATAAACTAAATGGGCAAAGAGGTGGGAAAACAAATAATTTCTGTAAAAGACAGACGTCATGATCCCTTGCCCTTTCATTCACAGCTCTTTTTAATCAGGCTTTAATATCCCTCCCAGCTATGTCATCTAAGCTGCCACTCCAAACTCTCTATACTCCCAAGACTGTTTAGGACCTCGTGTGCTTTTTTCTGCCTGCCTGTTTTTCTCCCATTGCATTTGCCTCCCAGGCTCCCCATCTAGAATCCCTTCTGACTTTTGTGCACCCAGCTGAATCTTACCCCTCATAAGGTCTAACTTTAACACTTCTTCAATAAAACATTTTCAGAACTGCAGGAACCCCAAGAATTTCATCCCACACACAACGTCCCTGCTTTCTACACCCCGAAGGAGAGAATTTATATTTCTAGAGCATGTATTATTTAATAATTACACTTTGTAGTATCTTATGTAGTTGAAATTTTATTTATATTTGGCACTTATATTCTTATTAACTGTTAATGTGCCATTGGATTTTTTCCTTCAACTACATTGTTTTTATTCTTTATGGGAAGGAGCAGTCTTTGGGAATTAGTTCATTTACATAAGTGTGTCTCCAGTCACTGATTTAACAAGTACTAATTGAACACTCACCTGGTGTGAGAAATTGTTCCAGATGCTGAAGACAAGTTCTAACTCTTGTGAAGAGATTTCCAACTCTCTTGAAACTTGCCTTCCTTCAGAGGATAGAATATTTAATATACATCATGTCATACTAATAAGTGCTATATAGAAAAGAATGGGCACTGTAGGGGGTAGAATTATGAATAAGATTATCAAAAAAGTCATCTCTAGAAAGGTGATATTTGAGAATTGAACATCATAGGGGTAGCAAGCTATGTGAATATGTGAGCAAAGAGCTTTCCAGACAGAGCGAACAGCATGTTATGAGTTAGTAATGAGCTTAACACGTGTCAAAAACAGCAAGAATGTTAGTATGCCTAGAAACATATGAGCAACTCAGGAAAATGGTAGAAGTGAGGGTGCCCAGGTGGCCAGGTGTAGATCATCTAGGACCTCGAACACACTGCTAAGGACTGAATTTTATTCGAGCTTTAGTGGGAGACATGGGAGGCTACTGAAGAGGCAAGTGGTGTAATATGCTCAAATACCATTTCCATTTTTTAAAGAACTTTAACTTTCTTTTTAATTTTTTATTTTTAACTAGTTCCGGACCTACAGAAAAGTTACAAAATTAATTTTTAAAGAAAGGTCTGTGATGTTAACAGCTTACATAATCACAGTATATGTAACATAATTTTCATTTTAAAGAAGGAGTCTGGCAGCAATTTATAGAATTACCTGTCAGAGGGTTCTTAGGAAGGCCTGAGACAAGAATTCTTGTAAAGGTTATTTATGAGGGGAGTATTATTCAGGAGAAACCTGTAAAAAATGGAGAGAGAAAGGGAAAGACACCAGAAAGACTGTGTTTCAGGTAAACTCTCATTTTGGCTTGAGCCACAGGGTATGTGCTTTGGAGCATAAATCCCGTGGCAGGGAAGGGGTCCTGTTTTATATGCTCCATCAGTCATTGGTTGATCTTTGGTCTCTAACTTCCCAATCGAGGCTGCTGCAGTCAGTTGAGCACAATTCTCTGGGGAAGGAGGGCAAATATGATTCCTTAGCTCTAAACCAGCAGGTAGTAGATAGGTATTTGCTATTCTCTCCAAGACTGGAAAACTATGTGAAAGGTGTCACTCGAACAAGTACATGAAGGATAGGTAGGCATTCGAAAGGTGGGCAGGTAACCCATCATGGTGTAGATGTTATAAAGGTGTTCTTTGAAGTCAAATATACCTCGTTTTGAATCCCAAGGGATTATTTGCTAGCTGTGAGATCTCAGAAAGGAACTTACTATCGTCAAACTTTGATTTTTATCATTAGCAAACCAAGGAATGACAATAACTAACTTAAGATATTGTTGTACATATTAAATGACATACCACTCTGAGCCAGGGGCTGTAATGTAAAGCCACATGGCATGTTCTGTGATATTAGGAGTCATGACACACCTAGAAGGGGACAGGATAGGTAACATATCATGAACTGAGAATAGAGAACTTTAAATACCAAGGTGTTTTGACATGACTTTAGTCAATAATGAACCACTATACAATTTTGATTCAAGGAGTGAATGAATAAGTCCGGTCTCCAGGCTTATTGCTTTGGTAGAATTGTGCCAACGAAATAAATAGATACAGAGCTAAGAGACCAGCTAACAATCCATCGAATGGTCCTGACGAGAGCAGAGACTAGCATAAGTAGAATAGTAACAGGAGAAAAGGGGAGAATGTATATGGGGGGCAAAGCAGAGTTAGTACAGTAGAATTTATCAAATGCATATGAGAATAGTGGAAGAGATAAGAAATGTGTCAAAGAGGGATAAAAAGTCAATAAATTAAAACCATTCATATAATTATCTTCTTATTTCCTTCATTTACCCATTCTTTCTGTCATTAAAATATATTGGATGCTCACTATATGCCAGGCACTGTTGGTCATCAAAAATATGGATCCCTGCACTCACAGAGCTTAAATTCTAATGTGGGGGACCATAAAGAGAAAAACCAAAAAAGTGTGTGTACATGTGTGTGCGTGCACGCACAAGTGCTCGTATGTGTAAATGATTCTGATAGAGAGGAGAGGGTGCAGCATGCAGCAGGTAGCCACGTTAATTATAATGGGGAGGAAAGGCTTTTTGAGGTATTGATGGTTAAGGTTAATTGCTAATCTGCATGAAGACATAGGCATTGGGAATGATGTTGCAACTCAAAGCAAAGAAAGGGACAGACGGCCCTGAGATAGGAAAGGCAAAGAGCGTAGTAAACAAATTGGAAAATAGCATGAGACAAGGCTTAGAAAGGGGGGTAGGGGTCAATCCATGCAGGATCTCAGAGACCATGACAAGTATGATCGCTTAACGTTAAGTAGGTAACAGGATCTGATCAGACACCCATAGGGACATGTCAGGAAAGGAGTTGGTGTGAGGCTCTCTACCCCATGTGACTGGGTGCTTTGAAAACCCCATGTGCTTTGAAAACTTCTGCCTCACTTATAGGCAGTAGACTCTTGGAAGCCGTTTATTCACTCATTCAGCTAATATTTTTTGTGTGCCTACTGTGTGTCAGGGATAATTTTAGGCATTTGGAATACAGGAGTGAACACACAGATCCCTCTTCTTCTAGTAGTTATATAGAAAAATATAATATTTTAAAAAGTAAGTTATGAAGAGTTTCATGCTATGGAAAAGAGAGTGAAAATAGAGCAGGAAGAAGGGTCAGAAATGAAGACACCTGGGTGGCTCAGTCAGTTAAGCGTCTGCCTTCAGCTCAGGTCATGATCCCAGGGTCCTGGGATTGAACCCCGCTTGGGGCTCCCTGCTCAGTGGGGAGCCTGCTTCTCCCTTCTCTTTTCCCCTCCTCCCACCCGGCTCATGCTCTGGTGCTCTCATGCTCTCTCTCTCAAACAAATAAAATTCTGTAAAAAACAAGAAGAGTCGGAAATTGTGGAAAGGAGTTTGCCGTGTGACATTATTAGGTCTGTAGAACCTTGAGAAGGTGCACGTGAGCAGACTGTGTGGTGCTGTCACTCACAGGCAAATGTTACAGGTGCAGATGTGACCCCAGCTGAGTCAGTCAGATGGAGACATTGCATAGATAGTTGAAAATTTTTGTTCTGGAGCTTAAAGCTAAGGGTTTAAGCTTAAAGTTTGGGGAATTAGCAAAGAAAGCTGATATTTAAAGCTGCTGGAGTTGTTAAGATGGACAAGGGAGGGGAAAACAAAGAGGCTTCTTAAATTCTGTGAGATGGTTATATTTAGAAGAGTCACATTCAGCACTGAAGATGCAAAGGTGTTTGAGCAATTGGGACAAAGCAACAGAATTCAGTGTCACAATAGCTGAAGGAAGAGTTTCAAAAGAAAGATGTAGACCTTATGCCCAATAAGTATACCCAATACGATACTGACTTATGCAGAGAAAATATAAATTAGCAGAAAGAGCATAAGCCCTCCATTTATATAGGTTTGAGTTAAAACTGAGCAACCTGTATAAACTTTTGAGCATCAAAGTTCTTATTTATAAAATGTATATGATAGGGGCGCCTGAGTGGCTTAGTCATTAAGCATCTGTCTTAGGCTCAGGGCGTGATCCCAGCGTTCTGGGATCGAGTCCCACATAAGGCTCCTCTGCTGGGAGCCTGCTTCTTCCTCTCCCACTCCCCCTGCTTGTGTTCCCTCTCTCGCTGGCTGTCTCTCTCTGTCAAATAAATAAATAAAATCTTAAAAAAATAAATAAAAATAAATAAAATGTATATGATAATATTTACTTTATAGAGAATTTGTAACAATTTATTTTTTTAAAGATTTTATTTATTTATTTGAGAGAGAAGGATAGAGCACAAGTGGGGGGTTGGGTAGAGGGAGAGAGAGAAGCAGACTCCCCACTGAGCATGGAGCCCAGCATCCCAGAGGACCCTGGGATCATGACCTGAGCTGAAGGCAGATGCTTAACCGACTAGCCACCCAGGCGCCCCTGTAACAATTAATTTAAATCATACGTTAAAACCGGTATAAATTTATTAACATAATTCCTTTTGTATCTAACAGTCTAAGAATAATTGTTAAAAACAATGTGCTATGTATTATGCTAAAGCCTCATATTATTCCATATAATATCCACCATAACTCCCTAGCAGTGATAATTATTTTTATTCACATTTTAAAATGTCATTTAGTATATTTTGTTAATTTGATTCATTTTCTCATTGTATATCATTAAAATTCTGTAAGATTTTTAAAAATCCACAAGCCACATATAAAAATCTATTATTTCACTTCATGCCTCCTGCTTAATAAGTGACTTTCTTAATATTGGTAATGCAGGTTGTATTCCTAAGCAGGATTTTATTCCATCAGGAGAAACACCTCCCAATGTTGTCTTTACAGTGATTAATAACTCCTGAGTATTATCATGCGAAATGTTATTGATACAAAAATGAGTCAAGAACAAATCTCATGCAAGCTTTAAGAAATAATAGATAATTTAGATTTCATAAATAGCATATTACTAGAGAGTGATAATGAAGAGTTGGCAATAAGTTGGTCATTGTTCTGCATCTATATGTGTATGTATACATTATAGGTAGAGAGGCATGTGTACTTATGCATATGTATCCGTGAGGTATCCTTCTGTGGAAGTGTGTTCATCGCTTCTATCTTCCTAGAAACGTCTTAAGACTTGTTTGTACCTATTTTTTTTCTCTCTTTTTTCTTGGTAAATGTTTATAAATATTTGCTCTGACAGCAAGCTTATCGTATTGAAATCAGTAAGTATAATATCACGTCTGTTTCCCTCCATGTGTAAGATCTTGTTCTTTACATTTTGGGTTCATTGGAAATGCTATCTTTCATTTTGAATTCATGAATGAATACATGCACGGAGATACAGCACATTTGATTATACTCTGTACTTCAATAGGGTATAGATGATAGCCGCAGTAATGAGCAGCAATAGGAATAGATGTGAATTTATCTATGTCCCTTTAGGTAATCCCTATGTATTTCAGGGTTAGAATTGTACTATCCAACTAGATAGTTAGTCCACCACTTAGCTAGCCTTATGGTTGCTCACTACCAGCACTGCCATTACATACTTTCCAAAATCATGATCAGAATACCTCAGTTCTCTGGGCCTTCAGAGCACTCATTATCTCCATAGTTGATACTTCATCATCTACTGCTTTAATGATATAGAACACGAACTCTTTAATGTATATCCTGTGTATCCAATAAGACCATAAGCAACTTAAATCAAAACAATTACTGGTATTCATATGTACGTTGAAGAATATTACAGTGCCCATAATTGGTGTGAGCTTAAGAATAATCATGTATTGAACGAATGACGAGATGAATGCCTACAATTTTTAACACTCTACCCCTTGGTATGGTTTTATAGCTTCTTTTGACACATGTCACACTTGTTTATTTTATTAGACACTATGTTAAAAACAAAAAGCGTAATTTATCTTCTGATTCAATCATGTGGTGATTGAGTAGCGTGCTCCATGAGGTTTGGAACATGATCTATTTTGTTCTTTGCTGTGTACCTAGTACCTGACAGTGTATAGCACAAGGGAAGTGTCTTATGAGTATATATTGGGTTAATGAATGATGTGTCAGGTAAGGACACTTTCCAGTTCTCCCTCCAGTAAGAGAGCATGTAAGATTATGAGTTCGATTTAAATAACATATTATTTGATAACTAGAAGCTTATTTATGTTGCCAAATCCTGGCAATTTCTGAGAGATTAAAGAAATACATATTGGTCCTGTACCAGTTACAATTATTGATTTCAAATTCTTTTTTCCTTAGACAGCAAAGATCTCTAATTAAATAAAATGGATAAAAACCAGAGGATCATAGGGAAAGAAAAGGAAAAATAAAATAAGGTGAAATCAGAGAGGGAGACAAACCGTAACAGACTCTTAACTATAAGAAACAAACTGAAGGTTGTTGGAGGGGAGGTAGGTAGGCGATGGGGTAACTGGGTGATGGTCATTAAGGAAGGCACGTGATGTAATGAGCACTGGGTGTTATATGCACTGACATCTATCTCTGAAACTAATAATACACTATATGTTAATTAATTGAATTTAAATAAAATAAAATTAAAAAAAAAAACCTTAGTTCCAAAATTGGAACTCTGTGATGCATTTATTTTAGTAACACTCAAATAAGGGTGTGTGTGTGTGTGTGTGTGTGTGCATGTGTGTAGCTTTACTTTGGAATCTAAGACTGTAAGTAGACAACCTATCTCAAAAAATACTTTTTTAAAAAGATTTTATTTATTTATTTGAGAGAGAAAGAGGGAAAGCACAGAGGGAGAGTGAGAGGGAGAAGCAGACTCCCCGCTGAGCAGGGAGCCTGAAGTGGGGCTCAATCCCAGGACCTAGAGATCATGACCTGAGCTGAAGGCAGGTGCTTAACCAACTGAGCCACCCAGGCACCCCTCAAAAAATACTTTTAAAAATTAAAAAAAAAATAAATTTGACATAGCGGTAAATATTTTCGGTTTTTAGGTCCTTTTTTATCACCTTTTAAATCACGAATAGGATAGTGCATACTTGCTGGTTAATACTACCTTACAAATCTTGGCTTTCCTTTAACACAGAATGTATATAATCTTTTTCTCTATTTCTGAAAATACAGTGATTTTAATTTATTACTCTCTCCAAGTGTTCTCTCTTAAATATCACATTGGTATTATGGTCATTTCTCATAAGATTTTGCTTTAACGTTTTCTTTTCTTTTCTTTTCTTTTCTTTTCTTTTCTTTTCTTTTCTCTTCTCTTCTCTTCTCTTCTCTTCTCTTCTTTCCTTTCCTTTCCTTTCCTTTCCTTTCCTTTCCTTTCCTTTCTTTACTTTTCTTTTTTTTTTTTTCTTTTCTTTTCAAGACCATAGTGGAAATTGGGGAACTAGTGGGAGGATCTTGGAAATCTTCAGACTTCAACTAAAGTGAGATTCAAAAATCCCTAAAATGTAATACTAGTCTTGATATCATGGGAGATGTTAAGAAAATGACTATATGACTAGGGTCATTACTATACATTCCTAAAATTTAGTGAGCCTGTGTCTTTAAAATTGTGATTCCATAATGCTAGATTAACACAAATAGCACTTTATTTTAAATTTTCTGTACTTACACAGACTTGGTTCCAAATATCCATCGTTCCCAGTTCAGCTAAAAATGACTTTCTTGAGAATTGATTTTTTTTCCGTTTTATTATTGGTACTTTATTAAAGACAAAAAGGAGATGTGATATTTTAAAGACAGAAATGAACTTGTTCTTTCATATAAACTTCACTTTCATCTCTATAACAAGAAAAGTTAGTTGATTCCTTTATTAACTTTTTAATTTAAAAGACTATCTCTTTTATTAAAGGGCTTAAGGAAAAATCAAAATCATTGATTTGTGGATTTTTTGGAATATAAACTCCACTCATCTGAAAGCTTTGTTATATAATTTTTATCTAGCTGTAATTCCATCCAGTAGTAAAATATGTGACCAGAGCTGATAAAGATGGGTATGTCTTAGCCAAGCCTAGACTAATAAGGGAATATATGACACTTTTGAGAACTTTTTTACTACTGCTGAATCTGAAGCAACAATAGTGGTAATTAGACTGTATGGCACACCCTTTGTTCTCTTTTTTTCTACAGTTAACACATTTAATATCCAAATGTAAAGACCACTGGGGACAGCTTATTTTAATCTACTTCTTTATTGTATTACATCGGTGAAAGAGAAAGGAAAGTGTTTTCAAACCTGCCTAGACAACTGTTTTGAAATATAATGGGGGGCAGCAGGAAACTGGTCCATTTTATGGTTCATGTTACCTGTAATTATACATGAAGAAGCAAAATCATAACTCTCAACATGACTCCAAATAGCACATTAATCATTGAGCAGAAACTAGTAAAACATGGGCCACTCGTTTTAATTGTTAAGTCATTTCTCAGAGACTGATGGGGCATAGTACATCGTTATATTATTCTTGAGGAGCGATGTTTATATTTAGTTTGATTACATTTGGGCTAGATCTATTTACTTAACTAAAAAATGATTCTCAAATGATCGTCACTGTGAGTTGGGTTTTTTTGTGTGTTTTGTTTTTGTTTTTCATTCTGATTGTTAAATCCTGGACCTACCTACGCAGGAATGCAGTTAGCACATATTCAAAAACACATCCCATTCAGTTGCCTTCCCATGGGGGTGTATCTCATGTATTATTGAATGTTCCTATTGGGAAAGCTATTTAACTTTCAGGTGCCAAAGGTATTTTAATTTCATTATACTGGTTTTATTATGTAATACATCATATGTAAAAGACTAGCTATGTCACAAATTAGACATCTACAGCAGTAAAGACTTATTGTAGAATTCATGTGTTGTAGATCTTACTTTTCTATATTGAAGGAAGTTTACTTAAGATATCTTTTATTTCAATGATATTTTTTGCAAGAAAATACTGTCTAGACTCCAATCACATTATGAAATTAAAAATAAAAAATTGAGTAAGTAGAAAAACATGATTTTTACCACATCTTATTTTAGCACATTGTTATTCACTAACAGATAACCGATGATAAAAAATAAAGACAAGCAGTCCTGCAGAAAATTAATGATTAGAGTGAAAAATTTAAGCACAACCTTAATTAAGGAATTTGCCACTCATTCTTCCCTACTATAAACATCAATCTTTAGTCAATTTAAACTTCAGCGTGCACACCGGTGGCTCACAACACCATAGGCTGATTTCAAATGCGTAAAAATGTCTTATGAGTAAGCCTTTTGCATGCTGAGAAATGGACCTTCATGAAGATACTCAAAATATAACTAATTACACTGAATTAGTTTAAGTAAAGGTTGGATAAGTTATTTAAATGATGAATTAATTCTGCATGTACTATAAAGATAAAAACTAAGATATCTTGGAGAAGTATTTTAGAAAATAGCTGTAGTTCAGAGACTAGTAAGTGTGGAAAGGAAGGATATTTAGTGTAGTTTTTCCTTTGTGAAGTCAAGTTTTTACTACAGCTCATTAAATTCTATGTAAGCTATACATATGTATTGCACATAAGGAGTAATTATTTTACTTTTTTTCTAATTTTTTACAGTACCATGATGTAGACTGGGTAATTTCTTTGATACTTGAAGAAAAACATCAACCATAATTATACATTAAGATACAGAAATGTAATTTTAAATAATTTCCACTTTATTTTTGTTATTTGTCCTTCCGTATTGATTTTGCAGGTCTGGCTGTGGATCACTTTAGCGAACGAATATACTGGGCTGACCTGGAGCTTTCTGTTATTGGCAGTGTTCTGTATGATGGCTCTGACTCAGTAATCTCTGTCAGTAGCAAACAAGGTTTGTGAAGTGCTTTTGTTTCATCTTTTAAGTATTATTGAGAGTGTTAAGTAACGGTACGTAAGTAACGGTATGAAAGCTTTATGTTCTGAATTTCCTCAAATTATTTTTCCTTGCAACTTGCTGCTCTTAGTAGAGATTATAATTTTCATTCCTACTAGAATAACAGAGGCCAGGCCACAATTTCCTTAGCATGGGACAAACATGGCCCAGAAAATATTAATTCTGTTTCTTCTGTAGATATTACATTCTGAGCCGAACACTTCAAGTAGTCAAGATTAGTGCCTCTGCACACCAGTTTTTATTTCAAATTGCAGGGATAGCAAGCAGAAATGAATTACTGTATATAGTAAAACATCATTGTAACAATTGTACATCCAAGTGAAAAACTGTGTAAAAATAACTTACCTCCACCTCCAGTGAGTACAGAGTCTACTAGTGCTCTTCCCCCGTGGTACCCTGTTGTATCCCCACCTCTATGCCTACCTTCTGTTTTTTATTCTCATTCTCTACCGTCTGTGCCTCACACTTGCCTTGCCTGGCAACCTCAGTTCTTTCTGCTGAATCTAATTTCTTTCCCTTCTGTTTTTCTGGCCCTTCTCTACCACAACCTCTTCCTTTATTTACCACAAATTGTTTGTAATATGTACTTGAAGTTTTTATATTTACATATTACGTATACTGAATATAGCTTTGGTTCTCGTTTTTTAACAGACGCAGGGAAGTTGAAAGAAAAACAATTAAAGTGAACTTGCACTGTGCATTTGCCCAACGTGTGTTTTTTGTATGATGACCCTGATGGCAATAAAAAATTCACATTGCCAGAACTGATCACAATAAAGTTAACTGGTTTCAGCTTAAGTACATCGAAGAGACATATATGTTTTGAAAAAGCACTTTATGCTTTACGTCTAGATAACAACTAAACTATAAATGTTGTCATTTTGCATGTTATACATTTCAGTGTCAAAGGTTAGATTAATTATTCTTATCATAAAAATCTCTTAAAATAACACCATTTCTTAAAATGTGCAAAATGATGGCCTCTGTTATTGTTAGCCAAACTAGTCATATGCATCATTACCGTTGCTAGTTTGTTTTCTTTATCCCATTTCTAAAACAGACAATGGTAATGCCTTTTTCTTTTCTTTTCTCTTTGTCACTCAGGCAATCTAATTTGATCATTAATTTGATCTAGACACAGATTCAGAATTTTGTGAGCTGCCTATTTGTGTGCAATGGATAAGGCTGGTCTGTAGCTTTTCTTTTGTCTGCAGACTGTACAGCAGATTACTCTGCATATAGTAAGCCCACAGCAAATGCTTTGTGGTGGTGCAGATGGTTAAAGTGATGATGGAAATGTTTTTTATGTTGTGAGTGATATGTTTAGTATTTCACATATTCCTACTGCAAAGAAATTAATTCTAACAACTTTACAGCTAATATTTAAAATATTATAATTCTGAAAGTTTTTTCTAAACAACAGTCATAAGATTTTCTACATAATCTTGAATAAACTTAGTTTTAAGTCCGAGCACTTACTTACAGTGCAACTTTTATAACTCCACCTTTTTAAAAATTCTAGGCTTGTTGCATCCACATAGGATTGACGTCTTTGAAGATTATATATATGGAGCAGGACCTAAAAATGGTGTATTTCGAGTACAAAAATTTGGCCACGGTTCAGTAGAATACCTAGCTTTAGATATTGATAAAACAAAAGGTGTTTTGATATCTCATCGCTATAAACAACTAGACTGTAAGTATATTTTGTATTGTTTTTGACAAAAGACAGTATTTTAAAATATTTTAACTATTTCAATGTCTTAATCCTGTGAGTTAAATAACTCTAATGTTGATATCACCAGATTTTTTTACCACCAAAGTCAAGATGTAAATCATGCAAAAGTTTATTTTGCATTTGATTGTGTTTTCTTGGAATTAGAATTGACAAGGTTATAAAAAAAAAAAAGTCTTATTCTGTTTTTCAATAAAACCTGTGAGTATAGCTATACATAAACCATGCAGGTTTTGAAATTCATCATTAGCCATTTTGACTCTTGTTACTGATAACAAGTAACAATCATAACATCAACATTCCATCTTTAAAAGCAACTGAGGAGTACGGTTTTTAAGGGTTATATTTTCTCTGATTGTTTATGATTTTTATTGTTACTTTCTCTACTAGAAAGGAATAAATTATTGATGCAATTATTCTGAAAGATCTGTTTCAAACACAACTATCAAAAATATGGAAGAACAAAGTAAAAAAAAATGTGACTGAAATTCTAATGATCTGTCTTTACATATGAGTTTACATTTCAAGAAACCTTAAGATTTACTGATAATTTTTTATGGCAAATAAAAAGAGACTTAACCTCATTTGGTGCAATTATCTGGAAAGATAACAATTAATATTTATCCAAATCAGTTTTGGAAACCGATTAAAACAACAGATAATCCCCTAAAAACTTCCTGAAATCGTATCCAAACTTTTGTTGCTCTTTACCACTGACACATTTTGTTCCAAGGTTAATATGAGGACATTCTATCATCTGCTAGTTGTGTTTGATTCTTATGCGTAGTCAGATATTACCACCTTCATAAAAACTACATAATTGAATAAAACTTTGCCCTGGATATGGTAGGTGTTTGAGTAGTGGTTCTAACTGAGTCAAAGCCATTCTCACAGTCACCATTTCACTACCTCGGTGCCCCTTTCTGTTTCATTCTATTTACAGATTCTCTAAGGAGAGCCACGGAGCAGTTATGACTACAGAGGATGCTAATTGGGTAGAAATTTAGACAAAAATAAATGTGGCAGACATTTACATGCACACAAACTGCAACCTGATGGAAAGGAAACCATGTTAAATCTGGTTTTTAGAAAAAAAGTCTTCTCTTTTGTTTGTGTTTCGAACAAATACATATGGATTTTAAGCCTTTGCAAATACAAGGGGGAAGTTGTTTCTATCTGTTCAACACTTCTGAAACTACCTAAAATGAGGAGTAGGTCCTCCAAAGACTTCAGTTGCCTTTACTTTTTTTTTTACATAGACCTAAACTCTACTTCGTATCTCAGACCAACTCTTTTACGAAAAGAAGTCAGATGGAAGGGTGACAGAGTATATGTCTGATTAATTCCTTCTCTCTTGTGGGAAGTGTAAATCAGGGTAAATTTCCTGTTAATGATGGGTGTTGGGTAAGAATTTCTCTTCACCTATAAAGGAGAATGGTAACATTGAAATAAGATACACCCAGTACCGATATGATATGATTTCTTTTCAACATTGCTAATGCATCCTTTCACCTTGTTGAATGCTATGTTTCTGAAAACCGTTGTACTTATAGTCATGCATTTCTTTGTTTTCTTTTGTTTTAATCAGTGCCCAATCCATGCTTGCACTTGGTATGTGAATTCCTGTGTTTGCTGAATCCTTTTGGAGCCACCTGTGTGTGCCCAGAAGGCAAATATTTGATTAATGGTACTTGCAATGATGACAGCCTGTTAGGTAGGTAAACGTCATTATTCTGTAAATAATGAATTAATTTGTATGATAAATGTTCACACCTCTTGAAACTGAACAGAATTAGCTACTCAATCGTCAATATAGTTGTCTTGATATCATTGGTTTTTGAATGCCTGCGTAAACCATTCTCTCTGATAATAACTTCCTATCGATTTATTCTACATTTATTCACAGAACTGCACTGAGCACTTACTATGCATTTAAGACTAGATTAAGAACTTTGAAGCCACACACCAAATCAAGATACTTTTATATAGCTCCTTATCAGTGAAGATAACATTTCTGAGGATGCCATTTCCTTATAAGTTTAAACCCAACCTTAAAATACCTTATTCATTCATCAAGTTCATAGTGAACAACTTTCTTGCACCAAATACTAATTTAGAAACTGAGGATAAGAAACTAAGTTGTACTTTCTTCTACATAAAATTTGATTCACAATACATACTACTACTAACACGAATAAATATTTTGAGGGCTTATGAGCAAAGCATAGCAGTAATTTAGAAACTAAGGACTAATTTAGAAACAAAATTGACAAGATCTCTTTACTCGTAGAGCTCATATTTTAGAAGCTACGTTAACATGAAAAAAAAACATTTAAAAAGTAAAGCATTATTTCAGATGCTTATAAGTATTAAATAGCAAAAAATCAAAAAATAAAATAACCAAAATAAAAACCAAAATGGTATAATGAGAAAGGAGAAAAAAGAGACATCTCTCAATTATCCAGGTAGACCGATGAGAAGTTCCCTCATAATCAAGACATTAGCCATAAAGGAAAAACAAATTACTACTAAGCAAAAAGAAAATCAACACTTACTAAATTTTATGACACAAACAAAAACACAGTGCTCTAAAATCGCTTGAGGATCACAACATTTTTCCAGTGAGATACACTTAGTTTCTCTTTGTAGCAGGACTTTCTACCTGCTGTATTTTTCTCCATTAGAATGAACTCCTCACATGAAGAGTGTGTCTTTGCCCTCAGACAGCATCTCCACCCCCATATCATTTTTTCATCATTCTCTACAGGGAGTTACAGGCAATCTGAAGACTTCTACCTTTCCAAGGCTCTAGGTGTCTAAAACTATCATAGCTCCTTCATTTAATATATATTCTTCAAGCACTGGATATGCAAAGCAGAAGAGGTTGCAAAGATGATATGATGAATGACATAAACACCAATAGATATTTGTGTGGATAGTGATACATGGCCCAGAAGAGACAGAGTTAAAACTATTAGAAGAATTCAGATGATCATACAATCAGAGAAATGGTTACAATTTTCTATAGAATATGACCCTAGGACAAGGTCTGCGAAGACAGAGGGGATTCAGATTAAGTGGGAGTGAGGGATCAGAACACTGAGGCAGAGGAACTGAAAAGGCATGAAAATAAGGCATGCAAAGAAAATGGCGACTCATTTATTGTAGTTAGTCTGTAACACATGCGAAACACTGTTGTGGGTGACAAGGCTAGAAATTCCTTAACATAGAGCTAATTGTGAATCATGATTGGTATTTTGGATGAGTCTATTAGTGCCAGTTCTTGAAAAGGGAGCTGTCACTGGCACTGGAAGGCACCCTTTCTCTTTATTGATTATCTTTCCAACCAGAGTAACTATGATCTCTGGGTAAGGAGAATTAAGTGGACATTTTCAAATGTTATTAGGCACATTTTTCACTAGCTGCTCTGACATGGTCATGTAGGTAAACTATGTGGCCACATAGTCTCCTTAACTTCTCAGAAATAGATTCTTTAAAATATCAGTCTTTCCCTGTAGAAGATGTGCCACATTTTTATTAGTTCCACACACACTCTTAACTAGCGATCTCACAGGCACCCCCCTCCCCTAGGCACTGTGTCTACTTATACTATTGTTTGGGTGGGAGAGACCCCTGGGAGAGAGAGGTGAGGATTCTGCACAGAAGTGTTCTACTAATGCCTCCAATGTGACTTCTCCATTGACTCAGATGTTATCAGGGTTGATTTTTATGGTCAAATTGTCTACAGTTTTTGTTGTTTTTCCATTACAACTAGACATTAATATCTCTTCTACATAACTCTCCTTTTTTCTTCCTTGTTTAGCATAAATTATTTATCTAATAACCCAGATTTATTTATCCAATAATCCAACAAATGCACAGGAAGAAGTTGGCCTGGGCTAGATCTGAGGCAGAGCTTTTTAGGCCACAGTCTGTCACTTAACTAACTTGTTTGGCTCTGTCCTCCCTTAGCCTCAGTTTCTTTTATGTAAAATTAGATTAACAATAAATATTACTACTACCTGTAACAATAATAAATATTCTGAAGGCTTAGGAGCAAGGCATAATGTAAGTATATGTATATTATTGTATTTAATTCCCCCAAGTCCCCAATGATAGTATTATCATTGCCCCTGTTTTTACAGATTAGAAAATTGAAGCATGGAGAGGCTCGATTGATTGTCTAACATTACTTAATAATGGTGATCCCCCAAGGTGAACCTAGGGATTCTACACTCTTCACCATCACATAGTACACCCCAGTGCCTCTATGTCGTCTGTATCACCCATGTTCAGAGTCACTGAAAAGACCAGAAATGACATATATAAACTGCCTAGCACAATTCTTTGCAAAAAGTAGACACACAGTACTCTAAGATAAATCTATCATTAAGTAAGAAAATGAAACCGTTTTCTTTTGCTATATTACTTCATCAAATTTTATGGTTTTATGTTTGAAATGAGAAAGCATGTTTGTCTAAATGTATACCTATCCAAGATCTAAAATTTTTTTGATTTAAATTGAATTAGCCAACATATAGTACATCATTAGTTTTTGATATAATGTTCGATGATACATTAGTTGCATATAACACCCAGTGCTCATCACATCATGTGCCCTCCTTAAACTTTGTAAGAAATTTCAGTTTTACTACTTCAGATTTGATTGAAAGGCATGATTACAGAAACCTCCTAAAAGTTCATTTTGTAATTTAAAAGAAAATTTTATATTTTAAATAATCAGAGTGTTAAAAAATATTCACATTGGCCTCTATGCATATGACTCTTTAGCAGACAGTTTGGAACACCTCAGTGAGGAATGTAAATAAGTAGATTTCAGAATTATTGATGGTGTAGATAAATGCCAATTAATTTTTTCCTGACATTAACATTTGATATAGCCAAGTTTTTCTGCACTTTATAATTACTTGCCTTTCTCTGGGTGCTATTGTTAAATGATGAGACACTGAATATTTTTAATCTTCATGTTAGAAATTTGAAATTCAAATGTTACTCATTCTTAGAGAAGTATTCACCTGCTCTTTCCTATGGTTGATTGTAATTGCTGGAGCTTGGCTTCTGGGGGTGATTTAGTTATTGACAAAAGCAGCCTTCTTTTTCACTATAGAACTATTACAGTTAGGTTTCGAAACTCCACTTCTATTTCATCAAGCAGTGTTATATTTTAAAATTTCTGGTGCCTAATGAGGCACATTATAGAAATGCACATGCCCTAACATATAGAGATTTTGAATATCTATGTCGTTTACACAGAACATTTACAGATGAAAATGAACTCACCCACAATAATCTTAACTGTGATAATAATGCCTTAAATATTTATCTTCACTGTTTACATTCACAACACCAATCAGGGATATTTTATGCTGAATGAATTAGAAATGTTTGAATTTTAAACTAAGGAGTGTATATTTCCATTCTAGATCTTTCTTGAGAATTCAACCTCTCTATTCAACTCTTTGCTTTGCAATGAGGCAAGTCTTAGAATTGTCTGATACTGCTGATAAATAGTCTCTATTTATGACCATGGATGTGATATTTGAGTCATTTTTTTATTTGAAGTCACTGAGGCCCTTTAAAGTGCTCTTATGATTATTGCAGTGATATATTAAAGCTTCTGCTATGTGTGGGCCAATGGATCTTGAATAAAGAACACAGGCTGTTTGATTTTTTACTTTGGTATAAAAGAGGCCTGGCTTTAGTAGAAGGCATATTCTAGAACAGAATGCTTCTCACGATATTCTCAATCATTTGTGTTACATTGAGCATCATGTCCTGCCCTAAGTAAAGCAGTATTTCTAACGGAGTAAGGCCATGTCAACACACATAACCTGAAAAATTATTCCAAGCCAATTATTATCTGGGTCTTATTATAAATAAGACTCACCATATTTTTTAAAATAATTTTGCAGCCCCAAGGAATGACCAGCCTTTTCTTATCCTCAGCCAAAATGTACTAAGTAGACAAATTGTGCCTAATCATTTTGCATATGGAAATTTTACCTATGGAAATGTGTCTGACACTGTTTTATCAACATCTCGTACCAAACCTAAGTGACTTTTAGTTTAGAGTTGTTTATACATAGTTAATAAGGATGTATATCAAAGAATGTTTTTTTCATTTAAATGTTTTTCTATATTGTAAGTTATATTGTGTTTATATATATATCTAGTATATATCCATATTCCATTAAATATTCCATATCTAATATATATATTATACATATATACTATATATGCGTATATCCAATATATATATATTATATATATATGCACACTATATATACTATATATACACTAAATTTATCTTATGTATTTCAGTTTGGTTTAATATCAAACAGTCCTAAAACATAGGCCATGTTTGCTTATATCATAAAGAAAATGTATTGATTGGAAAATATTTTATTTTTAGGAAGTTTCAGTTGGTTTTGTTATTTAATGTTTTAATAAATACAAGAAATGGTTAATAATTCTTTAAGCCTAAAGAAGAATAAAAATTAAGTCAGTATTTGTATTCACCTTTCAATGTGGTTAAAATCAATTTCTCTGTTTTCAGATAACATTTATGGTATTTTGCTTCTTCTACTTTTGTATTAGGGGTATTTATTGGGGGAATTTTATGAAAAAAGTAAATCTGAATATTTAATTTTCATATATGTGAATTGTTCTTATTCTACCACCCAATGAATAGCATGCCAATTTGTACATTTCTTCTTATAACCAGATGATTCATGTAAATTGACTTGTGAAAATGGAGGAAGATGCATTTTAAATGAGAAGGGTGACTTGAGGTGTCACTGTTGGCCTAGTTATTCAGGAGACAGATGTGAAGTCAATCACTGTAGCAACTACTGCCAAAATGGAGGAACCTGTATACCATCAGCTCTGGGTGAATATTTGAATTTCATTGTGCATTTAATAATTTGCATTTTTCCTTATGTGTGAAAAATATAAAAAGGATACTTAATGTTAGAAATTTAATTCCTGATATCTTTATAAAGAATAGATTGACACAAATTAAATTTAATTATTAATTCAACATAATAGTATTTATTCTAAATTCAGTATATTGAAGTTCAAGTCACAAAATGTAACAATAGTAGGGATCATTATCATGTGTTGAGTGCGTACCATGTGACAGGGCTCAGTGCTCACAGGTATTCTGATGCTGGCTTAGAATGATTAAGTAAAATCAGTTTTATAATCCTTGTATGTTAGATTCCAAAAATCTGTTCTTTTTTATTCATTTTTATTTTGACATTTCAAGGTAGAGATTTTTTTAATATATTTATCTAAATTCCATTTAGTTAACATTCAGGTGTACAACAGAGTGATTCAGCACCTCCATACAACACCCAGTGCTTATCACAAGTGCACTGCTTAGTCCCCATCACCTATCTAACCAGTCCCCCCACCCACCTCCCACCTGGTAACCGTCAGTTTGTTCTCTATAGTTAAAACTGTTTCTTCGCTTGCCTCTCCCTCTCTCTCTTTTTTCCTCCTTAGCTCATTTGTTTTGTTCCTTAAATTTCACATACAGAATCATATGGTATTTGTCTTTCTCTGATTATTTCGCTTAGCATAATACTCTCTGGCTCCATCCATGTTGTAGCAAGACAAGATTTTTTTTTTTATGGCCGAGTAATATATATATATGTATATATATATTATATATATATATATATATATAAAATATATATATATATATATCACAACTTCTTTTATTTGGAGTGTTTCCATAATATGGCTCTTATAGATAATCCTGCTATAAACATCGGGGTGCATCTGTCCCTTTAAATTAGTATTTTGTATTCTTTGGGTAAATACCTAGTAGGGCAACTACTGGATCATAGGGTAGTTCTAGTTTTAACTTTCTGAGGAATCTCCATGCTGTTTTTTCTAGAGGGCTGCACCAGTTTGCATTCCCCCCAACAGTGCAAGAGGGTTCCCCTTTCTCTACATCCTCACCAACACCAGCTGTTTCTTGTGTTGTTGATTTTACCCATTCTGACGGGTGTGAGGTGATATTGTAGTTTTGATTTGCATTTCCCTATTGATCAGTGATGTTGAGCATCCTTTGTATGTGTCTGTTGGCCATCTGTATGTCTTCTTTGGAAAAATGTATATTCATGTCTTCTGCACATTTTTTAATTGGATTATTCTGTTTTAGATATTGAGTTTGATAAGTTCTTTATATATTTGGAATACCAACTTTTCTCAAATATGTCACTTGCAAATATCTTCTCCCATTCTGTAGGTTGCCTTTTAGTTTTGTTGATGTTTCCTTCACTGTGCAGAAGCTTCTAATTTTGATGAAGTCCCAACAGTTTATTTTTGCTTCTGTTTCCTTGTCTCAGGAGACATTTCTAGAAAGAAGTTGCTAGGGTCAATGTCAAATAGGTTATTGCCTGTGATCTCCTCTAGGATTTTTATGGTTTCTTGTCTCACATTTAGGTCTTTACTCTATTTTGAATTTATTTTTGCATATGGTATAAGAAAGTGATCCAGTTTCATTCTTTTGCATTTTCTTTTTTAACTGAACAGTTAGCCTAATGCTAAACCTCATTTGCTATTGAAAATTAAATTAAATTAGGTTAAAGTTTAAAATTAAGTTAAATATAAATACATGTATCAGTACATCTGATAGCATCATAATTCCTATCTAAGATCATAACTACTTTGTTGGCATTGCAATACAGTGTATAATATGCTTTGAAAATATCAGGTTACTACATGTTAAGATATACTGAAATTCTTATTAATTTATGCAATAGCTCTGTTTGCAAAAAGTGTTTGCTACAGTGCATAAGTGAACATTAAAATATATTTTTCTATTTAGTGCTATTATATTTAAAATATGTTCCCATGGGAAAAATTAACCCCAATGCATAATAAAAATATAATTTGTAAATTCTAAAATTCAGTGCAAAGGACACTATGCAACTATTAAAGTGCAATTTATGCACATTCAATTCTACTACAATAAATGCAAATTTAGTCAAATGGAAAATTAATCCATATGATCTTCACATTCCCTACATGGTTAATTTCTGTCTTACTGGGAGTTCTCACTGCTTCCATTGCTTATGCTATTCTTTGAAGTATTTAGCATAATGCTAACTGAAAGAGCCACATGAAGAAGCATTTTCAATGGAGTGCAGAGGAACCAAACTGTTTCTGATTTGCATTCTAATAGTAAAAGCACTACTATTTATTTAAATTTGATAATTGTATGTCTATAAATATTTTTGACTTATGATTAATTGATAAAAAGGTGTTCTAGCTCCTTAATAGAATTCTGAAAACATATTCAGCAAGTTGACTGAAATAAAAAGGCACTAGATCTTACTATATATTTTCATTCTGCCTCAGAGAAGCTACTCCTCACAGTAGAGTATATTCTATTGTTGTGGGAGAAATTGTAGTACTGGGACCATGCAAATTAAAACTGAATGAATGTGTGGTAAAAGGATATGACCTGTAATTGTATTTTAGTAACACAGACACCATTTCCTTTAGGGGAGAAGCTTTTCTTACACAAATGAGTTGTTTAAAGATTTTATTATTTGATTGTTAATTTTCTCATTAAGATAATAAAAATTTTGGGGTTACAACCAGATGATTTTCTTATATTTTCCTTTAGAAATATTTAAACGAAAAAGAGTTTGGTACTCCAAACCATGAATATCTATTCAACCTGCAATGGATCCACAAGGACAAATCTCTATGAAACATTGAATTTCTCTCTTGTTAATGGATCCTGAACTATATGTGGATACAGTACAACTTTTAATGTTTTGTTCAAATCATTTGTCCAGATCTTGCTGTATTCTTAAAATTTATATCAATTTTATCTTTGCACCCAGGTAGATTATTAGATCTTGATTTACATAGATAACATGTTCAGAAAAAAATTATATTTCAAATTGGTAATATAAATGAGTCCTTATATGAATTTAACTTGAGATATGGCCATGTAGTTTATTGTCATAGAGCATCTATTATTACTAATAATATCATATTCAATTAAGTCATCTACAAAGCATTTTTTACTTTTTAAAATATGGTTTTATAAAAACATTGTTTGGTATTATAAACTGTAGAACCTCATTATCTCCACACAAATGTTAATTTGTTAAACAAATCCCAGCGGGCAATTCATGGATTTATTCATTGTTGGTTTACTTACGGTTAAGCCTTTTGGCAAATTCCTATGTGGACACTCTATGACTAGTCTTTGGGGCAGCCTTAATTAAAATTTATAAGTTTATGACAGTTGTATAGAACTATAATAATTGAACAAAGGAAATGTCACCAGTTAATTAAAAGCACACATCTGAGAGGCATAATTAAAATTTTGCATTGAGTGTTTGTTCATTCCTTAAGTTTTTTTTTATAATAGAGAAAGCTAAAAATAAAATATATTAACTATATTCATATAGGAAAGTACTACAAAATGAAGTAGTTTGACATTGATTATATTGACAAGGGTGTATGTAGTTCATTTCTATGACCTACTCATAGAAGAATATTAAGATAAAGTTTGCTTTGGGCAAAATAATGGAAATGAGAGTAAAGCATTGAATTATTCAATCATTCTATTATAGAAAATAGAGAATAATTAAAGAATTTTTCTCATCATGAATATAAGGATATTTATGTGATTATATATATTTACAATTAATCTTCATTTTTATAAATATTTATTCTCTACAGTATGTTGATACTGTTTGCTATTTTCCTTATTCTTAGAGTTCTGTTATTTAGACTTTTAATGTTCATATCAAAATGAATCAAGGTTTTCTACACAGCTGATTTAGAGTAACAGAGCAAGAGAGTTTGTAAATTTGGGGCGATATACCCAAACACTCTCACGCATAAAGTTTGGAGTTATGCAGAAGGGAAGACAACTTTTAATTTAAGGAGTTTGAAAGTGCACAAAAACAGGACTGCCTAGGTAAAGGAGTGACAGTGCAATTTTTTTTTATAGTAGATAATACATTTGTATTGCATGTCTTAAATGAATATGGAAAGAAGAAAACAGAAGCTGTCACTGTAACTCTCCCTGTTACCATATCTATGGACTTTGGCAGTAAAAGATTTTGTCCCTGTAACTAAAATAGGAGGAAAGTGGCCCCTGTTAAGGAAAGTAAAAAAAAAAAAAAAGAAAGAAAGATTCTTCTCACTACTTCTCACTGTAATGGGAAGGGCCTTTAAAAAAATAAGTAGATGGTGAGACTTTTCTTTCTCGTTCATTCAGGCTCTTTCTGTCCGTGACACTGCCCCAAATATGAAGGTGGCATACATGACTGCCATCAAATAAGATCAAATATGGCTGCCCCAAAAATGTTTGCTCAAAGGCAAGTTAGGAGATTTTGGATACCCTCA
This sequence comes from Ursus arctos, assembly GCF_023065955.2. NCBI lineage: Eukaryota > Metazoa > Chordata > Mammalia > Carnivora > Ursidae > Ursus > Ursus arctos. Next base: position 23,989,392 of record NW_026622763.1, on the reverse strand, counting down.
AAACATCATGGGACTAATGACAAAACGTAAATACTGATGTCTCTCAAGTCATATCTGTACCTAGGACATAAAATACACAATCATCTAATTAACATCCTGATAAAAGGTGAACAAGGATTGCAGTTAGAATTAAAAACCAAGTAATGATAACTATTAGAAATTAAAATAATAATTATTATTATTGCCAGGATCATGGTAATTAACATATATTTGACTGTTTAGTGAGTGCCAGGTGCTGTTCCCAGTCCTTGCACCTTCACAAAAAACTTATGAGAGATTGAAAGTAAGATCCTAACTCTGCTGTAGACTTTTTGAATCAGTTACTGGTTCATTTGGACCACATTGTGAGAGCAGTACGAACTATTAAGTCTTACAGCTTTCTAAGGTAATCTCAGAAGGTTTGAGTTGGCTTCCTTGTATTCACAGAAAGCACAAAAATATTTCAGTCTCATTTTCACAAAGCTGGCTGAAAACGAACTTTCCGGAAGTATAAATAGATTGTGACCTATAATTTGAAACATGTCAGAATATATTAAGTAGTATCTGGGAGGGCGCTAGGTAAGGTCCACAGTTTCTCCTTTTCTTTTTCAGGCTTTACTGAATAGTTGTCTGTGATCTTTATGATACTTTAGACAACTCGACAGGTATAGTCAACTTACTAAAATTATGTATAAATGGGCACTCATTTCTGTCCAGGAAAACATTATGTAAAGTGGAAAAGTAGAATGTCAAATCTCTTTATCAAAAAGACTAGCAATTTTTTTAAGCATTCAAAACTTTTATTACTTGAATCTAAGTCAGAAGTGAAGATGGATTTCACGAAGCAGAGTGGTTTTGAGGGTAAGGGGTCAGGAGATGGGCTTTCTGACTGCAATCTAGTATCTAACCAAATGATGCTGTGTCTCTCAGCTTATTATTTTTATCCCATAGAAAAGAACAAGAATGTGGGTTTTGTTCAAATAGTAAAGATGTTGTGAGTAAAGAGTATGGAACTTTTAGATAGTATTTCACAGAACATTAAATGTAAGCATTTGTAAATATGCTCTGCAGTTTAAATGTCAATTAAATTCTATTACCTAGACTCAATGTATTTATCAGACCATTTGAACTAAACAATGACTGTATATATAGAAGACTAGTTAGGTAGAAAACATTACAACCAGGGATAAAAATTTACAAGCACCAGACTCACTCAATGAGTACCAAATTAAACAGGGTAGGATGCATGGTTCACGTTGACAAATGAGTATGAATTCAGATAAATTGCTTGAAAAGAGAACTGACTAATGATGTTCACTAGCAGGTATCTGCCCCTCAGAAATAATAAACACTGTCACCGTCTCATAGGAAGTTCACATGTAATTATTTTGCTAGCATTCCTTCATGGCAATCAACCACACATTTCCTAGCACTTTGTTTATATAGAAAAAAGAGTAATGATTTATTTGTCCAATATTGAGCAGAGAAGTAATTTTACCTACTTAAAGTCATCACACTGATGAGTAGCATCTTTATAATCAGCTTAAAAACTCTTTATTAAATAAAGCTAGCTTTTAAAAACAGACACCAGCATTACATCAAATTACTGAAAAATGCCAACAGATATACCTTTATAATATTCAAATAAGAATATTTGCTTTGGGGCATATTGATTGATCGATATTTTTTTTCATATATTACTTGTCCAAATTTGCTACACAGCAAATTTTACTCTAAAATTATTAGCAAGTTAATAGTCATTTCTATATGGAATATATATTCAGTAATTATAATATTTTGGAAATTTTGCAATCCTAATTTTATTATAGTGACTACTACATTTTGAATGCTTAATAAATGCCAAGAACTCTAGCAAATTCCTTAGACACATTACCTTATTTAATCCTTATCATGTCAATATTGTGGTGTTTTTCAGATGTGAGCTAGAATGGTTATGTAAGATAACTAGAATCCAGGAATGTAGATTATTCCAAAGTCAGTGCTCCAAGACATTGCCTATTATCACTGAAAATCAACAATATTGTCTGCCCATACCAGAGAAATGACTGGCTATGACTATATTACAATAGTAACAAAAAGTCAAATAGGTCCAGAGGTAAACTATAACCAAATCATATAAATTTAATGCTTGTATAACAAGGACTAATGGTAAATCATTATACATGTAGTTACCTATCTATGTAATAGAAAAGATTCCATTTTTATTATAAATTTTAAAATACGATTTTGAGCTGATATATATGGATAAATGTTATTTTCAAAAGAATACATATGGAAAAAATGTATATTGGGATTCCATATGTAGTTTCTTAATAAAGGCATATGTACTCAGTTAAGTTTAAATAATAACCTAGGTTCATAATTTGTTTAATAAAAGTACTAATAGTAATAATAATACCAATACAACTACTAATAATAACACTACCAATACCACACACCACACTTGCTATGTGGCAGACATTGTGCCATGTGTCTTACCAGCACGTAGTAGGCATTACTAGCACCATGTTACATAATGAGATGCAAAATGAGATCTAGTGAGGAAATGTAAGCTTTGCAGAGCCACACAATAATAAATATCTAATAAGACTTGATTCCCAGGTCTGATACCAAAAAACAAACAATTTAATAATGTACCAAATTTATTAAATTTATTTAGTTCCTGTTAAATATTCTTATGAAGTATTCCAGAATTAACCATTTTTACTGAGACTAGTTTTGCTATGTAAGGGCCATGTAAGACCAGTGAAATTTCAAGAACTCTGAGAATCTAAGACATTTCCATTTTTCTTATGAGCAATACAATCTTTAGTTGTGTCATTGAATATTCCTTAATAATATATATTATTGACTACCGATGATCAGCACCTTTAGTTATATTTTCGCCATATTTGACATTAGCTACTATTGGTTGCCCAGTTAAGTCTCAACAGTTTATTATTTATTTACCTGTTGCATGAAAATTTGCTGACACATTTTTGAAGCTGTATGCAACCAGTTTCCATTTGTCTATGAACAGAAACAGATAAATTAATAATAAATTAATGGAGCAAATAAACTAAGCTCCATTTGTTGTACACAGCTAGTAAAGCACTTTGCTAGCATATAATGTCAAACTTGAATATGGAGCAGACCTAGCACTGGGAGAACCTACCCTACGGAAATCATGTATCCTACCAGGACAATGTTTATGAGAAGAGTTTTCTCTCTTGTGGGTCATCGGGGAGTTGAACCTACTGAGGAGCCAGAGACACACTGAGACATATGACAAAGACTGAGAATGAAGGTCTGTCATTTTGGAAGGAGAATGAGCCCAGAGTCAGAAAATTGAGACTGAAGTATTTGGATAGAGAGACAGTTACTGAAGCCATGAAATTATATCACCAAGAAGAAGTTCAGAAGAATTTATTTTAAGAGACAGAAAGAGGAAACATAAAGGCAACTCAAAAGGACAGTCAGAAAAAAAGGGAAATCAACAACAGTAGTGTCTTAGAAACCAAGTAGAGGGAGAATTTTTTAAAAGTAGGTGTGTAATAAAATGTGTGGTATAAGACAAAAAATAAATTTCAAGAATAAAATGCATAAAATTATGGGAAACATTTGAGGAGGAGGAGGATTGAAAAGAAATCAGTGGATTTAGGGATTAAGAGATCAGAGATAAGCTTTGCAAGCATACATAAATACACAGTAAAGAAAACACACATTAACTTCTCCATCCCTAAACCTTTCTTACCACTAGGGAATCAGAATTGATTTATGCAAACAATACATACATATTGAGGGATCTGTCCTCTCTTCTGAAATAACAAAGAGAAGTAACAGATTAAGGTACATCGTTTTGTATGTTAAAAAAATAAAATACAAACTGTAAACCCAGTGAAGGATTGGAATGTGACTTCATGATCAAAGATTTTGTCATTTATTTGGTAGAACTGGAAGCTGTGAGTGTAGACTCTTTCTTAAAAAGCTCAAGTATATATCAAAATTTGAAGTTATACAAGTAAATGGACTTGATAAAAACACTAGGTGTGCTTTTTTGTTTGTGTTTGTTTTGTGGGGTTTGTATGTGAGTGTGTGTTCTTTCTTTTTTAAGTGTAGAATTAAGCATGTTAAGAAAGTAAAGAGAGAGAAAGACCCATCCTTCATAGTTAAAGATGTTGGAATCTGAGAGTGAGGTTGTTGGAGATTTCTGCTTTATCCCATACGAATTCAAATTTAATTTTATCTTAAGTAAATAATGGAGATAAAATGTGCAATTTAAGACAGATTTCCAAAAGATTTTCTTAGAATGTTACAGTGTCTCTCTAGGGCACAGTTACAAAATGATAAATGGTGAATCTCAGTAGAAATAACAACCGTAAGAATAAGAAACAATTAGAGCTAAAGTGTCACTGCGTGCTATGTGCCTAGTACCTTTAGAAATGCTTTGCATGTATAATCTCATTACTTTACTGATTCTACACAACAACCCCATATTATTATCCCCATTTTTGCATGGGGGAAAGAAACAGAGAAGTGATGCTCATGGTCCCATCACCAGTAATTGGCACAGATAGTCTATATTCAGGCAGTCTGACAACGCACGCTTTAAAGGTCTGAATGCTATAGAAAGCAGACTGATTAGAGGCAACAAACTGGTCCTCCCCCTCCTTCCTCAGGTTAATTGATGCTCTTTCTGATTATGCTACCCTTGTAGGCTGTCAACTCCCAAGCTCCCTGGACGCTTCGCTGCTATAAATCTATACCTTAGTCATCGTAACAGTATCGTTGCCTTTTCAAATGCCAAAATCAAATTGAACTACCTAAAAAACCTTTATAAATAAATCCAATGCAACTTGTTAGGGTGCACCCAGAGAGATTCATGAAAATATTAGATGAAGCCCATATAAAATTCTTTGACAGATGGTTCATGTCCCATCAGCAAACAAAAGATCTGCTGTATCAACACACAGCTTCAAGTTGGTAATGTTACCCCTGAATATGAAGATTTCTACTTGTCAAAAAGAAATCTTCTTTTAAAAGGAAGAGAAGGAAGCCTTTTGAAAATAATTCAGCCAGAATCTAAATGATGTGAGGCATATGCTGGGGGTGGAGGTGGGGGACAACCTGGTCACTCTGCCATAGTTTCAAAACAGCTATAGATGGGATAAAAGCATGGTATCATTCTCTCAGTGACTGCAATAGAGCAGTTTTCAAGTGCGTTAGTGAGTTGCATTTGTTTCTTCCAAACTTTATCACTTTAATGTTTGCCACTCCTAATTGGAAAAGACTTAGAAAAATAATGGAGAAAAACATAAATCTACAGTGCTTGAGTCCTACCACCGTATGGCTCCTTTTGTGATTATTCTAATGAATTTTTATTTCTCCCGTACTTTTTGTTTTGTTTCACATTTAGCTCATGTTAATTTGTGTTCCTGTTTATGTGTTCTATTTCTCTGTAAGGCATTCACTGGTTCTTGTTGATGAAGAGGAATTACTTCTTTTGTTCAGGGCTTTCATTTTCCTTAGTGACGGTGTTCCAACAATTCTCTGTCCTCATCGTCTTCTAACACTATTCATTCTGTTGTTTGTGTCTTTGTTTTTCACCCATTGTTGTTCCTGTGAAGATATTTTGTCTATAAGTAAGCAACAGCTAGAAAATTCACTACCATTATAGAAAAATATTTAGCTAAAAGTTTTAAAGCCATAGTCTGGGAATGGAAAACATGATGTGACTCAGCCTTTAATGTACGTAAAATATACTTCTCAACCTATTAATGTGTCTACAAAGGTGAGAGAGGAGATGGTTGGATCCTCTCCGCTGCTAGTCAACTGAATGACATTTCCAAGTCCTAGTTAATTCAGATCTATAACTAAATTTCTTTTTTATTCTCTTTCATGTTATTTCTTTACATTTGCACAACCTCTACACTTCATTTTCCCCATTACAAATGATGACCATTATTTCATTTTATTTTCCTTAATCTCTCCTACAGAGCTAGTTCTGTACCCCATATTTCACCCAGTCGTTGACATTCCAGGCAGTTTGACTCATTCCTGATATAACAGACAACTGTGTTATATTCCAAACACCTTAAAGGGTCGTTCACCTTTATTTGTGATGCTAGTTTCCACAGAGCCAATAAAGAAAAATATCCATAGATGATCCATTAGATTTGTTCTCGTGTGCTATTAACATTAGACTTTAAATCATCTTCCTAGACTCCAAGTGACAGTCCTTTCCCATGAATAAAAAATCTCAAAATGAAATAAAATAGAACTTACTAAGTGCTTATATACTAAATGCAGTATGTATATTTACATCAACTAAAATAACTAATTGCATAAACATTATAGATGGCATGCCCACTTTAAACTTATTAAAATATTTATTTATAAGTCTAAACTCATGCTTTAGCCGTGGTGGTACATGATGATTCAACACTGAGAAACATGATTGCCTGAGGTGATTGTGCTGAGTGAAATAAGTCAAGCAGAGAGAGACAATTATCATACTGTTTCACTCAGATGTGTAACATAAGGAATAGCGTGGAGGACCATAGGGGAAGGGAGGGAGAACTGAAGGGGAAGAAATCAGCGAGGGAGACAAAGCATGAGAGGCTCTGGACTTCAGGAAACAAACTGAGGGTTTCAGAGGAAAGGGGAATGGGGGATGGGGTAGCAGGGTGATGGGTATTAAGGAGGGCACGTGGATGTTATACGCAACTAATGAATTGTTGAACACTAAAAAAGAAAAAAGAAAAAAATGAAAAAAATATGATTATCTCTATTTTATATTCTAATGGATCATACAATCTGCATTACTATATGAGTAGAATAAAAATAATTCAAAAAGCAAAATGGACATGAACAGGGAAGTACAAAGAGTAACACAAGCACTTCAGGGCATTACACACCTGTATAAATATGTAATTATTTGTAACATGAGCTCCGGTTATTTTACGTGATGTGAACTGGAGTTGTCTTCTAATCTAGGCTTCGTTGGAATATGGGAAAACTAAGACCCACAGAGGTCAAGTTATTGCCTAAAATCACAGATTAAGTAGTGGACAAACCTTGACCATAATCTTGGCTTCCTGTTTCTCATCTAGTGAGGATTCCATGAAAATAAACTATTCCAGTCAAATAATTTCCTTTTTGTTACTTTTTCTTTTCTGATAGGGAGACCCACCTGCAGCTGTGCCCTGGGGTTCACTGGACCAAACTGTGGTAAGACAGTCTGTGAGGATTTTTGTCACAATGGAGGGACCTGCAGTGTGACTGCTGGGAACCAGCCCTACTGCCACTGCCAGCCCGACCACACTGGAGACAGATGTCAGTACTGTAAGTGAAAGCAAGTCCCACGAGGCAGTCGGACTGCATACTTTGATGTTCACCATAAGTAATTTTCTTATCTCGATGGTCCCTCCATTATCTCAATTTCAGCAACCCCTTGTTTTTCAGGGTCACTTCCTCCATCACCCCAACTCCAACAATTCTTTACATTGGTTCTTATCCTTCTCATTTTAAAGATTCTATGTTTTTCCTTTCCCAGCTTAGATTCTATAATCCCTCATTGTAATCATGCCCTCGCATATACCCTCAATTCCCTTGCTCTTTCCTCCCTCCTATCGCACTTTCCTAGAAAACTGTAACCATGGTTAAATCCAGTTCTCCTTCTGCTCTGAACTGGTGCCCCACTGCTGGTTGCAGCCGAAGAAAAGCACATAATCGTACCGACGGGTCTCGCTTGAGTTTTTATCGCTAATTTTAAATGGGCACTTACTATGGCTTCTACTGCATTTTGCTAATACTGACTCTCCTAGATGTTTATGTCAGATCTTCTCTTTTCTCCTCAAACCTCCAGTACCTACTCCCCAAATTCATCCTGAGCTCAAGAACTTGCTTTCTATTTCATTGATTGAAATAGAAGCTATCTAAAGAGAATGGCCACAAGCTCCCACCATCACATCTCTGGAACTACTTTATCTTTTATCCGTAGACTCTGTCTTCTTATGAGCAGGAACCCCATGCTACCTCTAATGCTATACTCTCCACTCATACAGTCCATCCCTCTTAGCAACTCATGGACACATCTCTTACAACTGTCCCCATCTTTCTCCTGTATTAATATTTTCCTCTCTCCCTAGTTCTTTCTTGAACAACCTTGCCTTGTGCCCATATCTCTTTCTACCCACAACTTTATTTCCCTGCATATTATTATTATTATTATTTTACCCGGAACATTATTCTAAAGAGTTGTTATATGCTACAGTTCCTCTCTCTTTTTCTTTTGACCTCACCTCTGGCAGGTTTTTATCTTCACTATTTTGCTGAAATATCTTTCATCAAAGTCAAGTTAATTTATTTGATTGTCTTCCATGTTCTCATATACAGTGGCCAATTATCAATTCTTATTTTATCCCACAGTCTGCAGTTAATCACTCCCCCCTTAAAACACCTTCATTTGTCTTTACCACTCTCTTGTTTTCATTCCCATTTCACTGGCTGTCTTTTCATTGTCTTTTGCTGGTTCCTCCTTATCTTCCTGACCTTTAAATATTGGAGTGGCTCGTGACTGTACTCGTATCTCTTTTTTTTTTTTTTTTCTCAAAACCACTCACTCCACGAGCCTGTGATTTCCATATAAATCGGAACATAAGAATAAACAGTTTTATAAACAGTTTTGTAAGATACAGTTTCCCAAACATCACCCCCAAAGATTCTGATTCTGTTAGGCTGCAGTACTATTTAAAGTTTTCCACATTTCACATATATGACTGAGATTGAGACCTACTGCCTAGATGATTTCAACTAATTGCATGACTTTTAATATCATCCAAATACAAATGAGTCTTAATATATATCTCTAGCTGAACTCTCTCCTGAATTCCAGATTTTTATACCTAAGTGTCTATTTGACAGTTGAGTTGGCTCTAAATTAACCTGATTTTCTCACCCAAAATTGCTTCTACCACGGTTTACCCTGTGTCTGTAAAAGGAAACACTCATCACTCAGGACCAAGTATCTTGGATTCTTCCTTTTTTTTTTTTTTTTTAATCTAACCCATTTTATTATTTTTAAACATTTTATATCTATTTTTTATTTTAATTCCAGTATAGTTACAGACAGTGTTATATTAGTTTCAGCTGTACAATACAGTGACTCAACAATCCCATACATCACCCAGGGCTCACCACCACAAGTGTACTCCTTAATCCCCATTCACCTATTTTGGATTCATTCTTGACTGTTCTCTTTTTTTATACCCCAACTCCTTTCTCACTTTTTTCTTTAAAATATACCCAGAATCTGAACGCTTCTTACCAGCTCCATCCCCACTACCTTCATTGAAATTTCCAGCATTTTTTACCTGCGTTATTACTAACTGATCTCCATGCTTTCTCTCTGCACCCTCTGTACCTATTCTCAGAAGAGTAGCTACAGCTGTGTGTTGTATTCATAATAAAAAAGAATGGTTTTCTGTCTCAGTCACATTTACTGAGATCTTTCCAAATTCAGGCACTCTTGTGGTTATTTCTTTTTTTGCCTTAATTCTATTAATCCATTTAATCCCACTAATGAAGTAGGTGTTGCTTTTATTCTCATTTGACAGAGGAGGCTGCTGAGGAGGCACGAAGAGCCCCCTGAAGATCACACAGTTAGCACATGGGAGAGTCAGGGTTCCTCCTTGGGGGATCCAACTCCAGACCCCACACCTTTAAAAGTTACTCAACATTCTGGCCCTCGGGTGGTTTGATATCATGGAGGTCCTCACAGAGAGTAGCCTAATTCTCTGGTCACTGCAGGAAGGACATGAAGCAGCATCGAATCAAGCAATGTGTACTGACTTAATTGGAGAATCGGGAACAATATTAAATATTTTCCCTCTGATGTTACAGCAGGGGGCCTCTTCTGCTGCAGCAGAGACAAATTTGGCTTCAAATTGGTGTTTCCTGTTTTTAAGTGTATATTCTGCCCATGTAAGCCAGCTTCTTGGCATATAGAAATGCCACTACCCTCAGCCAATGCTCTTTTCATATTTCTTTCCTAAGTTAACTCTTAAACGATATGTGCCACAGACCCGCAGAGTTTATCTAGCAAATACAATCCGGTCATATGCAGATGTCACACCTTGCTTACACACCTTGCTTACATCCTCATGGCTCTCTCCTCCCTCTCCCTCCTTTCAACACAGCAGAATATTCCAGCACAACTTCCACCTACTAACTCATGGGCTTTTTCTTTTTGGCTCCAATATTCTCACAACCCTGAAAGATTTCCAAGCAAATCAGGGACAGCACCAGCTACTCCCCTGCATAATGCAGACCCTCCTTACTATCCAGCCTACTTTCTCCCTTATTCTAGTAAAACCACACTTACCATGCTTCTCCACATGTCCATTTCCCTGGCATTGCAACTTTCTCCTGTTATTCTCTTCCTCTGGAATGCACTTCCTTTGGATTCTTCCTTACCTTCGTCTCTCCATGCCAAATCCTAACTATCAGTCCATGTCCGGTTTAAAGACCGTTTCCTTTTTGAAGTTGTTCACATCTGCCCTCAGTTTGAATGAATCTTTTCTCTTTTGAATTTTCAAGTCACTGCTTCTTTACCTCTGTCTGTTTCTATTCACTTTTATCTGCTATTATTTTTAATTGTGTGCATTCCTCCTATTTTTCTGGGATGACCTCTTTGAGATTACACCCAACAATGGCATTTGTCAAATAAATAAATAATCATAGATAAATAAATGAAAGCAGTTTAGAGACAAGTTAATAAAAGAACAATCAACTTAATGTACAGGAGCTACATTTAATCAGTGCACAGCCATCTGGTATTTTTCTGTGCAGCTTTTCTCTGTTCCCAATTGGTCCATCATCATAGAATGTTGATCTTCTTTTTTTTTTTTTTAACTTAAAATTTTTTTTTTCAAGTTGAAGCATTGCCATTTTTTATTCTTTTTGATCTAAGTTAAAAAAATACTTTGTGGCCATCATTATAGCGATTTGGTTTCTTAAAAAGAATAAATTCAGTTAGCATATATTTTAATTGGCAACTTAATAGAATCACAGTCTGAGGTAGCCTGATGCATTATAAAAGGCTGCATTATCATTTTATTATCACTGTTAGCAGTCATAGCACTTCCTACCTTTTACTGCAAAGCACTTATTAAAATTAACCAATTAATCCTTAGACAGAGGTTAAAAAACTTGCTCAAGGTCCCGAGGTAGTAATATTACAGTCAGAATTGGACCTCAGGAGTTGTTGATCAAGATGTCAGCAGACATTCATGCAGTATGGTGATGCTGTTCTTTGGCAGCAAAATAAGTCTGTGGACAGTGTCATTAAAATGATAAATCCAGCAACTGACAAAAGCATAATAAATTTAAGATCTATTATATGTGAGTCGGCAAGGTTCAGTGGACCTGGTGTTCTGTCAAAATTGTATCCTGCATATACAAAGTCTTCTTTCCATAAATGACGAATGACAGAATGGTTCATTACAGTGCCTAATTAAAGGTCCATTCGTGGGAGGTAAAACATCAGTTCTTAGTTGTGCTGAGTAAAAACATTTCACGATTCTAATGGCAATATAAAGTCCTGAGGTCTAAATGAAAATTAATTTTAACAGAAGCACCCAGGGAGGAGAGACAGAGATAAATAATGGCAAAGTAAAATTGCGTATTCTTTAAGTAAGTTGTGTAAGAATAAATATAGCTCCATTTTGTGCAGATCTGGAGCAAGGATTTCTAGTATAAATAAAAGTAATAATAAACATGGCATTTCACATTTGAATCTGGATATTAAATATGAGGTCAATAATATCTAAGGTTATTAGTACTTAATGACATTGGGGCAACTGAGCCAGTGAGAACCAACTCAATCTTTGTCTAAGAGCCTGGTGTTTAAATCAAACAGCAGTCTGTTTGTCCTCTCATTGATATTTTTAAAGTTCTCTAGTAATCTGCTTGGGGAGCCATTATAATTTCAATTAGAACTTAGTTTATTAGAAATACACCTGTATGGTTTATTCCCACTGGTTACAATAAGTACGGACATGAAATAATATCTCAATATAAAATTAGGCATACCTGACAGTAATCCAAACATTTCATCTATTATAACTGGTATTAGAACCACAGTCTATCAAGTAATTATAAAAGTTATGAAGTATAGATGAGTGTCTACCATATGTGATGACATGATTGGATTATTTTTACTTTGCAGAGCAATTTTGTTTCATTAGTCAATTGGTCAGTAAACAAATTTGGTATTTACAATGGGCCTGTCCCTATTAGGCATTGAGAAAACAACCATGTCAGAGATATTTCCTGCCCTCAAAGGGCTTGCAATCTAATGTGTGATTCTGAAAAAAAGATACAGGTTATATTAAGGGCAGTTTAATGAAATACAGTGGCTAGCACAGAAACACAGAAAGAGAATTCAGCCTATAGGAAAGATTTCTTGAAGGAAGTGACATGTAAGCTGAGTCCAAAAGAAAGAAGCAGCTAACTAAATGAAGAGAAGCAGTGAGTGGAACAGAATTTGCAAAAGCCCAGAAGGGAAAGCCTTTTGAAGTTTATTTTACAAATTTTTATTTGATTTTCGTAGGGGGAGGTTGGCAAGGGAAATAACAAATCACTAAAAATGTACAGTATCAGAAAAATAATGCTATTAAACTTTATTTTATCTGAACATATAATTTTTTTATAATAATTTTTATTTTGTTATATTAGTCACCATATAGTACATCCCCAGTTTTTGATGCAATGTTCCATGATTCATTATTTGCGTATAACACCCAGTGCACCATGCAATATGTGTCCTCCTTACTACCCATCACCGGCCTATGAACATATAATGTTTTACCAAATGATCACACAATCCTGTGAAGTATTATTAATCCAATTTTACAATTGCCAAAAGTGAGATTAAGACATTCTCCCTAATCTGTACCATTAGAGAACATAGGAGCCACAATTTATAGTCTTGTGCATCTGACTCCAAATGTAGCTTCTCCTGGTGTATTTTCCTGTCATTTGATATCCTGCCCATTCTGCTGCACCTTTTTAGGCTCACTATGGGAATACTCAAAGCTCAGGTCATGCACTGGTTCAACCTGATGGTTTCCAGTTTCTATTCCATTGAAAGGAAGTGTTAATAAGAATTTTACTCTTGATCAAGCCTATGGCAGACCCACGCAGAGAAGACCAAAGGATTTTAATAATGACCAGGAAAATAGAACAACATGTTTTCCGTTGTCCCTGTTAGGATAAAGGCCAATTAGAACTGAGCCTAGAACCCCAAGAAAGGATCATGAGTTAAAAAGTGAAATGATCAGAACTAGCTATTTCCTAAATGTGCACGTATTCAAGATTCTTAGAGCATTCCCACCTAATGTAACAAAGTAATTTGGAGCCCTGGCTATTGAGGGTCCTCCACCTCTTTTTCTCTTGGTGAGAAGACAAGCACTGCTTTTATTCAGGCTTCTTGCCTGGATTACTACAACACATCCACTGTGTATCTTTTTTTCCAGCCATGGAAACCTGTTGATGGTCTCTAAAATGTGCCTCTTTAAATTGTTCATACCTCTTCATCTTCACACGTGGGCTCCTCAATGTCTCTCAACCCTCTCAAATCCTCCCACTTTGTCTTCTGAAGCTGCCTTTGCCTTAGGACATTCAGCACTTCCCTTTGGCATTTTCACACTGTGTTTTCATCATCACTTGTGTTCTTGATGTCCCCCCCACCCCAGAATATGAAACAGGCCATGATGTTTTGCATACCTCATCAGTTTTCGGGGGAGGCTTAACTCAGTGCTTGGATTTAGGAGAAAGTATTAAGTATGTGAGTGAATGTAAACAAAGTAGAAGGGTCTTGTTTCCAGCCAGCTAGGCCAAGTTTTTGTCTGTGCTCTGACAAGATACCACTTGAAACAGTTCTGGACCACCTTTACTCAGCAACTCATGAAGACCTACATTCCATGAGAAACTTTGTGGTTGTATTTTCAGTTTGGAGAAAAAAATAGGGTAAAAATAGAATTAGGTTTGAATTAATGTGTATAAAGAAAAATAAATACATTTCTTTTCTCACGTGACTACAATGGAGAACGGTAGGCTAAGGGTAAGCTAATGGATTAATTTTATTATCTTACTCTGGGGAGTTTAGAGGAAATTGTCAGAATTATAGAAATATTATTGAAGGAAATTTTGATCTAGTATAAATCTAGAATTATTAAAAATGGATTTTTACTATAATGTTATGCTATCATTTGGAAATGTAAAAATAGTAAAAGATTCAGGGGAAATGTACTCCTATAAAAAGAATTTATTGGAAACTGAGGCAACTTTTTCCAAGCAGAGAATATGTTACATGTGAGTCAAAGTACATATTCTGATTATTAAAATTAATTTATTCAACTGATATATATATATGAACATTGTGGGTTATTATTATTCTAGGCACTGGGGATGTATCAGTATAAAGGCTCTTTGAAGATACCTGTCTCCATAATTTTGGATAATTAAAAACCAGTGGCATATCTTTACAGATGAAAAGGCAGACAAAGCTGCAATTTAGACTTATATTGTCAAAAAGGATCAAAGTTCAGAAATGGACTTCATTCCATACTATTTAGGAGCATACTGTTACTTTTTATGTATTTGTTTCAAATTCCAGCAACGTGTTTATAAAGTTAATTTTATAAAAGATAAGCTTTTATCTCTATGTCATGTAACTTACACTTGGAATATTAATAATTACGTTTAATAATTTCAGTAACTACTATTGGAAAAAATCTTTAAAAATGCTTAGTTAATTTTTCTGGCATCATAACAGTAGCTGTTTTCCGTGCCAGCTTCATTAGATTTTGAGACAACTCTAGTCTCACAAGACTCTTGAAACAGTGCTTCATTAAGTATCATGCCAAGTTTAGATGGTTTAGTCTTCTACTTTCATGCAACATTAGGGCTACCGATAAGTATTTACCCTTCTTTTTCCAACTTAAGGAAGAATGAGTATACAAATAACATGAAAAAATAATGAAAGCCTTAAAACTGCTTATTTAAAGGTTGAAAATAACTTGTCACACAAGAAATGGTTACTAACTGTCTGAAGAGGGATTTGTATTGAAATAAACTGAACATGCCCAGTTGGGAAGGAAGGAAGGAAGGAAGGAAGGAAGGAAGGAAGGAAGGAAGGAAGGAAGGAAGGAAACAAGGAAGCAAGGAAGCAAGGAAGGGAGGGAGGGAGAAAGGAAAGAAGGAAGGGAGGGAGGGAGGGAGGAAGGAAGGTAAGGAGGAAGGCAGGCTTTGCATGAATAGAAGCCATCCATGATTGTGATTCTGTTTTACTTGGTGTTAAGTCAACTGAATGGATTCATAAATAATTATCTGCAAATAGAATTGTGTATTTGAAAATAATATATTACACAAATCATGCACAGATAGAGACACAGATTGAACAAAATATTTACTTGAGGCTTACCTCAAGTAGCAAATTGTTTCTATTTAAATGCTTCTGCTAACATCACTTTTAAAACAATTAATTTAAATGTAAATTTAAGAGTAATTTTAAAACACATTCTTTACATCAGATTTGGAATGTCAACTGACATATTTTGAAAAAAATGTCATGAGTCAGGAATCTTTAAATCTTTTAAATAGAAAAAACAAAATAAGATTCCTATCTTATAGTCAATATGATAATCTTCATGTTTTTCATTATTAAAGATTTTGCCACTACAAACTGGTGTTATTACTCTCTTTTATGCAATAGATAGAACACTTTTGATAGTAAATATTATACTAGGAAAAATTGTATTCATCCCGATTATTGATAAAAAGGGCAAGAGAATCAGGATGCAATCAATGGTTCTCAAAAAAAGAAAAAAAAAAATCCCTAAACCTTAGTCCCTGAGTGCAAAGGGCCAAAGAAAGATAGGAAGATTTATAATTTACCCTATGATTATATAACCCATCAGATGAAGAAGAGCAGATCTTTGCTTAAATCAAAATAATGCATTAATAATAGTATTTATTTGCTCAGTTTTATTCTCATGAATGCAAAAATTTGATTGTAAGTTTATTTCAATAAGTGAATATATTTTAAAATCCATTGTTTTCCAACAGATGTCATAACACTCAAAAGAGCAAAAGTTAAATAGAAAGGAGATAGCCAATAATTTTTCGCTGTAGAAGTGTTTAATTATATGAAAATCAATTAGTAAGAGGAAAAAAAACACATTTATTGAGAGTTGCCACCAGAGAATAAGACACATCTTAAGTATAAGACACTTTGAGAAATAGAAAGTCATTTGGTTCAAAGTAGTACTAGAAGATGAATCCAAAGATCGGATATCTGTATTCGAATTTTTAGATTTGCATTAGCACTTGAAGATCCATGACTAAATCCATGGTAACTATATGATTTAATTTTCAATTTGATGAAATAATTTTCACTTTATTTATTACACTTGAGAATGAAAAATCTGTGTTGTGATAATCTGAGGGCAAGCTTTCTTTGAAAATCAACTGATAAAAATTGATATAAAAATAAATAAATCAATAAATATAAATCAACATAGTGGCAGAAACAAACAGATTGGTGTATGACCTTGTAATGAATGATACTTCTTTAACTCTGTCAATTATTGTCAGAGTCCAAGAACTCATGTCCCTTCCATGGTATGTTTCAGACCACGAATAACTAGAATAAGCTAGAATTTTTTAACTCCCGATTTCTTCTTACACTGGAAGGTAGTATGGGCTGCTAATCCTTTTAAGAATCTCTTGCCCAAATAAAACAAATACGTAAAATGTAACATAGTTTCAGTGGGTTTCTGTATCTTCACTGAACATACTCCCTAGGTTCACTCTTCTGGAATCTGTCATGCTGGAATCCAGATGTAAGGAAGAAATACTGAGTTTTAGAGGTGATGATATGGAATAAAAACATTTTTTAGATCATTTAAAGCTATGTAAAGTAGAAAATCATGGACTAACAAATAGTATTCTACAACTTTGGATTTCAAATTATTTTCATCATCATAGGTGGCACATAATTTGTAAAATAAATAATGATAATAGTTAAAACTTCATCTGCTTCTCAGAGTTAGAAGTTTCAAGGGAAATAATTTATAAGAAAAGTCCTCTGTAAATTTTTAAATCAAATGCTTTTTTCAGAAATTTGTCATTTTAGTAGGTATTTTGAGTGCCTATAATTGATAATAGGTAATTAAAATATGTTATATATTTAAAGATTACATATATATTTAGGTAATATATAATTTGGATAATAAAAATAGATTTATTCCAATTCGCTCAGATAAGCAAGCCACTATATAAAAAAGATTTATTATTTTTATGGCATTTATGAATATGGTCTGAGCTGGTTTTTAAAAATAATTTCTGAAATGACCCATAAATTTAGAATGAAATTATATATTGAGTCACATGAAAGTAAGTAGATCAAACCACTGAAGAAAATAATTTCTTGCATAGGTATACTTCCCCACGCAGATTAGACTATGATTACAAAGTAGAAACCTATTAGAAGCTGAAAAGTCTAGTCTAATTCTGTAGAATCCCCCATGTCTGAGAATTTTGCAGGTCACATCCTTCATTCACGTGGCAGCCTGGAGTGTCTGCTGGTTGGTTTTTTGATGCAGCAGCTGAGTCTATGTTTAATGCAAGGACTAAATTTCTAAGGGCCCGTTGACTGGGACTTGATGACGTCTATCTCTGCTTTCCATCTGATTGTCCTCTGTCATCTCCCACCTTCCTCCCCCATCTGAACACACACAGACATATCCTGGCAAACTTCAGTTAGTTTTAGGAGTGGTCGACTGATTCCATATTTACATATATTTATAACTGCCTTTGAAGTTTTAAAATTAAAACATAAGCTCTTGTTCTCTGTCTTCTGAAGTGCCCTGCTTTCCAATGGCTATTCATTAATTCAACAAATAATAAAAGAACTTTGAATGCATGCCAACCACTGAAGCTTGGGATTTCGTCATGAATAATCAGAAAAGTGCTTTCATGGTACACTTTAGTATTAAGAAATAATACACAAACATGTTAGATGACAGGTGATGAAAAATGAGATGATGAAAAAAAGCACGGTGAATTAAGAACCTACCTACTGTCTGGATGGAGAGAAGAGCCAGTGTTTTGGAAAGAAAACACATTAGTTACTATATCAAAAGTTTCTTGCTACGGTATCGTTTAGTACACTGTGTGCATAAAAGAGTAATGACTTTCTCACCGCCTTAAGGATGTTTTCCAAGAACAATAATCTTTCTAAATGAAAAGGATCTTGGATTAAATTACTTTACTGACTAATTACAACAATTCAATGCATACTTCCAATCATGTTAAAATTTAAATGCTACTAATAAAATTCAAGTGATTCTCTATAATCTTGGAATTATTATAAGTCTTAGTAAAGTGGAAAGTTGGTTATTATACATCAATAATCTGTTTAATTCCTGCATATTTGACCTAAAGGAAACTTGTATATTTGACCAGTGAAAATCTTTTAGAGCATACTACGTATTACTTCCTCCAGGTGACATTTTCAAGGTGACTTTCTCAGTGTTTTAGTGAACTCTGATTAAATAGTAATAAATTCTATATAATCCATTATTTTTCTTCTTGCCATCACACTAGTGTAGAAACCTCTCTCTATATATATCTGTGCTGATCAATATATTAATATAGAAAGATACATATATGTTATGCATTCTGCAAAGTAACATAATAATGGAAAACTAGGAAGGAGGGCACATTTAAGTATATCAGAAATCCTTACTTTGACATTTACATTTGAAGTGAGTAGATTAGAAGAAGGAAGGAAATAAGGATAGAAGAATGAAAGGCAGAAGAGAGAGAATTATACACCAGGGAACTACATGTGTTTTTCTAGGATGGCCTCATCTTCTCCCAGTATGATGATACGGGACAATCCGTGCCCTCTAGTTAGGCTGCAACATGAAGACAATAACTTCGTTAATGGCCCCTCCATCTGAGAGGATCTTTTCCATGATTACCTCCTATCCAACATTCTTCACCTCCCATCTCTCCATAAGACTTGTTCCAGTTTTTTAAAATTAGTTATTACTGTGTGCTCCCAATTGTCTTTAAAAAAAAAAAATTCTGGGGTGCCTGGGTGGCTCAGTCAGTTTAGTGTCTGCCTTTGGCTCAGGTCATGATCCCAGAGTCCTGGGATCGAGCCCCACATCAGACTCCCTGCTCAGCAGGGAGCTTGCTTCTACCTCTGCCTGCCACTCCGCCTGCTTGTGCTCTCTCTCTCTCTCTCAAACAAATAAATAAAATCTTTAAAAATAAATAAATAAATAAATAAATAAATAAATAAATATTTCCATGTTCTGATTAGCTAAAATTTTTTATTGATCTTGATTTTTTATTTCAACCATGTTAGCCTTTAGGTCTATCAAAGTATGGGCACTCTGAGGGCACGAGCAATGTTAACCCAACGGATAGTATTAACACTGTAGATGTTGACAAATTTTAGTAGGTTGATCTTAATTGAAACCTAATACATACTCCATGCCCTGACCAAGAAATTAGGTACTAAATATGGCAGATGACTTGTTTATGGTCAGAAAGGTGCCACCTTGTATGAACCTGCTTCATTCTCATTGTCTTTTAAACCATCTTCTGCTTATTCACTTACTTGGTTTTCAGTCAGCCTCATCTTACAAAACCATATTTAGCTGTCATCTGCAAGTCAGCTCGCTTTCAAGTCTCAAGTGACTCTCTACCACTTTATAAATAGTTACTTGCTAAAACCTTTTATAGCTATTTTAAAAATAGAAGAACACTCAACCCAGAAATAATTACTTGCTAAAACCTTTTATTGCTAGATTGCTTTAAAAATAGAGGAACACTCAACCCAGAGCCTGATTTATAAACAAAAGTTATATAGGCTTCTCTGATATTTGAAAAAATATTGCCATGATAGTTTTATGAGTTAATTCCTGACTATTACTAAAATGATTGATGCTTTTATTGTTAATACACATTTTGAAATGGCAATCTGTCAGAGATTTAATGCTGGTACTTTCAAAATCTCACCCCACGTGTCGCACTTAAATCAACGTTTTGATAACTTGGCTTTTTCAACTTTACATTTTCCTTTTACCTGGATACTCAGAGATAACACTGTTCGCTCAGAATGGATTTCATTCTTTTAAATTTTTCAGTGTTCTCTGTAGAAATATTTGGGATATATTTCTATTTTTAGTGATAAATTAGAAAATGCTAATTTTCTTAGACACGCTTTCCTGATGAAAATTTATCAGCTCTAATCAGAGTTTTGCACACATTTTTTCCCTAGTGAATATTTAATTGGCATACCTGGATTCAATGTTTGCCTTCTTTATTAAACTCAGCTCTGAAATTGGAAGATATATTTAGGACTATGCAATAAGTTTAATTATTAAAATATCTTGGCTTGTGTAAAACATTCGAGGACTGTAAAAAAGAATAATTTTAATATTTCTTAAATCTGTTTTCCCATTTCCTTATACAAGCCTTCAAAGACAACAATCATAAAATTCTAAGCAAATTTAAACAAGTTACTTTATCTCTTCTACCTCCTAAACCATGCAAGACGAAAAACTGACTCCAGGGAAGGAAAGGCCACAATCACTCCTGTCAACCTATTTAAGAATCTTAGAACTTTTCCGGAATCCTTCTAAATTTTTCATCCTAAATTAGATGTCAGTAAATGGTAACTCTCCAGACGTACCTCACTTTGTGATTTCTTGGCTGTTGTTTTGGTTTCTTATTTGTGTGGAAGGACCCAGAGTTGATAGTGCTTGATAATGAAGAAATCGCCATGGATAGTTAGAAGTTTCCTTCGAATAAGAGAATCCAGGGCTGTAAACCAATTATCAGTGGCTAGAGAGGCAAATATCCCACTTGGTTTGGGATGGGAGGCTGCGAATGACCTGGGAAATGTGAACGTGTGGATGAGATGTGGGGTGTGGGAGGCTGCCTTGAGTTCCTGAGCTCTGGTATTGCAGACAGTGGTGGCATCAAGTAAGCTCTCTAGGCCTGCTGCTCTTAAGCTACAGGGCCCTTTAACGTTCTGGCTGGTGAGAAGACCCTCAGATACCTCTGTAGATGTGGGCACATTCAGTTTTAGATACACATAAAGGAAAGGGAACACCAAAGATGTTTAAAATTACTTTTACAGGTTTGTTTTGTTTTGTTTTGTTTGGGCATCTTTTTTTTTTTTTTTTTTTTGAGCAAATGTATGACTATTAAATAAGAAAAATAAGTTTATTCTGTAGGGTTAAGCTTATTTGAGTTTGAATTTCCGTTCTCCCACTTACTGCTGTGTTATCCTTGGCAAGGTGCTGAGCCTCCTTGTGCCTCAGTTTACTCGCCTATAAGAATAATGCCATATAATGCATGAGACTATAACCAACAAATGAGCCCGACATGAAGAAGGCAGCTAAAATTGAGTACTTATCATCATCATCACCACCATCATTTCCATCATTTTACTTAAAACAGGCCTTCGTTGGCCTTGATGATATAAAGGGCATTACTGAGGATAGGTCGGGGAGAGGAAGGACTCGTGAGATAATCTTAGGCATGTTTAGTAATACCGCCTCTGTTCAAAGATGATTGATGGGTATATTGGGTAAATTAGTCAAGTAACTCAGATAAGGTCACATTGTTAGCCACAGTAAGAACTGAATTTAACCTCCAAATCCTTCATATTCTAGCCAATGATTTTGTTTCTTTCTTTTCCATATTATGTCACCTTAGCATGAGTATTCATTCACAAGTTTATAAAACACCATCGTTGGCTGTCTTCCACATTTTATACCTACATGGAAGCTGCCATAAACCTCCCTGTAGGGAGGATATTAGCAAAATTCATAGAACCCACTGCTCCTGGGACACAATTAACTATCAGTGAAGGCGGGATATGAATCGCACTGAGACTGGAGCTCAGTTATAGAACGCCGGGGGCACGCACTGTTGGTAATTCTACCTCGTCTTCGTTGTGAAAGTGATACAATCCTACTTCTGGTTGGTTATTGTGCTTGTGTGTAGTCCTAAATGAACAAATGCTTACTTAAATCATGAATCTTAAAATGAATTCGCCTAACTTATTTTTTTTAAACCAGGTCAAAATTTAGTGAATTAAAACAATTGGTGTATATACATGCAATTGTATAATTTAGTCTCCCCTGTATGACCATCTGTATTACCCGTTAAAGACTCTCCAGTTTCTGCATTATTCTTACTGAATATCTTCAGCTCCTGCTTAGGTGGTATTATTTTAGTTTGGTTTCATTCTCTTTAAATAAATTTCACACTTCACTAACTATTACAATGTGAATAGCCCAGTTGCAAATATGAGTTAATAGCTAAATAGTCTTGGCAATTACTTTTCAATAGAAAGAAATATTTGGGAAAGAAGTTAAATGCAGCAAGAGATTTTATAGACATCTGGCTCTCCATGAATATTCATAAACCTGTATATATACCCATACAACCCATATTTTTATGGAGTCTATTAAGATTCTCTAAAAAAGATTAAAGGGAGTATTTCCTTATATTTCTGGTTGCTTGAAAAGGAAAGATAGAGAAAGAGAGAAAGACAGAATGCAATGATGGCATCCTTGAAAATTATTTTATTTCTGTTGCAGAAAATAGCCATTCACTTATTCTCTGGTTACTATTCACCTAATTACCATATGAATACTCCGTAATTATATATCCATCGTTGTCCTTTAGATTACATGATTGTGTTTAGTGCTACTATGCAATTCTTAGTGTAATTACCCTACAGAGGTTATAACAATTTTTATATTGTGAATATAAAGTGTTATTATATAATTTCATGGTAATCTCTACTTTCTTAGCACAGATTACTTTTCATTATTGCTCCTTCTTATCATATGTGGAACATCTCAATTGTCATGCCATTCAGGTCAATAAAATGCTTGAAACTTAGGGGATGGAATGTTTCATAAGAAGGAAGATTTTGTTGGTAGTAATATTTGTAGGCTCTTGCCACAGTGGATATTTTTCAAATCAGTTTTGGTCTTTTTTCTTCTTGTCTTAAACTTTCAATTGGGTTGTCAGCTCCCTGAGAGCTGGTGGCCTTTCTCGTATTTCTGTCCTTTTCCTACAGCTCCCAGGATATAATTAGACAGATGCATGTTCCTCAGCAAATAATCAATTATGGATCTACCATTTCCATTTTATTGTCATGGTTAAATTATTCCTGTTGTTCAAAACGAGACCAACCATATTGTTTTACCAGCTTTCCTTTCCATAAATTCAAACTCTTCTTTCTGAATGCTTACTGGTTGATCTGGCTAGACTCTCATCTTTGACATTCAATCCCTTCCCCATTCCATGCCCTCCAACAAAAAGTGTCCTATCACTTATGCTTTCTTTAACTTGTCTTTTTTTAGTGTACCACATTTTTTTTTTTTACTTTATTTCGGTTCCAATAACTATTAAACCAAGTTAAAAATTTGGAAAGAAAAATGTGATTGGGGTGTGTGTCTCTGCGTCTCTGTGTCTGCGTATCTCTGTCTATGTCTGTGTGTCAGAAATCAGAAGACAATCCCTTTTCTACACACCTTGGTGTTAACCAACCACCAACATCCCTAATTCTGTTTTCTTTGGGAGGAATTAAGTTGTTGTTTTTTTTTTTTTTCAGTAACATTAATTTAGTCAATGCTGAAAATGAAAAAACAAAAAGCAGAAAGCTATGAAACTTCTGCAAAGTTAAGTTCATAGAAATAATTAAGAATCATAGTGTTACAGAAGCCATTAAAAATACTGGTATATTATGGGGTGCCTGGCAGGCTCGGTTGGTGGAGCATGTGCCTCTTGATCTCAGTGCTGTTAAGTTTGAGCCCCATGTTGGGTATAGAGATTACCTAAAAATAGGATCTTTAAAAATATATATTTATATATTTTATGTAAGAAAATGAATATCTATCTTACAGAAAGATTACCTTCAAAATGGTTTTAAAGCATTTCTGGTGCTTAAAGTGGTAAGCTCTATGGGGTAAGTATTTTTTAGCACTGTGGGATAGGAAGTGTTCTTTCAATGAGTGCTAAAATTTTCTGTTCCTTTCAGTGCTTATTAGGTCAGGGCAGAATCCTTAGAACCAAAGCAAACAATTACATACCAAAGAAGCCTTCTCATATACCATTCTTCTTCATACTTCACTAAATTTCTGCTGGATTGGGAAGTGCTAATGAAGTATTCTTTTTATAGTTGAAGAGAGACTTAAAATTTAAATATGAGTGCGTAGTAATTATTTGGGAGTATATAGAGAGGTGACCCTGGTGAAAATATTGCACGTGTTTATACAAGTTTTGAATAGATGCTTGTAATTCAAAGTAGGTTAGAGCTGAGAAGAGAATGAGAGAGAAATTAGGTCGCTCTCCAATGACTTATTATACATTGTTGTCCTGATACTGAGACAACTGCAGAGAATGTGAACTTTGGTTGAATCATCCATTTTAGAAATAGCACCATCAGAGGTACCAAATTTTTTCCATGATACATCTCATGACTAAAATTGAAATAACAGAGAACACTTGAAAGAATTATTTTGCTTTCCAACTTACAAGTATCCAATGCTTATGTGGTAGTTCATTTTTTTAAAGATTTTATTTATTTATGTGAGAAAGAGAGTACAAGCAAGGGGAGGGGTAGAGGGAGAGGGAGAAGCAGACTCCCCCCTGAGCAGGGAGCCCGATGTGGGGCTCAGTCCCAGGACCCTGAGATCATGACCTGAGCCAAAGGCTGATGCTTAACTGACTGAGCCAACCAGGCGCCCCCTTTTGTGGTAGCTTAAATAGATGACAGAGTCTCCTATTAAATAAGGTTACTTTCTCCTGTGTTCAGGAATCTTGGAGTGAAAATTGAGTAAATAGGGAAGTCTTTAAGACAGAGAGAGAGACAGAGAGGGAGAGAGAAAGGGAGAGAGACTATGTATGCAAGGGTTGGGCCCTAGAATCCTAATAGTGGTGCAAAAAACAATCCAGCTGAACATATAAGTCAAGCAACTTCTACATGCTTCAAATCTGAAGCCTAATAGTGGGAGATAGTCAGAACATTTTCAAAGAAAGGCACTGGGAAGCAACTCTGGCACAGTTGGTGTATAGTGAGCAACTCTGTCCCTGAATTTCAACATAGTGTCAAGTGTGAAGCATGTGAACTGGGGAAAATGAAAAGCCTTCCATTTGAATATCTGTAGAGAAAGGGTTCTGAGCCTAAAATGATTTCTGCCTTTTTTAGAAGGAAAAAAGTGGCATGGCTTAACAGCATGCAATTTAGAATTATTTATTAAAGTGCAAATTCTAATATCTGCTTATTTCACAATTTTATCTTAAGCAAACATTTCTTTTACATTCTTTGGATTCCACTTTTATGCCATGAGGCCAATCAACTGCACTGAATAATGTGCATCTGACATGCTAGGAAAAAAAATATCAAAAACATTAAAGGGTAGAGAATTTTCTTTAAAGCATAAAAAGTAGACCATGAATTCCTTTTAATAGAAGCATCTATAAAGAGAAAACCTATTTAGCCTAGTTAGCAAATTAACTAGAATTTCTAAAATATTGTAATTGTAGTTTATTTGCCATTAGGTTAGAAAAATCTTTTTATTGAATCATAATATAAGTAGGAAAGTTTAAAATCACAAGTTTACAGTTCAATAAGTTATCACCAGGTGTACACAGCAGTGTAAACCTACAACCAGGTCAAGAATAAACATTATCGGGGGGTGCCTGGGTGGCACAGTCGTTAAGCGTCTGCCTTCAGCTCAGGGCATCATCCCAGCGTTCTGGGATCAAGCCCCACATCAGGCTCCTCCACTAGGAGCCTGCTTCTTCCCCTCCTACTCCCCTTACTTGTGTTCCCTCTCTTTCTGGCTGTCTCTGTCAAATAAATAAATAAAATCGTTAAAAAAAAAAAAAGAATAAACATTATTGGGACCTCCAATGCTCCCTGTTGGTCTTCCTCACTATCCCTTCCCTTCCCCCCAAAGATAAGTCTTGTTGACTTTTAAAACCCTAGATTAGTTTTGCCTTTTAAATTTTATATAAATAAAAAAAATAGTATATATGTTTTTGTGTCGAGCTTTTTTCTCTCATTACTTTTGTGAGATTCATCCATGTTGTTGCTTATAAGGTGTGCTGCTTTCATTTTTTTATTTATCTACGTGTATTAATGTATGTGTATATATACATATATTTGTATGTATATTTCTTTGTGTGAATGAAGCACAATCTATCCTTTCTTCTTGCAATGAATATTTGGATTTCTTCTTTTGGGGCTATTTCTATGCGCAGGTTGCTGTGTATATTACACAAATATTTTTGAGCACATATGCGTGCTTTCTTCTTGGATATATATTAAGAGTGGAAATGCTAGGTCACAAGGTGTGGGTATGTTCAAATATAGCAGATACCGTCAATTGTTTTCCAAATCAATTGAACCAGTTTATATTCTAATAGTGTATGAGAGTTTCTGTTATTTGTTGTCAATTAGGTGGAAGTGCAATAGTATTTCTTTGAGGTATTAATTTATTTCCTTTTTTTTTAAAGATTTTATTCATTTATTTGACATAGAGAGTGAGAGATACATCATGAGCAGAGGGAGAGGGGGAAACAGATTCCCCGCTAAGTGCAGAGCCCAACGTGGGGCTCAGTCCCAGGACCCCGAGATCATGACCTGAGCCAAAGTCAGACACTTCACTGACTGAGCCACCCTAGCACCCCTAATTTGTATTTCTTTGAACACCAATGAGTTGTATATACTCTCACATCTTTTTAATCTTAGCCTGAAGCAGATGTAATTCATGCACCAAAATTACTTATAGTTAGTAAATTGTAGGTAAGTATTTAACTTTACCCTTTAGCACTTCAGGCAAGTGAGAACTATTCCTTGCTACAGTGTGTCATAGGGCAATTATCAACCATCAGAATGTTAACCCAATTTTTTCCAGTTTCTCAGATCTTCTCAGTGATGTGGTTTTAAAAATAAAATGGTCCCTAATTTTGGATAAAAAATTGCATTTTAATTAAGGCCCACAAAGTTAGTTGAGAAATAAACCATTTTAGGGGTGCCTCTGTGGCTTAGTTGGTAAAGTGTCGATTCTTGATTTCGGCTCAGGTCATGATCTCAGGGTCATGTTCTCAGGGTCATGAGATTGAGCCCCACATCTGGCTCTGCAGGAGGTGTGGAGTCTGCTTAAGATTCTCTCCCTCTCCCTCCACCCCCCACCCCTGCCCACATGCACTCTCTCTCTCTCTCTCAAAAAAGAGAAAAAGGAAAGAAAGAAGAAAGAAAGAAAGAAAGAAAGAAAGAAAGAAAGAAAGAAAGAAAGAAAGAAAAAGAAATTTTAGTTAAATCAAATCCTTTTACAGCTATTGAACAATGTAGTCCCTATGCTAATAAGTAAAAATTGTTTCTGGGTCATCATTTCATATGTTCCCCAGTTCCCGAATTCTAGTTCCTCAGCCAATCCCATGGCAATCACCTGGGCTCCATTTCAGGTTTATGAATTAGAATCTAGGCATGAGTGACAGTAGTGACAGGGACGAGCACTGGATTTACATTTGCAAGTAAGTCACCTACATGATTTTGATGAGTTCCCCACCATGGATAGGACATAATATGAAGATCTTGGAAGGATACATAAGCCAATTTCTATGCCCCATCAGACAACTGAACCAGGATCAGAGAATGACATTTAAAGCAATCGGGGGTGATATGAAAAGAGCTCTTTGTCAGTAAGAGGTACCGAACAACCTGAACTAATGAGAGCTGTTCTCTAGAGATTTCTGCACTGAGTAGGAGAGAAGCTCATACAGGCAGCTGATCATACATTCTTCATAAATAAGAAAAGAATCTGTCATGTGTACTCTCTAACCGCCAAGCCTGAAACAACTGCAAACAGACACCATCATGGATAGATACTAACACCGACTTAGTTTTTAGATCTTCAAGTCTCTCACCTTTTGAAAGTGCTACTTTTCTTAAATATAGCCAAAACCATGTTAATAAACTTAAGCACTGAATCTCAATGAGGGTACTTGGCATAATGCAAGAGCAAGCATAAGAATGCTTGAAATAAATTTCCATAAATATGAAGCAAGCCTGTCAATAAATTTAATTTCTGTCTGATTTAATAAAGGGCTAGATAAATATACAAACATGAGAATTATAAATTATGTTTTAATTTTCCTCACCCACTATAACTGTCTAACAGCAGGTTAAAGTTTATAAATTGAGATTTTTATCTCAGCTAATCTCATTTAACATTGCTTCACAATTAGTTAGCTAAAAGGAAATTGCAGCTTCTAAACACAAAGTCTGAGACTGATCTAATCAGTTCTTTTGCTTAAGATTGTATTATGAATTTCAATATTTTAAATGTGATAAATTATAGTATGTTGATATACAAACATACATATATACTTGTCTGCTTTTCAAAAGACTAAGTCAGAATGTCTAATTATAAAGATAGTGTGGTTATTGTATTATTACATGGTCTTTGTTTTATTATTCCCATTCAAGATTTATAGAAATATTTGAGGAAGTTTTCCTTTATAGTTGAGAAAATTATCTGTAATATTCAGTAAGAAACATCTTTCCAAACAAAAGGCTCACACCACATGGAGGTTTTCCCTCTGACTAGGATGTTAGGCTCTCACCTAGGAGGGGAACAATAGCCTAGACTTCTAGTCACTTCCCACCCATGATAGATCAGTTTCCCAGTTCACTTTTCTCTTGGTGTTCCATGAGAGGCACATCTCCTTGTTTACTCACCTGCCCAGGTGTCCAGGAATAGCTGGCCTGTCCTGCTCTGTGTAGAGGGAAGCTTCTTTGCATCACAAAGGGCTGAGGCAGAGGTAGGAGTCCCCCACTCACCACATACTACCCTGTTCTCTGGATGAAAAAAGTGCAAGGAGAGGAAACAGTAAACGACGTCCAAAGAAATCTGGAGTATTTCTGCTCGTTTCAGAATAGTAATAATATTGCCATGAGAGGGAAATTAAGGAACCTGGTTAACTTAAACTTTAAAATTCAGAACCAAAAGACTTCCTCAGCTAGTCTTCTATCAATATAAGTTCTCTTTTCTTTAGCAGATGAAATGATGCCTGACTGGAAAAAACAGGAATCAATAGCATTATTAAAGAATTCTAGTTATGTGTAATCACAAACAGATTTTGCAAATGAATCTACTTATTTATTGGCCGTTTTTTAGTATTCAGACATTTTAATTTACTTATTTTTATACTTGCTTAATGATTCACCATCTTTAAATATTAAATGAAATGGTAACGTATTTTGGCTAAAGATAAACATCGTGTAGTATAATTTCTTTTTCTCTGTCGTGCGTTCTTCCTAGATGTGTGTCACCACTACTGTGTGAATTCTGAATCCTGTACCATTGGGGATGACGGAAGTGTTGAATGTGTCTGTCCAACACGCTACGAAGGTCCAAAATGTGAAGTGGACAAATGCATAAGGTGCCATGGGGGGCACTGCATTATAAATAAAGACAGTGAAGATATATTTTGCAAGTAAGTGGTCATCCAGCTTAATTTATAAAAACATTCGAACCCAAAAGAATGTAGCAGTTCAGCACTAAATGTGAAAATAATGTAAATTATTTTTATTCTAAGATTCTATATAGTGACCATTGCATCCTTGTTTCTTTTTTTGTTTGTTTTTGTTTTTGTTTTTGTTTTCTTTTTGGTTGTAGATAAAATTCAGTTCATTTCAATTAAATGAATTTATTCAACACATATTATGTGCAACTGGGGAACATGAAAATTCATCATGTCATCATGTAATGATATGGTCAGATCATTCCCTATGTAGAAAATTCCTAATAGTAAGCAAGAAATAGTGAAATGCAACATACCTTCCAAAAGCTATGTGTAATATCCCTAAATTAGAATAGCTCAGGCTTTTAAATGTTTCATTATTATCATTGACAGTGAGTTTTTACTTTTCTATTGTTACAAAAGGAGCCTATCAGGGAGGAGCAAAAGACCTGTCTAATGGATATACATTTTACTCTGGGTTTTTATCTGACTTGAAGCATAATGGTCCAAAATAAGGAGAAGGAATAATGTGTCCCAGGAGGCAACTACAATAAAAACATCCAAGTTAGACTTTGGTTACGTTGCCTTTTGCCCTTTGGTTTTAAGATCAAGTGACTGGAAAACAGAGCATCGCAGCTAAAGAAAGGGTAATGCTGTTCGGTTTCTGTCGTGAAACAAGTTTATGCCACTAAGGTTAGAGTTCAATCCTCACTCTGAACTTCTTTTAACAACCTTTTAAAAGAAGGGGCTTATAAAGCTCTGGACTCCATCACTTGCCTTGCTCGGGAGTATAATAAATGAGAATATGAGGTAGGAAAGCATGCTGTCAAGTGTTCCCGCCACGGCTTCCACTGAGACAGCTCTGGGAGGTGCCAGCCCTGAGTTATGCCGCTCTGCCAAACAAGGCCCAATAAAATTTTATTACAGACAGCATCAGCATTTTTTTCTTTTTTATTTACTCTCCGTTTAGAATTTACTCTAAGAATGATTTGTGTTATCATTATGAATGACATTTACTCAAACCCTCAAATTGGGTCATTTGAAAGTACATTATTTTTTAAGTAAAGTAATTGAAAATACGACTGATTATAAATATGTGCCTTTGATAAGTATATAAAAGCAAATGCATTTTCATGTAAACGACCAAAATCGTGTTTGCTCATTAAGCTCATCGGTTCTTTCTGATGAAACTTGAGCAAGACAGAACTTTGTTTCCATGAGTGAACACACATTTTTCTCTCCCATGCACCATATCAGAAATGCACTGTAGTCTCTTACTTACAACTCCATTCCATTCTACACAGGAAATAATAGGCTATCATCTAAGACAGGCTATAAGCTGCAATTTCCTTCCCAGGTTACCTTGGAAAAGCTCATGCAGAGATACACACCATGTTTCCATTACAAGGGGAAGTTCCATATGAAGAAAAAGGGCAAGACCCTTTGGGTTCTCAGTACTGCCTGCTATACAGAGAAAATTGGCTTCACCAACCTAGAAACACCAGAACCTCATAACCCGAGTAGGCCACAAAGATCCAACATTGTAGTTCTTGACTCCTTAAAGACCCTTTTTGAAAAAGGTTATGTCTGATAGATAAATAACAGTTGCTAACAAATGAGTAGATAGTGGAAGCTTAAAAATATCAGTATGAGACTTGATCAAATAGGCTATGTAACATATGAGCAGGATAATACAGACAAGACTCTGGGTATTCTGAAATTTAATAGACAAGTTTGCCTTCATTTTTATGATAGTTTTCATCTTAGCTTTAAAAGACGTTTCCAGTGATGGTAGAATTTCTGTCTCATAGGTAGATCACTGATACTAAACAACCATGACTGAGTTACAGCAAATCTTTTATATAAATAGGAAAATTCAAGCCTCCATGTATACTTGGGATTCCAAATAGTCAGGTGTGATTCTAATGCACATTCTATACGCTGTCAGCTAGAATATAATATTCTGTCAAGCATAGTAAATATAATCTTTAAAAATGGAGCTAATTGTATATCTTTCTCTTTTGTGGAAATCCAAGTAAATATTGATGAAGAATGACTTGATCATAATTTCGAATAGCCTAAATACTGCCTTTGCAAAGTCAGTTGTTATGGGAATTCTTTGTGCATACGGGACAACTGGTAATTAGCTTTTGGAAAGTGATACATCACAAACTCTGTGTGTGTGTGTGACAGAGAGAGAGACATATGCCTCTAAGAAATGAAATTATGATGAAAACCGGCATTAAAATATGAGCTGAACTCTTTGATGCATTATAATGATTTGAGTAATTTGTATTTCACATTTGAAATATATACAAATGCCTGTCTTCAACGTAGGATTCAAACAAAACCTTTAGAAGGAGAAAAGAGGCAACATCTTTTATAACTCTTGAAAGCAGGAGTTTAAAAGCAATCAATACTTAGATTTTTTTTTCTTTTAAAAGCTGATATTTGGTGTATAGTTATCTTTTTTGTAGGAAATCCTTTAATGTATAATGAGCTATTTTTTTCTCTTTGACGTTGTCCTTTTGATAGAAAAAGAAACTATAACTTGCCACTCTTTGATTTTCAAGGAGGCTGGGATGGAGGGCAAGGAAAAGTCTCCCTGATCCATTTAACATATCAGACGCCAATACCGCTAAATGTGTACTTGTTCACTTTGCATCCATATTCAGATACCTCTAGATTTAAAGCATTCTCTGTTAAATCTTGGAAACTTTAAACTACTGCTTCCTTCTCCCTGTTGGTTCTATATTCATATATCTCCATTTTGTAGCCAGTACATGATTGACTCATTGCTTCTGTTCTTCTTGAAGAGAAATGTGATTTTAACATCCAGGCTCTTCAAAAATATCTTTAAATTAAACACCTGGAAAAATGATAAGCTGTTTGGTGTATTTCCATCAGGCTTACCACCTACATGAGGTGAAATACATATTCACAGAATAAATTAATCAGGATCACCAACTGATCATTTCAGGCATCTAACCAATCATTAGGAATTACCTTTGATGGATGTAACACAATAGATACCCATCGTGGAGAGGATCAGAGTGATCAGTGATATTGCAACCTGATTTATGTGTCAAGCTTGTGACACCACTGAGTGCTTCATAGCACCTAGTGCCAACGTGATTTCATAATCAGAATAGTGGCATGATTTGTTGTAATTCTGACTTGGGCCAAGGCTTATATGAGTCTATCACCCTACTTTTCATACAAGAGATCTCTTGATAATTTAGAATGTCGATGCACTTTTGTCTGTTCCCCCAACAATTTTCAATGTCCAATCTAATACTATTCATATCAAAATATAACATGGCAAATAAGAAAATTTCTGTATTTTTCCTATTATTGTTATGCTTGTTCTTTTTTTCCATACAGCAGTAGCCATAGTGTTTTTTCTTATCTCAGACCTGTAGTGTGCTGTAAATTAGAATTGTTTCCATAAGTCTTCCAAGAAAGCCTACCTCATTTCCTTGTTGCCAGACTACATATTGTTCCTATGACATTACTGTTTATTTTTGCAATGAACTTCCAATGATTTTTTTATGTGTTATAGTAAAAAAAAGATGACATTAATGATAGTATACAATCAAAGAGAAGCAGTGGATAAAATGACTACCAGATAATCCTATACTTTCTTACAAAACCTGGAATCTAAAATTCATAACAGTTTTTTGGACCAGATTTTCCAGTTTACAAGAAATAGCTGAAGCATTTGCTTCCAGAATATTTGATCATGTGGTTTATAATTCACACTGATGTCACCAAGCCCTAGTTATATGAAAAGGGAGTAAGATACTGATGCTAATGTTTCCCTGCAGAGTAAGTGATAGACGTTAGAGCATATTTTTTCACACATATGTATAGCTATATTAAAATTTTATATTAAGCAAATGGGTTGAAAATTTGAAAATTAGCAAAAGAAAACATTTGTCTCTCATTATTTTGTTAAAAAAAAAATCTTTGCCTGCAGGAAGTCTGTCCTTCTGAAAACTTACTTTTAGCCAGGCACTCCATTACTCCTCTATGATGAATATTCTCATCTGCAGAGAGTTTATGTCAGCTTTCAACAGTGATGATGCCAGTAACAATGAGATTTCTTTTTTCTTTGTTGCTGCAGCTGCACTAATGGAAAGATTGCCTCTAGCTGTCAGTTATGTGATGGCTACTGTTACAATGGTGGCACATGCCAGCTGGACCCTGAGACAAATGTACCTGTGTGTCTGTGAGTATTGTATAACATTGTGGGCATTTTGTGGTATGACTTTGTATGTACATGGAATCCCTCCTCTATTGTTCTCCTTTCTTGGGGTAATACATTTTATTTGGCGGGGGAGTGATACATTTTACATGAATGTTTCACGGACATCTCTGATCGAGTATCGTCCCTCAGTGGCTCATGTGCTGCTAACTGTCCTCCCTCTTCAGTTGCTAGTGATTTCATAAGGGAGAGCTCATTCAGTTCGTAGCATCATACCCATTAAAGACACTCATAGATCTTTGAACTTGGAAATGCCAGGGAAAATTACTCTAATTTCATTGACCTTATTCAGATATGGGATACCCAGGCATAATCATATTTACGAACACTTGGTACTTACGGCCATTCTTTTCAAAAGAACTTGTGGTATCTTTTCAAGTGTATAATGCTATTTGATGTTTCTATCAGGTTTCGAGTATTGTATTATGTAAGCCTATGAAGCCCCTGTCTCCTTTGGAATTCATTAACTTGAATATGGGTTTCTAAACATTTGGAAAGTATTGGAGATTCTCTGCTCATGAGAAAATCTAGAATTTAATATTTTTCCCTCTGTCCAGAATGGACAACTTGAAATAAAACCATTCCACTTATGTGGTTTCTATTTTGAGTTTTCTTTTACCACCGCTTGACTAGAGGAATGACGTCCACATATGATCCACATCCGTGTTCTGTCCCCCCACCTTATCAGAGTAGCATGTGATGAGTGTGAATGAGAGAGGAATGAGCATACCTGACAAAGTTTTATTCATATGTTACTATCTCTGTATGAAATAAATTTGAAACATATTTAGAAAAAAAAAAAGTTAGACGCTTTATTTAGCTGTATTTTACTGAAATTCTACAGATGCTCTGTGGGGTTTAAAAGTCAGCGCTGTGACCAGAAAGAGAACCCTTGTGATCACTACTGTCAGAATGAGGGGATTTGCACTTTAACTGCGTTTAATGAGCCGAGATGCAAGTAGGTTTAACCTTCCACTTACCACTGCGCTTCGTGTGACATCATTTCAGGCCACAGTTCATTGGTTTAAATCATGAACATCCACATGCATTTCACAGTGTATACTTAATCTCGGGGCTCATCTGTGTCACACACACTTAACCTTTGCTTCGCTCACCGACAAGTGTATGCAGCACAGTCAGCTAGAGTGTCTAGAAATATAATGGAGGGAATGAAAAAGCTCAGGGAACTATCTAATAAAAATACATTTGCTAGAATAGTGGCTTTTAATTAAAGAAGTACAGAAGCAGGTGTTTTTAGGCTATTGCTATAGTCTATACTATATTTGGAATAGTGAACTTTATTTAGTAACTGACTTTTCATTTCAAGTGCTGTTGAAATAATACATTATTTTGTTTCCCAAATTTTTACTGAGAACATTCTTACTTTAACCAGAAAGACTTCTTTACAGAAGAAATAGGTACATGGTAGAAATTTTGTTTCCTAAGAGTTTAAGCCTTTCCTTCCTGATTCAATTCGTCCATAACAAATAACCTCATTTCCTCTGAGAAATTTCAGGGACCACCTTTGGGGTAACTATCGATGTTCTTCATAATGGAAGTAATTTTTGCACTTTGCATTTGAGCTTTAGAGATGGATCATATGTGACATCCCCCTTAATACCCAATGTCATAAACAGAGGCAATGATTGGCACCTGATAACAGCCCCAAGGTGGTGTCACAGTGTACTTAGTAATGGTCTTTAAGCACAATTATATTAAAATTCAGATGTTTCATTATCAAAACTCTACAGTTTTGTTCACAAATGATCTATATTGTTATTCAAGAAAAAGTCATTCTTTAGATAACCGTCCAAAAAATATGGGAAGTGATTAAAGTAATCACATAGGGAAAAAATGGTATTCTTTCTTTTTTTTTTCTGGAAGGTCTTTGAATGTATCAAACCAATATTCCTACATAAACTACATCCAAAAATACCACTTTAAATATTAGTCTACAAAATGTATATAAACTGACCTGTTAAGGCATTGATTCACTTCTCAGTTCACATTCAGGTTTGTACCTTGTGTAGGTGAAGACAGAGGAGCTCTTCAGTTCTACCTCAATCTGCTCCACCCTAAATTCCTACAGCCAGTCAGCAAGTATTTACGGACCCTAAAAGCATGCTAAATCCTAGACTAGTGAAGATGAATGAAATCTAACCCTAAGCATCAAGGAGCTCATTAATTAATGGGGTGAAAATTCATAAACAACTAATTAACCTCTAAAATGTAGGTGTGAACACAGGAAAAAAGAGAGGGCAGTAGAGTCTTAGCAGAGCAAGTGATTTGTTCAGCATGGAAGTGGAAGCTTTATAGAAAAGACAGCCTTCTGTGGTTCGCGTAGTTCATGAAGTTCAGTGAGGTTGGGAAGACATTCTAAAGAGAAAGAATGACAGAGCAAAAACATGCATGTGAGACCTAACGGCCTATTTGGGGAACTGTGAATGCTTGCCTACAGCTAGAATGAAGGGTGACTGTAGTTGGGAGGGGAAGGGGTGTGAAGACACAAAAGTGAAAAGGTGAATTAGAATCCTGTTTATGCCAAAGTTTGAGGTTTTCATAGGATCCCAAAAGGAATGAATAACCAAAGAGACTGGAGGCAGACGCTTGAGCTGACAGAGTTGGCTTTTGAAGGTAATGCTCATTGGCGTGTGGGGGGAGAGCCCTGGAGATCAGCTGCAGGGACCCCACATGAGAAGGTTTGGTACCACTTCAGGAGAAAAGTGACTAGTGCTTGAATCTGCATGGTGCAACTGGAGGGAAGAAGAGCAAGAGCAAGAGATTCATGGATATTTCAGAGTTAACAAGTCCAGAGTGATCCTTGACCAAACATTGATCTAGGCACTCACGTTACTTCATGTTAGGACACTAGTAATGTCTGCTCTGGGGCCCAATCTTCATTAATCTTGTCCCTGTTCATTATGTCCAGGCAAAGTACACATAACATTTCAGACCCACCCTCCTTCCTCCCCATAAATAGGTCTAGGGACATGACTGCCCAGAGAATGCTCCTGTGTCCCCAGAATCGATCTCTCTCATGGGCATAGCAGCCCAGAGTAACGTTCTCTTCCACTTTTTACTCTTACCAGGTATCGTCAGAGGCACCTAGCCTTTCAAGGTGATAATCTGCCTATTTCATAAACTCAGCTAGGAAAAATATATTAATTGGGAAGGCTTAGAACAAAAATATTTTACTTTTGTGTATGTTTGTCTCTATTTCTATGTGCATTTGGTTTTATGGAAAGTTTGTGCCTTTGTTTTTTACAACCTAAAATTTATTCTGATGGTAGCAGTAATGCTTACTGAATCCCTCAAATAACTTAAGGTATAAAAGAAGCATAGAAGAGATAATGATATTCTGCTATCATTAATTCATCTGCCAAATGCTTATCGATAATCTAAGATGAATGAGACCCTGTGTAAATTTGGGAGGATAAGTAATAAGAGCTAAAACTGACTTAGCAAATACTTTCTGCCAAGCACTATGTAAAGCACTTTACGTATTTTACGTAAAGTTAGAATATTATGCTGTTGTTACTATCATCATTATCATCGTCATGTAATTGTTATCCCCATTTCACAGATGATAACACTGAGGTTACATACTAGGAAGCAATGGATACCTGAGATTCACATGACACTTGTTTGATTCTAAAGTTCATGCCCTGGTTATAACTCTTACTCTGTACTACTTTCTTTATGTTGTACTAACTCCAACGTGGTTTTTACTTTGAAGAATTTAAAATTTATTTTGGTAGATGAGTGGATTTAAAAACCTTAAAATTCCATTTGACAATTGTTATAATAGTTAAGTTGGTGATGTGCATTAAGGAGGGCACTTGTGATGAGCACTGGGTGTTATATGTAAGGGATGAATCACTGAATTCTACTCCTGAAGCTAATATTACACTATACATTAACTAACTAGAAGTTAAATAAAAATTTGAAACAAACAAAGAAATATGACCAAAGTGTTGTGGGAAAGTATCTCAATAGAGATCAATTAATGATTGCTTGTTGGAAAGAGAAAAACTTTATAGATGAAGTGATATTTTCATAGTATGTTGAAAAAATATGTAGTATTTATACAGATGGCAAATGGCTAAAAGCCTTTCTTGTAAGAGGAAGAGAATAGGTCTGAAAGTAAGGTGATGTTTTTTGAGAACAGAACGTAGCCCACATGGCAAAATGGGAAGAGAGAAGATTAGAGAGATATGTTGGGGCCACTTAATGAAGTACATTTTATGCCATGACACAAGAGTGGGTTTACAGAAAGAAGAGTAGAGGATTAAGGATCTAGGAAATACTGCTGTTTGATACTGTGTTATAAAGGAATCAACAAAAGTAAATGAGAAAAAATAGAAATTGGAGGGAACTTGTCAAAGAGTAGATTCCTCCAAGTCGAAGGAGTAGAGAATGTAAAAGAATATGAATTCAAGGCAGGCGAGAAAAAGAAAGAAGAAAGAAAGAAAGAGAGAGAGAGAGAGAGAGAAAGAAAGAAAAAGAAAGAAAGAAAGAAAGAAAGAAAGAAAGAAAGAAAGAGAAAGAAAGAAAGAAAGAAAGAAAGAAAGAAAGAAAGAAAGAAAGAAAGAAAGAAAGAAAGAAAGAAAGAAAGAAAAGGGAAAGAAGAAATATTAACTCCAGACAGTTTAAGGAGGATAAGAATTATAAATGGTTTATTGGATTTTGCCATTGGATGTCCATTAAGGGAGATGTTTTGAAGCTCTATATGACAGGAGAATATTAAGCCCTTGGGATATCTTTCTAGTGGTCGATTCTCCTTATAAGGGGAGCTTTTTGGAAACACGGATTTCAGCCTCAGATTTCAATTGGTAGCGGTCATGTATCTTTAATGAAAAGTTAGTATGTACTAGTTCATCTAAAAGCCTTACAGGAAACAAAAAATTGCTTTAAGAGATAAGATATAGTGCTTGCTTTAGTTTGTTGGTAGTACATTTTTATTTTTTTCATCGAGTGGAAAACTATTTGAATGTGCAGAGCTTATACACATTTGGAAAGTCTACGAAGTATTCAGATCTATGAAGGTGACAGATTTTTTTTTTCCCACATAGAAATTTTATTACTGTATCCTTCAATTTAAGAAATAGATTTGTTCTTTGAAAGCCTTCACTTTTGCCTCTTGATGGCCATTTTCACGTATTACTATATGTGGAAGAAAAAAAAACTCCACAGAAAGGCCTAGACCAAAGTAAAATCTAGGAATTTTTTATGCTTATGTGGAGAGAGTTTTGATATTTTTTAAAGTTAGTATATTGCATTATGTTAAAACCAAATTAAAAAAAAATCTAATGGGTGTTATTTTAACAATATTTGGGCTGTTTTATAATCTTTGTTGTGAGGGTTACAAATTATTAACACTGTGAAGACCTATTCAACTCAAATCAAGTTAACTCTGTATCCCTACTTCTGAGATATCTTGCTGGGGTCAGACTTTTATTAATATTGGAATTAACTTTCTTTAAAACATAGACTTACTTCCACAGCATTATCTCCTAGCAATATTTATAATACATTTCATCTTCCAATAATAAATCATGTTTGTAGCTACCCTACTTCTCCTACTGCTGCTAGCATACTTATACAGACATAGGCACACACACAACCTTGTCACATTACCACAGGAACATTCATTCCACTTAGGTGTTTTGCTCAAAGAGTTCATTGAACTGAAATGCTTCTCCTATCTTTTTTCCACTTACCTCTTATTATCCCCCTAGTCTCAACTCAGATATCATCTCTGTGTGGCACAGGGCAAGTGAATAGTTAATCTTAATTGACTTGGGTTTAGCTAAATTTCTCAAAAGAGAAGAATCAAAATTTAGTGAGGAGAAAAGTACTTTATAATTTGTAATATAATATTTGTATGTATATATTATATATAGTTATACGTAATAACTATTTTTATCATATTAGAAACAGAACCAATAGGATGGATGGATACGTGTATTTAATTATGCATCCTCCAAATTCATATGTTAAAGACCTGACCCTCAATACCTCAAAAAGTGGCTTTATTTGGCCTTTAAATAGGTAATTAATTTAAAATAGTATTGTTAGGATGTGCCTTAATCCAATATGACTGTGTCCTTATAAAAAGAGAATATAGGATACAGGCCTAAGGTGAGTGGGGGAAACCCTGTGAAGACAGAAAGAAAAGGTCATTTATAAGCTTAGAAGACTGGGTGACAGTCAGTTAAGTGTCTGACTCTTGGTTTTGGCTCAGGTCAGGATCTCAGGGTGGTGAGATCGAGCCCCTGTGTTGGCCTCCACACTCAGCATGGAGTCCGCTTAAGTTTCTCTCTCCCTCACCCTTTGCCCCTCCCCCCATTCACTCTTCTCTCTCTATCACTCTCTCAAATAAATAAATAAATCTTTTTAAAAATAAATAAATAAATAAAATAGATAAAATAAAATAAAATAAAATAAAATAAAATAAAATAAAAAAGCTTAGGAAAGGGACCTTAGAAGAAACCAAAGCTGCTGACACCTTGATCTTAGGCTTCTAACCTCCAGAGGTAGGGTTCACAGAAGGCCCATCCTGCTAAAGAGTAGGAAGATACTGAAATGTACTTTAAA
This sequence comes from Ursus arctos, assembly GCF_023065955.2. Lineage (NCBI taxonomy): Eukaryota > Metazoa > Chordata > Mammalia > Carnivora > Ursidae > Ursus > Ursus arctos. Next base: position 23,948,906 of record NW_026622763.1, on the reverse strand, counting down.
AAATATATATAAATGTACTTTAAAAAAAATAAATAAATAACCAGTGTTTAAGGATTCATGAAAAAAATTTGTATAGGACAATAAAGAAGTGAAGGATTCCTCCCTTTAGAACTCTTCTTTCTGTTGTCGGGATTGTGCATGCATATTCAAATCCTTATTCTCCTCACATGTGTCTCTTGTATTAACAGTACCAGAAAGATTCACTTATTGGCTGGTACCATCACTATCAAAGTGAGACAGACAGTAAAGAAATTCTGTTGATTCTACAAGATACAGTAAATGGAAAGAGTATGGGTTTTGGAGTCATGCTTACCTGGATTCATATACTCATTCCTCCAGTTATTTTTGATGTGGCCTATTGGGTTCTCTAAGCTTTTGATTTTTCTTCTTTAGAAATATAATTATAGTATGTATGTATAAAAACCTCCATAGGAAAGAGCTGTTGTATGAGCACACATATGATTAGTCTGAAAGTTTAGTCTGTGTTTAGAGCCACTAGATCCTTTATTTCTGCTTGGGTTTGATCATGACTATGGATCCAGACTTAGAAGTGGTTTTTATTTTTAAATCTTGGTGGTATAACACTGTGCATATGAATTTTTTTTTTTTTTCTAGGTAACTTGCTGAAGTTTTCTTGGGTATCCCAAACTCTAGTTCTGTCTTTGGCAAGTGGTTCTTGGCTGAGATCTTAACATCGTAGTTAGAGTAGCAAAGATTCGAGAATTCCATTAATGTTTTTTGTACACACTACATTTTTTATCTGGCTTTTCTTCATATTATGATTTTTTTTTGAGAAATCATTCAAGATTTTCTATACTCCTAAACACAATGAAGTCAATATTTCCTCGATTTGGACAGACTTTGGCAGAAAATGAACTAAAGTATTCCTTCTCAGAGTAGAATACAAGAACTATTCAATGTCAATATTAACTACATTTGTCTTCTGTTATTATTTTTATTAGACCATAAATTTTAATTTTAGAAATAAAAGTTACAATCCTGATCATTTTTCCTGCTAATTTTTTCAAAATATCCATATTTCCTAATAACAACCACAATTGTATTTGGTTTCTGTTCATTCAGTTTCTTTATAAAAATATACACTTGCAGATTATCGGATACTAAAATGAGAGACTCTCTCTTATATCTGTTTACATTGTATTACATTCTGAACAACATTCCATGTCAACGTATGTAATTAGATGCTTTTATTCTTAGTGGTTGCCCAGTGTTCCATTGTCTGCATTTTCCTCACTTTATTTAATCAACCATGTATCATTCAGTTATTAGGTGTGTGGTTTTGTTTTTGTGTTGTGCTCTTTTGTTAACTTTTTCCCAAGGGTAAAAACATGCATGCAAATATCTTTGTACTTTCTCATTATAATCCCTAGTCTAGTATATCCAAAGTCTATAAGAACCAGGTGTCTGTCCCTTGATTAATTCATACTTTACCCTTTTAGAGAACAAAAATACTGTCAATCTTCTCTTTCTATATCCATTCATCAGAAAGCATTTATTGAGCACCTACTATAAACCAGACAACATCCTAGGCAACAAAGGGTTTATCAGTGAACAAAACACAAAAATATTTGACTTGTGTAGCTTAAAGGCTAATGGTTATCTATTATTGGTTGAATTGGGGGCATATTTACTTTTTAAAAATAGTTATCTGTGTAATGCATATTCTTTTTCATAAAGAGAAGAAAAAAAGGCAGTTTTTAAAATTATTTCTGTCATCTGAAAATGGAGAACTAAAAAGATCTAACTCTGATAGTGCATTGCTTCTGAAATCATATCAATTCAGGCACTGACTGTTTTGAAAATGGCAAAACTCCAAGACATTTCTTATAATATATATTATTTCTTCTTGCCCATAGCAAGAACAATTCTCTATTTGGTCGAAAACAAGATAGCAATGTTAGTTTTTATGTTTTACTTCTTCATTTCAAACAAAAGCTTAAAATAACACACTGTGAGCATTTTCCCCCAATCTATTACTTTTTCCTTTTTTTTTTTTTTTTTGGTTTAGTTAGATTTACATGGGCATCTGTTTTTTTGTTCATCTTTTTTAGGAAAAAAGGTTTTCCATGAAATTATCTCCTTCCTTTTGATCATTCATGTGTGAAAGTATGTGTGTGTGTTTACATTTTTCATATTCCTCTCTGATATTCCATATTTTATGGCTGGAATTGACCTCTCATCTGTGTGTGGCCTTTGGACATGGAACATATTTCTGTGAAATTGGCCTGGGAATGCTGCCTGTTATACACTCTACGGCCTCTTTAAATTTATATGTCTGTTTCTCTCTGGCAGATTGTAAATTCCTTCAAGTAAGAAACTGTGTCTGAGTTATCTGTTTTGCCCCAGTAGCTAGTATACATTCTGCATATAGTATATTCTTAGCTAATGTTGCTAAAAAATGATGTCTTGGTGACTGTGTTGTATTGTGAGCTCTGACAGCCTGTGATATGATCATCTTTCTACCATCACCGTAATACCGCTCTTACTTTGTTATTAAATTTTCAAAAACTGCAAGAGTCAGAAAAAAATAGAGAAATGATTGATGTTATCATGATTTCCATCTAATGCTACCCTGGGGTGTTTCCTGAGTGCTCTGGAACTCAGGTTAAATAGCTCTCCATAAAGAACTAAATAGTGCTTAATTCACCAACCTATCTTATTAGAACATAAGTTGTTTTGTTTTTGTTCTCTCTTCTCCTTGCCTTTTGTTTGTTTGTTTATTGTTTTTAGTCTGGGAATCTCTATCAAAAATGGACAGGGTAGAAGAGGAAAGTCAGGGATAGCCCCTGCCCTTGAGGGACTCGGAGTCTATTTGAGGAAAGACATGAGGGAAGAAGGACCATGGCAGGGCCTCTGGGGATTTGAGGGGTGTAAATAAATGACGCTTATAAAAGAGGGTTAGAGAATATTAGACAGTGAAATAATTCTGAGGAACATAGAATGCATAGCTAGAAATTTGAAATCCATTCCATAAGCAATAGGGGATAATGTTTGAAATAGGGAGTATCACAGTCATCTGAATGTTTCAGAAAGCTCTTGATGACATGGTGCTCTGCCGGAACAAGAAGCCATGGGTTTGAAAAAAACGAATAAATAAATTTTTTAAATGAATCCCAATTAGCAATGAAAAAGAGGACAAAGATATTTTTCAATTAAAAAAAATGTCTTTTTAAAAGTGGCTTCTGGTAGGGGCGCCTGGGTGGCACAGCGGTTAAGCGTCTGCCTTCGGCTCAGGGCGTGATCCCGGCGTTCTGGGATCGAGCCCCACATCAGGCTCCTCCGCTATGAGCCTGCTTCTTCCTCTCCCACTCCCCCTGCTTGTGTTCCCTCTCTCGCTGGCTGTCTCTATCTCTGTCGAATAAATAAAAATTAAAAAAAAAAAATCTTAAAAAAAAAAATGGCTTCTGGTAAACAAGGCACCCACGAGCCAAATGATAGAGGACGTCCTATCTCGGGAGTGCAGTCAGTTTTGCTTGTTTCGTTTTTTCTCCTCTGGCTCCTTTGTCATCTTGATACGGAAATGTTGATAGCATGCGCTCTCTAAAATTGTTCTGAGGATTAAGAAATATAATGTGCATAAAGAGCATAAAGCTCGTATTGTTCTTAACCTAAACATTAAAAAAATTAAAAAGGAAAGTCCTGAAGCCTTATACACCAGACATAAATGATCAGAACCTGGCATAATTTGGGCTTCTAGGAGTCTGAAGATGAAAAGTAAAGTGCAGGTGGTGGTGTTTTTGTTTCTGAGGTTTTTTAATGCTTGTTACTGAAAATAAGCTGCCATGTGGCATCAAGAGAAGATGAGCAGTGCAAGGATAGTACCTGGAGGGCGGTCTACAGTAAGTAAAGCCCAGCTCAAGTGCTATCGAGAAAGAAAGGACGGTGGGTCTGCCCTAAATTACCTAAGAAAATACACAGAGAAATTTGCTTCATAAACATTTGTGAAGTAGAGTCTTTAAATGCAGAAGGATGCAAAAGGAATATATAAATACCAAAGGGACATTCATTAAGAGAGAGATCAGCATTAGGCATTTGGTCATTTTCTTTGGTTTTGTGATTGTTCCAATCTAATTACTTTATTAAAAGTTCAGCATTATTTTCGAAGTCCTTAGGGTGAGAAGCACATAAGGAAATGTACAGGTACTAACGAAGCCTTTGTCAGGACTTCTGGGAAGAGGCTAATGAGTTCTGTTTCTGTCACAAAGTTGAAAGAGGTAGGAATTATTCTCTACATTCCAGCTAATTAAGGCGTTGATTTCTCAAAACACTGGCCTTGCAGAAAGGAGACTACACGGTGTGCTCTTCCCCAGTCTTGCTGTCAGGCTGAGCAGTGCTCCTCCCTGTGGACCAGCGACCTTATGGCCCCATAGAGAATATTTGAGAAGAGCCCAAGGAACTTGTCATGAGTGATTTCAAACAGATCACAACTTTTCAGCAGGGGTATTGAGCAATTCAACTTTAGCGGCCTGTGCTGCCCACATTTCAAGAGTCAGGTCATTGCACGTTCCTTATTTGCTTTCCTGCCCCTTGGCAGATTTTCAAAGCAGAAAATATGAAATGTGCATGTGTTTTGGAGTAGTAAAGGCCAAGAGAAGCTGTCACATCAATTTCTATCCTTTATGATCCCAGGTAACAAGTCGTAGCTCGTCCTAGCTTTTACATGCTAGCCATGCCATGGGGAAAACACGCAATACAGATATCACATCTTCCTGTACAAGTTTGAAGCCCAGTTTTTGCGTTGAGAATATAGTGGCATTGCTTAGCAAAGAACGTTTCTTACAGAGTTACATGTATTACAGAGTTACAGCTATTGTTACAAAGCTTTGATGTTGTCATATTATCTTCCCTTGATTTGGGGACATATATTCATATATATGATGTCATATAATTAGCAAATCAGAACAAAGAAGCCAAATACAATATAACTACATAATATTTTCATTTGTTAATGTTACCTCTTTAACAATTTAAATGTTTTTCTTCTCTATATAGACTGCTTTCCCCAGATTTTACTGCTATAGAAAATAATCACAGTTTCAGATGCTTTTAACAACAGAGATTTATTTTTTTGCTCATATTCCATGCTGGAACAAGTCAAGAAAACTAGATCAGTCAATCCTCAACCTAGTACCTGATTCCAAACTAATTTTATGCACTTCCAAGAAAAGGATCAGGCACATATGGTTTAATTAGCAACATTGATTTAAGAGTAAAAAATAAATTAAAGATTCTTTATACTATCATTATTCAAGAAAATATGTTCTTTCTTTTTTTTGTAGTAAGATAGTAACAGAGAGAAGTCATTATGTTAAAGGAATATCGAACCTTAATCCTAATACTTCTTCCAATGGGCATACAAATCAGAAATTACAATTATATAGATATTGACATGATATATACAGTCTTTAAATTTATAATTTAATATTCATAATATCATCATTTGCATTAAATTAAGTTAAATGATGTGTAAATTTTATATACATCATTATGTCATTTAATCTCCCAGAGAAGATATATATATATATATATATATATATATATATATATATATATATATATTAGCTTTTATAATAATCAACCTACCTTGCCAAAAAAAAAAAAAAAAAAGGAGGGAACAAGAAAAAATCTTTTAAGACAGTAAAAGGAAAACATAAAAAATAGAAAGGTAGCATAGAAGGTAAAAAAGGAAGTGGATTTAAGAGGAAAACAAAGGTGAAGACCTGAGAGGCTGCATTGTGAACATTGTGTGGCAAAGCAGGAAGTATCGCTCTCTCACTCTCTCTGTTATTATAAACTAAAAACCTGAAATGTGTGAACTGCCTAAGGATACATCCTTTGTGAGGAGGAGGGAATAGATTACAATACAGGTCTGATTCCAAAATTCACACATGCCATTTGTGTCCCTGCATACCAGCACTTTAATTTCAGACAACAGTTTAAATTAATTGATTGAATTAAATTATATTTAATTTAATACCTATAACTGGTTTCCATGCCAAAGTATTCATCAGGCAGGCACTTTTAGAATTTTTGTCATGGGAGAAAAAACATTTCTTTATTGGCTGCATCCTGGGACAAGAACTAAAGTATCACACAAATTATATCATTGAATAAGTAAAATTTTTATATGCCCAAGTTGCTAGAATGTGATCATCTGATTTTATAAAGGGAAGAATTAATAAATGAAAGGGGGAAGGGAGGGGAAAGGGAAGCAAGAGAGAAGGAAAGAAGGAAGAAAATATTTGCCTATTACTGTGGTTCTTACAAATGAAGTGTTTCCCGTGGTGAATCAATATTCCTTTCAGTGAGAAATGACTGACTGGTAACCAGCTGAAAGCATTTACGAATGGTGCTGTATATTCTTCATAGAATGAGTACGGCACATGTATATAAAACTTCTCTACAAATGCGTGTTCGTATGTGTTCAACCATGCATCCTCCATGCCTCGTGGATTCATTTATTCATTTTGTCAAATGGCAAATACTGACTGACCAGATACACACATTGATTTTGTGCCAGATACTGTTGAAGAAATGAGACAATACAAAGATGAATAATAGATAATCTCTACCTTAAGTTAATCTCAGTCTAGCATAATTGTGGGTAAATGCATATTTAGATATTCACGAACGCATATATAAATAGAGAATACAAAAATAGAACGTACCGTATTTATGATTGTATGTCGATCAAATGCATAAAAATATTTATAAGTACCCCAATTGCAGTTTTCTCCATAATGTAAAATACTACTATAATATTGTATAGCATTTCAGATTTATTGAAGATATTTGTCTCCACTTCCTGAATCAATTTTTAGCCCGTTGCCTGAATAAACCTTCTCACCTTGAGTCAGAAAAGTAATCTAACAGCTGGATTAGGAAAGAAATGTGCATTAATGGGCGTCTTTTGTCCTAAAGCCTCCTATGCTTCTGTCTGCAACATGCTCCTATAAATGTTGAATAAATCTGGTGACTGTTGTATGACTAACATTTAAACATGATACACAAATTTGTTAATTCATATGGAAGCTTGACTTTAGCAAATCATTCTTTATCTCATAAGTCTTTTTTTTTTAATTACTTGTTTTGTTTTTAAAACAATTAAATGTAAAAAAAATCTTTTGAAAGTTCGGGTCCTAGATTTTGAGGAAGGCTGAAAGGCGGTAATTGGGAAGTTGATATCGATACTAACACAAGGTTCCTTAATCAAGTACAAATGGTTGGTGGGAAGCTTTGGTGATACCTTTTGGGAGATACGTAGTAATCTTGTAAGTAGAACAAAGAATATGCTGAAGTACCAGAAAGCAGAAGGCCATTTTCATGTCAATCATTTTTCAGTGATTTAGGCTATAAATTAGCATGACTAACGTCAATATCCCAGCACATCAGTACTACAATAGAAAGTAAATTAAATATTTTTTTAGAGAATTAAAGTTATATTGGACCTAAAGACATTCACACACTCAAAACCTTGTGATAACACTGCCTGATCTTCCTACCATTGCCCCAGATTTGCATGGGATTAATATACCTTGAACAGTACTTAATAGGTGCAGTTGGGTATGCCAGACATCTTCACAATAATTTGTTTCAGATTTCACTATCCTGTACCACAGAAGCCCTAAGAATTAGGAAGGGCCTTTATGGGTCATTTGTTTTTGTTTTGTTTTGTTTTTAATAGAAAAATTCTTTATTGTTTACCCTTGTTTTGTGCTAAATCACAAAATCGTGTGCATGGCACTAAGCATAGAGAATCCCACCCCACCCCCCCCACAGTTTGCTATCTTTTTAAGACAATTGTGGGATTGGTCTTTCCTCTTGGCAATGTGTAGACAGAACTCTCTACTGGTATCACACATGCATTATGTTTTCCCTCCTATCTTTAGCTATAGCGTCGTAACCACTGTTTCTAACGTCTGCTTTTATGTCTTCAGTGACATCTACCATATTACTTAATACTAATTATATGATTATTCCTTTCCTCTTTCGTTTGGTGCATGTAATGTATTCAGTGAAGTAGAAATTGTCTACTCACTCTAAAAACACCTCATGCTTTTCAGATCTGCTTTCAATAAAATTTTCTGAAGACTATCTAGATGATAAAAATTTTCCATTACTAGAGATTTCTTTTTTTTTTTTTAATATTTATTCAGTCATCATTTCACACTTTGGTAGCCATTTCTGCTCAAGTGGCCTGTGCAGAATTTTATGTTTAAACATTCCTAGCTTAAACCACCCAATCTTAAAAAACTTCCTTTTATGGGTAATTACTTGGCAAACTAGATTTCATCTTTTCTTTTATAGTCCTCCTTACTTCTTAAAATAAATCATGTTAAATAATCCATTCTGTTAATTTTATTTCTCTCATTGCCACCTCTTCAATTTCTTATTAATTTTTGCTTTTCCTAAAATAATTATTGGTCAGTTTGTTTAATATCCATTTTTGTTTTACTTTATCACATAGACACTTCTCAGAAACCAAAATCTTCTGACCAAATTCTCTTAATATTAAAGTAAGATTAGTTTTGTCTTACTAATTTTATCAGTACTAGATAAAACAATGATTTAATGTAATATTTTTAAACTACGCATAATATATTCTTATAGAGTAGAATCAAGTATATTTATAAAAACAAACATAAATTTAAGCTACTACCTTAAGCTTTCTGAAGAAAACAGAACAACAGTGTGATACCTAGCTGTTGCCATGTAAGAAGCAACAGTTAAATTTAAATCAAGAATAGTAATGCATAAATAGAAATTGTAGTAAAAATTGTATCTAAAAAATACCAAATAAGTGAAATATAGAGTGAATAGTTTCAGAAGTTCAAAACTGCATTGAGTAATAATATAGATGAATTTATAGATGGTATCTTTAAAGAGATATTAGACACATTTACAATATTTTGGAACCAACATAAAAATGTGAAGTTGATATCAAGAAGCATGTAAACACTCTTTAATATGTTCCTCATTGTCACTGCTTAGAGACGGAATGTTAAATATTACTGACCACAGCTCTAAGCCAATGTGGTAATTCCTACAATTTTGCTACTCAAAAAAATACACTATTCCTTTTGTTCAGACAACATTTTGACTTTCTTATTGAGGGACCAGTACTTTCCTGGGCATGAGGGACTAAAGAAAAGTATTCCTGCTTCGAATTAGAAGGATCATGGCACTGTCGCAGAAGACAATGAAGAAATAGTAACACCACATTTTATTTCTACCACTTATTAGCTATTTTTTTTTCTGGCAAGTTATTTGACATGCTCTTCCTCATTTCGCACAGTGAATAATTCCAACTCCTAGGTTATTATAGAAGTGAGTAAGAGTATTTTTCATATGAATATATTTATCCTAAGATCTGGCACAAAGTTTAGCAAATATTAATTGGACCTTATGCAAAATTTCCCATTAAAGTTAGGGTAGGAAATTTTGGGGGCATGTTACAAAAGAATTTGAGTCATTATGAATATATGAAATAACTTTAGCCCAGAAAGTTGTGAAACAATAAGAGATTAAAAATGCTTTATGGTAAAATTAACAAAGTGAATGAATATCTAGATATCCATCTTAATGTATAACATTTTGCAATACTACTGTATGCAAGGAGAAGGGCACAAAAGGTACTTGGAGCTACGTAGAGTATAGAGATTCAAAGTCAGGAACACCATACAAATGTAATCGTGTTGTCAACACCAAAAGACTAAAATCTGCAAAATTAATTGGAAAAAATATTTTGCTACTGAATTTTCTTTTTAATTTTCTTTACATAAACATGGAAATACTACTATATAAGTCTAGTGAACAAAATGCAATACTTTTCATTTTTTTTATTGAAGTTCTTGGAGCACTAAAGGAGGCATGACACCATGCACAAGTTTTCTAAGGTTTCCTTAATTCCTTTGTGCCATTTTTCTCCCTGTGAGATTTTTTTTTTCTTTCTGAATGTCCCCATCTTCATGGTTAATAAGGGCAGCCTGGCACATATATAGAAGAGGAGAAATTCAATTCCAAATTGCTTTAAGGTTCACCTTTGAATTTTACTTTGGTCAGAAGAGTCCCATGACCTTTAAATTTGATGAAAAGAGGGAGTGGATATTAATCTCATTATTTTATTTTGGAGTTCTCCCAAAGCAGGTGACTCTAGACCACATTTCCGCAAAATGACATTTGTGGTCCATGTAAGTTGATCATTGTTATGTGCTGAAAGGCAATTTCTCAGATTTTAATACACCTTAGCATTTTGTATCTAATATTCTCAATTCTCAATCACTATACTATTTCAGAGCTAACATTATATTGGACAGTTTAATTATATGTCTTATATCTATGCTTAAATGTAAAGATTATTTTTTATCGCCCTTATATATGCCAAACTGATTTTGATATTCTAAAATGTTTACTATTCTTCCTAGTAATATCTACTATACTATTGCCTTTACACAAAGGTATTCCTTTGTGCTACAGAATATTACAATTGAAACAGAGCATATTGTAACTATACAATAATTTCACAAACTTTTAAAGGACACAGTAAATCAACTAACTACACATTTCATATAGTAACATCCAGATGAGAACTAGTTACCCAACTCAAAAACCCAGTCAGCCTTCTAATACTATGTAAAAAACTTGTACCAATATAATTTAATCTTCTGAACAATCATTCTGGGCATGCATATTACTGTTTTCATCCTAATTTTTTTTTAAATCAAGTAATATTTGATGTAAGAACAAAGTCTGTGGAATTAGAGTAATTTGTCTCAAATATTTCTTTAAGTGTGATTTGTGAATTACTTGCATCAGAATTACTTCATTTAAGTAAAGATTTCTGGCCCAAACTTCAAACTGCTTAATGAAAATCTCTGGCACATGTGACTCTAGAATTTGTTTTAGCAATTTTTTCATTTTGATAATCATACTAATGTAAAACATAAATGAAATATCATAAAATATGTTATAATTCAGACTTTTATACATATAGCTATAATGTAAGTGAAAGAATAAGATTAAGAAAACAATGTAGCAGTAAATAATCTTTCTGTTTAATGTCAATAGCCTTAGAGAGAAGGAAAGAAATCAAGAACAGTGTGAAATCTATAAAGTTTTACCAGGCAGCTATTGACTTCAAGAAACTTCTAGGAGCCATAAAATAATAATAGTAATAATAATAATAAAATAAATGAAATGAAATCTTGCCATTTGCACCAATGTAAATAGAGCTAGAGAGTATAATGCTAAGTGCAGTAAGTCAATCAGAGAAAGACAGATACCATATGATCTCACTCATGTGTGGAATTTAAAAAATAAAACAGATGAGTAAAGGAAAAAAAGAGAGAGAGAGACAAACCAAGAAACAGACTCTTAATTAAAGAGAAGAAACTGATGGTTATCACAGGGGAGGTGGGTGGGAGGATGGGAGAAATAGAGGATGGGCATTTAACAGTACATTTATCATGATGGAAAAAAAATAAAATGATAAGAAAAAACCTGCCTGGAACAATATATTTATATGATTAAGAGAAAAAAGAAGGATAAAATATAGTTTATTTTTTTAAAGATTTTTTTTTTTTAATTTGTCAGAGAGAGTGCGAGAACAAGCAGAGGGACTGGCAGGTAGAACGGGCAGAGGGAGAAGCCGGCTCCCCGCTAAGCAAGGAGCTGGATGAAGAACTCCATCCCTGGACTCTAAGGCAGACACTTAGGGGAGCCAGGTGTCCCCTAAAATATAGTTTAAATAAATCTCTCTCTACTGCTTCCTCTCTCTCATATATATATATATATATATATATATATATATATATATATATATACATTTTTTTTTTTAATTCTTGGGAGGTCTACGAAGGACTACCTTGAAGACAGTTGTTTGAGGAGGACTAGCCTAGAGCAGTGGATTGTAACAGTACAGATTAAAAATGACCAGGGCATGGACTGTGGATTTTGCTTGAGGAATAATGAAAAAGAGACAGATACCAGAGATATTATAGTCAGCATGATAATGCAAATGATTCAGTGAGGAATTGGACAGGAAGTTTTGATGATCCTCAGACATTCCGATTCCTAAATGCTCTGACATTAATGACTTTGATCATTGTAGTCTACTCAGAGTATGAAGATTTATGAATTTCTATAAAGATGGTAAAAATACTTGGTCTTAAATCAACCACGGGAAGAAGAACTCACCGAGCAGCAAATGCCTTAAATAGTCATTTGGTAAGGTAGGAAACAAGAATAATGATTTCTATTTGATTTAAAATCTCAAAAGAGATTATTTTTTTAAAACTGTAACAAGTTAGAACAGTGGAACATATTTTATCTTGGGCCATAAAACATTGTTTTATAAGGAGAATAGGGAAAATTGCAAGGTGATCCTCAGCTGATTAAGATGTGTAACTGTTAAAATTAATTATTTCTCCTGCACAGTCTTTGAGAGTTATTTCCAGTATGTAATAAGTGAAATATTCCCTAAAGATTAGGAATTTATATGTGGTTACACAATTTAAAAGAGAAGAGTTTTATTACCATGAGCAGGTGATTTCTTTTATCCATCATAAATACAGGTTTCCAAGCTATAGATAAAATAGATAATTAATCAGTACTATTGGCAAATACCACCTGTCCTACCTAAATAATTTCAGAGTTTGGAATTAAAAATCTTCTTTGTTTAAAAATCTCTCTTAACTCCTCTGGAGTTCTAAAGCCATACTTTTCATAACTTCCTAAAATACTTAAGATATATGATGTTCATGTCAGAACACAATCTGGTCTATTAGCAGTTAATCCTCCCATCTCTGCGCAATTCCATTTTTTGACTTCTCAGCATCTCTGTGTAATAATGAGCCCAGAGGTTCTTATCTCCAGTATAATAAGAGAATATATCTCAGGTCATTCCTCTTATTTAACATGAGCCCTGATTTAGGTTTGGTTTGCTTTGTTTATCAAAGGAGGTGATGTAAAAAGCCAATTTTTATATTTTAATCAGTAATTCAATATGCCTGCACAAAAATACCCTTGTATACATAAGCTCTATAATAAAATTATTAAGCAATCAGTACTGGTTGTTTTCCCCCGTTGGAGTATGTTAAACATCCTCAGGAAGATTTGACAAATGTAAAGCTACATAAGGCAAAAAGAATTTTGCAATGATCAGAATTCACTCCAACGACATATTTACAAAACCGTCCTAAACACCTTATTTTGAATTATCGGTGGACTGTGTCAAGAATTAGAGACTGTAAAGAATTGAAATAATTTTCTAGATCATTCATCTGCAAAACCACAACTGAGGAAAAGAAATTATTTTTAAAAATCAATGATTTTATCCGTTGTCCACTTTATTATAATTATGCAAAAATGCGCTCATTCCATTACCTCACCTCAGGAATGTAGACAGTCGTAGGCCTGGACTTAAAATTTGTTTATCTACCTTAGTGATTTATTGCATTATGGTATATAGTAAGTGTGTATAGGAAATACATATGTAAGCTTTTTATAAAGATTCTAAACAAAAAGGTAAGATCATGCATAAATGATGACCTAATAATATATTAATTTTCATTTAAACCATAATCCATACTCATACTTTTACAATATCATTATTAACCAAATACCTATATTCTTGAATTATAACATTATTGCCAATTATGCTGACATTAATATATGCCGTAATGAAACAAATTTTCTGTTTTCACAATCTGAGTTTTTCAGTCATTATGATTTTATGCGATTTTGCCCAAGTTTTAGGAGAGCCAATACTGTCCTCACGAATATCCCAGATAACTCACATGGCATCACTGAAGCCTAGCTCCAGCAACAGCTTCAGCTATCTGAATTGGCTATGACAGAATTGGCAGAAACCTTGAAATTGCAGTTATTTAGCGTGGCCACCATGCCCACAGAGATCTACTTGGAATGGTTCTGGAAGCTGTTCTTTTATTGTGTGCAACTATTCTTAATATGGTGGCATTTGACAGTCATTTAAAATAAGAACTGAAACCAATTAAATGGTCTCTCTGTGGATTTCCTCTGACAGATGCACAGAGGCCTCTTGTGTTAGCCAATAGGCATTATTTAAATGTAGCTAAAACCCTTCCAGTGTTTATTTTGATGCATCCAGCTAATTATATGGCTGTGATTTATGTTTAAGTAAAGGATTTTAATCGGATCTATTATTTTCATCCTCTGCTAGACTTCTCATCATAGTGTCATGGTACCTATATGGGTAAGACAACTTCTCCCACTAAAAACTTGGGCACATTGTCTTGATTCCATAGGAATAGAAGTCTGATTTTAAATGGGAATGGACTGCATTTCTCTATCTGTGATGAGAAGAGTAAGAATTCTGCAGCTTGAACTGAGACAGATGACTATTTGCTGTTCAATGGTTAATTACACTTTGGACATTAAGCAAGACAGGGGAAAAAAAAAATCCCAGAAACTTAATAAAGATGGATTTGCTTGACAGGCAAACTCAGTTTTTATCACGGCTATTTATAATTTTCAGTACTTCTTAAATTAATTACCAATCCTTAATTAAGATTTCAGTTTTGCTAGAAAATATGCTAAATTTAAGATTTAACATAGAATAAGGAAAATTACTATAAAGTTAAATTTTAAAATAGTATTTCAACAAGTGAAGTCCAGTGGAAGTTCCCTCAGCATACTGGCTATACACAGGACGTTAGCAGAATTCTCTACCTAATATTTATGAATCTTATGTGATGGCTGGCTTCTCCATTTCATTTAGCTGAAGTTACTACATTAGCAGATTTGTGAGTTTTGTTATGAACCAATTTTTCTTTCTTTCTTTTCTTTTTTTTTAATTTTTCTAGGTGCTCCGCCAACTGGTCAGGCACACAGTGTGAGAGACCAGCCCCAAAGAGCAGCAAGTCCGATCATATTAACACAAGTAAGTTCCTCGGGTTAAAACATCTTGGGTGTTCTATATGGAACAGAAATTATTATTTTTTATGCCATTACTGGGGGACTTGAGTCTTGGAAAATGTCCTTCGTGGAATTTTGCAGGACATGTATCGCAATGCAGGTGTTTTGGGAAAGATGGAGCACTGAGCTCACCTGGTGACAGGATCCAGCATCCAAGGGCTCTTTCAGGCAGCAAGAGTTCAAACTCTGGCAGTTTTCAGAATGCACGTCTGCAAACCTAACCTAACCTTTTCTGGGGAAATGTACATCAACTACCAAGGCAGCAAATATCACAATGGGTATGAGAATGCTCCAGGAAAAAAAGCAATATCCATGTTTTAATTAGAGCAAAGTGTATTGTCTTGAATTGCATTTCAGTATGTTGTTGTAAAGCAGACTTGACTGGTTAGTCTTAAAGAAAAGTATATTAGCAAGCAAATTGTAATAGTTATGGTTGATTTATTGCTTGTCTTCAAAGTATTTGTTTTGAAGTGTATTAAAATATAGCTCAACATTTTGCAAATCTTTTTTTGTACAGCTGTAGTCTTAGGACAAGTCACTGATATGAAAGTCCATCTACATCATCATTGTGTGTCCATGTGTATATTTTTAATAGCTTTAAATGATTTTATAAAGATTTTCAAGATGAAAGTCAAAAATAAAGTTTCCCAATTCACACATATTATCATTAATTTTATTATGAGTGGAAAATTTTTGAAATATGGAATATCTATCAAATGGGTAAATATATTCTCGAAGAAGAAAAATAATATCACTAATGGATAAATGTTTACCTTAGCAATTTTTCTCTAGTCCATCACTGCTGGTGAAAAAAAACTTTCATGAAAACAAAAAGAAACATACTATGGAGTTTATGAAAAAGGAAAGGCATTATCGAAGGCAAAAGTATGCAATTTTTGTACCATAGATGCAGGATCCTGGTGTTTGCTGACCTACTTGTTTGTTGCTCCTGCTCCCAAATAGTTTCTCTGTCACTGCTTAAGATCCTTCAAGCAACACTGTCCAAAGTCCCACCATTTAGAGATAATTTGGGCTAATAAGCATGAGCATTTTGAAAAATGACAAATAGATCTAGAGTAAACAGCCTAGACATGAATATTTGAATTTTCAGAGATGAGATGAGTAATCTTTGATTATAGAGTGTTTGGGGTTTACCCTGGAATTTGTGTGTTGTCCTTAGGGAAGGAAAGGGGAAAGGCCTTTGGAAAGCTATGGGGACATTATTGTAGGAATAGGGCACTGGGATTTGAGGAACTGGTTCGTAAAAGTTAGCAGAGGAAGCAAAATTTACCTTGCCTAATTTGATACTGCAAAAGGGAAAGAAAAACAAAACCTTCCTATTCTCTCTTCCCAGGATCTAGGGCTCACTATCCATATTACCAATAATTGTTCTGGAGGTACACTAATTTACATATGATTTTGTGAACCAGTTGCAAAACTCAACAATCATTAATAGCGTTGTTTTTAAATGAAAAATGCATTTCAAGTTATTAACCTGGAGAACATACTGAATTTATAAGTTGAGAATTGTGGAGACAAGCCTTTTATTTTGGTGATTTCTCAGTTATCTAAGATAAATGAGATATATAGCCTTTTAAAGAGTCAAAACCAATTTTCAGTATTGATAAACTCTGTGAAAAAAAAAAGAATACAAAGTAGCACATCAATTGAGTTTTCAAATTTAATGTAAGTTCCACCCACAAGGGAAGGTTTGGTGTTTGGAAATGGTTTGGGGGAGGGGAACAACAGATGTTTTTGTTGGAGGGTGGTGTCTCCAATTATTTGCAGGGGCAAAAAGCTCCCTTATAAGACAAATGCCTCTAATTACATACAGCAGTTCTAAAATAGGGACTATCAAACAGAAAGAGTTGCAAGTATTTGTAACCCTTTTTCCAAAGATTCTGATGTCCTTCCTTCCATCACTGATTTAAAGTCATTAAATTTAATGGAAGTATCAATGCACATTGAAAGGGCATTAGCTATGTAAATGTCAAATTTTCTTAAATTTGAGCAAAGTTGACCACATAATGACACTATTAAAAGGCACTTATCATCAGACATTTATGCTTAGAGAAACTTGCCTCAATAACTCTGGAAGAAGGAAAAAAGGTAGTTAAACTGATCCTACCTAAGGTAAAGCCCAGTAGTTTTTAATGGTTGTCTAATGTTCCCCAAACTTGGAAAGAAGTCATCTGCCCAGTAAGAAAGACAGACACTTTAGCAGTGTGTTTTCAGATCTGCGTTTCCACTAACAGTGAAGCATTCCATAATCATTGGACCTTCGAATAATAAAGAAGACACTGCTTCTGTTGGCCTGACTACTGTCAGCCTGCATGGAGATTTCTAATTGATGCACAGCTTTCTTAATCATCTCCGAGTACTCATGCTGATGTTTTCTGGCCATTGCTGTTTAAAGTATCAAAAAAAAAAGTCAGCCTGTGGAATTAAACAGATCTATTATCCTAGCATGTTCTGTTGAGTTGCCACTTAAAAAAAGCTAGTCTGACTCCTCCAAAGTTATTTTGAAGAGTTTTAAATTAAATATGATAAAATATTCCTTGGGTACTTCTATTTAAATTTTACCTAAAGTTTTAAGGGAGTGAATGCTCAATGTTTGAATTATGCTATTCATATTTGCTAAAATTGAAGAAGATAAGAATATACTCAGCATTTGTGAGGCAGTAATACTGAGAAGCTGTATTTTAGCACAGTGACAAAAGAGATGTGATACCTGTTAGGGAGCTGTGTTTCCTCTTTTCCTATTTTGCCCTTGTCTCTTTTACGTCATCTTGTTTTAAAATAGGAAAAAAAAAACTAATTATGAGATACCAAGGAACCCAAAATTTGCAAATATAGAGAGATAAGTGAAACATGCAACAAAATAATGCCTTTGTCTTAATTCTTCCAAAGCAAATATTTATCAAGCCTCAACTAAGTGTCAAGTACTGAATGAGATCCCAGAGACAAGTCACTGAGTGAGATAGTGCCTCTTCTTTGAAGCTGAGGTTCTAGAAGGGTAAACAGCAATAAAACAAGGAAGCAAACAAATGAGTAAACATGCAGATTTATGAAATAACTCTAAGTTTTGTTTGGTTCTGTGAAGGAAGCAAAAAAAAAGAAGCAAAAGTAAAAGAAAGGCAGGTGAGAACTGAGGTCAGGAGTGATTTCTCTGAGGTGATGATACGGAAGCTGAGAGTTGAAGGATTAGAAAGAGAAGAAGTTGAGGGTATTTCAAAACCAAGAGAGTGCAGATACAAAAGCTGTGGAACAGGAAAGAGAGATGCTCAAGGTTTTGAAAGACCAGCGTGCTGGCATCAAGGAGACAAGAGGGAGAGTGATACAAAGTGAGGATATTTTCTTTATGATTTTTAAAATTACAGTTTATCACAATGCTTAAGAGAAAAGATCCTAATCACAAAAACATATCTACATTCACATTTATGCATATATGTGAACATGAATTTAGGAGCAGAATATATAGCAACGTATCAAAAGAAACTTATTGTAATGGCATGTTTAATATTTATATTTTTCCACCATAAATTCAACGAATAAACAAAAGGTTCTCTTCCTCTGACTTCCATGACACTGAATTATTCTGGTTCCCTTCTTACCTCTCAAAGCAACTCTCTTCTTTGTGAGATATGTTTTCCCTGTCTCTTCTGGGCAACTCATTCTCCACTTACAGTATACACACTCTTCATGGTGGTCCATAATTCTTGACCTCACTTACCAACTCTATGTTGATTACCCCTATGTTTCCATTCTCAATCCTGGTTTGTCTCCTGAGTTGGAGGCATAGATCCCACTGCACAATTGCTATATCCATGGCAATGTCTATATCATCTGTATTCTATGGGAATCTCAAGTTCAACGTGTCCCAAAATGGTCTCACCACCTTCCCCTACTCAATCAAGCACAGTTCTATGGCAATATATATTTGTAATTCTTATATAAACATGTATATTATACTTTCTACATGATAGACAATCCTATTTGCATTACCATGAGGTCATATTAATGATGACTCTCATTTTGTGGATGTGTGAACTGAAACAAAGGTAACTAATATGCCCAAGGATATGTTGCTAGTAAGCTGAGGTTTGGACGGAGATAGCCTGGCTCCACCATCTATTATCTCAACTGCTATCCTGCCTCTCCCAGGGAAAGGGGCTCTTCAACCTAATATTTTGATAACACAGTCCTTTCTAATGGGAAAGTGTTGTGTAACAAGGCTTCAGAACAATGTTGCAGAGAAAGACTCTTATTTTATGTGACAAGGTTATCAAGATGTTGAGATATCCTCTCCATCTTTAATAAGTACAGAATGTGCTTTTTCAAAAATCAGTTTAAACAATCCACCAACAAGTTACAGCTAAAAGTAAAAAATCACCTGCAGTAAACTTTGATTGATATATGTTACAATATATTTACTGCTCTGTACTTATTTTGATAAATATCTGTCTTCTAATTCTTTTAAAAATATGTTGTTACCGATTGTTTCATTTGATATAAAAATTTTATAAAATCCAATTTTAAAAACTTGTCCAGTTGCCCTCCTGCATTATTTATCGGCTACACTAAGCATTACTGCAGTTACTTTAAGTAGTTATACAGACATTTTAGAAGTCTAGGCCCTTAAACAAAGTGCTGCAATGTAAGGAATTAGAACTGCCATCACAGATGGCAGAAAGAAAAAGAAAGAGATTGGTAAGTTTTTTAGCATGTATACATAACAGTATTTCTACCTTATATAGAAATAAAAGAAACTATATAGAACAAATAAAATCTTTTTTTTTAAATCATATACAATTGGCAGTGAAGGGAAAGTAACTTCATATACCTTAAGACCAGAATTGGTAAGTATTTTATATACCAATTTACGACAAATTTTAGGGGGGGAAAGGATAAATAATGAAGTAAGGATATTTATAAAGTCATGATCAATCAGTTGAAGTCATAGTTTATGAAGAGACCAAGCTGTTCAGTGGTATTTAAAAATTTGTGAATAAATGTTAATTACTATCCAAGGTGCCAGATTCTCTACTTTCATTAATTACTAATAAATTACACATTCATATAAAGTTCACTTTCCCCCAAACAAGAAGGTAATATAATATCAAACTCACTAAGTTGTATAGGCCTGGTAAGAACATGAAATAATAAAATGAGTTTTACATTTTAGAATCTGACTAAATAAGGCAAGTCGTTTTTTTGTTTTTTTTTTTTTTCTTGCATGAAAGAGGTAGTTATTTGGTTATTTTAAACAAATGATTTTTAAATTTCCAAAGTAGATTATTTTATACATGAGATTTCCTTAATAAAGACTTTTTGGTATTTTGGTAAGCGATCTCCAGTGTAGACTATGTCCCACAGATATCTTCTGTCTAGAGCTATCAAAACTGATCTATATTACTATTTTGTAGTCCCTAAGCAGCTGCTGATTGTGTTAACAGTGCCATTCATTTCTATCACAGTATTTTTACATGCATGTGTATTTGCAGAGGAAAATTTATATATTTAATTATTCCTAATATTTCATTCTTGAAACATTCAAGATCCCCACAAAAAATTTCAACTAGTTTTGAGGTTCGTTTGTTTTAGTTTTTAGCTGACTCAACTGAATCAACCAGATGGTTATTCTAAATAGACAAAAGCCTTTGACTCACAGGCGCTAGACATTTATCTGTTGGAAAAGTTAACATTAGGTACTTAATAGAGCTACTTAATGCTCTCTTGTTATTAAGCGACCCTCACTTTCAGTTTTCTTCCTGCACAAGTGACATAACTGTAGGTGTATTTTCCTGTGGATCACATTACCAGCAAAGGGGTATTATCTCCTTCCTCTGGGGAAGGGGGGGAGGGTGGGGAGGAGGGAGATGGTTGCTCTTATTGCCAAGGCAGAAATGGAGGTTCTCCTCCATTTTATTTCTCCCCTATGCTCAGATGCATAAAAACTAAGACCCAGTTTCTCTGACCACTCTTGGAGATCTATTCCATAGATCTTTTATTCCATTTTGAAGATACAACCTAAGATCATTTTTATAAATACACAGGAAAAGGTGACATTTACAACAGAAGCCAAACCCTCAGATTTATTTTGCTGAAATTATTCTGGAACTGAAACTTAAGAAAGAGTCCCCTTTGCCTCCCTACCTGCCCCCCCCATTCTGTTGAATCAAGCTAATAGCCCTGTGTAATAAGTCTCCTTGTCTCTGTTTTATTGGCAAGGAGCATGAGGCTCAAGTTTTGAATTATCTTTCCAAGGGCTCACACTAAGTAAGTTGTGAAACTGATATTCAGGCTATGTCCACCTGAATCCAACACTGATGTCCTTCTGTTTGGCCAGTCTGCCATCTGATTTGCTACACGTACTCACTGATAGAGAGTATTTATAGCTAAAGGAACAAAACTAAAGGTGGGATTGTAGCCAGTGGAACTGTGTCAATATGTGTTCAGTCATCATTGATTTACAAGAAGTTACCAGCATGTACTTACAACATTGCAAGTAAATATGTGTAGTGAGAATCAGACTCAAACTGACAAAGAAATCAGCATTTCTAACCTCAAGGTATTTAACTGTAACACATAAATGAAAGATATCTAAAGAAACATTTCCAGCAGATCAAGTATTTAATAGGAGAGTGATTTTTCAGTAACATAGTTATGAACTAAGAATATAGACATTCGGCCTGAGCTTTACTTTGCATTACATCAATGGTCAAATGATTTAGTATAATAAAGTATTCAGTTATATCAATTTTTAATTCATTTCATTTATTTGTTCAACTATGCATTCATTTCTTTTTCAGGAAGCATCGCCATTATTGTGCCTCTAGTCCTCCTGGTGACTTTGATAACCACCTTAGTAATTGGTTTAGTGCTTTGTAAAAGAAAAAGAAGGTAAGATTCAATGGTCCAGACAAAAGGTCAGTAAATTAATTATACACATAGTTACAGGAACGTAGTGATATTTTTCCTTTAATTTTTTTTGAATTCTTAAAAACATGATTTAGTTATTCCAACCTCAAAATCTTGTTTCAAACCGTTTTATCCTTCTGTTTCATTTTAAAGTGAGTATAATTCAGGAAGCTCTTCTCCCTTGTTATGTTGATGGAATGGCTCCATTTATATATTCTAACAAAACGAGCAAGGGGACATATTAATTAAAATTTCAGTAGAATTTTACATTTGTGGTAGTTTTTCCATGAAACAGCAAGAGTCTCTGAAGTGCAGCCTATTATCTTAATGTGTCAGATTAGTGATGTCAATACAATGATACTGCATATGTATTATGTATCACAACCTGTGCACTTCATTCACAAATTCTGCCTTGGTTAATTTTATATATTCCTGGAAGTATAATTTTTCAATGTATGTGAATATGCAGTTATAAAGATCTGGAAGGAGTAGCTTGTCTGTAGGGTTATTATCTGGAACAAAGTGTTTGTTGGTCAGTTTTTTAAAAAAGGATGACTTGGGGATTGAAAACAATCTATTTCAGGGGCATCTGGGTGGTTCAGCTGGTTAGGCGGCTGCCTTCAGCTCAGGTCATGATCCTGGGGTTCTGGGATGGAGCCCCACGTCTGGCTCCCTGCTCAGCGGGGAGTCTGCTTCTCCCTCCCCCTCTGCTGCCCTCCCTGCTCATGTGCTCTCTCTCTCACTGTCAAATACAAAAAAAATATATCTTTTTCAAAGATATTTATTTATTTATTTATTTATTTATTTATTTATTTATTTATTTGACAGAGAGCAGGAGTTGTGGGGAGGGACAGAGGGAGAGGGAGAAGCAGGCTCCCCACTGAACAAGATGTGCAATGTGGGACTGAATCCAACGGATCATGACCCGAGCTGAGGGCAGCCACTTAACCAACTGAACCACCCCAGCATCCCTATTTCAAAGATTCTTTATCACTACTTTTTAGTCATAGTTTTCAAAAATAAAGGGTAAAAGTGAATTTAAAAAATAATGAATTAGTGAATATTCAGCTTCAACTAATATATTAGCTATTTAAGAGGAATATGTTCCAAGTGTCTTTTTTGCTGTCAAATCTAAATAATTTGGGGAAATAACTTATCACATTAAGACTTCTTTGGTTCTTCTATAACTTGTTAAATATAATTTATTTTGAATGCACTTTATTTATGAACTTTCTATGAGTTACATTAAAACAAGTCAGTAAATCTACAAATATGATAGCTTTATGTATCATGATTATAATACTGAGACAGTTTATACTTATATTAATGTTCACATATTCTAGGACAAAAACTATTAGAAGACAGCCTATTATCAATGGAGGAATCAATGTAGAAATTGGCAACCCATCTTATAACATGTATGAGGTGGGTCATGATCACAGCGATGGAGGTCTTTTAGATCCTGGCTTTATGGTGGATGCAACCAAGGTAATATGTTTTAACATGATGGAGAGTAGGCACTAACATTCCTGAGTCACTTATCTATAATTAGTCCTGAATTTTATCAGCATTTCTTTTATCTGAAGTTATAGTAAAGAACTTTAGGATGCACTGAATGTTATAGTCTCTTTTAAAGAAAAAAATAAAATTATGGATTGCATTCACCTGAAGCATGAAGTTAAGATAACATGTTTTGGAAAATACATATTTATTCATTCATTTAGTTTATAAACATGTATAGGTTACTTAAAATAATGTCTTATTCAAATGTGTTAATATGCTAGCATATCTAAATATGCAGCCTAGTATAAAAATACTGTCTGATTTCTTTTTTAATAATAAAGAGTACAGTACTTCATTGTCAAAATAAGTATTTTATTTCCAGTAGTGTGTCATTGATTCAACTAAGCTGTGCCCTTGGATTTGTTTGTAATCAAATTACTTTTGAAAATATATTTTTCTACTATAGTAGCCTTCCTATTGATTTGAGTCATGTCATTGATACACACAGCCTAAAAATCTGACTTTTTTGGTAAAGTTATCATTGGATGCTCAGATTAGCAGCTTTTAAGAGAAATAGATAAATGATACAATTATCCAGATAAAATAAACTTGCTAAGATTCACTACACTGTATTATCTTCATATTTTGCATGTTAATTATAGAATATATTACTGTGAATTAAGAACATCAACTTTTGGAATTAAGAGCATCAACATTTTGGAATGATTTTTCTTAGCTTATTCATTTATTGGGTAGCTAATTTATTTTTTGATATATTAAAGGTGCCTTGTCCAAAATGACCTTCACATTGTAAATAATCACAGCAACCAATCTATAGTCCAAATGGGTTTGCACTTATAACAATAACTGTTCCCAAAGATGTTGAATAGGGTCCCATACATTCAAGCTAGTTCTGAATCCATGGCCAGACTGTCTTGAGCCTGACATTGATGGTCAAATATTTATTTGTCTGAAAAGGAATCAAATATTACTGCATGTATAATTTTTTACATTATCAGAGGATATTGTAGTGATTTTTTCTCAATTAGAAGTAAATTTATATTTACTATTAATTATTAATTCATTAATTAACTCCTACATTTGAAATGGTTCATGAAATAAATCCTAAAAACCTAAGTTTCAGTGTTTTCTACTTAAAAATAGAAGACTCTATATATGGTGCACGTTGTTTTTTGATAATTTATCTGTGAAGAAGATAAATAATAGACTTCTCATATTCTTTGAATTTTTCTTAGGAAAAAGTACACTGTAAGTGTAATATGAACTGATGAGGACATACTTTATACACTTTCATAAGGAGAGTTCTCATTTTCCCCATCATTTTTATTTCTAGTGATAGAAATAAGCCAATTTTGGATACTTAAAGAAAATAGCTTTTTAGTACTCCATTTAAAAATTTTTCCACATTTATTCTAGGAAGATAAAACTATGCTTCAATGCCCCACAGATATACTTTTAATGTATTTTGCATGCAATAATCAATAAATATTTATTTACCAATTTGCTGACTGATTGACCAAAATTACATTAATGTGACTTAGATGGCTGAGTCTAACCAGCCTCTGATTTTTGAAATGTAAATATGAATTGTTGCCTAAGAAGTAACTGCAAAGACACAACTAGTTCTTACAAATATAAACACTTTGAGGAAAGCAGAGGGCCACACCGAAGCCACCTTAATAATCAAATGTTTTCATAGAGTATTTGCTGAGTCATGACAGTTTGATAAAGTCATGATATGATCAAATAAAAATTGCATTACACATAAAGAGGATTTTATTGAGCATTTTCATTATTTTCAAAATGGTTAAAACTTATACTTCAATCATACCTTCTAATCAAAATAACTGAAGTAGTAAATAAAGTTAATAAAAAAGATTTGACTATGGAGGCAATCACAGAACAGTTTGAAGATTACAAAAAAGGAAATTAGTACTTACTGATTTTATCTCCAAATTCATCTCAAATCTTACTTAGACTATTTTCAATATTTTTTCAGGGAGATCTTTGTGGGGGAAAATGAAGAGGCAATATTGACCTGATTTTAAATTTAAAATCTTTTTCTGAGACCCTTGCCCTTGTTCCAAACTTTGTGATTATTCATTGTTAAGAGTTGATAGTTAAATTTTTTTCAATTCACCTTTAATTAATTTCAAATTTGTACATTAACTTCTTATGCTCTTCAAGTTTTGGCTAGGTTTTCCCCCCTTTTGGGCCACTAATAAATACTTTATCCCAAATATGAGTATACCAGATTGGCTAATTCTGCCCTTAGACCCAAGAAAATCTAAAGTCAGTGCTCTTGCACGGGGACTTAGTGAACTAGTTTAATTAGTAATTCATCTGGAGAGTCAGATTTCCAAAACACAGATTTTTTTAAATGTAACATTTTTAATTATTTTTAAATACAGAGTGGTGATGAATCTTTAATTAGAAGCAGTCAGATACTTGAGTGTTCAGAATGGACTATTGTCAGAACTTTTCAAAGAGACAAAACCTTAAGTGGGGGAGGCTTGGGGATTTTTCACTGAGTGGTTAGCAAAGATATGATTCCTTTGGGATGGATGAAGTTAAATAAATGGAAATGTGTGGAGGTGACTTGATGCATGGTGTGTCTATCTGTAAGCTTTACATAATAGAAATGTCTACTTAAGAAGCACAGATCCAATATTTGTAGTTGTTTTCTTATTCTAGTAAAGCTACAATGAGCCCACCGTTGGTGCCCCAGGGCTAATGAGTATTTTTATGCTATTTTTATGACTTAATATGAGTTTATGTCAATGAAAATCGTTCCATGATATTAGATTGGAAACTAAAATTCTCTGTTTACATACAGGCCAGGTATATAGGGGGAGGGTCCAGTGCTTTCAAGCTTCCGCACACAGCGCCTCCCATCTACCTAAACTCTGATTTGAAAGGACCACTAACTGCTGGGGTGAGAGAAGAAAATTCATTATTCCATATCCATTCCATCACAGAACCCCTCGCAATGAAAGATGATGGCTAGACTTAGATAGGGGCTGTCTTTAATTGAGTTTTTAATTAACAGGAGATTTCAAAACAGCATTAAAATCAGAGGCTTATGTTAGATGTCCCGCTTATGCAAGATTACATAGAAAACACGTTATCATTTTAGACAAGCTATTAAGGAGAAATATCTCTTCTGCTGATTTTGAAAATGTCACAGCACTTTAACCAAAAAAATGAGTATTGCTATTCTTAGAAATCTCTAGCCAGAAATTTAAACTGAATAATCTAAACTTAAATTCATGTTTGGTTTTATTCACTTCCTATTCAGATGTTTTGTTTAGGTAATTTACAAGTTTGATGTCCACTTAAATAAAAATATACTACAAAATATGGCATCATGTTGAGAAATTAGAAATGGTCTAATAAGACCACTCTTAAAAATTTTTTTAATTAGTAACTAGTTTCTAGAGAAAGGTACTCTGTCTTAAGTTACATGGTGCATGGTAGATGGAAGAGGGATAAAACTAAGGGTACAAAGATTCCTAGGGATGAGTATGTTCTCCCTTGTAACTCTCTCCCACCAACTGTTTTCATTCTCATGTTTTATCATGTTTGTCTCACTTGCATGGCTCAAAAATTATATGTTTCTTTGTCGGAACTAAGATTTAGTGTTCTCCTTTTGGGAAGACAACAAAACTAAACAAAAACTAGACAGTATTCTCTTGGGTTAAGTTGCAATTAATAAAATAATAAACATTGAATGTTTTTCAACCGAAAGAGATCATTTCTGCATGTCTCGATTCTACTTCAAAGTGCTCTAAGTATCTCAGAAAATTAAGATGACTATGAACTTTAATTCTTTGGAAGAGTCCAAAAGTATTCACAATAATAAATACATATGAGTTGTTTAAAGCAAAAATATTGCCTTTATTTTAAAGTCTATTCCACCAATATATTTTACTATTCCTTGTTTTCCTGTTGTTAACTGCATATTGAAAAAATTATAAGCCTCAAGCAATTAGATGACTTTCTGTAAATACACTTTCCTGACACTGCTATGGCAATAAGGGGGCAAACACAAGGACTGGAAATAAGATGATTTGGTTTAATGTTTTATGCTTTTAAATAAACTCTCAGTGAATATTGTCTTCACAAAGATATCCTCGGGGTTTTACCATTATGTCAAAGTTCCTCTTAGATTCACAAGTTACCTGAAAAACGTACAATTATGTTTTTATCCAATACCGCACAAAAGTCTACTAAAGCCTGTAAATAGAATTTAAGTTACATTTATATAATTACTGTTTGGAAAATTAAATGTATTGCATATAAATGTGGTTAACATTGAGAGATAGACATCCTAGAAAATAACGAATGTGGTCAAAATTGATGATAAAAATTGATTTTATCTATTTTTTTCTCCTTCAGCCAACAAATTACTCCAATCCTGTGTATGCAAAACTATATATGGATGGGCAAAACTGTCGAAACTCCTTAGGAAGTATTGATGAAAGGAAAGAACTGCTTCCAAAGAAAATAGAAATTGGGATAAGAGAGACAGTGGCATAATCAGTGATACCTTTTATATGCTGTATAAATGTATAAAATATAAGGATTACTTTTGTATGTTCCAACAGTATTATACTTGTTTTGGCATCAGCATTACCTCCTTCTTTATCTTTCTCCTGGTTAATTGTTTTCTGAGTTTTCTGGGTTTTATTTTTTGCTGATGACTATTGATTGACCATTTGTATGGTATTTTTATGAAAAAGAACTGCACTACAATACAATTTACAACAATGCTGCTGATATGATTCACCTTTGGATTTGTTAAAATTAAAAACAACATATTCCTTTGTAGTGTGAATATGAGCAATCTATTTTATATGAACTTTTTTGGTTCTACTTAATCCACAAAGAGAATCTCTGCACTTTTTCATTATATGGTCTGAAAGCTGTAATACAATGTCATTTTATTTTTCCATTTAAACTGATGGAAGAATGATTGAATGGTCAACTCTCTTCTTTGTGCCCATTAAGATTGATTCAGACTGCTGAAAATATCTAGCCCTCACAAACCCAGCATCACCTGCTTTGCAATTAGCCTTAGATTGCCAAGTGATAGATGAAAATTTTGAGGAAAAACTTTAAAAAATATATACAATTAAAAATTTGCATGAATGCCTATGACTACATTTGCCAAAATTTAGTGGACTCTATGTGATATACTGAGCATATACACCCTATCAACAATAGTTATATTTAGGTGGTAGAACATAGCAGAAATATAACGAGAAGTGGAAAGACCACACTTGCTATGGAATAAGACCTCTTGTTCTCCCTCAGTCCTGAGGTAAATAGCCAGCCTAGAGCACAACAGGGCATTGGGTACTCATGCCTTAGGAAGTTCTTCCCAGTCATGTGCATTTTGTGGAAGATTACCCGAACCCCTTACCACACAGAACACTGAACAATAATGTGTAAGCACACAAATTGACGATAGAATTTCAGTCATGTGAATGCGTCCTCTTTGCTAGGTCAGAAGGAGGTGGCAAAACAGCCATTAGAGTAGAGTAGTTGGTAACTGTTTCCACTATACAGTACGACTAATCCAATATTTGCCCTCTTCAAAATACATCCTTAAAGGACTTTCCAGGTTGTAGAAGAACAATTATCTGCCCACAATCAAAGGTGGAGAGTGTAAACGCTGACCAGTTACTCCGGTACTCTGGTTTCTTTTGGTTATGCAAAACACATGGGCCCCATTCACTTTTCTGTTTGTTTGTTTTCAAAGTTTGATTGAAACAAGTACGATTTATTTAAGTTGTATAAAAAAGGATAGCATTTTTATACAGATATCTTTAAAGGCACAAAAGATTTATTCACAAGGTATGGAGGGCTTTTTGTTCCTCTGATAGACATGACTGACTTTTAGCTGTCACAATGTATTAACCTAACAGATGAAATATGTTTGTGGTTGCTCTTTATCCCTTTGTACAAGCATTAAAAAAACTGCTGTTTTATAAAGAGACTTTTTGTTGTACTATGTGCATGCATACTACCTATTTCTAAACTTTGCCATATTGAGGCCTTTATAAACTATTGATTTATGTAATACTAGTGCAATTTTGCTTGAACAATGTTATGCATATCATAAACTTTTTCAGGTTCTTGTTTAAGTACATTTTTTAAATTGAACAGTATTTTTCATTTTGGTTATAATAGTCATTTTGCCTATGTTTCTACAATGAAGTGTTAAATACTTTATAAAAAATTGTTGACTGACTTATTTAAATGAAATTCTACATATTTAAGTGCTTGTGTTGGGTAGTTTTTAAAAGTAAGAAAATTCTTTTCTTTGTGGACTGTAATATCCCTAGGAAACTATTTTAGTAAACATGAGACATAATTTTTGTTACAGCCTTAGAGCATACTTTCTGGGTTGGATTGATTTCATTGCATCACTTTTAAGAGCACAATAGAGAAAGCATTTTCTCTCTTCTTGGAGCAGAAACATTTTCCTTGCTTTATATTTTTCCCCCATCATACATTGCTTATTACGGATTCTTATATCGCAATAGAAAGAGAGGTAGGTTATATCCACAGTAGTGTGACGATTGTGTTGAAATAAGCCAAAGCTCTTCCTCCCTTTCCCACTCTCAGAAAGTGTACTTTATGGAAAACTCAGATTCCATTAGAGGCTATTGAGGCATTATTTTGGAAGTGGAATGGTTATTTGTGTACATCCCTGGAGTATCAGCGTGGAGAAGCAAATACAGAAGGGTCTGATCTACTGGAGCTATCCTTGAGTTATATTACCCAATGCAGCCTTTTTACATCAGAGCTTTATAAATGCAACTGAAATTATTATCTGAAAGAAACAGAACCTACAGATTGAGATGATCTTGATACAATTAACAGTGGTGTAAATATCTAGCATATCATATATGATGTACAGACAGCTAACTAACACCCAGAGTCTGGCCCAACAACCTCTTTTCTCACTAGGGCATTGATGAAAATCAGAGTCAAGAGAGTTCGGGACATACTCTTTAATCCTGAGGTCCCATGTACGTTATCATGGTCCTTGTGTCCACATTACGCTTCACCATCCCATGCTGGTTAATTCAAGACCACTTCAGAGTTCATAGTCTCTCTTTTTGCAATTATTTTGCCTTCAAGTTTTTACAGGACAAAGATATTTTTTCAACTACTTAAATTTACTGTATTTATATAGCTCTAGCTCTTTCTATTTCAATTCTCTTATGCAAAAACTCATATAAATGCTAGAAATTTGCGTGCAGAATTCTCCTCCGTGGTGACCATCCTTTATAAATGCCATCACCAAAACACTTCCTAAAACATTCCTTCAAGCTTTGATGGAACATATTTTCTAAAAACGAATGCTTCATGGTGAATTTTCCTTCCTACTCAAAGGACTATTCATCCAAATATGGGTTTTCAGCCTCTAGACATTTGGGACCAGTTAATTCTATTGCCCTTTATAAGGAAGGATATTTAGCAGGATTTCTGCATTCTATCCATTAAATGCTACTAATACCACCCAAAGTTGCAACAACCAAATGTCTACAGACTTTGCCAAATTTCTTCTGTGGAAAAAATTGCACTTATTAAGAACAAATGGTCTAGGGCTATGTTCTGCCTTCCACTATTAAAAAACTCCCAGCTGAAATAGCTAAGTCAAAAAAAAGAAAAAAAGAAAGGAAAAAAAAAACCCTCAGCATTAAACTCATGACGCTCCCTCCCAAGTTTTTAAGGTTTTAATACTGTGCTGCATGAGTTATAGAAATTTGGTATTAGTAAAGTGCCTATATAATAAAACAAAACTAAACTAAACTAAACTAACAAAAAAACAAAACAAAACCAAAAAGGGAGAACCAACTAAGGGAGAAATTTTCATTTAGAAATTTTCACAGTTTTGTGTAAATTTGGGCTATTTTTAATTTATGTAAATGTGTTTTATTTCACCATTTTATGCCATTTATGATTGTTTTATTTTGCGTTCAATTATATGCTTATTTTGTTGGTTCTTGAGGTTGAGATTTAAGCTTGTACTTTTTTTGTACGAATGATGCTTTCCGTTTTTATGATGACTCAGATATGAAGAAGTTCAATACTCAATGTATGTTATAGCTACTATAAATGAACTATAATATGCAAAATACCCACAATTTCCAAACCCTAACTGGGGAAATTGGTATATATGGTGAAAGGAATAGGGAGAAAAGCTACTGCTTATTTTCCTTTAGCTTCTCACATGTCCATATCTTCAAACAGATACTCTTGATATAAAATCTGATTCCTCTCTAAGAATACTATTACTATTTACAGAGTCAACTCTTTCATGTAGTTTTACTTTAAATATTAAAATATAAGAGACTAAGGATCCCACAGAGTTGAGTAAAATATAACTCACCACTTTTTGAAAGCAGTTTCACCTAATTCCCCATTCCAGTTTCCATCAGTTTATTTAATGAAAGCTTTTTCAAAATTAGATGATATAATTTAATGTAAATTAGAATCATTATTTAAATAGAAACCCTTGAATTGTAACTTGTAAGAAAAGGAGAGACTCAAACACTTCTTTGTGACGATGACTAACAGATAATATAGCAAAAAAAATGATTTTTTCCATGTATTTCAAATGTGAGAAAAACAAAAAAAGCCAGAATATGGTTCATTTTTCGTTCTGCTACCAATCCCATTGCTAATATATCCAGAAAGTTAACACATCAAGAAAAAGATAAAGATAATTAATAATATACAGAAGTTTTATACAGAACAACGTTTAATTTTTGATGATATAATATCCAGATGTCCAGGAATATGTACTTCATAATGTGCTATGCATGTATCTAGTCTTATAAAAAAGAAAAAGAAAAGAAATGAAATGAAATGAAATGAGTTCTCTGGTTTAACTTTTCTCTAGCAGTTATTATACCTAAGTGGCTATAACTTATTCTGAAAAATAGTTTCTAGTGAATCCTATCATTTTTTTGTACCCAAAGTGATCAAAAAATCAAAAGAAAAATTGGTACTAAAGATGGCCTATTTGATACATTCTATGCTTAGAATGTGTTCATTCTCTCTGATGGATAGTCTGCCCCTTTAGCTGGGGTTTGTAAGATAACGGTGAACTTAAGCAATGCAGTACTGACACTTTACTCATTTGTTCACTCCAAGATAATTTTTCAACTGTAGTTTCTTCTTCAGTTTTAATACATTAAATATGAGCCTCGTGATGCAAATGTTTTCTAGCTATTTATGCCATAGTAGCTTGAGGAACCTATAATAAAACTGTTACCACCTTTCAAAAGATAATGTCCATAGTGAAAACCAAACACATCTTACTCAGGTCAGTAATTTAAGTATAAGTGAGAAAATATTTTTTCATATACAAAATAAACTGTGAAATATGATTGAGAAGAAAAATTAGGAGTTTGAAATATAAGGCTGGTTATGGAGATACTTAAAAAACAATACACAGAGTTGAAATTTAGAGTAACGTGACTAATGAGCTACATTTCTCGATGGATAATATCAAAAGTTAGGTAGGAAATAACTGGACAATGAGATGGCTAACAGGAGTAACCTCCGTCCTTGCAGTCAGCCGGCATCAATGGTATGTTTGTGGAAATCTATATAAATACACAACAACACACACCTCACGTATTTTCACAAACTGACTTTGATGTCCCATTAATTGTGAAGAGAGCATTTCTCTCTTATCTTAGGTAAAATTCAGTCATGTTTAGCTTCTCTGGTTTATAATTTCAGAAATCACTACTGTATCCAGAGTGATAACTAATGCCTAGCTTCTTATTCCTTAATATAAAATTATCATATTTCTCTCCATTTGCTTCTCTTTTTTTTCTATCCAAAGTGACAGTACAGGAAGACAGTATTCCTCTTAGACTATGTTGTCATAACCTGTATCCCATAATGCTTATTATATTGTAAATAAAAAAAGTCATTTTAGAAAATTTAGAAAATAAATAAGAAGAAAAAAGAAAAATTAACACTAAGTTAAATACTAGATATAACCAGTTACCATTTTAAAGAATTTTTGTTTGTTGTAGACTCATGCATAAATTTAAATTTTCTACCCTGCTTTTAAAATATAACATTATAACACTAAAATATTTGTTTTTATATCTTTCCTGGCCTTTTATTTAGTTACTTATTTTTATTCAGCTTCTGCTTATGCATGGTTTTATTTTTGTCTTTTGATTTGAAAGTTATTTATTTATTATTTGTTTTACTATTAAATATTTTTAACTTTAAAAAATATACTAACAAATCCAAAATTTAAAAATGTCTCTCTTTTTTTCCCTTTAATATGAGAAGTTTAATATTATTAGATTCCCCTAATCTAATTTACCCTCATTACCTTTGATACAGTTTGTGGTTTTATTTTGACAAACGTTAAAAGAAGTAGTATTTTTATATTTTTTGTCTTCCCTTTATTAATTGGAATATTTTCAACTATTTTTACATTTAATATTTCTCTTTTAAAACTCATCATTCCTGGGGCGCCTGGGTGGCACAGCGGTTAAGCGTCTGCCTTCGGCTCAGGGCGTGATCCCGGCGTTGTGGGATCGAGCCCCACATCAGGCTCCTCTGCTATGAGCCTGCTTCTTCCTCTCCCACTCCCCCTGCTTGTGTTCCCTCTCTCGCTGGCTGTCTCTCTCTCTCTGTAGAATAAATAAATAAAATCTTTAAAAAAAAAAAAAACTCATCATTCCTTTTCTTATAGGATTTTTTTCATTCTTAATCTATTTTGATTTAAGTCTTATTTTATTGGTATATTTCATCAAATATACTTATAGAAAGCCTTTATTTGTGGCATATTTGCTGAGCTGTTGTATTTATACAAACATCTCTCTAAGGTCTTCAAAAACAAATGTCAACTCAACTCAATGTATGGAGATTTTCCATTTCCTGCAAAATTAGGTTGCACCTGCCTCACACTGCCTTCTGGTCTCCAATGTTGTTAAGGATAAGTCTGAGACCAAACTGATTTTTCTTTTTTTGTAACATTTCTCCCCAGGCTTAAAAACACAAAACAAATTATAATAAAAATATGTTGCCACATATGCACTTATGTTTTTATTAATTTTGTCTACTTACAACAATGTTTTTAGCTGAGATTCGCTTTCTTCAAGATATCTTTCTTTTCTTTTGTCCAAATTGATTTCTTTAATACACAGAAGTCCTTAGCTTAAGTTTTTCTTTCTTCTCACACTTGTATCATTTTTAACAATTTTTCTTTTTCTTCATTTTATCCTAGAAGAGATTTTCAAGTTTCTGACCCACATTTTTAGATTACATTTTCCTTGCAGATTCAATTGATTTTCATGCATTCATGTATTTCAGCGAAGAGTCCTTCTCTATTTTACTCAGCTTCCTTCTTAACTTAGTTTCTTATTGTCCTGTTTAGTGTATTTTCTTCTTATGGATTTCTGCTGAGGTGTCCTAGTACCTGTTTCCTATTTCCTACCCTCAATATCAACCAATTTTCAAAAGTTATCTTTTTCAACTCTGTAAGTCTAAGGAATGATGCCCTCATGTCCTTGTGCTATGAAATTTAAAAAAAAAAATAATAGTCCAAGGTGCTTTTTATGTTTTTCTTTTCCATTTACTGAGTATAACTACAGAGAAAACACTTTACCTCCAGTGCTGTCCAGTGCATAGCTTAGGCAATATTTATTTGTTCCCACTTTCCACAAATTTTATGCCTCTTAAATATC
This sequence comes from Ursus arctos, assembly GCF_023065955.2. NCBI lineage: Eukaryota > Metazoa > Chordata > Mammalia > Carnivora > Ursidae > Ursus > Ursus arctos. Next base: position 23,913,744 of record NW_026622763.1, on the reverse strand, counting down.
TTTCTTAGGCCTATAACTCCTGGACCATTTTTCCTTCATATAGTCTAGTGGGTCTCTCCTAGAACCCAGTATGATTATTTTCATTCTCATATCAATATATTTTTATTTACTTAAATAATGAAATAAAGAAGTGCATAAAAATGTCAATGCTCCTGTATGCCGTAGTACCAGGAATCTTTCTGTAATCCACATCCCCAAATATGTCCTATGTTGTGCTCCAACCTTCTGTAAATTCACTGGGAGAGAGACAGGCTTCTTTAGTGCTTCCACACCCCTTCCCTTTCTTGGAAACAGTCCTAGGTATCTGTCCTATTTTTTGGCAGCATCACTCTTTGGAAGACTGTAGAATTTTGGATTGGGGGCAGTGACTATGCTGTGGAAGGATGGCTACCCACTTCCTTTTCTAATACAGATCCCAGGACTTTTCATCTTGATAAAGAATACGGGGGAAACACACATCTTCCCCAGAACATCCCAGAACCATGTTTCAGATTTTCATCAGATTTATAATTCCCTGGTTTCCCTTTTGATGATCTCTTCCCCCTTCAGCCAGAGAAAGCCCTTTATGTTTAAGGCTCATGGGATTAGATTGAATCAACCTGGATAATCTTTTCTTTTTAAAGTCCACAACCTTAAATAAATCTGCAAAGTCCCTTTTGCCAAGTAAGGTAACAAAGCACAGATCTCAGGGATTAGGGCATGCACATATTTGAGAGGCATTATTTGGCTGATAATGCACCCTTGCTTTCTGCCCTGGGGCATCTCTGAGCTGGTGCAAAAGGCAAGCTCTAGGTGTTCTTGCCATGATGTTAAATAAATTCTCTTATATTCTTCCTCACTGGTCCAACAACTTCATGATCCACTCTAGAATGTGCTCCCCCTCATATCACCCAAGTTTACAGTTCTTCCTTACTTAAGCTGCACTCTTAGTTGACCTTGATTATTTGACCACAAATGATATAAGGACCGACCATGGGGTGAACAAGGAATTCTACAGGAACCCACCGGGCACTCAGGTATGTGTGACCTGGGAATATGATGGTGTTAATGCTCCATGGAGCAACCATTTACCAATGGAGTAAACATTAATAAATAAAAAGTGCTCCTTCCTTCTTTTAGACAGCTAATTCATGCTTCAGTCTTCCTGTTTCTTCTGAAGTTCTCTGAGAAACCAGCCCCCAAGTTTCTCATAGTGGTAAGCAATTTGAAAATACCCATCTGTATAGTTTTTGTACTATTCCCAGTTTCCCCTAAATAGTTTCCAGATCACTACCCTATATAAACTGCATAAAGTCTTTGTCTCAAGCTATGCTTTGGGAAATATGAAGTGGCCTGCCAAAGCAAAGAATCAGGAAGGAATTGTAAAACAGATTCACCCACCAATCAGTTATAATAAAGACCCCGTTGTTGGTGATAAGTGGAGTGATGATTACCTGACATGCAGTAACACCACAATTTCTAAGAGTCCCACTAGCACCGACTGTGATGAATTATAGGTACATGATCAAGGGCCACCTGGTTGGCTCAGTTGATTACATGTCCAGCTCTTGATTTTGGCTCAGGTCATGGTCTCAGGGTTGTGAGATCGAGCCCCAGCCAGACTCCATGCTCTGCGGGAAATCTGCTTGAGATTCTTTCCCTCTCCCTCTGCCCCTCCCCCTGCTTGGACTCTCTCTCTCTCTCAAATAAATAAATAAATCTTCAAAAGAAAAGAAGATCAAGCATTGGCTTATGTGGTAGCTGTGGTTCTTAAACAATATGGAACAACAGTAATTATAAGCATTGATTTGTTAGATAACTTATTGAAGGCTTAAAAAAGAAAATAAACTCAGGTTAGCTAATAATCAACTTAAGGTGCACTGTGTAGGTTGGAAGACCAAAGGGTTCTATGTCAGTTACCAGTCTTAACCACGCAATGAAAAAAGAAAATACGCAGAACATTTGAGGATTGTTGGATACAGCATCCAAATGGATAAAGATAACAAGGTACCTTAAAATTATCATGCCCCCCATTTAGTGGGAAGCTGCGGACTCCAAGTAATGAATAAATTTCTGGCCCAAGTTTATCAAATAGTGGATCCAGTACATCTAAGGATCTACCCAAAAGTTATTCTCTACCCTCTCAGTACACAATTGGGATGCGTATACTGAGCATCTGGCACAACTCTGACATGCATTTGTGGAGAAAGTGATTAAAATAAGGGCTATGTGGAAGCTCCCCAAACAGCCCTATCTTCTGGCTGAATAGTAAAATAAAACCGAGAACAAAATCCCAGGGAAATTTCAGAGACTTATGCCACGATTAAAGATTTAAAAGATGTGGCGGTGGTGATTCCCATCTTAAACCCTTTGTCTAAATAATAAATAAACAAAACAAACAAACTGTGGCATTTTGTTTGCAACTATTGATCTGGCAAAGGCATTTGTTTCCATCTGTGTCAGAGGAAGGGTTAGATTTCTTTTATGCTTGAAGAACAGCAACATACATTCATTTTGACCATAGAACTATGTTCACCCTCCTTTTTTTCTTAAGATTTATTTATTCATTTTAGAGAGAGAGCATGTGCTCACGAGAGGGGCAGAGGGAGAGAGAGAGAGAGTCCTCAACAGACTTTGCACTGAGCACAGAGCCCGACACAGAGCTCTATCCCATGATCCTGAGATCATGACCTGAGCTGAAATCAAGAATCAGCTGCTTAATCAACTAAGCGACCCAGGTGCCCCCACCCTTTTTCAGGATCCTCAATCATTTCACATTTTGCAGAACTACACAGTGACACGGGGAAGGTCGTTCAAATGTTTAGTAAATACCGGCATGTCAAATGCAAACTTTCTAGGCTATTATTTATAGTTTTATAAATTTTAAAATCATTTGCAAGACTAACATTATTGTGACCATTCCGGTAGTGCTATATAACTCCAGGCACAAGGTGAAGTTTAGAACTAAAATAATTTTTGCCTAAATGTTTTCATTTTGAGTAATTGAATGCAAAAGACTACCTCAATTCTACATTCCATTTATTTTCTACAGACTCTTCAAATTTGGTGTGATTTGCCCTTTATTTTTAATATAATTTTTGTTCAATTAAGATATAATCTTTGCCTATAGATTTCTCTTTCCCTTGCTTAATGATATTTAAAATAATACACTTTTATTCATCTTAAAGATTGCAACAGAAAACATAAACCTTTTTGAATATTTCCTTTGCCATCATTATTACTTGCAACATGACGCCAGCACATTCATGGAAATGTTCCTTTTTGGCCTATATTAGATTGTAAAATGAACTCTGAGTCCTATGCTTGTAAGTGGTTGTATATAAATATTTGAAATGAATGTCTTCAATGGATTCTGCAAGACAAGATCCTGACCCTTGACTCTCAATTAATTAGTACAAAGAAAGAAAATCTAGACAAACAGCCTCCCCATTCATTTGATCACTAATTAAAATGCATCCTTTGTAGAAGTCACTTGACTCTCAATTACAATTAAATATGCAAGGTTATCAGAACACTGCAAGCAGAAAGCTGAAAGTAATCTTCCCTGTTAGAGTGAACACATCAAGGATGGTTCTGTGTGGTAAGGAAAGGTTTCATGTATCACAGCTAGCCGTGTTGTTCATTGGCTGTTCCCACAGGACAATAGAAACAATAATGTCACGCTGATCCTAGAATCCCATCAGCTGTAGTAGGCCCAAGGTTAAAACCTAGTGAACTGTTAAAATTGTTTGTGGACCCCTAAAATATCAACTAGAATGGTCTAAAAAAAATAGCTGTCAAGATTTGCCTGTTGCTCTAATGGTGTTGGGTTAATTTTGTCATAAAATTAATGATGCACTTAAAATGAAGAGATTTATGATATCTGCAAGCACTTCTAATTGAGTTAACCCAACAGAGTAGCTTCCAATTCACACAACTCCAAAAAACAATGATTAATAAGGTGTCCAAATTGTATACTCCCTTTTTGACTGAAATCTTCAATAGGCTATTAAAATAATTATCTCATTTTTACTTCAATTATTGTTTTTTTAAATCCAGAATCCATTTTTTTCATAAGATGACAGTGTTTTTTCATTAATTCCAAGCTCAATTGTTTCCTTGTATTAACCTATGAATAAAAGTCTTTTTGAGCCTTAGAAGAAAACCTTACTATCTGTATGTAATTAAAACATGGTCCCTTTATTTATTTAGTTTCTATTCTTAAAATGTAGGCTGACTTTATTTGGCATCATCAGCTGAGTTTTGAAAAGGTGTTCATGCATTAAGTCATATACTGAAGAGACATTGATAAAAAGATCTATATCAAAAATACTAAATACCCTGCATATTTCAGTGGAACTATTACGACAGGAATAACAGCAGGGCCACTCTGCTCCCTTTAATGGTTGTATCTGAGATAGAAATGGCAACTTGAAGATTGTAACAAGACCTGGTTAAATGTGTGTCATTTCTTCTTTACAAAAATCACTTTCATGCCACTAGATTTACGATGTGCCAGTTTCCCATCATAGACCTTTTGGCTGAGATGGGACATAGTCATTGCTATGTCCAGTTCACTGTGTGGCAAGAGGGAAGTGCCAAATTTGATTCATCTTCGAGTGCAGATTTTGACAAAAGATCAGTTTTGTATAAATGAAACAACCAGAAAAGTCTGGTAAATAATATTTAATATTTAAAATGACACACACTCTATATATCAAAACTTACACAAAAAGATGAAGTTCAGACTTTAGACCCTTATAATTGAATACAACTCCATAATTAAGCCAATAGCACCTCTTGACCATTAAGTACAATGCCTTTGTTTTTTCTATCATTTTGATTACACATTTAAGTAACTGTAATTAATAAAGATAATTTGTGATTAGTAGAACATTTGTTTTTAAAGTGCTATCTATATGGACTGAATCTTAAATCTACTGTTATATCTTTCTGCATTTGTATTAATATGAAGGTGTATTTATGATATATGTAATTTAACTAAATTTAAAATTGCTTTCTTTCACCTGGGTGCAGGGATTAAATCATGGCTGTTAAATCATGGGTCATCATTTCAATGATTCTTTGAAGTCCTAATTTTATCTTTGAAGGCGGTATTGAAGCACCCCATGGACAAACATGGCAGTTGCTTGTCCTAGAATCAGCCCCACCCTATCAGAGCCGTGTTCAAACAGTATAACATGTGATAGTAATTTTAACCCTTTTTGAGTACATACTTTTTCATCGATGAAATATGCCCAGGGTATTTCATTTCACAGATTTCTTTTCATGACGTAACATACATACTAACTATACATAGTTACATACATATGTACATACTAACTATATGTTAACATGTATAAACTGGGTGTTAGCTAAAATGGCTCTTTTCAAGTATGCAGGGAACTATTTCAAGAATTCATTATTTCTTTGTATTCGGGGGTACATTCTAGGCATGATGTTCCAAATTTCAGGGGGCATGTCCAACGTACCTAATCCATCTCCTTGCATTGAAATAAGGCTTAACTTACCATGGTTTCAAAAGACACATGCAATTTCTTTGGATGCTATTAAAGAAGCTGTGTGTGATGGGACACTTTTTCCTTTTTCAAGTAAGCTTTGTGTTGAAAATTTCCCTTAGTATTCTAGCACAGTCTGAGATTTCCCTTTTTTTTTTTTCAGTGTTTATTTAAATTCCAGTCAGTTAACATACAGTGTAATATTAGTCCCAGGTATACAATATAGTGATTCAACCCTTCCATACAACAGCTGGTGCTCATTTTAAGTGCCTTCCTTAATCCCCATCACCTATTTCACCCATTTCCCACTCACCTCCCCTCTGGGAGCCATCAGTTTGTTCTCCATAGAGTCTGTTTTTTGGGCTGCCTGGGTGGCTCAGTCAGTTAAGTGTCTGCCTTTGATTCAAGTCATGATCCCAGGGTCCTAGGATCAAGCCCTATGTCTGGCTCCTTGCTCAGTGGGGAGCCTGATTCTCCCTCTCCCTCTGCCTGCCACTCCCATTGCTTGTGCTTTCTCTCTCGCGCTCTCTCTGTCAAATAAATAAATAAGTAAAATCTTAAAAAAAAGAGAGAGAGACTGTTTCTTGGTTTGTCTCTCTTTTTTTCCCCTTTGCCTGTTTGTTTTGTTTCTTAGATTCCACATATGAGTGAAATCATATGGCATTTGTCTTTCTCTGACTGAAAATACCAATTCAAAGGGATACATGTACGCCAATGCTTAAGGCAGCATTATCTACAGTAGCCAGATTATTATGGAAACAGCCCAAGTCAGATTTCCTAACAATATATTACAGATGAAGTTTATAAAATCCTCTTTGATCATAAAGCTTTTCAGATTTCTATATTTTCTTAGAAGATATTAAAAATGGAGTACAGCATCACTTTGGTTTTCAAGAAGCTTAGTAAATCCCAGAAAAATCCATGTTGACATGAAAATCACAGCTATGGTCAGTTTTTTTAGGCAAATTAAAATTTAGATGCATCACTGAAAATACGTAATTCCTTGGAAGTTACATTAAGAACACCCGTGTATGGGGCGCCTGGGTGGCGCAGCGGTTAAGCGTCTGCCTTCGGCTCAGGGCGTGATCCTGGCGTTCTAGGATCGAGCCCCACATCAAGCTCCTCTGCTGGGAGCCTGCTTCTTCCTCTCCCACTCCTCCTGCTTGTGTTCCCTCTCTCGCTGGCTGTCTCTATCTCTGTCAAATAAATAAATAAAATCTTAAAAAAAAAAAAAAGAACACCTGTGTATATAAGACCTGAGATATGTTGGAACTCAATAATGATTAACAAATATGTGCAAATGTGATTGGATTGATGGATGAATAATTAGTTCTTCCAGATACACAGCATTGATAAATAAAATTTTAGTTATTTAGAATGCTATAACTTAAGATTTCCTAGATTATATTTCAATCTTTATATTAGATTACACCATAAAAGCCAGGGTTTTAACCCTGCTCTTTGTAAAATATATATAAATATTGGAGGAGGACAAGATCAAAAATTGTCCATGTCTATGAAATTGAAAGATAACACTTATATTGACAGCATAATTTTAGTGAAAACTCATTTTTCATGAAAAAGAAAAAGAGATGTAATCCTGATTTCTATCAGCTCTCATGAATTTAAAACCTTAGTCTGAATATAGATTGTTCCCAATTTATAATGGTTCGATTTACAATTTTTCAACTTTACGATGGTGCAAAAGCTATGCAAATTCAGTAGAAATCATACTTCAAATTTTGAATTTTGATTTTTTTCTGGGCTAGCAATATGCTGTATGATACTCTCATGATGCTGGGCAGCTACAGTGAGCTACAGCTTCCAGTCAGCCACGTGATCACAAGGGTAAACAATGGATGCATTTACAACCATTCTGTACCCATTCGACCGTTCTTTTTTTCACATTTAGTACAGTATTTGATCAATTACATCAGATATTCAACACTTTATTATAAAATAAGGTTTGTGTTAGATTATTTTGCGCAATTGAAGGCTAATGTGAGCATTCCGTGCACTTCTGAAGTAAGGTAGGCTAAGATATGACATTCAGTAGGCTAGGTATATTAAATACATTTTTGAATTACGATAGTTTCAACTTACAATGGGTTTATCAGGACATAAACCCATTGTAAGTCGAGAGAGATCTGTACTTGCTGCCTACATTTCTCAATTTTTCTTCCTGTTTTCCATCCCACCACACCACCATCATCAGTGTAGTAAACATTCACACCCACTCTGTTTATTTCACTGAGGGATTATACTATCTTTTTTAGTTATTTAGCACTCAATCATATTATTCTTCTTTGGAATTTTCTTTCATTTACCTTATCAGAGTAGTTATGTGCTCATCTACTGAAAAAAAGAGTGGATAGGAGGGAAGTTACAATACTTCTAGGAAAGGATGCTAGGAAAGGATGATCTGAATGTGATGATGGGACTTGGAAACTAAAGTAAAGATTTGCATTATCTTTGAGTTTCAACAGTTACAGTTTTCTAGTTACTATTGTTGATCAAGCATCCATAAAAATTAACTGTTCTATGCAGTTTTTCAAGTACCCTCATAACTTTTACTCTTGTTTCCATTCTCCCACACCATTAGGAGGCAAAATGAACCTCCTGCTATCACAAAGGATCTGTATCATAACATACTGTTAAGTACCATAACTGATAAGATCTAAAGCAGTTAGTAACGTGATGACTATAAAGTAACACAACATCTTCAACAAGATAAACAAAGATTATCTGTTGGATGAGCCCCAACTTGGGCAGAAACAGGCCTCTGCATCATCGCCTTGTTCAGTCATTGGCTAGCTTCTCTAGAAAAGCTTAATCTTGACTCAAAAGCTGAGGCAGACTGACAGCTGAAGCTTTCATACAACCATACATTTGCAGCTGAGAAGTGAGTCCTTTCTTAAAGCAGGATCAAGGTTGCAGATCTCCATTTCTGGAACAACAACATTTTCTGGTATTCACTAGATATTTACTGGATATCCAATAGGTAAAACAGTATCTACAATTTATAAAACAAAATTGCTAAAACATGCTCAATATACTAAAAAATTTGTAATTATTTATTTAATTAGAACATATATTTGGGGCACTTGGTGGCACAGTCAGTTAAGCATCCAACTCTTAGTTTCAGCTCAGGTCATGATTTCAGGGTTGTGAGATGGAACACAGTGTCAGGCTCTGCATTCAGCGTGAGTCTGCTTAAGACTATCTCTCCCTCTGCCCTTCCTGAGTGACCCCCTCTCTCAAATAAATAAAGAAATCCTTTAAAATAAATAGATAGATGGATAGACAAATATATAGATACACAAATAACTGAATAATTCTCTCTACACTTTTCCTTGAATCAGTTTTTTCCATTGAAGATCTCCATCTATGATCATTGCTGCCAATCAGAGCTATCATTGTAATCACCTCTGGGTTTCCATTTAGTGATCTGTTTTGTCTCCTATCACAGGATTGTGCTTCCATGTTCTTTCACCTTAATCCTGATCAGTTAGTAGTATGATATCCAGGAATATTTTGGTTCCCCTAAGAATAGCTATTCTTCTCTGTACAAGGACCTTAATTACCCTGCTTTTCTCAGAGCATCTCCTCTCCCCCACCCAGAACTAGAACCTTCCTCTGTACCACCTTTCACTTATCTATACACTTTTACAGACTCCCTAGAGCTATTACTCCCCTTTTTGACTTCTAATTATTTAAGTGTTCCTCTGGATTCTTTCTTCCATGGCCTGTGCAACCAATGAATGCCTTCAAAATGAACATTTCAGAATGCAAGAAAGACTCCTGGCCTCATGAACCCTGTGCCTGTACTATTAGTTCTCTTTCCCAACTCAGCCTCTTAAGTTAAGGCTCTCCAGACCCATCAAAATGGGAAATTTCCTTAAAACAATATGGATTGCTAGGATTACATATCTTGGGGGAGAAAAGAAAAAATATATTAAATATGTGTTGGTTGTTAATTGTTTAATTAGGTGAGGTACAGGTAATTTTAGACTTATCATCAAATGTTTTATTTCCTGTCATTTTTAATTTTTTTCTCCTAAATAAAACAGTTGGTTCATTAATAATTAAACCCCCATCTCTCTGAACGAGTGTAAGGAGTAAACAAGTCAATTAAAGTAATTCCCTTTGCAATACTGATATAAAAACCCTGGAGGAGATGCATCAGGGAAAGCAGGTTCAGCTTCTTTTTTTTTTTTTAATGTTTTTTTATTATATTATGTTAGTCACCATACAGTACATCCCCGGTTTCCGATGTAAAGTCGATGATTCATTAGTTGCTTATAACATCCAGTGCACTATGCAATATGTGCCCTCCTTACTACCCATCACCGGTCTATCCCATTCCCCCACCCCCCTCCCCTCTGTAGCCCTCAGTTTGTTTCTCATAGTCCATAGTCTCTCATGCTTCATTCCCCCTTCTGATTACCCCCCCCTTTCTTTATCCCTTTCTTCCCCTACCGATCTTCCTAGTTCTTATGATCCATAGATGAGAGAAATCATATGATAATTGTCTTTCTCTGTTTGACTTATTTCACTTAGCATTATCTCCTCCAGTGCCGTCCATGTTGCAGCAAATGTTGAGAACTCGTTCTTTCTGATAGCTGAGTAATATTCCATTGTATATATGGACCACAACTTCTTAATCCACTCATCTGTTGAAGGGCATCTCAGTTCCTTCCATGCTTTGGCTATTGTGGACAATGCTGCTATAAACATTGGGGTGCATATGGCCCTTCTCTTCACTACGTCTGTATCTTTGGGGTAACAGACACATGAAAAAATGTTCAAAATCATTAGCCATCAGGGAAATTCAAATCAAAACCACACTAAAGTACCACCTTACGCCAGTTAGAATGGCAAAAATAGACAAGGTTCAGATTCTAATAGTTGGGGCCGAGCCAGGGAATCTCTGTGAGAAACCTGAATTCAGGGGAGGTGAATGTGGAAGGATGCCTCTTGTTTATTGGGAGCTGTTAAAAAAATTTTATTTGAGCACCCCATGTGCTTGCCCATACCCCTTTGTAGTGTGACTTTGTAGCTCTTCTTATGAATAGAGTGAGATAGAAGCAATGTTGTAGCCATTCTGAGGCCAAGCCTTAAGAGGCATTGAATATTTCTGCTTATTTTCTTGGCATTAGCTGCTGCACGAAAGCCTGGTTGAACTTCACGAAAGATGGAAGACCATGAAGATAAGAGGTAAGTCACTAGTTGAGGCTCCCTGGACCAGCCAACTCTGAGTTAAACTGGTGGGTGATGAGACCAGCCTACCCAGAACTCAACTGAGTCCAGTCCAAGTTGCCATGCCATAGAGTTATAGTAAGACACAAAATGTTAAGGTGGTTCCTTATGCAGAGAAAGCTCACTTATACACACAATGATATCCAGAATGGTCTAAAAAAATGTCACTAGCCGTAAGATTATTGCCAGTCACGTTCATTCAAAGCAAATGCCTGGTCCATGACTATCTTGCTCTGACACTAGTGGTGGGAGAGTGTAGAGGACAAGAAATTTGGTTCTTTCCATTTTTTGTCCATTAAAGTAATAAGCACAGATGTTTTCCTTTTGAATTAATGGTATTCTGGGTGCACAAGTCAATCAGAGTATGTATGTCATACTATACACACACGTTATGGAATTCTCAGTTTCCATTTAGTTCAGAGCCATCTGCAGTATAATCCTAATTAATATAGTCCCCTCTCCACTGGCCAAGATATAGTTAGATCAGAAATCTAACTAACTTATGTTAGGAAGTATCATAAAAGAGGTCAAAATGTTATGGTTTAGAGAGTTAATGACTACAGGTGCTCGGCAATTATTTCATAGATAAAAGGAATCTGAGGCAATCCCAAAAATGTGGATAGAATCTCTTTAGGGGGAAAAAATGAGTGAAAAATATTCAAGACCAAAGGAATTATTTAAACCTAGAGCACACGTTTGAGATTCGGCGGAGGGAGAAGGAAGGATTTCATGAAGGTGGGAGGTAATTGGAAAGCATAAAACAGGTTAGGAGTCAAGGAATGGAATATCTCAGTGGCAGACTGAATTTGTACCTGACTTTGATGCAAAATAGATTATTCTCCCAAGTTTCTGAATAAGCAAAGGATATAAGCAGAGTTGGTCTTTAAAAGCTGAACCATAGGGCAGATACAGAATAGATTTTAGAGGTTGGAGATGGAATGAGCTATTGCAATGTCCGGTGAAGAGTTAATGGACTAGAGAAATAGCAACAAGTATGGTGAAGACAATCAGAAGGGATCCATGTGTGAGGCGATGCAGAGTTTTAGGGACTCGAAAAATTTAAATTCTGGTTCCTAATACATTGGTGTGTTTCAGACAGAAATACAAAACTGAGATAAACAGTTGTTTGGAGACTAATTCTTTGTTCCATTTGGAATATGATGAGTTTGTAAGTCTGAAAAAAAATGTCAGTGGAAAGAAAGGGGATACTAAATCTTAAGAGATGGAGCATATAATGTTCTTAATGGTTAGTTATTCCAAGATAGACTAAACTTATTGGAAAATAATTGAGAAGAAGAACTTCAGGAAAAGGGGGGGAAGGAAAAAAATGTAAAGAATGTCTTTGCAAAATTCATTTAATAGCTATGAATTTTAATCTACTTGCTTTTTGTTTTATTTTTTGGAAAGAAATCAAAGAAAGAAAGCAGTATAGAAGCAAGTATGAAAATGTGACAAATTTAAAACTGAACATCTGCATACCACAGAAAGGGGAGTGAGAGAAAAATTTGACAAACATTTCTTTTAGCTCGGGATTTATTATGAGGTGTTTGCAAATTATCTCTTCAATTTTGAATATAAATTACAGAATAACTAATGCATACTTGTTATTGTGTAGTTTATGTCATCTTATAATTTGAGTCTTGGAGTTTATTAACTTTTCTTTCTTATAGAAGCTTATTCAAGAGCAAAATAACTCCTGAAAAAAGAAATGTCACAATATAAAAAGCATACTCAGTGCTTTGGATAGAGGAGGCTGATGATAAATACATGACTGATCTTTAAGTAGAATTCTTTGTCATACTATAAAATAATTGTAGATATTATATGTATTTATACATCTATATACTTTGCAAGAATTCATGCTCGTACCTAGCAAATAATTTAGAAAATAGCTTTATACTGACTGAAAGGAAAATGGAATAAAAGTGTGAAGAAAAAAAATAGCAGCCCTTTTTCTGCACTTTTTAAATATACTATTAAAGCCAAATGGTTTGGAAGAAACAAATCATAGGATGATGCATGCTATCCAGTTACATCAGAAAACCATAGAGTGAAGTGTCAAGCTGGAAAAAAAAAATGGTGTTTAAATGTACCAGTTGTAACCAGAATTTGATGAATATGAATATATTCCTACTATTAAATCTTTATTTTCTTAATCAATGACCTATAAAATACTAAAATGATAGGTTCCAGGCAGAGTATGGTGTGAAAAAAACAAAAACAAAAATATCTGACCATCCTTCAGAGCGCCAACTTGGAATTGCCAGCATATCAGACGTGCTTATTTCAGATGTTGCACTTCTAAAAAATAAAATACTAAAGTGTTCAAAGTAGGAAAAAAGAAAAAAAAAAAGCTCTCTATCCAAAGAGGACACATTTTTATTATCTGTGAGTTTGTTAACTGTTTGTGGTATTCCTGTGGTTTTTTGGGGGGCTGGGAATGGTAAATGGGATGAAACCACTTCTCAGAGTTGACTCATTTATGTAGTTATCCATTGAAAAGGCATTTTGTGGCTCACTCTAGTTACATTAGAGAAAAATACTGATATATTATCTGATCTGAAGGAAGTAGCCATAAAGACAATGAACAAGAAAACAAATATTTAGGAATCATGCTAAATACTATGAGAGATATAAACAATGTATGTGATACGTACAGAGAAAACGGGGGCAGGGGGACTGTATTTAGACATTTAGACACTCTGGTTTGAGAATGCCTCCCTGAATAGGAAATGGTTAAGCTGAAATCTGAAAGATGAGAAGGAGCTGCAAGGCCACCCATGGGAAATCCAGGCAGAGTGAAGAGATTGCCCAAGGGTCACAAAGTCGGAATAAATGTAGTGTGTTTAAAGACATGAAAGAAGGTCAAAATGCCTGGAACACTGAGAGTTACAAAGTGGTCTAAAATAAACTCAGAGAGGGACTAGACCTACTATCTCTATTAGTCAACAGTCTACCTTTGCTATGTAAAAAATAGCCTCAGAAAGCAAGGTGTCAAAATATAATGAGCATTTATTTCTAATAAATATTAGTTCAACCGAGATATTTCCACTTCAGGTTGGTGGTAGGTGATGATCTGCTCCTGTGTCCATTGGGAATATATTCTCATGTCACAAGAAGGAAGGCCATTGAACAAGCAAGTTTTAAGCCTTTGTTTGCATAATAATGGTAACATCACCTTGGCCAAAACAAGTCACAGGGCAAGCACTGAGACAACCAATGGAGAAGAGAAACTACTCTGGTAAAATTTGGTAAGAGAAACGTCAAAGATACATGGCAAAGAGTGAGAACCACATCTCCTTTATCTTTGTAAGGTGTATTTGTTTATAACATGTTGCCTTATACATAATAGGTACTCAAAAAAAGTCTAAGACATTCAAAATTGGGGACACGTGCAATGAAAGAGATCAGTAGCATTGGTGCTTGTAGTCCCCTCACCAATGGGAAAATGTCTGGGACCTTATTCGTACAGGGAGATTTACCAAGAGCTTTCACAGCTCAGAGTCTTGGTGTCAGTCATCTGCACAGATATCGTCAAGTATAAGCAAAACAGAAATTTCAGTAGCCCCTGGAAGTATACCAGTTACTTTCTGTAAGTAACTTACATATCTGACATGATTTCCTTGTCCTTTTTTCCTCCTCCTTGTCATCTTACCTCTCCTTCTTCATTATTCTATAAAGGGATTGCAAAGGTTTATGTCCTGAGTTTGGAACTGATTCTATCCTATGATTCAATCACAGTTTAGGTCTCTGCTATAAGTGTTAGGCTAAGTGAATATGTACAAAGAGCTTTCATCAGTGCCAGGCATATAGTATGCGCTGTATTTATCCTACAAAACTTATCATTGTGATAACTATAAATACAGAGAGACGAGAAACCAGAATAACTTTGAATAGAATGAAGCTACTGACTGAGAAGAACACAGGTGAGGATTCCTAAGTAACTCGTGAGTGGCACGAACTAAGCTAAGTGATGTTATTGTAGTCTATTAAACATAACCTACTTGGCTTACTTGTATACATGTAGCTTGTATTCAAGGAAGTCCTCAGAGTGTCATGAAGAAACTTTTTATATTTTAAATTTGCCATGGAGATGATCTGAGATGAGCAATAGGAGAGGACCCAGTCTTTTATGTTGCAAGGGAAATCCTTCTGTGTGGTATTAATGTAATTTATTAATAATGGAAGAACCATTCCTGGAGACAGTTTTTACCAGAAGCTGTGAATTTTTAAAAATTTTGACCCAGATGCATAGGTGGCCAAATTAAAGGTGTAACAAATACACCTTACAAAGAAAGATTACTCTGATGAGAGGCTGTTCAAGATAACTAGTCAACTACTGTGAACCAAATGCATTTAAAAACAACAGGGAAACCCACTGACTTTTGGTAGTACTTTAACTCTGGGTGTTTGTGAAGCTGACTTTCCTTCCAGTGAAACTTCCAGTATAGAAAAAAACAGGTATTTCTTTTTTTAATTATTGACTATATTCCCTATACTGTATTTTTCATTCCCATAACTTATTTATTTTGTAACTGAAAGTTTGTACCTCTTAATTCCCTTCACCTATTTCACCCATCTCCCACCCCTCTTCCCTCTGGCAACCACTACTTTGTTCTCTATATTTGAGTCTGTTTCTTTGGTTGTTTTTGTTATTTGTTTGTTTTGTTTTTTAATTCCACATATAAGTGAAATCATACGGTATTTGTCTTTGTCTGGCTTATTTCACTTAGCATAATACCGTCTAGGTCCATCCATGTTGTCATGAATGGCAAGATTTTATTCTTTTTTAATGGCTGAATAATATTCATAAACACACACACACCACATCTTCTTCTCCATTCATTTACCAATGGGCACTCAGGTTGCTTCCTTACCTTGGCTATTGTAAATAATGCTGTAATAAACATAGGAGCACATATATTTTTTTAAATTGGTGTTTTTATTTTCTTTAGCTAAACACCCAGAAGCGAAATTACTAGATCATATGGTACTTCTATTTTTTTTTTTTTTGAGTAATCTCCATGCCCTTTACCCCAAGGCCACACCGATTTACGTGTCCACCAGCAGTATACAAGAGTTCCCTTTTCTCCACGTCCTCACAAACCCTGTTATTTCTTGTGAAAAGAACATGTCTTGACAGTCACCAGTAGTAAAAATGTCTCAAGAAGATATAGGTGAGGGCAGTGGTCAGGATGTAGGCATGATTAGAGAAAGAGGAAGGATTCGGGGCAGGAATAGAAAAGCTTTTTTGGAAATGTTCATGTAGCCGGAACTGCACGTACATTTGAATGATGAGTCATGGAGACTGCAAATAATGGGTGTTTTTATAGTTTTGGATAATCTATGATAGTCTCCTTTGCCATAGATTCATTTGTGGTTTTAGTTTTGTTTTAATTGGTAGCACAGTGGATAATGGTTTTCATCTAACTGTTGGGTCATTCATTTACATTTAATTAATCCTGAGAGGTCCAGTGTTATTCTAGAATCAAAGAATCAAAAGTTACATATTTTCTTGGAAATAAACAAGATTTCCTCCAACTTTAAAGATTTTTGGTTTATATTTAGCCACCAAACCTGTAGGAAAAGTTATTAAGCCCAAAGAAGTGGCATTTACTAATTTATATAAACTTATTACTGACCTAAGCCTACTGTTTATTCAGAGGATTTCTTTAAGGAATGCATATTTTGTGTACCCAAGAGTCTGTTATTCATTTAAAAGTTTGTGGGCAACATTATTCTAAGAATGTTATTGAGCTATCTGCTGATAATCAAAGAATCCAACACATATTCTGCATTTTTTTTCCTAACATGAATAAATAAATGCATTAGCTAGCAAATGTTAATGACCACTCACAATAAATAGAATTCACAGATAAAATCTGCATTAAAAGATCGTTAGCATTGGGGATTGAAAACACAAAACTATGAAAATGAGTTTCAAGAGCTTAATTTTCTCATTCCATCTTCTCAGAGTTAGATACATACCTCAAGGTAGAAATGAATCCAGAGGGCAATTTTAGTGGCATATGGGGTAGCATATTCCTTTTTTGCATTTGTAATTAGAGTAAGGGAGTTTGGGATCTCAGCCACAGTACTGGTTTAAGCCTCATGGACATTTTCTGAGCTTACTCAATGATAGCACACCAGCCTTGGATAGGTCCTATACCAGATGTCATATGCACACATCACACTGTACCACCACTTTGCTTTCAGTTCAAATCTGCCTTTGGTATAGGATGGGATGGTATAATATTTCTATTTTTCTTTCCCTCTCTGTGTCCTAGGCAGAATACCTGACTTCTCCTGGCTACTCCCTCATTGGTTTTTACCAACCACTAGGGTCCTGTGAGCCTTCAGTGACCTAACACATCAGAATGCTCCACACTCTGAGCGGCCTGTGTTTCATTCAGCAAATATTTACTGAGCACGTACATGGGTCAGCACTGTTCCTGGTGCTGTGGGCACAGCACCAAACAAAATGCATTTCCCTTTTCTCGGTCTCCTGACATCCTGGTGAAGAAGAAAAGCAATAAATCAGGAAGAAAGGTAAAGCAGTGTGTGTAAATATTGATGGGGTATTAAATTAAATAAGGAGGCAAGGGAAGGCCTCCATAGAGAAATGACATTTGAAAAAGATTTGAATCCGGTGAGGCTGTGAGTCATGTGAACAAAATGTGGGGGGCGGGTGGAGGGTGGCGGTGGGATGATGCTCCAGGCTGAGTGACAGGACATGCAAAAGCAAGGCGGAAAGTGATATTGCCCATTTGGCAAGCACAGAAGGGCCAATGTGTCCGGGATGGAATGAGCAAGTGAAAGAGATGTGAGAATTGAGAAGGAGATGGTCTGTTGTCAGACCATGAAGACCCTATGGGCGCTGTGAAGGGTTTAATTGTATCTTAAGACTAACAAATAATATGTCACAAATAAGAAAAATAAATTTATTATGATTGTAGCATTAATAGTTTAGATGTATGCCTAGTGAAAATGTTGTGATTGAACACTGAAATTAGTTTATTTGTAATCAGTTCTATATAATGATATAATTTTATATTATGTAATATAAATACCATGAAAATCAATCTGAACTGTCCTTGTGGGGTGTTTTTCAACCATGAAAACCAGCAACCTGGCCAGGAGTGAATGTGAATGCATAAACACAAAGAAAACTCCTGGATTGAGGCATTTCTTAAGGTCACATCCAGCATTATTTTTGAATACAAAATGCATTTGAAATGCCCTTTAGAGATTGTCTCTTTAATCCAAAGAAAACAAAAAATAAATATTTGTGTTTGTATTTTTAGTGGGCATTAACCTTCTGGGAATTGAAAGAGGTTGGGGAATGAAGAGGCATTTTATATGAAATTAAATGTATTCAGCCCATTCGATGTCAGACATTTTACCTGTTCTTTTTTTAGTATAACTTTTCCTACACCTTAAAATAGTCTGGCATAGAAACTCTGTAAACACAGGTATATATCTTGGTCCCACAGAAACATGAAATAAATATGGATTTGCTCCCAAAATATATGCTGTTTTCTCCCCAAGTAATACTAACTAAAAAACAGCAGGCTTTGGGGTTACTGAAAAACTGCATAAGTCATCTAAAATCAATACCCTTGGCCTCGCCTAGTCTAATAGCAGGTGATGTCAAACTTAGAGTTTAGAGAGAAATGGCTCCATTAATTAAATGTCTCACAGAAAAATGACTTTTCTTGTCAAAGAGATGATACCTTACGCTGGATGGGGTACCTGCTAAATGCCAACCTTACATAAGGAAGAATTTCTTTAAGTTCTAACCTGCAGATTTTATGGGCACGAATTCTGCCAAAAATGTAGACATTATCCCAACTGTTCTAAACTTCTGTCGTGAAGGTATGAGCAACTGTGTCACTGCCTCCTCAGCACCTACCAGAGCCAATTCCTTCTCCCCTTTCCCTCTTTCTCCACACCCTCTAGCTGCCACTAGAAGTTTTCTTTGAATATCTTTTCGTTTGAAACTTGCCCACATAAAGCAATTACAGTTAGTGCAATGTTAGCTATGACACAATTCAGTGCTACAAGTGACAGTGTTTAATTTGCAGGATCAGGAAAGGAAGTCAGAGTGGATGCAAACTGTCGAGAAAAGCCGTTTGGGATTTGTGGGGTTTCTTCAAGGCTGTAGAACCTGTAAAAGGAAACTTCTGTTGTTAAAGGCGGACAGCGTTTCTATCCCAGTCTCTGCACGTTAAAAAATGTCTCTCAATGAAATATCAATTACCTTAACACAGAAATGCCTAAACATGATCTGGAAAGCACTTTCTAATGTCTATGTAAGCATTGATCTTTTCGGACCTCCCACTGTTTCAGACCTGAATACTGGTTTGTGTATGGCTTGAATTTTGTTGTGTATAGAAAGGTTACCAGGTGCAAATACATGCCCATCCTGACGCTTAAGTAATTCTGATCTTTTTATTCGTTGAAATGATCTGTGAAGTAGCATGCATGTGATAGGACAAACATATTTAAATCAACCCAATAGAAGTAAGACTTTTCTGTAATTTTTCAAATCAGAAGTGCAGTTCTCAACTGCATAAAAATGTAAAATATTACTTTAAATTACAATCCTATTTTACTGTTACATAGCCCAAGCGCTACTCTGCACATAAAACAAAGTCCGTAATTATTATAATTGCTTGCCATCATCAGAGGCTTTAGAACCATTAGTTGCTATATGAATTATAAACATGTTGATGAACAGAATAGTTACCACTAACATCATGGTCAATGGTAGGTTTCTCACAGTTAATGAAGTTTTAAAAAAGGAAATTCATTAATTTCCTCTTAGGAACTTGCTTTTTACTGGTCTCTTAAAATATCTTGTAAATTCTATTATTAGATGATAATGATAGTATGGGGGGGGAGATAGTCTGAACAATATGTACTGAAATCAGTAAAACCTCGGTAGTGGTGCCTAATGACAGGTCATAAAATGGTCTTTGTATAGAATATTTTCTTCGATTATGTTGTTTTTCATCAGTTCACCAGAACAAAAAGGGGAAAAAAAATCAACCTGGCATGACTAGAGTTGAGTTTTTAATATTCCTTATATAGAAATCCTGAGTTTCTCAGGATAAGTATTTTTTAACGTGCAGAAACCAAGTGCAAGTTTCCAATGGAAAAACAGTTGGAAGATTGAATTAATATTACAAGGTATTTGTGTCAGAGGACAATGGTATTTACAGAGTACTATGTACCAGGTGCTATGTTAAGTAATTTATATTAATTATCACATTCATAATTATAGAAAAGGACACTGGAACTTAAAGAAGCAAGGCCAGTGTCTCAGAGGACAGAGCTGTGATTTGAACTCAGGCATTCCAACTCTGAAAAGATATTCTGGTGTTTCTCCCAAATTATAAAAATACGATGGCAACATTTATTTAAACATTTCCCATGCTAAACATCTATATGTTATTAAATTTTATAACAGATAATATAATTTATAACCTTGCATTATAGTTTATTAGGTTTTCTATTCCTTGAGAGCAGGAATACTTTGTTAGGCATACATGTCTCCCATAATGCCTTGCAATGACTTGTAGGTGTTCAATAAATACACATGAAACATATAAATCATGTACATATTTACTCTATACCATGGGAGAAAAAGTGACTATGCATTTGATAGGTTCATAGTTATAATTATACAATAGACTCTGCATTTCTTTTGTAATTCGCATCTGGATTTTATTTGCATTGTTATTATTGTTTATTAAACCCTAAAGGTTTGCCATACAAACATTTTTTCACTGTTATCATATTATAACCATTAAGCACAGTCTCTGTTTTATGCAACATATTAACTATATTTTGTGTATTTAGTAAAAGAGACAAGTATGCGTCACTCCAAACAAATCCACGATAACAGAATTTATAAAATAATCTCAGTTCCCTTCTAATGACATTATCACAAACAGATTAAAAACAACAATAACAAAACAAAAATCTTTTAGTTTTCCCCATTTAGTTCATTTTCTGAGAGGCCATGAGAGTAATCAAAACAAAGTGAATGAAAAAAATCCTTGGACTTTCAAGGAAATTAGTTTAATTGCTATGGACAAAATATCCTCATGAACTGTAGTCTGTCACCATATGTTGATATGCTTGAGAAAACAATGTCTCATTAGCATTAAAAACTTATTGATTACTGAAATTCTTGTATATTCATTAATTTACTTTATCACCCACTTTTAAATAATTCCATGCATGTGTTCACCTTTAACTAAAGTCTCTTAAATTCTATTTCAAATTTTTTCTGATTTTATTTTTGTTTTTCATCCTCCATTAAAAAATAATTCTTCATTTTACTTTCTATTTGACACATTTTCTTTCTCTTAACCTTTATCATGTTCTCTGCCTGTTTCACATTTTACTGTTGCTGTTCTCCATCTTAAATAGGAAACTTATTAAAGTCCCAGGATATCCCTGTGCAAAGCGCTGTTCTTACTGGATGCTAACGAAATAATTAATCTAAATGCCCAAACTGATTTCTTTAAGCGTTCACTACTGTCTTCTATATGCCGGGTATGTTCGAAGTGCTATTGCCAGAACAGCGAAGAGAACAAGCTCTCTTTTTCTAGTGAATAAACTAATAAAAACAAATGCAATTTTACTGTTAATTAATGATACATGCTATAAAGAAAATCAAACGAAGTAGGGTGATAGAGAGCAATAAAGGAAGAAGAGGCTATTTGGTGATAAGAGAAGTCACGTCCGAGGAAATAAAATATGAGCAGAAAAATAAATTAAGGGAAAGATTCAGCCATGCTAGCATCAGGAAGAAAACATCCTGAAGAGGAGCAACAGATTCAAAGGGCCTAAGGTAGGAATGAGCTCAGAAGGACACAGTAATTCTGATGGGATAACAAGGGAAGAGAGGCAGATGTGAGGGAGAAGAAGATGACATGGAAGTCTTTGGATTTTGTTCTAACTGTGATAGGAATTGCATGGGAGATTTTGAAAAGAGTAGTGGTAAGAGCTGCTAACTTTTTGAAAGGATTGTGTTGGCTGTTAGATGCCAAAATGAGCTATCCAGGGGCAAAAATATACACAAGGAATAATAGAAGAGATTGAATGTAGCTAGATTTGGAATAAATTTTTTAAGATAGAGCTGACAAAACTCCCCAAACAATTGAATGGGGGGTGTAGGAATTTGAAGATGCCACAAACCAATCACACTGTCATATAGAAACCCAAAGAGTAAAAGGTATTTGGCATTAGCAAAGATACTCTTTTAATAGCAGAAATTATTAGAAGCACTCATTAACTTGCACATATTATTTTTAGTGGAGAATAGAAAAGTAACATGAGAAAAGGACTGACCATTTCCAGAGGCACTAGGTACTGCTCCTGAAGTAAGCAAGATGGTTGCAGGAACGTGAAGCTGGGGAATTAGGAAGAGGAGATAATTCCAGGATCATGGTGTTTCTTCTCAACAAGCACCAGTCAACCTGGCAACAGGAAGGAAGGCAGACACAAGCTGGAAAAGGGAGAAAAGTAATCTACTGACCCCCACGATTCACCTCAACAAGTATCGCCAGACATTCTTGGCTGTAGCCCTGATGAAATTAGCAGTACTAATCAGTTACCTAAGGCTTTAATAAGTTCCATGGATTGGCCTGGGGATATGCTGACAGTTACTAAACATTCTCTCTATGGGGAAATCCAAGCTGAGTTCTGAAAGACTGGCTTACAAACAAACATTGTAGGCACGGTCTGTCTGTAGACTTGGAAACTGCATCTACTCAGCTCACTTTGTGAACTTCTTCCCTAGCACATTCATATTTACAGCTATGGGTAGGGCCCTGCATTAGAACTGTCCAATATAGGGGGAATCGGTTTCCCACCCTGGGGTGGGAGATGAGCTTTCTCAAACATGTTTTACCGATTTCTGTGATTGTAATTTTAGTCAAACTATAATGTTAAAAAGAATGATTTTGTAGAAGACTCTTTTGGATTAGATTTGCTCATAACATAGAAGTACCTAGTTCTCCACTGAATCCGGTATCCCACACAGGTCTTCGGTCTCTAAATCTGGGCCTTTTCCCCTTTCTCCACTATTTTTCTAGCAAATTGCTTTGGGGGTTACATCAGAAGAGGAATTATTACAAAGGGTAAGGTTCAGAAAGAACAAAAATGAAAAGAGAACTACACAGGATGATCTCCCTCAACCACTCTATAAAAAGGCTGTGCTCTGCAAGAACAAAGGATATACAGTGAGTCCACCAGACTGGGGTGTCATGGGAATGTAGTGGAGAGACCCCAGACCAAGTGGAGTGCAATGGGATACAAACGCATGAGTGAATAAATAAATATATAAATTATAAAACAAGTAAATTCTTTTAACGGACAAATGACAGTGATGCCATGAACTGAGGCATCTGCTTCCGAACTTCAAAACAACCACCGCCATCACAAACAGCAATGAGACAAGTTGATGCAAAACTTTGAAGTTGAAATGCATTTTTCTGAAGAAACACATGTATACTACTCATTTAGAAAGCCCATGTTTGGCAATCTGTTTTCCTGCCTATTTAGGTATCCTTTACCTCTCTGTTCCAAAGGAGATGCCAAAGGAATCTGCCTCATACACCATGTGGCTAACACAGCCTCCACCCTCCACTCCCATTTCTAGAACTTCCTAACTCAGAGATGCTTCTTCCACATGTGTCCTCCCTCTATAGTTCCTGACTGCACATTGTTACCCATTTTATCTTAGGGTCATATGTAAGAGAGCAATGGAAGTATGCTCAAAATACATCTAATTTGGACTTCAACTTGGTTTGTGCAATGTTCTTAAAATAATATACACTGTTAATTTTTCTCAACAGAGAAAAGACCTTTCTGTGCAAGTTGGACATGCTGATTAGGAAGCAGGAAAGGGAAAGACAGAGATGCCAAGAAAAACGTGCTATTTTAACATCAAGCAGCACAAAAGAGACATAGGGTTATTTCCAGCCTAAAGCTGGAGGCTCCATTTGGAGCAAAACTCTAAGATACCAGATGCTTAGCTCAATCTTCTCTTTTCAATTGAGGTGAAGTACACATAACATAAAATTAACCATTTTAAAGTGAACAATCCAGTGACGTTTAGTACATTCACAGTGTTATGCAACTATTACTTCTATCAAATTACAAAACATTTTCATAACCCAAAAGGAAACCTGTACCCAGTAGGCAGTCTCTCCCTATTTCCCTCTGCCTCAATCCCTGGCAAACATCATGCTACATTCTATCTCTATAGATTTATTGATTCTGGTTATTTTGTATAAACAGAATAATATAATGTGTGGCCTTTTGAGTCTGGTTTCTTGCACTTAGCATATGTTGGAGGTTCATTCGTGTCATATGAGTTGGATGAGCGTTACCACATCATTCTGTTTACGGGCTCCATAATATTTCATTTTCTGTATATACCAAAATTGGTTTATTCATTAACCCATTAAAAATAAACATTGTCTTAAAAAACACCTGGAGATGAAAATGTATCCATTTATAGACTTAATAACAAGGGTTACCAATACTACAGTTTCTTAAATACAGCTAATCAATCAAGGTGATTTTTCTTCAACCCACACAAAGGTTCTCAATCGCTCTATATTTGGGGGGACTTTCACAGAGGCATCAAATACGATCTTTTTTTTTTTTTTTTTTTAAGATTTTATTTATTTATTTATTTATTTATTTGACAGAGAGAGACAGCCAGCGAGAGAGGGAACACAAGCAGGGAGAGTGGGAGAGAAGAAGCAGGCTCCTAGCGGAGGAGCCTGATGTGGGGCTCGATCCCAGAATGCTGGGATCACGCCCTGAGCCAAAGGCAGATGCTTAACAACTGTGCTACCCAGGCGCCCCTCAAATATGATCTCTTGTACCTTCTTGTCAGTAGCTAATACTCAGTTACCATTTTTTTTCTGCTAATTTTCACTGAGTGTTAATTGTGCCTCAGAGAAGTTTTTTACGTATCTAGAAGGTTTTTATTTCCTCCTGTTTTCTTATTTCTGTTATTTTTGGTATTGAAGAGAAGGCTGGCATTGAGATGCCAAAGAATAAAAATATCAGCAATAATTGAAATATTTTTAGGATTCTTTTTTATTTTTTTAAAGACTTTACTTATTTATTTGAGAGAGAGAGAGAGAGAGAGAGGCAACGAGCGGGAGGAGGGGCAGAGGGAGAGGGAGAAGCAGGCTTCCGTTAAGCGTAGAGCCCAGCCCAGGGCTCCATCCCAGGACCCTGACTGAGATCATGACCTGAGCTGAAGTCAGACATTTAATTGACTGAGCCACCCAGGCACCCCTAGGATTCCCTTTAAACCTCTTAAAAATTTAGTTTCTCTTTCCTCTTGTGGCTTTAAAGTTATAGTCTTGGAATGTGATAAGAAGAGGAATATTGAATTATTTTTAGCCATATATATCTGTGATTTGTTTTACATGTAATTCATTTCTCAATGTTGGAAATGATATAGTAATTATTATTAAAAAACAACTTGTCTTTCTGCTTCAGAATCAAGTTGAATTAGGGATAAATCTTACTGTAGTGTAGTGGAGAGACCCCAGACCCAAGGAACCACAGCCTTGGCTTCATGTCCTACATCTATTCATTACTTGCCCTGCTTCTCCTCCAGGGGAAACACTTTCCTTCTCATTAAACTAAACCAAAAGCTTTTCCAAAAGGATGCTAATCCATTTTAAATGCTAAAAAAATAGGTTTTCCATTTAAATAATATGAGAAAATATTGGTTTCAATAATGAGAAAACTTTGTATAACACTTTTTGCAACTTAATGAATGAGCATTGCTGATTTTGAAAGAGGGTTTGACTCTGTGACCGTTCTCAAACATATTTGATAATGAAAACATATTTTTTATTTAATTTTTTTAAGATTATTTATTTATTTATTTGACACAGAGAGAGAGACAGTCAGCGAGAGAGGGAACACAGGGGGAGTGGGAGAGGAAGAAGCGAAGCAGGGAGCCTGATGCGGGGCTTGATCCCAGGACCCTGGGATCACGCCCTGAGCCGAAGACAGACGCTTAATGACTGAGCCACCCAGGTGCCCCATGAAAACATGTATTTTAAAGAAAAATCAAATAGGACTGCTATTCAGCAGAAATAAAATTAAGATAGTTTCTAAAATCCTCTAAAAGTCTAAGAACTAATGAATATCAAAATATATCTTGTCATAAATGAGAGTGAAAGCTATAAAATGGGAATGATTATTGTTTAAAAAGGATAAAAAGTATGACTATTCCTTTTTTAAATTCTGAATTTGGATTTTGGATTTTGTCTGCTTCCTATTAGTGAATGGAAAGTTTAAGATCTTGCCAACAAAGAACAATATGGCACTATTGGCTGCTACATAAGAGCAGAAAGAGATCCAGGGGCAGTGAAATAAAAAGAGCTAAGCTAGGAAGACTAAATTACTGAATCTTTTAGCAGAAAACATCATGACATTCAAAACTAAACAGACTCTCTCCCTCCCCCTCATTTTGCCTAGAATTAATCACATACATGTCTATTCACACATACACACTCATGACACACACAAACCCTGATCTGGTGATGTTACTGAATGGTGATGATACTGAAATCATTAAAATATTCTATTTAGTGTTTCACTGCCCCTGAATTGAAGCTGTAAATTCCCCCATCATCTTCCCCATTGATTAATGAAGATCATTATCTCCCTATTTATGGTTTTCATAAATCAATATTTATTCAGTGCCAAGAGGCATGGCATGAGATGCTGGTGCTTTAGAAACACTGGCTTAACAAAGACAGCAATTCCTGCCCTCTGTAAATCTGCAATTTAGAAGAACACATAAGAGACAGTGAGGATTTGATTAAAAAAAATTCAGTGAAGTTTAGCAATAAGAATGAACGGTTGGTGTTTATAAAAAACACACTGATATATCCTATCGTTAAATACACCGCAATTACTCTCCAAGTTTCTAGGCAGCGGACTGCTAAATAAAATAGGACCCACCCTCTTAAATTGTAATAAGAGTTAATAAATGAAACCAATTAGAATACAGAAAGTACTCATTATGGAACAAGAGAATGTATTCCCTATTGCATTAATAGATGAAAATAGCATGGACATTTTTACTATAACATCTAGTATTAGAGTTTCAGGGAAATCATAGTCAAGAATTCAGGTAAATAATTGAACAAACACAATAAATTAACGAAGAAGGTCCATATAGTAATCAAGCATAAATGCAAACAAAAGGACCACTGAGAAAGCAAATTTCTTGTATCCTCCCTCATCAGTAAGAGATCCATTATATTCAAAGCTCTTTATGTATCTTCTGGCTGGGGAAAACCAACACCAATGTATGGCCAGAGAGTATGTGGGAGCTAGCCTGTAGTAATCTTGGGGCGTGGGTGGAAGATGGGGGAAAGACTCC
This sequence comes from Ursus arctos, assembly GCF_023065955.2. Classification (NCBI taxonomy): domain Eukaryota; kingdom Metazoa; phylum Chordata; class Mammalia; order Carnivora; family Ursidae; genus Ursus; species Ursus arctos. Next base: position 23,886,540 of record NW_026622763.1, on the reverse strand, counting down.
ATCTGAAGGAGATTTCTTCATCACTGTGCTTACTAATAGTCAACAGAGTAGAATGTCCATTTTCTTTTGGGATGAGAATGGTCAAAGAAAGGCAAAGAAGGTATTATTTTTGTTGCCTTGTATTTTTAAAAGTTTTGAATATGAATTCAAATAATTTTAAAACAGCATATGTTTTGCTTATAGCAGGTATTTGGGATTTGCTGGTGAGTGTCTGTCTGGGATAACATTCCTTTCCTGCTAGATTAAAATTGAGCAGCAGGGATAATCCACAATAGTAACGGGATGCTCCAGTCCCACTTGTCAAATCTGGCTTTGCTTCCTGATTAGTGGAGCCTTTCAGACACCATGATACCTTAGATTAGAACAAAGTATTTGCTGTTCTCCAAAGTCATAGAATCCCTTGCCCTTATATGTCCTTTTTCACCCTCGACACTTCTAGGCAGTCCCTGTAAGGGCAGAACCCTTCCTAGTCCTCTGTGGACCTGGCAAATGCTTCTCTAAGGTACTTCAGGTTCATTTTATTTTCCAAAATTTTACAGAAATCTGTGATCCTTGGGCACCAAAAGTTACCAGCAACGATTATTCTGTAACTAGTCATTTTTGAGCACCTACTGTGTGTCAAATATTGTTCTAGGAACTGAAGGTACCACAGTAAGGAAAATAGACAAGAATTTATATTCGCATGAGGCTTAAATATAGTAGGAATGGGCAAATGATAATCAAATGAATACAAGCATACCTCAGTTTTACTGTACTTTGCTTTATCGAACTTCGCAGATTCTGCATTTTTTACAAATTGAAGTTAAGTTTAAGACTTTAGTGGAGGAAGTAACTGCAGGTGTGGTAGAGATAACAAGGGAACTGGAATTAGAAGTGAGTCTGAAGATGTAACCAAATTGCTGCAATCTCATGATAGAACTTGAAAGGATGAGGAGTTACTTCTTCTGGATGAGCAAAGAAAGAGGTTTATTGAGATGAAATCTATTCCTGGTGCAGTTGCTGTGATGATTGTTGATATGACAACAAAGCATTTAGAATATTACATAAACTTAGTTGACAAAGTAGTGTCAGGGTTTGAGAGGCCTGAATCCAATTTTGAAAGAAGTTCTACTGCGGGTGAAATGCTATCAAACAGCATCAATGCTACAGAGAAATCATTTATGAAAGGAAAAGTCATTTGATGTTGCAGACTTTGCTGTCTAGTGTTAAGAAGTTGCCACAGCCATCCCAACCTTCAGGAACCACCACCACTCTGATCACTCAGCAGCCATCAACACCGAGGCAAGATCCTCCACCAGCAGAAAGATTACGACTCACTGAAAGCTCAGATGATGGTTGGCATTTTTTACTAATAAAGTACTTTTTAATTAAGACATATACATTGTTTTTTCAAAGAAATAATGTTATTCACCCTTAGGAGACTACAGTACAGTGTAAATATAACTTTAATAAGCACTGGGAAAATAAACAAACAAAAACTTCATTTGACTCACTTTATTGCAGTATTTGCTTTATTGCGTTGGCCTGGAACCGAACCCACAATATCTTCAAGGTACACCTGTACTTACATGTGTCACGGTAATCGGTTTCGTGAAAGAGGACTAAAGCTGAAGAGAAAAGTATGGTGAGCCTGTGGAAGATGCTATTTTAAAAAGAGTGATTGAGAAAGTTTTCTAAAGTTAGGGTCTTTAGAAAACAAGTTGATGGTTGTGAGGGAGTGAACCAAGCTGATTTCTGGCGGGAAGAGCTTAAAGATATGGGACAAAGGACATAAATAAATTAGTTCTATTGATCTCCTGCCAGATAGTGTTGACAGTAGGAGGGTTGTAATTCTTGCCAGGAATACTCAGAAATGCTTCTCAAGAAATTCTAAACTGCAAGAACTGAACAGCTCAGTGGGCATGGCTCTCCCATAGTTCTTTGCTATTAAACTCACAGGGACTTCCTAACCCACATTTGCTTCACCGCTCTCATCCATATGTGCCTTTCTTACCTTCCTTTCATTTTCTAGCCTTGTCCTATTTGTTCATCACCCCTGTGATTCTCTAGCACCTTACATTCTCCAAGCCCTTCTCCTGCAGCATCCACACTGAACCTTGTGATCAGGACTGCAATCTGCCTCAACTACTGCAGTGGCCTTCTGGACCTGCAGTCTTAGCTTCCCCAAATCCTCCATAGAGCTTTCAGTACTGAATCTTAGAAGTAAGGGGGTCAATGTCATCCCTCTTCTTGAAATTCTCTAATGATCCACCATTACTCAGGAGAGAGCAAAGACTCTTCAGTGTGATATTCAGTGTCCACCGTGATCCCACTTTACCAATATGCCAGTGTGGTCTCTGAGTCACTGTGCCTCTGACTTCATGCTCTAGTTCCAGCAATCTTCTTAGAGTCCCATATTCTTCATGTCGCTCCCATTGCCTCGAGTCCTGCATTGCTTTCCCTTTCCTCTTCTACCCCATTCTGGAAATTTTCTTGACACTCTTCTCTCAGCCTTCACTGAGAACCCCTATACCATTCTCTTAGGATTCCTTGTGCCGACAATTATCATTAAACTTACTTATTTATATTAGCCTTATTATAGGTATATGTCTGCTCTTACCCCACAACTAAAGAAACAAACAAAAACAAATGAGCAAACAACAAGAATAAGGCAATGAGGTTTTTACCCCCAGTCTTTTAGCAATATTTTTGAACATTTTAAATCAAATAAATAAATGCATACATGAATGAGTGATCAGTTTGCTAAGGGGAAATCATACAACATTAAGGATAATAAAAGAGATGAAATGGAAAAATAAACATTTTAGTTAGATGCTGATATCATGGAGGAAGTTGATGTAATATCCTAAATGTATTTATGAAAATGATCTGGATGATGCAGACAAGATAGTGATCATCACGGTTTTTAATGAGCAGAGTTTCTTAAAAGATGATAGAGAATGGCCTATAAGTGACAGCATTCATTTGTTGATTGATTCTTTTTATTTCAAATATACTTGTGGAGTTCCTGATATGAATCAAAGAGCTTTTCAGGCATTAGGAATAAAATGGTGAGCAAGAAAATGAGCTGCTTTTGCTTTCATGGAGTTTAATATCACTGGAGTGAAATAGACATAAAACAGAAATATTCATTTTGACCCTGAATAAAAACAATATGGTCCTTTGAAAATAAATAACCTAAGAATCTGACCTAGTTGAAAGGATCAGGGAAGACTCAGCTGAGAAGTGAAAATTGGGCCATGAGCTAAAAATGCTAGGAGATAACTGAACAGAGGCTGGAAGTAGAGAAGAAAACAAAGTGGGAAAGAGAAGTACAAACATAGGGGTGTTAGAATGCAACAGAAGAGAATAAAAGGAAGTAGAGCACTACTGTGTGTCATAAGAGGGTAGACTGAGATAGTGACTCAAGAATAATGACAATAACAGCTAACTACATTGACTTATCATGTATCAGATATTGTGCTGTTTTTACATTGTATTTTCACTTAATAATGGCAAAAGTCAATGGGGAAGTATAGCAACTTTTCTCATTTTTCATATAGTGGAACCATATGGAGTATTAAACTGTCTATAGTCTCAGCCAGTGAATAACAAAATCCCAGTGAGAAACTATGGACCACGTGTTTAAAATCAATACCGCAGAGTGGACAGGAAGGGGCAGAATGTCAGACAATCATGTGCTCCTTCACTCCTGGGGCTCAAGAAACTTGAGTCGTTCCTTGAATAAAATGTTTCATATTTGTATTTATATTTGAGAGAAGTTTTCCACTTAATACTTAAGTCCCATCTCCTATAAAGGACAAAATAGGAAGGATAAAATGTGGGAACTTCTGGCATATCAATTCATAGTAATGTCTCCACTTTCTTGCTAAGGAGGGATGGCTGGGGTGCAGGAACAAGACATGTAGCAGTGAATCCATTTTATAAAGTTCCTTTGAAAACTCTGGTTTCCGTGGATTTCAATGATATGAAGAGACACTGCCAGCATCTTGTTCTCTAGTCTTTCCCTCACAGCACATGCCCCCCCCCAACTGCTGTCCTAAAACAGCTGATTCCTGTCATATGACACAATAACTGAGGCAGGAGTTTGAGGGGTGAAGAGGGAACAAAGGAGTAGTAGCTGGTGGTGGCTTCAGATTTCTCCCCTTAACACAGCTAGCTGTGAACATTGTAGCTGCATAACAATACCCAGTTTTCATGAACTTACTTTGGAGAAAATAGGTCTTGAGATGGCCTCAATTTGTCTTGGAAAGGTAGGATATTTTTATATATGTTTAGTGTACCAACACACCCAAGAAATGGAATACACAATATTCTCCAGATAAGTAACCAGATTCATTACAGAAATGGTGGCTGGTGTTCATAACAGAGTAGAGAGGAAGGCTTACAGGAGGCTTCTAAAACTCCAGAGGTGATCCACCCAACCTAAGTGACAACGGCGATGACTAGCCCATGTGGCAGCTCTTACAGACTTCTAGCACATAGGACATCCTGACACCCAGCGATGATGTGATTACCAGGCAGAAGTACACGAGAACTTTGAGGCATGCTGTCAGCAAGCTGGCAAGCAGTTCTCTTGCCGATCTCGCCTTTCCTAACCATGCATTTTCTTTACTGAAACAGTAGTTACATTAAACACTTACGTTTTCACACTAGCATTTCATTTTTAAATATAAAAGGAAATGATCAGTGTTACATAACCTCTGTCATTTGGCAATGAGGAGTAAGAAAACACTGATGGCTTTTAAAGCTTAGAAAAAAATGATTTAGGTGATTAAAGTCACTTCAAATACCATCTTTGGTTAAAATATTTAAGTGCATGGTTTTTTGACTTGGATAAATAAATGGTGTCAGGTAAAAGACAAATCATAGTGAAATAAGAAAAAATTACAACGTACTGTCTTTGGTTCAGGGATGAGGGAGTGGAGCATACTTTTTCTTTGCAGTCACCAGAGGAAAAGGAAAAATGGGTGCCATTAGGGTTATTTGGTATTTCAAATGCTGCATCTTCCAAGGATTACTCCAAATATAGTATATGGGAGCACATTTCTCCCTCAGATTCATTGTAAGTCAGTCTCACTGCATGGAAACCAGATGCTATTGGAGACAGAAAAGCTGCTTCACAGACACATTACTAAGCATTCTACAAACAAAAGCAAAAAACAAACAAATTATAATACCTACCTCCGAAGACCAATGTTAAAACATTTTCCACAGAACAGTGCATTTTTTATGACTTCTAGATTTCTTTAACTTATGGGTCCAAGGTCTTAATTAAAGTTAAGTCAGTTTTGTATGTATATGTTACAGTTGCTAAACTTAAAGTAAGTGACATATTTTAGCACTTACCCACCCACACAAATCGACAGAAATTTAGCTAAACTTTCTCTACTGAGCCTGGTGATAAAATATAAATTGTTACTATGGGTTTAGGATTGAATACTATCACTTAACTTTTATTTCCAGTTCACTGAAGATATACAGAAAACACTTACACACACACACACTCACACACACTCACACACAAAAACAACTTCAGGTTTCAGCTAGGAGGACTTAGAAATGGTCAATATCCTTGGTATTGCAGGGAGCAAATGCAACAGATGCACTTCTGCGAAAGGAGGTGCTTCTGCTGCTATTTTGCTTTGGTTCATCTTTCAAGAAAGGGGGAAGCTGTGTTTTTCTCCCCACACTTCAGTAATTTTAATGCTGACTTGATGGTCAGGGTGTTCCAAGATTTTAAAGTCCTCAAAACTCATTTCAGAAAGCCCCTTCGGGAGAAATCCTAGCAGGGACTCTGGCCTGAGTATCAAAATATTGTCATAAAATTCATATTTTATTGCTCTTATTCCTATAATGGGAAGCACTCTGACGCTTATCCTGTACCTTATCGGGTAGGGAGTGTTTGAGATTGGCAGAATCATGCCGGCCGCTTTTAATGACACACTCAAAATAAGTGCTGGCTTCTGCACCACGTCTCTTCTGGCCCTACTTCTGCACACCTAGGGTTCACTATCAAAGAATCTAGATTCATTTAGAAAAGATCGAGAAAGAATACCAACAAAAAGAAACAAACAAAGAAATAGTATCTAGAAGTGTTTTTACTTTGCTGTCTTTTAGTGGGATTTGTTATTCTTTTGTGTTCGTGGAATCCAACAAATAGAACTCTGGGTTATTGGTCCATAAGCAGAGGAATGTATTCATGCTCACACACGCCACGCTCCTCTTTATCTTTTTCTGAGCTTCCCTGCTCCAGTGTCTGTTCTGAGGGATGGGTGTTGACTTTGGCTATTTTTCTTTGTTCCACTAACCCAGGTGTTCGATTCTTGTGCCAGACCCGATTCCCAGCAATTGTGTGTTATGCATTTAATACCTGGTATTTAGTCTCCTTTGACGGCGAAGAGTAAATGGACAATGAAGAGTGAATGTGCAGTGCATAAAACAGTTCGCACAGGTAGTCCCAGACAAAATTAGATTTTACAGTTAGTACTGCCACTCATCTTTTTATTGTACATTCCCTTTTCCTTTCATGCTCCTTTTCTTAAACGATCTCCCCCTTAAACTCTTTAACCTTCTCTGTATACTCAATTTGATTGTAAAGATTTTCAATTATGTATCAGCAGCTGAGAATAAATGGTGTGTACCATCTTTGGGGGTGTTTGTATTGAGAAGTATTCCATGTCAAAACCCCTTAAATCATAACATTATAGATCTATCCACTCCATGTACTCTAAAGGCCGATTTTTGCTTCACACATAAAAGGATTTGACTACTTGGCCAGTAAATTCAGTTATGGTATATAGACAACCTTATAAAGTGTTCTGGCTGGAATTTATAGGTTGTTTTACTCTGTTGAGCAGTCATAATTTCAAAAGACACAAGATCGCAAGTCTCAAGGTTGAATAATCACTGGTGGTGTCCTGACGAGCCAAAATGTCACAATAAGGCTAAATAGCATATGCTTTTGACCCAGCTGTCAGGTGTTATTAATAGGCTGACTTAAAAAATGAAAGCAGTAGGGGTGTCATCGACATTTTGAGGCCCATATGCTTAATGCAGTAAAACACCTGCCAGGGCTATTTTCTGGTTCCAAATGAAGTAAATCAGCCTGCTTTTCCCCCCACAGTTAAATATACATCAACACCTACTCAGAATGTTACAATGTGCCATAACCCTCAGGCTATCACCTCTTCCACTCTGAACTGCTTGCCATTCAAGGTATAGAAACTGTTTCAATTCTTCTCACCTTCAGAATAAACTTTTTAGTATATATCCCTTTACACTGTGTGTGTGTGTGTGTGTGTGTGTGTGTGTGTGTGTGTGTGTGTGTGTTAATTGGGCTCCTCATCTTCCTCATCTTTTATTATCTTCAAAGTGTACTAAGTTGAAGTGGAAAGTCTGTGCACTTACGACATGGAAACCAAGAAGGATTTGGGAAATCTTATCTCAAGGTGCTAAGTTGTGTTGATTGGATGTATCAGAATGTAACTCACACTTATAAACTGTTATTTGTCAATCTCTTTCCAGAGGCAGATAATCTGGTTTTAAACTCATTTATTTTGTAGGGCTTCATTTAAAAGAGAAATATTCAAGTTGTTGGTCATTCTGTGGGGTAATTCATTATGTCATTAGGCTAGAGCTGAGCAGATAGGAGTTTTTATTGCGATTTGGTCAAGCTGAACAATCTCAAATCACTTAGTTGACTTTTTGATTAGAATAGGTTCTCCATACTTTTGTAACTATGACATTAGTAATTATCCCATTTTAGCAAGAATCGATTATTCCTTGTGTCTACTAGTCTAGGGAGTACGGACTGTAGGGGAAGGAAGAAAAGCAGAATAGAGTGTTGGTGGTAATTCATGCTTTATCCCAAACCCTTGCTTGAGACTATTAGCTTTAGCAGTTTTATTATTCTGCTTCATTTCCTTTGGTAATCATTTAGTTTGAATTTTCTCTTCATTTTCTTCATTTTCTTGGGTAGTTTAAAAACATCCTCAAGACAATTCCAAAATAGCAGTTATCCAAATTTTTATCAATGATATATACATTCTATTACTGTACATTCTTCCAGAGTGACTATTTGACAAGGGAAGTTTCATTTGACTATTAATACATGTTCCTTTTTTTAAGTCTTATTATTTTTCCCATCTTATACTTGTTACTTTAAACACCAGATCTTTCACATCATTTAATAAATGACTATCCGGCACTGACAACTGTCATTGAACTTTCATATGCATTTGATATATTGCCAGCTGTTGATTACCAAGTTGAGAGAATCTGATTTATTATGATCTACCTCATCTTCCCTCTTTCCTTTCCTGGGAAATAATCAATCCCACTTACAGTCATCATCTCTCTTGTTGCCTTACCCAACTAATGCTTATAGGAGTGTTGAAACAGCAATGAAAGTTCATGCCAAATTCCTATAGCATTTCTAATGTTAGAGATGAACTGAGTTTACTTTTCTGTGCATTGTGGAAAAAAATAAAGGTAGTAATAGGATGTCTCAGCAAAGATTGTTGGAAGATAATTTCATGAGTAAATGTCAGATCAATAGCATTATATTCTGCTGACATTTCTTCCCTTGTGGTTCCTCCAGCTCAGTTGGAATCTAAACTAGAATCACCTAATAAGCATAACCAAAGAAGTATTGCCATTGATTGTTGGTCTAATTGAGGTCTTTTTTCAGGTGTTCATACCACCCGAAAGGAAAGAAAAAAAAAAAAAAAACATATTTCCTTTACTTCTGTGACCTTAATAACACCTTCTTAATTCTACATTCACTGTGTCTTCTATCCTTTTTTCTTCTCTGGTTTCACATTGCATCCTTCGGATTGCTTTATTATATCACTTTAACAGTCACACAAAGACACTTACAGCTCAAAAAAATGGTAGTGTCCTTGATGATTATTTTTATATCACTGTTCAATAGCCTTAGTTAAAACTCTAATTTTATACATGCATACTGGATAAAAAGAGCTCAAGGTCTTCTCAGACAATAAACAAGACAAGTCCTGTCTTTCATAGGCCATGAAAGTAGCTTCATTCTCCTAGGAATCACATCAGAGGCATTATGATTGCTTCCTACTACTAGTCATTTGATGTCTCACTGGCACGGATTAAAAAGTGAAAAAAAAATTTCCTGATTGTAAATTTCCTTGAGACATGCTACACTCTCACTAAGTATAACAAGTACCAATACAAGTAATAAAAAAAATTAAAGATAGAAAGAAGAATGTGATAACCATTTTTGGGGGAATATTTTTGAAATGGTAATTTTGACCACGTACACAATTTATCCCTAACATAGGCTTCTCTTCAAATAATATGGAGATAGCAAAATTGTATTACTATAAAGAAATAATGATAAAAGTGTATTAAATGTTTTCACATTTTATTATCTTATTGGACTTTTTTTTACATGTCCATTTTACAAATTGAATCAAGAACCACAGTGATATTTTATATTTGACTCCTTTTTCTTTCACAAACTACATCTATAATCCATACCAAATTCTTTCTGTCTACTTGAAATATATTCAGAATTTCTGCACTTTCACTACCTCCACTGCCACCTGATTTCAGCTACTTCAGTCTCTGACATAAATTATTGAAATACCTTCTTGACTGGACTGTCTTTGGACCTTGCCGCCCTGAAGTACTTTCTCAGTACAGTAGCCAGGGAGATGTTTTCAAACCATGTCAGATTGTGTCATTTCTCTGCTCAGTAATTTTCCAATCAGTATAAGTCAAAGTCTAAGAGTGCCATCCAGCGCCCTACACTGTCTGCACCTCCAGCTCTCGCCCCTACCTCTCTGACTTCATCTCCCACTAACATTCCCTACCTTTCTCCCATTCCTGCTATATTAACTTCCTAGGTGTCCACGTGCCAGGCAGCACATGATGTTTCTCTCCAGTCCCAACTCAAATGTCACTAAGACCTTCACTACCACTCTATTTACAAATGCAACCTTTCCACTTTCCCCGTGCACACCTTATAGCTATTCAGACATCATCTTTCCCCATAGCTCTTGTCAATCCATGAATGTGTTATGAATTTATCAATGATTTGTCTTCTCCTTTTCCTCCTAAATATAAATTCCGTAGAGGACAGGCACTTTTACCTGTTTTATTTATTGTTAATATTGCCAGTCACTGGAATATTCCTGGTTATAGCATGAGTTAAATGAACACTTATTTGAATGAATAGAATGAAAGAAATGTGCGTGGCATAATATGTTGGACATAGCAATTACACCATAAATGGTAGTCCTTGTTTTAAAGACTTTTTTTTTTTTTCCAGGAAAGCTAGATTATACATGGTATCTAGTGCTCTAACTATGGAGTCAAAACCACACTTGAATTCCACTAATAATGAAAACTTGGAAAAGTTATTTAATTTCAATGAACATTTGTTTCCTTATCTATAAAATATAACTGCTAACACCATATAGATTCTACTTTTCACAAGTACTGGATGAAATGACAAGTTTGAAATGTCTATTATAGTGTTTGGTCTAAATCAATACAGATTTGTTTTTTCTCGCTTCCTACCCATCTCGTCTTAGTGCTCTTTGATAATTACTTTTTGAGTGCATACCATGTGCCAATCACTATGATTGCCATTGGAAGTCAAAATATGAGATATAGTTCTTGCTCTTGAAGTGCTTACAATCCATCGAGGAGACAAACAGATGAACTAAAAAAGTTTTTTTTTCTTTAAAATAATAGAGAAACTAAAATTATAAAAGTTGTCTGGATTAGATAGTACCTAAGCTAAAGGATGGCTGACATTTATCCAAGCATCCAAGCTCCCAGAAATGAGGGAAGTTTTTCCTAGGGAAGCAAATATGCAGAAGCACATGTGAAGAAACACAGCATGTAAGGGAATAGCTGAGTAAGGCAAGCTGGCAAGGTGAAAACCAGGAGTGGCAAAAGACAAGGCCAGGGAATCTGGAAGACATGAGGCTTGTGAGAGTCCTGTATGTTATACTAAAGGACTTAGTTTGCATCCCCTTGTCCCCAGTGGGGGTGGGGATGGAGATGGGAGTATGGCAGAGTCACATCTATGTTTTAGAAAGATAATTATGCCAAATATGTGAAAGACGAATTTCAGTGAGTGACAGTAACAATAGAGTTTAAGAGTATGGAATTTGCAAAAACACTTCTGCATTCCAATCTCACTGGTTCCACTGCTTCCATTATTTCCCAGCCTATCAACAGATTTGAATTCTGCTAGCAACTTCCACTTACAAGCTAGGTGTCCCTTAGAAAGTTATGCACCTGTCTCAATGTCTCTATCTGTAAAAAAGGGATCAAAATTAGGATAGTTTTCTCCAAAGTGCTATTACAAGCATAAAGGCATTAAACTTATAAAATTAACTTGTAAAGTTTTTACAACTTATTTAACTTGTAGAGTTAAATACTATAATTTAACTAAATGCATTAATTATAGAGTAATTATATGTATAAAATACATATATAATTATATACATATTATATATAAATTACATACATATTACATACATATATAATATATATAATAATATATAAGCTATATAATTAATATGTAAAATTTGTATACATAAGAAATACAGGAGGCTAATTAGAAGGTCATTATTTTATTTTATTTGTAAAATTAAAAATGATTATAGGAGTCTGATTGGTACAGTACCGTTTTCCATTAAGATATTAGTGGTAATAGTGATGGAGAGGAGATGGATTCAGAAATATTTGTGAAGTAAAACCAGCAGAGCCTGATTTTGGCTTCTACCCTCACACGGTTGGTCACAAATTCCCACAAATTCCCACACATACTCTGTTTTTCAGAACTGGTGAGTGACTGGCCAGGTTGGGAGCAGTGGTAAGTTAAGGAGCCTGAGACTTCTTAGGTAGAGTTAGGACTCTAGGGGTTTCCAATTTAGGCAATTCTGGATGTCATTTAATGAAACCTGGGATATAGGAGGAGATGGTTTACATATCCCAGTTCTATCCACCTATTCTTTCAGAAAATATTTATTTGGTACCTAAGTGTACCTATATCATGCTAGGTACATAGATATAATTTCTGCCCTCATAAAGCTTAAGTTCTAATGAAAGAAAAAAAATATGGTTGATATAAGCATCTAATTAATTAATGAAATAAATCCCTAATTAAATAAACAATATTCAATTACAAAGATAATGTTATAAAAAAGTGTAATAAATGCTACTTAAAAATGACAGAAAACAGACTAACATAGGCACTGATCTAGTCTAGAGAATCAGTGAGATTGTGACATTTAAAAAATCTCTGAGAGATATGCAGCAGATAACAAGGGTATATATAAGATGAAGCTAATAAGATAAGCAAGGGTCAAATGTGTGGGGTTTCTTTTTGGCCAAATAAAGCCTTTTTTAAAAAAAGAAAAGCAATAGAAATATATTAAAGTGTTTAAAGTAGGAAATACCCAATCCTGTTTGTATATTTTAAATGGCCCTGCTGGGGCGCCTGGGTGGCATAGCGGTTAAGCATCTGCCTTCGGCTCAGGGCGTGATCCCGGCGTTATGGGATCGAGCCCCACATCAGGCTCCTCCGCTATGAGCCTGCTTCTTCCTCTCCCACTCCCCCTGCTTGTGTTCCCTCTCTCGCTGGCTGTCTCTATCTCTGTCGAATAAATAAATAAAAATCTTTAAAAAAAATGTCCCTGTTAATAGTAATTTATGTGAAATTGGTTAGAGCACGGATAAAGGGTGAGTCTAGCTGGAAGGGTTTTGTAATTGTTCAGGCAGGACAGAGTGGGGGATTGGACCAGCATGGTAGTGATGCAGATACAAAGAAACAGACAACCCTGGGAAATATTTAGAGATGAGATTTTTTTTTGGTAACAGATCTTCACATCTTCCCAAAGGCAGGATCTCAGACTTGTCCCTTCTTATGGTGTGTGTTTGGTAGGGCAGAAAGGGAAAGTCTGGCAGGGAAGAGAAGGAAGAAAAGCAGAACCACTGCCTGTATCCTATTGATCTTCAGCTCAGCTGTCACAGGCTGCCTCCATACGCCCATCCTTAAATACTCGACTCTATCAGTTATACTTGCTGCTCGTATCTGCTCAGGTTGTCCAAGAAGATGTGATCTCTGATATTCTCAGAGCTTCTTTTCACTCCCTATTGTCACCCCCTAAAGACTGTTTCAGTTTCAAATTCCTGACAGCTCTCTTTAGCTATTGGGAAAACGTTTTGTTCTTTTCCTGGATCCAATATTTTTATGATGGCATATTAGCTACCTATTGCTCAGTAACAAATTCTCCTAAAAGTTAGCTTAAAATAACATATATACATTACCTTAAGTTTCTGTGGGTCAGGAATCTGGGCACAGTTTAACTAGGTTCTCTGATTTGGGGTCTCTCATCAGGCTGCCATTAAGATGCTGGGTGGGTCTCCAGTATGATCCAAAAGCTCAGTTGGAAGACAGAGGATCCACTCCCAAACTTATTCACATGGTTGTTGGCAGATTTCAGTTCTTTGCTGGCTGTTGGCTGGCAGAAGTTGTCAGTTCCTTGTTATTTGGGTCTCTTCACAGGATGGTTCACAACATAACTAGCATGATCAGAACAGGAACATGAAAATAGCCAGAACGAGAAAGTATAAAACATAGAGAAGTTAGTCTTTATAGCTTATTCTCAGCATTGACGTCCTTCTCTTTTGCCATATTATGTTCAATAGAAACAAGTAACTATATTCTCTGTGCGTGCTCAATTTGAGATTACACAAGGGCATGAATTCCCGTAGGCTGGTATCATTGGGTGTCATTTCAAAGTCTGTCACAAATGGGGCATATCCACAGGGTCTCCGGGACTTTGTGAAACAATTCTTTCTGTTTAACAGAGCTTCCTCCTTCCCAGGGAACAAAGATATTTTCAGAGAGTAGGTAACTTCTGATGTAGCTTTCCTGCCCCCTTCATATATCCAGGTTCTTTCTCAGTACATGCAGCCCACTAAGCCGTGTGCCTTCTTATTGATGGTGATTTTTCTTCTATGTTCCTCTTGTTCATCCTTAAAGTTTTATCTTTGTTGTCCACTCCCAAGTCCCTCACAGTTAATCAAGATAAATCTGGGTCTAGAACACAGTGGTGTACATGGTTCAAGTTTTATTCTATTAGATTCTTAGATATTAGGCAAATCAGAGGAACTGGCCAAAGACTAGGATACATCTCCATGTATCCTATCCAACCTAGAAACTTAAGCTGGACTTCCAAGACACTGTCATCCACGTTTAGAAGTCAATATGTTCAAATATCAGTCCTGGTGCAAATCAAGGCCATGCAATAATTACCATTCATCAAACATTGTATCACGAAACAAACAGGTTATGTTTTTATATACTGTTTCATGAGCTCAGAAAACTAAAATAAACTGGCTATTTTCCTTATGTTGATTCAGAACAAAAGCTTTATAAAAAGACCAATCTTCTTATAATTCTCTGATGAAAATCCTTAATTCTTCAATATTATTATAGTTTTAAGATGAAGTTTTAGCCATCTGAGGCCCATGGGCTTTATCTGGTACCTGCTAACCTCCATTCTCAAATCTACTTTTTTCTTCTGGAGCATTTTTCCCTCCAGCCCTTTGAGCCACACAGAGTGCTGCCTCAAGTTTCTGTGCCTTTGAATATGCAGTTCCCCTACTCCCTTGCTGCATTCATCCCTAGTCTTCCATCCTCCCGAGCTTGTCATCCGTCCAAGTGCACCATGTTTTAGAGATCCTTCCTTGATTCTCCACTGTGAAGAATCAGATCTTTAGAAAGGTAACTGTGCTTAGCTCAAACTGTGCAGTTAGCTGGCAGGCTCCAGCTGTTAACCCCTTCAAGATTCATCTTGGCTTTTGAGTGAGCATCATGCTTTAGACTTGGCTTTTACCAGAGGCCACACTCAGTTCATTGCCATGTGGGTCTCTCCATGAAGTAGCTCAAAACAAGGCAGCTGACTTCATCTGAGCAAGCAAGCAAGAAGAGCCAGAGGGAGTGCAAATGAGATGAAAGCCACAGCTCTTTACAACCCAATTTCAGAAATGAAGCCCCTTCATGCCATATTCCCCTCATTAGAAAAGAGCCACTCAGGGGAGGGGGTTACACAGTGATGTAAATATCAGGAAGCCCAATTCATTGGGAGCCTACCTCACATGGTAAGCTGTTTGTCAACACTGTGGTTTCTCTCTTCATCTTTTCCATAAGAACATTTTCAGTTCAGATCACAAGCATTTATTGAATACTTCGTTTATGCAGGCATACTTCAAAACTATAACATGTGTCTTCCTCTCTCATTAATTTATTTAGCACTCATGTTATTCTGTAAAACTTTAATTCCTACTCATTTAATGTGTATTTATTAAGCATGTACTATGCACCTGAAATTGTACTAGATATTGGAATTTCCAACATGAATAAGGATTTAGAAACAATTTTTAACCTCCACCAATTTTATGTATAATTTTAATTAGGTTCATTTTACAATAGAAATGACCTTTTAAAACTTAATCCTGTAACCATATTTTTATAGAAAAATAATTAGTCTTTGGTATAATGCACACTTCAAGAATTATGCTATCAGGTTAGTTATGCGTTTGGGTTTTTAGAACATGGCAGGATAAATACCCTTATTTGAAAATGCATTATTGCTCCTAATTTTGTTGTTCCTATTAATGTTTTGTTTATGCCATTAAACCAGCTGCAGTGATTTAGATTCCTGTTTATAATAATGTGTGAACCCAGACATTTATAGTCAGAACATGAAAATGAACTAGCCTAGTATATTCACAATGGTTGCAGTACTCTCTCTCTCTCTTTTAATACTGCTGATTGATTGTACATTAGTTTGCATTAAACTTAAAGTTGTATTCCCCTTGCAAATTGCTTTTCTCCTTTACTCCAAAATATATCATAAATTAATTGTGAAACTACTAAGCACACAGCTACAGGATGGAAAACAACTGCTTTAAGACAGACCAAAATGATACATGTGGTTCCTAGAAGTCTATCTACTGGGTTGTGTACCACATTAAAACAAGTATAGCTTGATCTGACCAAGAGTTATAAGGTCTGGTTCTCAGAATCATTCTGCCTCTGTCACAGTAGAAAGAGCAGAGGGTGGAAAGTAGAGGAGATAAGATGTGATAGATCAGTAACATGGAGTAATAATGACAGTTTGACATTCTAAGTATAAACAATCTGACAATAACTGAGTCCAAGGTAAAAGAATAGAAACGTAAGACTAAGCTAATAAAGAGATTTATCCAGGGAGAGCCATAGCTGTTGTTGGGCTATTTTTTTAAAGTGGGTTCCATGCATACATACAAATTTTTTAAAAAAAATAAGTAAATAAATAAATGCATTGATTAAAATCTTAGAAATGTTTTAATTACTTAACTTTTTACTATGAATCTTTTTTTAGATGTTTGGTAAAACTCTTAGGGCACATGATATATAAAACATTAACTTGTGCCGTGGAAGCACTAACCATTAACAAGTGTTTGTTCTGCTGACCTCTGACTCAATCTGGAAGATTTGGGGTTACATTTACCCCTGGGATGGGGCACCTAGGTGGCTCAGTCAGTTAAGTGTCTGCCTTCTGCTCAGGTCATGATCCTAGGGTCATGGGATTGAGCCCCATGTTGGCGGGGGTTCCCTGCTCAGTAGGGAGTCTTCCTTTCCCTCTCCCTCTGTGCCCACCCTCACTTGTGCTCTCTTGCTCTTGCTCTGCTCTCTTTCTCAAATAAATAAATAAAATCTTGAAAAAAAACAAAACAAAACATAAAACCAAAAAACAATTACCCATGGGGGACAAAGGAAAGATTTTTACCAGGGTTCAGCAAATAAAAGATGTCAATTAACTCTATAGTCTCTCTGAGATTGGAGAAGAAAAATAAAACCTAGATTCTAGGCATGAGACTGAAAATACTTTTAAATGAACTTATTTTGATAGAATCAGTTTATCTCCTTTGCCCTAGAATAGACAAAATTGCTACTTTGTGGCAAATGCGGTGGGGTGGCAATTTGCCTACATGGGACATTTAGCAATGTCTGAAAACATTTTTTTTTTTAAGATTTTATTTATTTATTTGATATAGAGAGAAAGCCAGCGAGAGAGGGAACACAAGCAGGGGGAGTGGGAGAGGAAGAAGCAGGCTCTCAGTGGAAGAGCCTGACGTGGGGCTCGATCCCAGAACGCTGGGATCACGCCTTGAGCCAAAGGCAGACGCTTAACGACTGCGCCACCCAGGAGCCCCACGAAAACATTTTTTATTATTATAGTTGGAGAGGTGATAGTGCTATCTAGTGAGTAGAGGCCAGGGGTGCTGCTAACCATCCTACAATGCATAGGACATCCCCCCACAACAAAGAGTTATCAGGCCTCAAATGTCAGTAGTGCCAGGGTTGAGAAACCTGAGGTAGGCATAAAGTGGACACTGAGAGAAAAGGTGGAGAAAAGCAGAACGGAGAATGTGGTATTTGTGTCCCCTCTTCCAATGCAAGTCAAGAGGAAGGAACAACAGAGTTCCTTGCAAGACCAGGACAAGTCTAAATGAAGAAAACACATATTTTCTAAGTACAGCACAAGAAAGGAAACCCACAAATATGCCCTGGAGAAAAACAATGACATGTAGGCATGAGAAGTACTCAGATAAGCTCCTTAGTTTTCCACAGGTCTGAAGGTAGCATGAGAAGATCTTTAAGTTCCCCCATAGGCCCAGAGTGAACTGCGGGACTAACTGGGAGAGTGAGCCAAGAAACCACTCCAAGGAAAACGGTGCTCACCTCGGATGGGTGCACATGCCCAACCCATGGGGAACTCCCTAGGGGCTGGATATGGGCCAAGGCCAGCACCCGGCTCTGTCCAAGATACCCAGACCTGAGCACATGAGCCAGCCTAGACCAGCTCTGGAGTATAATGAGATAGGCCAAGTGATAGGCCAGGCAATTCCTACCATGTTTCTGTTCAGCTAAGACCCTAAAGGGATGAGACCCCTCCTTCCCTTGCTACCACCTCACACTCTCTGTGCTGAACCACTGCTGGGAACCAGTGCCCAGGGACTATTTCACATGACTCAACAAGTAAACTGGGAGGAAAGAAAGATCTTTTAAGGAGAAAACAATGGTATGGAAATGAAACTTTGAAATCAATGAAGTGCTCCTGAAGTGGCTAAGCTCTTCTGAAGTGGCCTGAAAAGTTGTGCAGTAGGACTGAATTTACTGAAAGCTCATATAATAAGTCATCTGACAGAGCTTCAAAAATTAGTCAAGAAAAATTCCATTTTTTTATACCTCTGTTATATGGACTGTTGTAACTGTGAAATATCATGCCTGTTACAATGCTTCTGGTGCTTTTTATTTCTTGACATTGAACAGTAAACTGTGAGAGACAGGACCTCTGATATAACTAACTATAACCTTCTCTTTGCTTTACTATTTCATTCTTAAAAATTGCATCCCTTAATGACATGGGGCCATATGTCAATGGTTTATGTTTTGGCATCATGTATCCCTCATTAACTCTTACTTATTCTTTTTGTCTGAACTTAACTTCTCTTCCACCTGGAAACTTTCCCTAACCACTCCAGATTAGGTTAAAAGCCCCCGAAATACTTTTTCATAGTACTTAATAAACTTTACTGAAATTCTTTATCAAATTATTCATTTTCTTTGAAGACAAGGTCAATGGTTATGGCTTGTCATGGACTTCCCAGTGCCTAATACAGTACTTAACACATTATAGTCATTAATAAATGTAGGTTTTTCTAATGAAGCTATTAAATATGTTGAAACCTGCAATGATAGTTAAGTTTTAGCAGCTAATTATAGCCCTTGTAATCCCTCCCCAATTTTCTACATTCAAAAGTCTTATTTGTGTCACACATATGAGTATCACTTATGAAAATTATTTGTTTTTAAGAATCAATTTTGAGACTGTGTTGCTTCCTATTTCCTGGGTGATAAAAAGTAGGACCATGACTTTTAAGGGAGGATGATAAATTACGTATTTGAGTTGGAGGCTCCTAAGGGCAAGATATTGTGCTGTTTCATAGAACCAAATGCACATAACAAATATTAATTGGTTTCCCTTGAATGAAGGAGAAAATGTGAAGAATACCATAGGCTTTAGAGGCTGGCACAATCAATGTAGAGTGTTGATTCCACTGTTTACCAATTTTGTGATCTTGGAAAGAACCTTTTCAAGTATCTGTTTCTTAATATGCAAAAATGGGCATAACAATACCTAATTTTATTTTTGCTGACTATATATTTATGTGTGTGCATGTGAGAGAGAAAGAAAAAAGAAAAGAAAAGAAAAGTAAAGAAAAGAAAAGAAAAAAGAGAAAAGAAAAGAAAAAAGAAAAAGGAGAATTTTCATCTAGATCCTAGTATAGGCTGAATAATAATCCAATTTCTCCCCATAAAAATATTAACTGTCTACCTCAGATTTCTAATTCTGCTGATGGGAGAAGTCAATTTGTTTCTTTTTTCTTTCTTTCTTTCTTTCTTTCTTTCTTTCTTTCTTTCTTTCTTTCTTTCTTTCATTCTTTCTCTCTTTTTCTTTTTAAAGACAGAAAGAGCACATGCACACTACGGGGAGGGAGGGGCCGAGAAAGAGGGAAAGACAATCCTTAAGCAGGCTCCATGCCCAGCAAAGAGCCCACTGCGGGGCTCGATCTTAGGACCCTGAGATCATGACCTGAGCTGAAATCAAGAATCAGATGCTTAACCAACTGAACCACCCAGGCTCCCCAGTCAATTGGTTTCTTAAATGATACCTTCTACTGAACCAGAGGGGCTCCTCTGCCATTATTATTATTATTAAATCTTCAAGCTCCTCACAAATGAAAATAACTCAAGTTGCTCTGGACTCCTAAAGCCATAGTATGTGATGCAACATTTGTTGGATTCCTGGTGATTAATTTATGAGCCTACTCCATCACCAAAACATTTAAGTTTGGGAAATTTCTTAAAAATAGAGAATTCCCTTTGACAAAACTTGCTAATGTAGGTTAAAAAAAAAAATACATGTCCTCTTTCCCCTTGATGAGCCGAACTGAGGAAACTAAGGTCTGTAGAATGTCAAAAGTTGGTGATACACAGAGTTAACAGAATGGAGGTACTGAAACTGACCTATTTTGTGATAGAACTGATGACTAAAGATGTAATTTGTCTGGCTTTTAATCCTACCACACTGAATTGGAAGAGAAAGAATAATTATATATGGTCTTGAAATCAGTTATTTAAAAAAATCCTTTAGGATACAAATTTAATATCCATTTTATGATTAAATTCTGCCATTATATTCCCAGAGCCTCTGGATAAAGTCCCATCTCTCTGGTTTAATACAGCTTCTTGTGATCTGCCTCCTTCCTGTCTCTCCACCTCCTTCCTGTTGTTCATCCCCATTTTATGCTACATTCCAGCCACACTGAAGTACTTGTGATTCTCAAATAAACTGTGTTATTTTACCCTTTTGTGACCTTGCCCTCCTACTCAGAGTTTATCACTCACATCTACTGTGCTTTACATTTCAATTTATTTATTCAACCAACCTTTATTAAGTACTTTCTGTGTCTCCCTTATAGCAGAAGTTTCTCAGGAAATACAATGCTAAAAACATGACCTCTTTCTTCAGAGGGTTTGAGATCTTATAAAGGGAGACCTGTAGATAAATAAATGTTCAGAGATGATATGGTGGATGCAATGGAAGGGGATATTGCATACAATGGAGGGTGTGGAAAATTCCAAAGGGGTAAGAGGATTTGAAACAAGATTCAGAGAGGTGATCATGATTGAGCTGAGTTTTAAATGAAGGCTAGAAGGCAGAGAGAGCTGTGGAGTAAAAGGTAGGGTTATGAAACTCCCTGGTGTGTTATGAAAAAGTATTATGAGGAACTACAAACATAATGGCATAGTGGTGAACAGTTAATAGGGTA
The DNA here is from genome assembly GCF_023065955.2 of Ursus arctos. Lineage (NCBI taxonomy): Eukaryota > Metazoa > Chordata > Mammalia > Carnivora > Ursidae > Ursus > Ursus arctos. The sequence goes on along the minus strand of NW_026622763.1, from coordinate 23,865,594 downwards.
GGTCTAGAGTCTAAGATCGGAGTCTGGATTTAGACTTTGGGTGCCTATCCCTGTGTATATACTCAAACCGTCCAATTTCCTCATCTGTAAAAGGTAGATAATCATTTTCCACAGTGTCATAAAAATTAACTGAGAGCATATAAAGCACTTGGCTTGAGTATATTATAAGAACACAAAAATATTATTTTGTTTTGTTTATGTTATTATTCTGGAGGCTGTATGGTGTGAGGGAGTGGTTTGTGGTGAGAAACAGAATTAGAATGGTAACACGGTGCTAATTAAAAGGCTTGATATGCCATATATGTGGTAGACAAAATAATAGGTATCCTTGTCCTAATTCCCAGAGCCAGAGAATATGTTAGTTTATGTGGCAAAAGGGACTTTGCAGATGTGATTAAGTTAACAATCTTGAGACGGGAGATTATCCTGGATTATCTGGGTGTGCTCAGTGTAATTGCAATGGTTTATGAGGGGGAGAGGAGGCAGAAGAGTCAGAATCAGAGGACATATGAGGAGGAAAACGGAAGTCAGGAAGGAGAGAAATATGAAGATGCCACACTGCTGGGTTGGAAGATCGAGGAAGGCACCATGAGTTAAGGAATGCAGGCACCCTCCAGAAGCTGAAAAGGTGAGGAAACAGCCTCCAAAGCCTCTAAAAGACACTGTGGACATCTTGATTTTAGGACTTTTTGAACTTTAGAAAGTATAAGATAATAAATTTGTGTGGTTTTAAGCCAATAAGTTTGCAGTAATTTGTTACAGCAGCAATAGGAAACTGTAACACACATAAACATAGAATGAATATATCCTATGATCAATGGAAAATTAATAGGATTTTAAAAAAGGAATCAAGCTGTCAGGTGTGCAATTTAGAAATAATTTCATAGTCGCAATTTTAAAAAAAGGTTGAATCAGAGATGAGAGATACTGAAAACAATGGAAATCAGAGGAGGAAACTTTTCAGAATCTAGGATGAAATAAAAAGGGTTGGATAAAGGTGCTATTCAGAAATGGAGGGGTGCCCGGGTGACTCAGTTGGTTGTGTGTTGACTGTTGGTTTCCGCTCAGGTCATGATTTCATGGGTTGTGAGACAGCCTCATGTCAGGCTCCACTCTCAGTGGGGAGTCTGCTTGAAGATTTTCTCCCTCTGTCCCTCCCCCCACTCTCTGTTGTCTCTAAAAATAAATAAATCTTTAAAAAAAATGGAATCAGGGGCTCTTGGGTGGTTCAGTAGGTTAAGCGTCTGACTCCTCTTGATTTTTGGCTCAGGTCACGATCTAGGGATCCTGAGATGGAGCCCTGCATTGGGCTGCAAGGTCAGCACAGAGTTTGCTGGAGATTTTCTCTTGCTCTCCCTCTGCCCCTCCTACTCTCTCGCTCCCTCTCTACAGTAAATAAAATCTTTAAAAAAAAGAGAAAATATTAAAAAAAAAGAAAGAAAAGGAATCAGATTTTATTACCTCTGAAGCATATTTAATTTATAAACCTGTGAAAAAAACACCAAATTACAAACACAAAAGCAAGTGAATAAGTATTTAGAATGAGAAACAAATTAAACTATTTTATAAAGTGATCGATACCACAAACATCAAAAATTTTAGAAAAATAATGTAATTTGTTAACTTTTATGAATCAATTAATTAAAATTAATTAATTAATTTTTATTTGAGCCTAACACAAATCTGTAATGCTTTTCCCTCTGTAGGTCTATAGCCCGTTCCAAGGTCTTAGTAGAGACGGAAAAAGTGACAGGGCCTCTGGAATGTAAGCTTCATTAGTTTTACAGCAGATCTGCTTCCTATATGAATACAAAAGACTGGAGACAATTGGGGGTTATGGTTTGAGTGCTTGGATGGATGCTGCTTCCTCTGATGTAGCATTTAGAATATGATAATAAGGCCTTTTTACGTTTACATCTAAATTCCTAGAGGATAGAGACTGTATTCTACCTGGTACAGCATTTGGATGAATGACTATCATAAAGTATGCAGCTTTAAATGAAATGTACATACACATTTGCATTTTAAAGACATATGGCTTTGTTTTGTGGTAGCATTATATAAACTAAAAAATTAGGGTAACTTTACTTAATGTAAAAACTCTTTGCTGCGATATGCACCACAGGCTATAATCACAGTGAAACTATTTCATTTTTTGATTACAGAAGTTTTTTTATTTGTTTTAGAGAAAAGCCTCTGAAAATTTTAAAACAATAATTTTAGCCATATAAAGTTATGGTTAGAAAACAGCTGACCACTTTGAGTTAAAAAAAAATCAGCTTTCATTTCAAAAAATATTTTTAAAAAATACATGTTATTACACTATGCAAAATAATTGATAACAAAATCAAATTCATTTTTTGGTATCATAATTTAATTAGATTGTGAGTTAATTATAATCTCTATTTTTTTATTTAGTTGTCTTGGTAATACATTAACTCTAAGTTTTACTTTAGACCAAGTCCTAATATTATTCAGTATAGAAACAGACTATCATTCTATTGCAATAAATTTATTACATCCAATCAATGCATTTGATCCATCAAGGGTGACAACATCCACCCACAAAATATTTTGCCAAGGAAATTTTACTTAAATTTTAGGAACACTACACCAAAAAGAAGTTAATTCTATGGTGATAATTAAAGCATATAGCCAAATATATTCTTGTAAGCCTCCGAAGACAGTATAAAAGATGTATGCTGGAGAATAACTTGGTATTTTAATTAACATCTTTCTAAAGTAAATTCAGGTAACTAAATAATAATTCTGACTATATTTTTTTATCAAATCCATTAATGTCATCTTAGCTGTATTTGGTATATCACTGAGGACTTTCATTAAAGGTAAAGAATGATTGTTGCAAAGACCCTACTTATGTATGTGTATGTGCATTCAAGTGCACGTATATGAGAAAGATAACAGGAGAATATCAACTTCCGACGGCTGTGAACAAGTCAGAATCTTCCATGTTTGTCGCTTTGGAGTTCCAAAAATCAAGTGGCACACCAAATATTACTTTGACTATGACAAGTAATTTAGTTTTTCAAGTATCTACTCTGTGTAGGATATTGTGATGTTCAAGAGGATAAAATAATCCCTGAAATTTCAACAAACTCTCTAATATCTACCTATCCAATTTGTTATACCCTAGATAAAATTAAATACCTGGGAATTATATAATTTAAAGGATGTCATATTTATTCTCTTTTTTTACATCCATTTCTTTTAAAACCTGAGACACAATCGCAATAATATCCTTGAAGTGAGCAAATCGTCCTTGTTTGAGAATGAATTTCCTTTTTTTGAAATAGCCAAAAAGAACCCAATTTGGATGCCATCCTAGTGAATAATGTTCCTGATCAAACTAGCCGATACAATTTTTGGTCAGAAACAAGATATCACTCTAAAGATATGAATTTGATTCATTTTTGTGGCTGGGAAGATAGGTAATGCAAATTTAAAATGGTTTTGAATAATATTAGGCTCATGAAAAAATATGCGATGCCTTCCCAGTCAGTGATTAGAAAGGGCCATCAGGATTTTGGGTAAGGAAGCTAATGATTTAGAGGTTTCTGGTACAGTCTGTGCTTTTCCTTCACAATCCTGACTCAATTCATTCTTATATAATATGCCCTTTATAGTATAAACACCTAAAACACAGAAATGATACTGACTCCATTTTCTGCGAAGTATTTACCCTGTATTGTCTTGAGACCCAAATAACCTGATTTAATTCCAATTAGCAATTAAATAATTGAATTCTAATTATATCAAATGAGCTCTAGATACTAAAAAATTGCACAATTGATGTATAATTTATCCACACCAATTAGGATGATGTGATTATATTATTAAGTTCATACTAATCCTCTTCTAGAAAGGTTAAACCAGAAAATACTGAACAGTAATTCAGATGATACTTGATAGAGAATTAGGAACCTAAATTAAAAGTTAAAAAAGAAAAGGATATAGCTTAGTGTTCAAATAAAACCCTTCGAAGTTCAAAACTTTTAATTACTCAGAGACAGAAATTTAATTCAGTAAATAGCAATTTATCTTCAGATGCTGTGCTAGTGTGTTTTATTTCTTGGTGTGGTGGATTAAAAATGAAATGTGACTGGCATTCTACACTGATAATTGGAACCATGTCTTGTCTTTTGCTTTACCTTGCCAAGCAATCGCTGGAGTACATTTAAAAAAATAAAAAAGTTTAAAAAATTTTTTAAAAGTCCAGGCCCTCATAAACACACAAAACCAAAGATCTGCCTAGAATTTTTCTTTTCTTTTCTTTTCCTTTTTTTCTGTTCATATTTATTATCACTGAATTATTTTGAATGGATTGATTGTATATAAGCTTCATTTACCTCAAGGCTCACATATTTTAATAATTTGGCTAATGAGAGAAACTCAGAACATATGACTCTAATTAGTGAGGCATATATAAAAGTTGTATTTTTTTTTTCTGTGATACAGAAATCTTCACATTTATTTTCGTTTCTCATTTATTATTGTTTTAATGACCAACTTACAATGATTTGGAACAATTTAAGAGTCTTGTATAGATGAAACAAAATATTTGTATAAGAAATATTAGAAAAAACATTGAATAACTTTTGTTCTACTTGGTACTTTGTTTAGAAAATAGCAAGTATCTATTTGCAATTAAATATCATATGATTGTTAAATCTCCCAGCCACTGAAAACAGGCTAATAGAGCAACTTGGGCCTCTCGGATACTGTTGGTAGAACCAAAGTGTTTTAATAGAATTTTGGTAACTCTGTAATATGTATTATTATTGATAAAAATGAATTGTTATAAAAATTGCCACTTTAATTTTAAGGCTCAGTTTTTACTGAGATATTTATAAAGCATGACTCATTTGTGCTAACTGGGAAGTGCATACACGTGCATATATGCATGCACGTGCACACACACGTACACACACAGGGTGCCCAAATTTCATTTTTGAAATGCCATTTTTAAAAAGTTTACATTTTATTTTTTTTTAATTCAAGTCAGTTAACATATGTACTACTAGTTTCAGGGTAGAGTTGAGTGATTTATTCCTTTGCATATAAAAAATTTCATTTTAAAGACAACTATCACCAACATTGGGTAATGTCAATGCACGGTACACTGATGAGCTGGAGAAGGGCACGCCTCTGCCTTATCACCCAGTCTCCTGCTGTTTTACTTTCCTACAGGGAGAGCTAGTGGGAAGGTAAGCTTGCCCAACATAACTGCCAGCTTTTTGTAGCTTTTTTTCATTTTAGATCGTCTTTCATTCTGCCCTAGTTGTCATTTGTTTATCATTTATAGCTCTCGCTTTAAATATATATTCCTGTCACTGCCTCTCCTCCTAAACTTTTCAGTTTCTTTTATTTTTAACTTAAAACTAAGTGGTTCCATACCAAGACATTTTCAGAAAATTCCCCTTTTATTAATTGAAGAAAACTGAAACTGAATTGTTTGAATTGTCTAAACTTAAAATGACAAGCTTCAGGGACAGAATTGTATTTCTTCTAAATGTTTTGCAGAATCTAGGGCATTCCAGGTGCTGTGTTTCCACGTAAAGGATTCCTTTCTTTACTCATACAAAGAACAGGCAAGTATTTATGAAGCTAATGCTGAAAGGCAGAATAAATCCTTAAATCCTCCTCAACTTAAGACTGTTGAGAAAACAGCTTACAGAGGACTTACAGTCTTGTTTCTGAAACACAGCTCAATTCTCCCCAATGTATTGCTTTATTCATAATGTGAAATTTTAGTATCAAAATGTCAAATAAAGGGGAGAATATTATTTCTACAAAAGTGAGCACACAAGAGGGGATACAAGTACCAGGAGAGGAATTCTGTTTTTTTAACAGACTGATTAAGCGTGATACATATTCAAAAGTCCAACTATGTATACACATACCCAGCCCCACAAAACAGTTCAAAAGTAACCATGGTCTGTCTATTCAGAATGGAGGTATCTATATTGGTATCAATATAGATCTTGATCTGACTTCTGTGTTTGTCCTTAAACATTGATCTCTTTTCTATTTTTTAATTTTTATTAGGGAAAGAAAGAAAATAAAAAGTATTTTAAAGAACCTCCCTGTAATCATTATACAACTTCAATAACTATCAATAATTTGTCATTCTTTTTTTTTTTTTAAAAGATTTTATTTATTTATTTGACAGAGAGAGAGACAGCCAGCGAGAGAGGGAACACAAGCAGGGGGAGTGGGAGAGGAAGAAGCAGGCTCATAGTGGAAGAGCCTGACGTGGGGCTGGATCCCAGAACTCTGGAATCACGCCCTGAGCCGAAGGCAGACGCTTAACCGCTGTGCCACCCAGGCGCCCCAATAATTTGTCATTCTTGTTTCATCTAGTCCACTAGTACTTTTTCTTGGAGTATTTTATTTATTTATTTATTTATTTATTTATTTATTTAAGGATTTTATTTATTTATTTGACAGAGAGAGAGAAAGAGCACAAGCAGAGGGAACAGAGGGAGAGGGAGAAGCAGGCTCCACATGGAGAAGGGACCCTGATGTGGGGATCAATCCCAGGACCCTGGGATCATGACCTGTGCCGAAGGCAGATGCTTAACCGACTGAAGCCACCCAGGCATTCTTTCCTGGAGTATTTTTTTTTTTTTAATTTCAGATTTCATTTGTATTTGTTTATAAACATTTAAGTCTCTATATGTTATTAATGAGGAGTAGATCTCTGATAAAGGTGGACATAGGCAGGACTAGGCATGTATGAACTGGATGTGAGAACCATGTAATCAATCATTATGACAACCTTGTTTTTTATTAGGGTTATTGACATACTAAAGGCTTAGGGAGTAGGGAGATATTCAACCTGTAAAACGACTCAGTTTTATCAAAATCAGATCCAAAAGTTCAGGCTGGAGCCTGCAGGCCCACCGTGACCTTACTGAGATGGTTCTCCTAAATTTTCTGCCAGGATCCAAGGTCCTGATTCTGCTGTTTCCCCATTTGACGGCAGGCACCTAAGATAAACTGCACTGCCAGAAAGAACACATTATTAATATTAGTCAACTTTGAGCATACCAGTGTTTTGAAAATAATGTTAGCTGTTTATTTATTTTTCCCATCAAGTTATCTTTCTGTTTGTGTAGAATTTAGCTCATATGAGCAAAAGGTCTTCTGTGGCTTGAGCGTCCTGTTTTCATTTTCCTCCTCCCACTCACTCCACCCTAATTCCTTTCAGTTGTGTCTTCCCTCTGTCCTCCCCGAGTCACACTCCATGCCAGGATCATACATGCTCTAAAAGGTGCAGGGAGTGGACACAAATAGAACGGTATTTACATCCTTCTTCTAATAATACCCGTGAGACTTTGAGAAATATGCTTCATCTCTGCAATTTTCCTTATTTGTTAAAAGGTATAAGAAAATAACTCAAAAGTCAATTGTGAGTGTTAAATAAGGAATGTGAAATGATTAACTCAGCGCCTGGCATATAGCAAGTATTTTCTAAATAGCAGCTATACTATGGTTCTGCTTAGTTTGGCGATACAAAGGCATCCAATAGATTGTGAATATCAGCCACACATCACTACTGCGAATTGATTGAGAACTGGAAAAGGAATTAGTCTTTTATCGTATCCTCAGTTACAGTCCAAAGTGAGCTTTTTGTTCTCTAAGCTAAACTGGGATACATTTTACGGCAGGCATTTTATACTATGTTTTCTCTCTACAAGTCCAAGCACAATACTAGATGTACGGTAGATACTGATAAAATAATTGCTAAATTTAAATATTATCATCGCTGATATCCATGTCCTAAGGAAGATGGGACTACTTCATCAGATCTGAAATATTATTTTCATTAGATAATAAATTAAAATGCTTAAATTACTCATAACTTTTATTTTCTCATGTATTAATTTTTATTTTTGTTCATCATCTTTCAGTTGTACATAGAAAAACATTTTTACATAATTCCTACTACATAGTATATAGACTCTAAGTAGGACATTTAAAAATGAGATAACCCCTTGAATATAAGGTTATATTAGTACTATATTAATGCTATATTCGTATATCATTACTGATTTTTCTTTTGTCTTAACATTAGTCTTGTTCCTTATCCAAATAGCTAAGAGTCGAGAAACAAGAACGAGAATATATCATCCATGTGCTGCCTCTGCATGATTCCATGCCTCCATGCCTCCTTTTAAATTATTCTCCCAACTCTCAAGAAAAAAAAAAAAGTCCTAGTAAAGTGAATGCATGTACTTGCTTTTCAACAAACAAAAACAAGTTCTAAATGTTTAAAATATCTAAAAAAGATACTATCAAAAAGATACAGTATTCATGGGTTTATGATCTAGTGTGAATGGAAATCAATTCTCAACTCCTGTATATAAACAATTAATCTAGTGTTTAATTATTTAACTATCATGCATGACTAGGAGAGCTATTTGGGGAAAAGAAACTATATATAATTCAAGGAGTATATAATTTGTTATTTTCATGCTTAAATGCCTCCTTACTCAGAATTGTGTAGCATCAGAGTATATACATGGTTAAATCCTGCTGTGTTTGAAATTAGCCACATTAAACACCCATTGGTGTGATTAGTACAACTCAGCAGACTCTGGGTTGTTGAACTAATATATATTCATTTGTGTCTATATTCTTATAAGACAATGATTTGGTTGATCGTATTATTTACAATTTTTTTGAAGTTTATCAAAATTCGGCTACCAAAGGGCAGAGGAGAAAAATAATATGTATAAGCACATAATATGTGGATATACTGCCAATATCGCACTCTCAGTTGGAGACACTCACTGATATTTCCAGTGTAGTGAATAGAAAAGCTGCAATCACAGTTGTATTTTGCCAAGAGCAATGGAACTGTTAGTTCTTTTAAATGAGTGAACCTAAAAACAAATTAAGTAAAATGATTACCTTCTTCCCCAGCTTGTCAAGAGTTCTAAAGTGTTCATTTTCAATGACACTTGGTGGAATCTTACTCCACCCTCTTCTGAAGGCCCAGATTCTATTGAAATGCTAATGAAACTAATCAGGTTGTTTCTTTTTTGAACTTCTTTTTGTCTTTGAGTCTAAACTCTTCCTATCCGAGACACTGATTTCATTTACTGATTTATTGTTTGTCAAGTTTATACATTCCTTTGTCTCTAGGGGTAGGAATTAGGGAAGGGGGAGGAAAGAAAGAAGAAAGGACCATAAAAGAAGGTGCCTAGTTTCTTCAAAGTGATAAATCACTTCCAGATTTTGATTCCACCTGGATGACTGCAAATTTGGGTGCATCAGAATGTAAAGACTAAACAACTAACAGAAGGGCTGTCAAAGGATTATCATTTCAAAGTTAGATGTGGCAGAAGGCAACTCCTGCAGATTCTGGAAAAATGGCTAGGCTTGGGCTATATTTAGACAGTATATCTAACAAATAAGCAGAATGAAGTTTTGGTGAAGGTCAATGTTCCTATTTAGGAAAGAGAATGTCACTTGAGACAGGTGAGGTATTTTTGACATAGTTACATTCATTTCATTTCCTACTTTTTTACAGGCATAGAACCTACAAAGAACAATGAAGACAACTTTCAGATAGGATCTCAGTGATCACCAGTTTAGGAAACCACTATTCTCACTGGACTATGTCTAGTTCCACACCACTCCTAAATTCAGAATATTCAGGAGTAGAAGAAAATGGTGCCATTTTGGGGGGAAGGTGAATTCTAGATCTAGAACCTTAGCATCATAGATTATATTCTGCAAGTCTCTGAGCTTCAGTTTAGTGTGTTCAATTCCAGGAGCACGTAGCAATAACATGAATGTTCTATTTGTTACATGTTGTACATGCTATGTCCTAGAAAGAATATATGTGTGTGCATATATGTATTTGTGTGTGAAATTTTAAATAAAAAGTTTTGAAACATAAAGGAACATTTCTAGTGGTTTCCATGGATAACCTATTAGAAGTTGGCTGAAAAAGATTTAACTGGTATGTGTAATAAAATGGTTTTTTTCTACTTGTTTTGCAGGGGGAAATTTGTGCTTCAATGGAAAATTATGCATTGTTAGAGCTCACACATCTTGGTTATTCAGTTCTAGCATTATATTGCTTTTGAGCTATTTTAAAACTCTAAATTACAGATAATTGATAACAATGCAAAATCTTGTTTATAGATATGCTAATTCTGTCCTGTAGAGGTTCAATTTACTTCCCTCTCCCAATGTGAAAGAAGCCAATTTTGCCTCTATTTGCATATTCCTTCCGTTTCTGATATATAAATGTGGGTTTTCTTTGGATTCTCCTCTGAATGGGTCATTAACATCTTACCAGTTCCCTCATTAATAGAGTTAAATAAACTTTATAAAAAGTGTTATTATTATATCTCTCTGAAAGTCACGTTTTTTTATATTATTATTATCATCCTTTGCCAGGCCTAATAGGCTTTTTTTCCAGATTTTTTTAAATGTAGGTGATAGAACATAAAAAATATACATATACTTAGAAATATACACACATTTAATATGTATATTTTTGCACTGTATGTTTTATTCTTACCAGTTTTATTGAGGTGTAATTGACAAATAAAAATTGCATATATTTAAGGTGCACAATGTGATGTTTTAATATACATTTTTTTCTATTTCTGTGAAAAATGCCACAATGCAGCTAATTTAGATATTCATCACCTTACATAATTACCACATTCTTTTGTGTGTTATGAGGATACTTAAGATGTACCCTCTTAGCAAATTTAAGTACACAGTCCAGCATTATAAACTAGTCATCATGCTGTGCATTAGACCTCCAGAATATATTCATCCTGCATAAAAGAAACTTTGTCTACCTTGACTGACATCTCCCCATTTCCCCCACTTTCCAGCCTCTGGTAAACATAATCCTACTCTCTGTTTTTATGAGTTGGACATTTTTAGAATCCACATATTAGTGAGATTATGAAGTGTTTGTCTTTCTGTGTCTGGCTTATTTCATTTAGCATAAGGTCTTCTGGGTTCATCCAAGTTGTAGCAAATGGCTGGGTTTAATCACCTCTGTTTTTAAGGCTGAATACTAGTCCAGTGTACACATTTACCACATTTTCCTTATTCATTCTTCTGTTAATAGACATTTAAATTGTTTCCATATCTTGGCTATTGTGAATAATGCTGCAATGAACATGGGAGTGCAGCTATCTCTTGAAGATACCATTTCATTACCCAAAAGTGGAATGGCTGGATCATATCACAGTTTTATTTTTAATTTTTTAGGCACTTTGATACTGCTTTCCATAATGGTTGTACTAATTTACATTCCCACCAACAGTGTACAAGGGTTCTCTTTTTTTCCACATCTTCACAGACATTTGTTATCTTTTGTCTTTTCAATAAAAGCCATTTTAACAGGTGTGAGGTGATGTCTAATTGTGGTTTTGATTTGCATTTCTGTGATGATTAATGATATTGAGCACATTTTCATGTACCTGTTGGCCATTTGTATGCCTTCTTTGGATAAAGTCCTTTTTAATCAGATAATTTGTTTTTGATATTGAGATCCATGAGTTCCTTATATATGTATCAGATATGTGGTTCACAAATATTTTCTTTCATTTTGTAGGTGGTCTCTTCCACAAATTGATTGCTTCCTTTGCTGTGCTGAAGTTTTTTAGTTTGGTGCAATACCATTTGTCTATTTTTGCTTTTATTACCTGTGCTTTTGGTGTCATATCCAAAAAAAATAATTGCTCAATGTCAAGAAACTTTTCTCTATGTTTTATTATAGTAGTTCTACATTTTCAGGTCTGACATTTAAATCTTTATTTTAAGTTAATTTTTGTATATGGTGTGAAATTTTTGTATACATATAAGTTAATTTATTTTTCTGCATTTGGATAACCAGTTTCTGCAACAACCATTTACTGAAGACTATCCTTTTATTTATTTATTTATTTATTTATTTAATTTGAGAGTGAGAGCTGGGGGAGGGGGAGGGAGAGAATCTCAAGCAAACTCCCAATGTGGGGCTTGATCCCAGGGTCCTGAGATCACAACCTGAGCCAGAACAGAGTCAGATGCTTAACTGACTAAGCCACCCAGGCACCCAAAGACTATCCTTCTCCTACTGTGTGTTCCTGGAACCCTCATCTAAGATCTGTTGACTGTAAACATGTGGATTTATTCTGGGCTCTCTGTTCTATTGGTCTATATCTCTGTTTTTATTCTAGTCCCATACTGCTTTGATTACTATAGCTTTGTAATATAATTTTAAGTCAGAAAGTATGATGCCTCCAGTTTTGTTTTTCTTGTTCAAAATTCCCTTGGCTATTTGGGACCTTTGTCATTGTAAAAACATTTACAATTTTTTTTTCTATTTCTGTGAAAAATACCATTGGAATTTTGATAGGAATTGTATTGAATCCCTAATATGTAGTATGCACAATTTAACTTCCAATCCATAAAAACAGAGTACTATTACATTTATTTGCAACTTCTTCATTTTCTTTCATCAATATCTCATAGCTTCAGTGTAAAGGTCTTTTACATCCAGGGTTGAATTTATTCCTAAGTAGTTTATTATTTTTTGATGCTACTGTGAATGGAATTGTTTTCTTAATTTTTTTTTTTTGATAGTGTATTATTAACGCATAGAAATGCAATGGATTTCTGTATGTTGATGTTGTATCTTGCAACTTTAATTTATTAGTTTGAACAGTTATTTAGTGAAGGCCTTAAGATTTTCTGTATTTAATATCATGTAAACTGCAAATAAAAACACTTGTACTTTTTCCCTTTCCAATGTGGATGCCTTTAATTTCTTTCTCTTATCTAATTTTTCTGGCTAAGACTTCCTGTATTTTGTTGAGTAGGAATGGTGAGGGTGGGGATTCTTGTCTTGTTCTTGATCTTAAAGGAAAATTTTTCTGCTTTTTATCACTGAGTTTTATGTTAGCTGTGGTTTTGTCATATATATATTACTTTGTTAAATGTTTTTATCATGAAAGAGTATTTTGTCAAAAGCTTTTTCTACAGCTATTGCAATGACTAGATGATTTTTATCCTTTATTCAGTTAATGTCCATTAGATTCTTTTGCTTTATAGTATTATTTAAGTCTACTGTTTCCACGTTCATTTTCAGTCTGGATGATCTATTCAGTGTTGAAAGTGGAATATTGTTGTATAGTTGTTTATCTCCCTTCAATGCTGTTAATAGTTGCTTAATATATTTAGGTGCTCCAATGTTGGGTGCATATATATTTACAATTGTTATATCTTCTTGATTAATTGACCCCTTTACCATTATGTTATGCCTTTTTTATCTCTTCTGAGAGTTTCTGACTTAAAGTTTATTTTGTGCAATGTAAGTATAATCACCCCAGCTCCCTTTTGGTTACCATTGCATGGGATATCTTTTACCATCCCTTCACATCAGCCTCGGTGTGCCCTTAAAACAATATATATTTAATAATATCCAGATATTTAATATATAATTTAAAGATTCACAGAGAGAGGTAGAATATTATCTGCTAAACTGTTGTTGTGAGGCAGGAGGGTGAAAAGTTTTGAAGGGTTTTTGGTTTTTTTTTTTTTTTTTTTTTTTGGTTTGTTTTTCTTTCCATTATATCTGTTTGTGTATTTTATTTTTTATGTAAGATGTGATATTTTTATAATTAAAAAAGGAAACATAAAACAAATAATAGCTGTTCACCCAATGAGATAACAACTATATGAGGAAGAGATTTGTTTTTAAATTTTTATTCTTGCTCTCAATTTATAGTGAACAAAACACTTTGAATACTGTGTATTAAGTTATTTAATAGTAATGAAAACATGAAAGGAAGGGGTGTCTGGATGGCTCAGTTGGTTAAGCATCTCCCTTTGGCTTGAGTCATGATCCCAGGGCCCTGGGATAGAGCCCCACATTGGGCTCCCTGCTCAGCAAGGAGCCTTCTTCTTCCTCTCCCTTTGCCTGCTGTCCCCCTTCCTTGTGCTCTCTCTTGCTCTCTCAAAGATATAAATAAAATCTTAAAAAAAAAAAAAAAGAAAATATGAAAAGAAAATGAACCAAAGTTCAGCATTACTTGTAGATATAACAAAAATAGTCTCAGCTTGTATGAAACTTTATTTTTCTACCCTTCCCACACTGGTCAAAGGGAAGGCTGTAAACATTATGTACTTTTCATCTTATCACCATAGTGTAGTCTCAAGCACTGAAAGTCAATACATGTCTGTCAATATTTTTAGAAATATTTTTATCTCTGCAATATTCTTGTGGGTCACAGATTGCCTACACTATTCAAAGACAAAACCATGTTAATTTTTCATTTTCTATACTACGGTTTCAATTATAATAACAAATTGTCCTTTGATTGATACTTATGAGAGGAATTTGAGAATAAAAGTTGACAATTTATTCTGTCCTTTCTGATATTAAACACAAACTAGAAAAAGTAATGATATCTCTATTTGTATGTGGAATGTCATTCACTGAAATCCATATCCAAAACTTACTCATTGGTTCATTTAATCATTAATGTATTTATTTCTTAACAAACAAACAAACAAAAAAGCATATTGAGTATTTTCTGTGTACCAGGCCCTGGTCTAGGCTTTGGGATTCGGAAGTGGACATAATCATACCCTTGTTTTCTATTCCCATGGCAAAGCACAAGACATAAACTTCTTACTTTCTTACCTATGACTTTCCCAATTTCAGTTCTATGCCAGGGCTTTGAGTTTTCTGTTTCTTCTGCTTAGAACACTTTTTCTCCATCTTATTAATGAGAGGTTTCTTAGTTTTGAGACTTTTTTTTCCTTTTCTCAACTTAAATGCTATCCCTTTCAAGAGTCATCCCTGAAAACCATTCTTGATATACCAGCTCTTGGCACTTTCTATCATGTTGCCATATTTTATCTTCTTGAATGCCTTTTCCACAACTGAATTGTTTCATTTATATATTTGCTTTTGTATTCATTATCTTAAATTCTCTATTTGTATATATGCTCTTTGAGGGCAGGAGATAATATCTTTTGTTTTTATCATGGTTTCCTCAGTACTTACAGAATAATTCTCAATAAATATTTATTGACTTGTAGAGCTTACATTTTGTGGGGGGGAATACTGGTAAACTACATATCTATCTCTATATTATTTGATATCTACACTGCATCTAAATCTATTTCTTTATCTATATTCTTTTGTTGCTGAAATGACCTACCACAGCTACTAACTCCAAAAAGGAACCAGTGAGCCTTGGCGTGCTACCATGGCCAACTGCTCCATCCTGGGGAATCCCGAGGGGCTGGGCAAATTGGAAGCACTGCTCTTGGATGGGTTTGCCAACATTATTGCTGAACAAATTTGGATAAACTCCTCACAAAAGAAGCTAATAACTCAAGAGATGAGATTTTTGGAAAAGAGAAAGGGAGAGATTTATTTTGGGTTCTGGCAGCCAGAGGAGGTGGCAGGCTCAAGCCTTAACAGCTGACCTCTCTGCCAGCAAGATGGACACCTAGAGTTTTAGAGAGAGGTTCTGAGAGGGTATGTGCAAAAGAGCAGACAGGGAGCATGTGATCCTTGGTGGGGATAGGTATGTGTTCAGCCCATGATCATGGGCAGGGAAAGGGATATGCGGAATGTGGTCTTCCAGGCATTCTGTTGTTAGCATGGTATTTCCTGTCAGGTGGTTGGGATGTTCTAGGTCACTGCAAAACAACTTCATTGATGTCTCAAAAAAGTATGATAAGAAATAAGCACAATGGGTTTTAGTTTGAATGTGACTTAAGCAATCTTGTCTATTTCTGGTTTTAACTGTTAGGTCTAAATTTGAGCAAAAGGACTCACTAGCATTTTAAAAAGCTATAACTTTTAAGTAATAAACTATAAGAGCAGAATAGACCATGATTTGCCAAGTGTGGTCCTGGACCAGCAGCATCTGGAACCTGTGAAATTACTGTTTTTACCTCTACCAATTCCAAATCAGAACTCTGAGGATGGGTCTCAGCAATCTATGTGTTAACCTTCCAGATGATTCTAATGCAGTCGAAAGTTTGAGAACCACTGGAATGAAAAATTGGGGGTGTTTCCATAGGTGCCTATTGCAACAAAGAGCTGTACTTTTGTTTCTTGGGTTGTGTGTAATCCAGTCCTTTACACTGACATTGGATGCTTTGAGGCTGAGGTTGTGCTCCCTGTGCTTTGCTTCTTCATCATAACCTCCTCAGCCCACTTCGGCCTATTCATTTCCACAAGTCTGCTGGTCTGAGGTCAAAAGACTTGCAGATGATCTCACTGGAAGCACTATGGAAAACTTTGATAGAAGAGGAGTGGTTTTTCAGTGTAGTGAGTTTGGTTCAGGTAAGCTGTGTAGTTATTTATTTAGACCTTATTGCGTCGAAGACAAAAATAATCTGATGTTTGACTGATTTTGAGAATTTGTAAGCTTTATATTTTAAATGATACTTTACAGGGCTTAGTGGCTAGTTGAAAATTACTTCTTTAAAACTAACATTCAAACATGTTTTCCAATGTATAAGCTACAAAGTTATAATGAAAAGCAAAGAAAACATTAATATATAATGGTGTAGGAAAGATGTTAGCGTTTGAAGCCGATGGCCAAGAAAGAATTCTTGAGATGTCTTTGATGCAAAAAGGTGATTTTATTAAAGCATGAAGACAGGACTCCTGGGCAGAAAAGGCTGCACTGGGGTCATGAGGAGTGGCCCATTATATACTTTGGGAGGGGGTTTGGGGTAGTGTTAAGTCTCTAAGGAATTTTGGAAGCAAGGTTTCCAGGACCTTGGGGGGGCTAGCTATTGTTAGGAAGAGGTCATCTATTACTGTCTAATAAAACCTTAGTCATGAGACCCTTCAGATGTATATTGGTGGGCCATATGCTTGGGGGGTGATTGCCAACATGTATCCTGGAGGTATAGAGATAAAGGAAATTTCTAAAGGAATTTTTATATGTTAAAGTAGATTTACAGGATCCTAGGTGGGGGAAAAGGGGAATTAGGCTAGGATTGCCTTTTGCCCTTAGCAAAGACAGCTGAGTCCTAGAAGAATGTCACTCTGCCTGTTTCAAGAACTTGTCAGTGGACTGTAAGTAGTAAGGAAATTTAAATTTAATGGTTTTTCTTTTTATTTTGTTTCCCACATCATATAATACAGAATCCTTCCGTCATTAGCTGTGCTACTAACTTTGAGCAGATTACTTGAACTTTTGACAGTGAGCTTCATTTGTTTATTTCTTCTTTTAAAACATAGAGATGTTACAGTTACAATAAAATGGTCCAAAAACCTTTCACCTTTCAGGTAGAGGGATATTAAATTAGTTGTATATGTCCATCTCTGTAATTTTGCATATATGTATAAGTATATTCCAAATGCGTGACACTCTATAGCAAATAAAAATCTCTATCAGCATTTTAATTTTAATTGAATAAAATACTTTAAAATAAATAATTTATTTTAAATGAATAAGTTATGTTGCATTTTATGAATTTAGCGTATTATTTAATTAAGAAAAAATTTGGCATTTCCAATTTTTTATTAGAACAATAATTTTAAATGATGCTCATTAATTCCAAGCTCCTGAATTAATGGATCAAAATAAATTCTGATATTGATTGCCTAATTCTTCTCAGAAATATTGTCTCAATTTATCTCCCTACTGACTGGGTTTGAGAAGTTTTTCTTAGCAACGTGGAATAGCATTGTTTCTACCTTTACAAATAAGAAGGTGAAAAAAAATGGCCCCTCACTGTCATAATGTTTAATACTCTGATAGAAAATTATAGCACTTTTTACTTGTTTATTAGCAATGGCCCTTTTCATTTCTTTCTCTGAGATTTTTCTGATAATAACCTTGGTCCATTTTTAAAAATTAGTATATTTGTGTCTGTCTTAAAATTTTTCATATTCTCTTTACATAGCATTGTTATTAAGTTATATGGCATATATTTTTTCAATATTTTATAAATTTGTAGTTTGCCTTTTTTAAAACTTTTTAATGTTGTTTTTCAATGTGCAGAAATTTTAATCACCTAATTAGTCTTTTATTCTTCTGCTTTATGGATCCTGAATTTTATATCATTCATACCTACACCTCCTTAGTTCACAAGGAATGTATGTATGTGTGTGTATTCTTCATACCACGTGTGCTTTATATACCTTTACATTTCATCTCATATCTCATCTATACTTCATTCTGGTGTTAAGTTGTAAGTTAGAGATAAAGATACCTTTTTCCCTCAAATGCGTGGTAAAGAGAGCACAGTATGCCATGCCAAATATGCCTCTCTGGCAAAAGGATTATCGTGAGCTAGTTATTTCTGAGAAACAGCAGGAACTGAAAAAGCTCTGAAACTGGAGGAGTATAAGTTACCCTTTTGTAAAAAAAAAATTATATTTATAAGAGAAATCTCCGTTTGTAAGGGTGTCTCCTTCTCTGTACCAGGAAGAGGAGGATGACTAATCTCTTGAAACTCCTTATCAATGGAGAAGGCCAGCACTTAAATCTGCATAACAACCTTATCCTTGCTCACCATCTTCTCCCTGATAACCTTGAATTAACAGCCCCTTCCCCCATTCCCCAATGTCTTTCTTTGGTCTTTAGCTGAAGTTGCCATTTAAGTTAGTGGCTTGGACAGATATTGGATGAGTTTTAGAGGTTTCCGATGAACTAGATGTGAAAGCTGAGAGAAGTGGAGGAAATAGGATAATTCTTTAATTTTTTTCTTTTATTTTTTTTGGAGGGAGGGCGGGTGGGGGGAAGGGGGAGAGAGAGAATCTTAAGCAGGTTCCATACCCAGTGTGGAGCCCAACACGGGGCTCGATCTCAGACCCTGAGATCATGACCTGAGCCAAAATCAAGAGTCAGATGCTTAACTGACTGAGCCACCCACGCACCATGGAAACAGGATAATTCTTTCAATTTTGGCTTAGACAACAAGTACCACTAATATTTAGTCTTTTTTTCCCTTAAAATTATCATTTTAAGCTAATAATTGCTATAGTTATACCACCTGAGATTTGATACGCAATATTTTCATTATCACTAATTTCTAAATAAAGTTTGATACCCATTGTGTGTTTTCTTTTTTATCACATGAATTACTTAAAGTTATGTTCAACACCTATGAAAGTTTTGGATGTTTCTAGTTAACTTTTTGCTCTTGATTTCTAAAGTTTGCATGTAGCCAGAGAATGTGTTTTGCATGACAGAAATCCTTTGGAATTTGTTGGAACTGGCTTTGCAGCTTAGTATCTGACAGTTGGGTAAATGCTCCATACTATTCTTTTATTGAATACACTATTATGTAAATGTCCATTAAATTAAACTTGCTAATTGTCTTACTGAAATTGTGCAGATGCTTACAGATTTTTTTGCCTGTCAGATCTCTCAATTACTAAGATAGATGTGTTTAAAATCTCCTACCATGACAATGAATTTATTAATTTCTGCTTTAATTTTGTCAATATTTGCTTTATGTATTTTAAGTCTGCTTCTGGGAACATACAAATTTAGAAACATTATTTTATGCCAAACCAAGACCTTCTTTTTCTTATTTCTCATAAGACTTTACATTCAGTCTATTATTTGGTTTAGGAATACCAGCTTTCTCTTGGTATTTGCCTGGCATATATTATCATACAATTTTATTACAAACTTTTTGGTGTGTGTACATATGACTCTTGTAAATTGTACATAGTTAGAATTTTGTTTTTTTTCATTCTGATAATCATTGTTTCTTGAATTGGAGAGCTTACTCCGTTTACATTAATTGTGATTATTGATACATTTGTTTTTTATTATAAAAAATTTCAAAATGTGCAATGGTAGATTAGTAAAATAAACCCAAACCCATCTGTTGGAGTGAATTCTCCACAGATCCCTGGTATTTTTGCCTGTCTTATGAGCAGAGGAGCAGACTGCATTTGTTCTGGACTATCTTTTAAAAATTGTTTCTATAGTGAACCGCTTTGGAAGCTGGAGATAATTTCTGTCTCTAGACTGAAGGACAAGTTTATTTTCTGTTCAGTATAATAAAGATAATGTCTCCCCCTGGGACAAAGTTAAGGTAAGCTTATAGCCCATTATAAAAGATTCTGTTCCCCAAGCTCAAGATTCCTTCTCCCATAACATGATATATTTTATGCATAAGTGTTACTTGGCCCCTTTCATGTTGCCTTATGGGAATTGGGGCACAGAGACCAGCTCTGATACTCTGGCTATTGCTATTACTGTGAGTCACAAAGTCCTTTGTCTTTAACCATGAAATTTTATATCTTTCGCCAGCATTCATGAAACTGTGGCAAGCTAACTTGTTAGCTTATAAGTAGGGTAAAATCTCAGAATCTTCACAATTCTTAATATCTCCAACCCCCAGTATCAGTTAATCACTGGCTGAGGGGTGGTTCCTGACTAGCATAATCTCCTAGGCAAGGCAGTTCTCATTTGATGATGGCTAATTCTTTGCAGGAGGAAACAACTGTGAGCCACGAGCAGCCGAAACTATAGCATCTGTGTGCACTGGCCCTATAAACAGGATCCGGTATACCACCAACAGCATCCACTGCAGAAGAAGAAGAAAAAAACAAACAAACTACAATTCCATTGTAGTTTTAAGTGTGGATTTTTATAGTAAACTCATGGAGGATGAGAAGAACTCATCCCAATGGAATTGCTCAGACATCAACACTGATGACACCATGTGCACCAAGAACATATGCCAAGGTTTATTAGTCACCCCAGGAGACTGAAAGTAAGAATGTGGTTTAGAGGTGGGGCTGGAGTAAGGGTTCCCATTAGAGGGCTTGGGTTTGCATGGTTTTAACTTCCCACTGGCACCAAGGGAAGGAACATGCCGTGGTTTTTTTTTTTTTTTTTTTTTTAATTAGCTTGCCCAAATGTGGGGCAAAAGGGGATAAGGGAGTTGTGGGGTTTGAAAGCTGTCATTAGTCAAACAACAAAACTAAAGTCTTCATTATGAAGAATTTTAGCCAACTCAGGTGACTTGAACTTAGTTTACAAACCTACTTGGAGTCTGGGTTATAGTTACAAATTCTCAGGATAGAAATTTGGGCTCTTAAAAAAAAGAGAAATTTTGGCTCTTCATTCAGTACCAGAGTTGAAGCAGGTGAGTTTTCTTGCTGTCCCATTCTGTATGATGTTTTATTTCTCATTCTGTCTTACAAGGATATTATGACTCTTTGGGACCTCAGCTTTATGCATAAATCTTTTACACCACTTTTTACCTTACATAGGACGTAAACTTAAATGTTATACTGCATAATACTTTGGGAAGCCAACAAAATACAAACCATAGGTCTACAAATACCTTAATTTATATCCCAGGACTCCCACTTTCATTTTGTTTTGTAGATTCCATACTTCCTTGTCAGCTTAGTTACAAATGTATGTGTGTGTGTGGGTGGGTGGGTGGGTGGGTGTGTGTAGAGAGAGAGAGAGAGAGAAAGAGAGAAATTCAACACTTATAGCTGTCTTTAGCTGAAGGGCTATTCAGAGTGTTTAGATTGTCATTCTCTTGGAAACAAAGTTTTTGTTATCTTTTTGTACATTGTGAAATAATTTATATAAGATGAAAATACATGTCACTAATAAAGCTGGAAGTTATCAGTTAAACTGATGAGGAACAGAAGCAGAAAAACATTCACAATAAGCCTGGATGGCTGGCCTATTGCCTGCATAGTTCCGATAAGGATCAAATACATGCTAGTTGCTACATTCTTAAAGGGTCTCATGACTGCCCATATATCTCACCGATAGTTAACAACAAAGTGAATGATAAGCACTAGAGAAATCTTGCAAAAGTAGTTTTATGAGTAGAAATTCAAAGAAGACATTTATGATCTAATACTCCCTGCACATCCCCTCCCCCTTGAGCACTAAGCATATAACCACTAGCTTAACACAGTAAAGGTGCAGCTCTTTCTGTTCACGGGTCCTATCCCGTGCTACTTATACAATTACTAAGATGCATTTTATAACATCTCAAGAATTCTTTCTTAGCCTTTGCACTCCATGACCCTGCAACATTTTTGGTGGCCCCACACAGGGATTAAGAGTGAATCCAAGAGTGTCGGTGCAACTTTTTGAGTCTCTTTTATTCCCCGGGCCTCTACTTCTTTCTTGTTCTTTTCTGGAGAAGTCTTGAATAGTACGACAGTTCTGAATGTGCCTTGTCTGAGCGCTCTTGCCTGTGGCTACACTATGGGGAGCGACAAACTCCTGCCTCCCACATGCATACTAGTACCTTGGTCGTAAGGGCACTGGGCTCAGAAATCAGGCTCTGTTTTACCTGTTCTTTTAATACTTGTATTCTTCTTGGGCATGAGATGGCCATAAATGTTGTTAGGATGGCCATGGATCTCAAGACTCCAATGTAAGGTTCCCTCCTAAATAACCCAGTGTGACCTTTGATGAACATAAATATAAGATATGTCTTACTGTGTGCTTTCTGAAAGGGACCAGTTGGGGCTATTACCCAGTTGGGGAACTCACCCAAAAGGGACCACTCCCTTGGGACTGTATCATGATAAAGCTCACAAGAAAGTTGCCTGGAATTGATAAAGGTTCCATACTTCCATTTTTTTCATGTTTCTCATTTGTCCTTACCCATGGGCTATTTGATATCCTAGGGCTTGCTCTCAGATTAAAAGTACTTCAAGCTTAGATATATGATGCTTAATACAAAATAGCCACCCCTTCTTAACAAAGGCCAGGACCTCTACCCCAACCATTAATACTAGAACTAGAGGCTTACAAAGGGTATCATTATTGGTCACCAAATATATGGACTCCCCCAAAATAGAAAGCGGCAGCCCCAATCTCTGTGCCATTTCAGTCCATTCACCAGCACCTGATGTAGTCTAGAATGCAATAGGGAAGTGAAAGGACTTTAACACCCTTTCTCAGATCAGTCAAGAAAGAGGGGTGCTTCCTGTCACTCTGACCCCAGGAACCTTCTGCAATATTCTTGATGGGACACCACTGGAAGTCGAGGGATATTTTGGTAATGGACGCCTAGTTAAAGTACTCTCCTCATTTTGTAGGAATTGACCAAAATCTCATATGGTCAGGTTTTTACAGCCCTATACCAAAATGCTCATTTGTCCATACTACTCTCCTCACTCTCTAACCCTCAATCCACCATCAACTCAGCTGCCTCAGGTTCTTCTACTTCTGTGAATCTGCCACCTTCTCTATGTTCTGTCATATTCTCTATGTGCCCTCCCCCCAATTATCTCTCCTGTAAACAGGTTGCTCCCAAGATCCTATACATGCCTCCCTCTGTTCTTCCAAAGTCACTCATCGCCTCTTTGCTTCTTCTTTATTCTAGATCTTCAAGATCTAGAATATATCTTGAGAGGGCTAGATGAATGTTCCTGACTCTGACTGTGTGGCGTTTTCTGCCTCATTCATTTCCTGGGTTAATGGCTATGAAAGTTGGAGCCAGTTGTCTATGGTTGGTCTACCTTGGGAAGGGTCTTAAAAGAATATTCCCAAACAGCTGCTGAAACTCCTTTTGTTTTGGGGAGACTCCCTGTCTTCTTTGACCTGACTTGGACTGCCTATTTTTACTTTTTGTTGGTGGAAAGAAAACTTATGTCTGCTCATCTGTTTGAGCTGACCAGCTTTAGGACTGGGAATCCTTTTTCTCTGCCCTCTGAGCTTTTATCCACCTCCAGCTTAGCCAGAGGAACCCATGTCCTCTGCCTCCACCTCCTCCTTCTTCTATATCTGCACCACCATGGGCGCACCTTGCATAACCCACTCATAAACCATCCTCTGTACCGCCAGCACCATTGGCTCCCTACCTTTGCTATCAAGGAGCAAAGAGCACCCCTCCCTGACTAAAACCACCCACTTGAAATTTCCCCACAGGTACCCCAGGTAAAAATTGACAATTGGGGAATAAATTCATTGACTTTTAGTGGACCCGGGTATAACATATTCAGTATTTAAGCTTATTAAAATTTGTTAGTTTAATTAAGATAGACATTTCTTTAGATCTATCAGCATTAAATATAATATTTTTATTCTAGCAAGGTTTACTGAAGGTCAAATAACTTCATGTTATCTCTCTTGCAATTTGTCAGAAAAAAGATGACTTAAAATGATGGCTAATTTTGTCTGTCTCACAATGTTTTCATGGTAATTGTTAATAACAATAGGTTGAATAAATAATAAGGTTTATATATTAAATAGCATTCAAAATCTTTGGTAACGTGAAACTTTGAAGTTTTGCTAAATGATAAATTGAATTCATTGGACACCTAAGTTTTTTCCAAATAAATACTAAAACATTGTTTGCTGAACATAGGTTTATTTGCTTTGGCTTCTTGTCACAGAGAATCTGAGGATAAATTGGGCCTGTTGCTTGCTTTATTAAAAGATTGTACTATGAAAAAACATATATTTTTAGAAATTATGAAATGTATTTATAAACTTGGTGATCTAAAGAATTCTGGTATAACAAACAGTTTGCAATTGGTTACTACTTAATTTTCATTGGAGACTAAGGTTTCTAAGAGTTAAAATTCTGCTAAGTGTAATTAAGACTGATGGAAATAAGGGAAATCACCCTGTATGCAAGAAAGAAGTGTTTTTAATAAGAAAGGTATAAGGGATGGGAATACATTTTGTTGAGGGAAAAAGAAATTAGTTTTGTCCTAAAATGAGGTTGGTTATTTAGAGAGAAAAGGCTTAGGACAAAATCTGAATGAAGAAAGTTGTAGAAGGTTTGTGAAGGGAGATTTTTGGAAAAATTTTTATGTGTGGTCAGGATTAAAGTTGAAATCAGTGGATTTTAAAAGTACAATGGTATAAAATTAAAATTCTGCTTTTCCCTTTGTTAATAGACAGTTTACTTGAATTGTTGGTCTGTTCTTGATAAGAAAACGTAAACAAAGTTTTTTTCTCTTTTCTTTATCTGCCCAGAAAACCAAAGCTTCTAAGTTTTGTCTTTACCAGGTCTTTGATTACTTAAGAAAATTAAAACTTCTCAATGTTAGGGAGGCTGTTTTACTAACAACTATATAACTCCCTATAGAACCCCTTATTGCTACCTCAGTTAAACACAAATATTAAATTTATAATGATCTGTAATCCTATTTAGGGGTGTGCTTTAAAACTTTTTAAAGGATTTTTAACAAACTTTTCAAAAATTAAATGATAAATGAAGTCTAATTACCCTTGTTTATTTGGTATGTTAAGTTACATGTGCAGCACTATCAAACAAATTATCATAAACCTTCTTATGTTATGTTGTATGGGTAAATGGAAAGCTGTTCTAGAAAACATATGAAATTCCTAAAGTTTTAATATGCTCTGTTATAAGGTCATCATTTGACATTCTAATTATTAAAATAATATGTTTCACAGGAATAACTAGATTTCCTTATCAGATACATTATAATAAACTCTCCAATCTAGAACCATGTCCATTTCTGAGGTTTTTTGTTATTTATAGTTACTGTGCTAATGCTTTTGCAAAATGTATTTCATCTTCAAGGAGACTCACAAGAAGGGCTTTTGACAAATACAGGTTTTTTTTATATCTTTAAAAATCATAAAACTAAACTGGATAAGAATTTGTAGAACTAATGGGGAAGCAGCATTCAAACAGAACAAAAATTAATAACATAGGACTGAATGAACTGAGGAAGATGATAAAATATTCTTTTGTGAACAAATTGAAGCATTAAACTTTTCTCCCTGCCTGAACCCTCCAGATTTCAGAAAGGCTTTTCTTTCAGGGTAATTTTAATTATTTGCATAAGTTCAAAAAGAATCTGTTCTCCTTGTAACAGGATATTATTGCAAACACTGTTATATCACCAAGGCTTTGACTGGAATATCATATTTGAGAGAGACATACATAGACTCAGATAGGACCAGATAGCTCTAAGGAATTAAGGTTGACTTCATGGAGCCAATGAAGCCTCTTGGAAATGTTGGCATGATACTTTGCTTATAGAGTTCCCAGCAGCCTTACTAGGTAAATAAAAAATGTCACTTCCTGTCAGGTACAGGAACATCAGAATATCTTGGGGACCTCGAGAAAAGGAATTTGCCCAAATTTACAGGTATTGTAGGCAAGTCTGATCACAACTATTTGGCTTTCTTCAGGACTCGAGAGGATATTAAAAGTTCACTGTAGAGAATCCTTATAAAAAGTTTCAGCAAAGCAGATTTTAAAGGATCTATATGATCAATTACTACTCTTGCTGAGTTTATGTATATAATTAGGCCAGGTTTGTTAAAACTGGATTTGTTTATAAACAAATTAGTCTTGATTTGGCTACCTCTGGAAATTAGGGTGCATTTAAAGAGAAAAATCATATTTCTTTTTTTTTTTTTTAAGATTGTATTTATTTGAGAGAGAATGCACATGAAAAGAGAGCACAAGTCAGTGGGGGTGTGGGGGGGAACAGGTAGTAGAGACAGAGGGAGAATCAGACTCCCCTCTGAGCAGGGAGTCCAGTGCAACACAGGGCTCCATCCCAGACCCTGGGACCATGACCTGAGCTGAAGGCAGATGCTTAACCAACTGAGCCATCCAGGTGCCCCATGAAAAATTATGTTTCAGTAACACACCTTTGTTGATGTTTGATTCTAGTTCAAATTGTCTTTGAATATGACAACTTGAGGTAAACTTCAGAGAAATTGCCACAAAAGCTCAAATATAAACAATCTTTGTGCCTTTTCCTCTGTGGGGATAGTAACAGGGACCCTATGGGCATATGATTATTTAAACAGCTAAAGAATGGGATGGGCCCTCCTAATAATTATAACTCGACTATCACCTCAATCAATTCTATGTGGCTGGGATAATAAAATCGCTCCTTAAAAGTCAGAGTGTACCCCACTCCATGGGGTTAACTATGAACTTGTGGAGACAACGGATGGCCCCATCTTCCTTATAATTGGACTGGATAATGCACTTGGGGATGCCCTTATCTCCTGGGACAAGTCATCACCCACTTGCCAGTTATTCCTCATAATCAGAATATTGTTAGGGCTAGATATCAGGCAAAGAAGGCTTCTTAATGGTTTTATCCCTTAGCCATATGTCCTGGGAACCACCTCTATTGATATAAAATTATTGATATCAAAGTAGAGGCTTTAGCAAACATACAGGAGCCACCTTTAACCAAACCCAACACAAAGTCACCCAAAAATTCAAAAAGTGGCCCTAAAAAACCTAATGGCTCTTGATATCCTGACCGCAAGTCAAAGGGAAAGTGATTATGCTAATATTGAGACTAAATGTTGTGTATATGTTCCAAATGTCTCTGCTAATGTATCCAAAGTTTTAGCAGACATGCACACCCAAATTAAGTCACTGCCTGACTCCTAGTTCTCTCAATGACTGGTTAAATTTTTGATTGGGGAATGAGGGGGAGGTGGACTATGGTCTTCCTTAAGAGGTCTTCTTATCACACTTCTTATTTTTATTATAATCATAATTCTAATGTGTTTTCTCTTTTGCTTCATTCTCTCCTATTATCAAGATAAGTGCAAGCAGTTCCTGACTCCTTTGCCCAGCCAACAAATGACCCTTAATACTCAAAACAAATTCACCCCAATGTCCACTCTGGACTCGATAGCAAGGCCTTCTGTAGTAGTTACTTATAGGGACAGATAGTGGCCATCTCTATGATCCTGTCAACTTGAAGAAGTTACAGAAGATGAGCCCTTCACCCTTCAACATCTTAAAGATTTAAAGACCAAAAACTGGTTGGGGCGGGGGTTAGAAATGATGAGGGATAGAAGCAGAAAAATGTTCACCTTTAGCCTGGAGGGCTGACTTGTATATTTTTGAAGGATCAAATATGCCCTGGTTGCTACATTCTTAGAGGGTTTCATGACTGCCTATATATCTCAGTGATAGTTAATATTAAATTGAATGATAAGCACCACAGAAACCTTGCCAGAATAGTTTTATGAATAGAAATTCAAAGAAGACATTTATGATCTAATACTTTCTGTATGTCTCTTTCTCCTTGAGCACTAATCATATAACCACTAGATTCATACAGCCATGATACAGTTCTTTCTGCCTATGGGTCCTGTCTCCATGCTACTTAAATAAACTTACTAAGCTGCACCACACAAGAATTCTTTCTTGGCCTTTGCCCTTGATGACGCTGCAACAAAACTATATGGGTAACAGGTGTTTCAGTGGTAGGTTTTAACTTACTAGTTCTATTTTTCCTGTTACAATTTGGTTGTTAGAATTTTCCAAAAAATTTGTCATATAATTTTTAAATTTTTATTATTTACGTAGTATGAAAATGTAAATATTCTCCATATCTCTAATTTATTTTAGTTTCTGAAATTATTTGTGTCTCTGTATTTGTATCCTCATTAATTCACAAAAGCATTTTTTGTTTTATTAATTATTTTTATTTCATTACATTCTCCTTAAATAAGATCCTATCTTTCTCACATTTTTTCCTTAAAATACAAATCCATATAAGATAAACTTTTCAGGTTTTCAATGCCTAGAACTATATTTTTATGGCCTTCATCCCAAAAGTAGTTTTGGCTGGACATAGATTTACAATACAAAATTTATTTTCATCTTCAAAGCCATTGGTTTCTCAATGATTTTTTTAGCATTTTATGTAGTTGAAGAAGAATACATTTTGAAGACATTGTATCCTAAAAGGATAAAACAGCAATTGACCTAATCTAATTGGTTAATTTCTTTTTTCACTGACTACAGAACTAGGTAAAATATGTTATTATAATAGACATATAGATTAAAAAAGAAAGGAAGGGGTCAGCAAACTTCTTGGCAGGAATTGAGCAGACTATGAAAGGTAGCCTATTGTCTATTGTCGTCTGCAAATACTAGAAGCAACTACTATTTTTTAAGCACTATGCTGTATTTTATTAAAATAAATGGTGATGGGTGGTGTGGTCATATGGCCTCACCTCCCCACCAAAAAAAGATAAATGATGATAGTTGCCCTTAATATATTTGCATTCTAGTTGGAATACTAATGTATATAGATTTGAAAACATAAATGAATAAGAATGTAAAATAAACTGCTGGACTGTGTGCTAAACTGTGTGAGATGATGTCAATTCATGGCTGAAAATATTCAAGACAGGGATAAATCACTACTCCTCTAAGGTAACAAAAATGTTACTATGACCTAGTGAAGTTCATTCTAATCTCATTCAGTATCATGTCTGTTTTTCTTCTCTTTTCTGCTTTTGAGGTCTGCATCTCTTTTTTTGTCTGAGAAACTGCATTTTAGAAATATTTCCAGGCCCATTTGGAAAGTGAAGAGTTTTTTTTTTTTTTTTTTAAAGAAATGTGTGATTACTTTTACTTCTTATGGAAAACCAGTTTGAGTTAAAATGTTACCCAAGTTTCACAGATTCTTGTCATTTAGTATATTTATTTAGAGGAGATATCATATTTGCAGATTAAATTAAGTGATGATAGTTGCCTGTCTGTTTCATTTAAAAATTTCCCCCACCATTCAATTTAATTTTAAAATTATTTTCATACTGATAACTTAGAGGATTATCATCTAATCACTACAAATGTGTCTGTGTAAATGTTATATAAGAAAATCATTTATTTTCTTTTTGATTCCTTTTTCTCCTGAGAATTGTACAAAAGCCAAGCTAAAAGAAACAATCAGTAAGAAGTGAATTGAAAAGCCTTCATGAAACTGAATCTAAAACTTCCTTTTTATAGTTCTTGCCAACAGAATTTTTATATGCTGCTATTGAAACCTGAGATCGAGGTGTAGACTTTTGTTTTCAGAGAATATTGTATCAAAGCCAAGCTATGCTGGTGTTTAAAGATTATTATACGCTGCACGCACCTTCCTTGTCAGAGGAAATTCAGTCTGTTGGAATCAAATGACATAAGGAAACAAGATGATTAATTCCCACTTCCTCCCACTTCCCATTGGTAGAAGAATTGAGAAACTCAAGTTTTACTCGCTTTACTCTATCTGATGAAATGATCTGACATTTATAAGAGTCCTCTGATAACACCAGCTAACTATCATAGATTGACACCATCATCAGGCAGGTCTCCAATCTCCTTTTGTTCGCCAGTCACAGTACATACAAATGTATTTATCTATTATGAAGAAAAGGAATTTGATCTGAAAAAAATTTTGTTTTAAGTATCCAGTGGTTCATGAGAGGTTTAAGCTATATTCTTCTAAGTTTTTAAGGCATTACTTGAGAAGTGAAATAACAGATGTGATTGTTGCAAGTACAACTTGATGTATTTAAAAAAAAAAAAAAAAGGAAGGAAGAAGGAGAAAAGATCTCCAGGAAAAGAGTTCTGACTAGATTTCTCCAGCCATCATCATAGCTGTAACAGACTGACCAGAGCAAGTTTTCAGCTTATCAAATGATCTCTCTCTGAAAGTTCAGGAAGGTTAAAATAAAGATCTGCCTAACTGATTCCCTGGCTTAGTTCTAGCACGTGCAATGACGCAGTTCTGAAGTGTGGAGTACTTAATCATTAAGCCTGCTGGAGAGAAACACAGTTCACATTTTTCCCCACAGCATCACCATGATGTCCAATTAACCCTTTGAAAGCAAGGTTTTCCAAGCTGAAGGGAAATGCCTCCTCTACATTGTAGTCACTTACTGGGTGCTGCCATTTGTAACTGTGCTGGTTGTATTACTCAACTTCTCTGAGGGGTTTTGATGCAGTGCTAAGCACCCACCACATACACTTAAGGAATACAGGCATGAGTAAGAGATCCCAAACATCAAGGAGAAATGGGCGGAGATTAAAATCACATAAAAAAATGCTTGAACCATGTCATGTGAACTGGAAAAAAAAAATAATAGTAATGAAAATTTAACAGAGCAATCATGTTATTCAAAATGCATCAGGAATTCCTTTACAGAGAATATGAAGTTTAAGATAATAATGAAATGTGTATACTTAAGACACAAAAGGTAAAAAGCAGAGTATTTTCCTTGGAGAGAACAGACTAAGAAAAATCAGGCAGGCGGAAAGCTTCCCAACACATCTGACAAACTACAAATAGTCTAATATGGTTAGATCACAGAAGAGCTGTGGAATTAAATTCAAAAAATGGTTATAGGTGATTCAGAGGTGGCCTTGATGTCAGAGTTGTGGTCGATATATGAAAGGTGCCAAAGAAGTCTGGAAAAAGGGAGTGATATAGCCAGAACTGTGTTTAAAGATTTATGAGCAGTGTATTAAGGATGGACCATGTGAGGGAGAATTAGAAGCTGGGAGATTTATTGCGAGGTTTAGCAACAGTATTCACCCAATTGGTCTAATAGAAATGAACCAGAGTGGGGTGCTTGGGTGGCTCAGTTGGTTGAGCATCTGACTCCTGGTTTTGGCTCAGGTCATGATCTCACAGTCATTGAGGTCTTGCCCCACTGTCAGGCTCCTCTCTCAGTGCTGAGTTTGCTTCAGATTCTTTCTCCCTCTCCCTCCCCCTATGACCCTCCCCATTCATGCTTGCACTCTCTCTTTAAAACAAATAAATAAAATCTTAAAAAAAGAAAAGAAAAGAAAAGAAATGAACCAGAGTTTTTGGCTCCTGGGACAATGCAGAGACTGATGTTGTACAAATACGGAAAAAGGATAAGAAATAAAGGAACTTTGCAGGGTAAGGTGATAAGATTCTTGAACTTGTTGAATTTGAGATGAAGGCTGTTAAGATTATCTGGGAAGTAGGAGAGAGGAAAGAGTAAAAGAAGAATCCAGAGAGAAGTCAGAAGTAATGACAATTTGGGAGTCACTGACTGAAGAGTGAAAATTGAAGCCAACCAAGTAAATAAAAACTCTAAGGAAAAGAGTACAAATACAGAAGATTGTTCATCACAACATATCCAGGCCTACCCACAACCTAAAATAGACCCACAGACTTGTTAGCAGATTATACAGGTATTGTTTTCCTTTTTCATCTGCAAACTATATATTTATTTTTGTGTCTGTTTAACATCTGTCTCCACAATGAGGCTACATACCAGTCAGAAAAACAGAAACCACAGTTGGTGTTTCAAACAGAAGAGATTTAATACATAAAATTGTGTTTTTGGATGGAGTGAACAAAAATGAAGCGGCAGATCGAATCTCTAGACAATCTCTTGCACAACACAAGAGACAGGACATGGTTGCCTGGGCTTTCTTTTCTTGGGGCCATTCATGAATACTCTCTAAACTTTTTGAAAGTGTCTCACAAAAACACACCTGCTTTTTCTTATTTCCTCAACTCTCCTCTTCATCTCTCACTTCCTGCTGCCTTTAAACTAATTTTGCCTTTCCAGAATCCTCAACACATATCCTTTGTCAAGGTCAATTACTCCTCCATACTGAAATAATCCTCTTAGTCTCTGTCTTCTCTTTCTGATGAACTGAAAACCCTGTGTATAGGGCAGATGAAGGTGGTTGTGTGTTAGTACCTGGAACATACTAGTCTGCTAGAGGACAATGATTAGTTAGTGGCCTTGGCTTAAAATATTTTTTGAGTTTGGGAAACAAACCCCATTAATTACAGCTCAGTTTTCAAGAGAAGAAGTGTTCTCAGGCTGGTGGGAGCAAGAAGCAAAGTTGCTTTTCCTTGCACAGCCATGTCTGCTACATGAGAGAGATGGGCTCTAGCTCCCTTTCTGCTGTCCCAGACACAGGTGGCCTCTGCCTGCCAATGGGTATGTTCTCTCTGAAGTCTAATTTATTTATGGAAAGTTCTTCCCTTTTGAGTTAAATGAGAAATTCATATTTTTCCTAAAAACCATACTTGTACTTACCCCCCCATGTATATACACACATACATATATATACACACTAATCTCTTGCCTTTATATATTAAGGGTGCATTTCCCCCTACTCACCTGGATTTATGTCACAGGCCATTTTATTTCTACAAAGCCAAGTTGCTGCTGCAGTCAAGAGTAGTGAAGAAATCTCACTGTTCCTATGTTTTTGTTTTTCATTTTTCCGACAAGAGAAAACTGAACAATCTACTGAAACATCTGACATTTGGTCTCCCTGAACTTTATGTTCTATGTATGACTCTGTATTTCTAACCAATAATTATTTTATAAAAAAACATATAATTCAGCACTCCCCACATACTTCTGAAATTAATGTGTTATGAAATGATATTAACTTTGGTCATTTGAAGCAATAATGTAAGAAATGTTGTAGGTTTGGGGATGAGGGCAAAAAAACTCACAGGAAATAAATAATAAGACAGGCAGAGAGAAGGAAGTATGAATTGAAGAAATACATAAGACAGAAAAATGAATAAAAAAGAGAGATGACAGGAAGCGTCAAAGAGAAAATAACCAAAAAAAAAAAAAAAAAAAAGGCAACAGAGAAAAGGGAGAAAAAATTTGAGTAAAAGAAATTTCATTCAAACCTACTTGGGATCAGGCTTTTGGGTCTCATTTTTAAACCTTAACTATAGCCCAAACTTACCTGATCATCGAACCCCTTGACACTCTGAATGTCATTTCTCAAGACTGCATCATTCATCAAAACCAAGTGGAGCAGGTAAGACGGTGAAAATAACAAGGTGGCACCTGACACGTCTACTGGGAGGAACAAGGTAGAGTGGTGAGCCTGGCTGAAAAGAAAATTAATGACACATGTAGAAAACAAAGAAAAAGAAAATTAAAGCTCATATCTCTACGTGTATTTTTTTTAAAGATTTTATTTACTTATTTGAGAGAGAGAGAGACAGTGAGAAAGAACATGAGTGTGGAGGAGAGGGAGAAGCAGGTTCCCTGCTGAGCAGGGAACCCAGCGTGGTCCCAGTACCCTGGGATCATGACCTGAGCCGAAGGCAGATGCTTAACCAACTGAGCCACCCAGGTGCTCCTTTATGTGTATTTTTGATATAAATCATACTATGCCTACTATTTGTCATTAACCCTTATACTTAAAAATCTATTATAAGCAAGTTTTCCACATAAATAGATGTAGGAGTATAATATTTTGATACATTAGCATACTGCCTAACTTAGAAAAATTTCATTAAATATTTGTTGAATGGTTTAATTTTATAGGCATTAAAATTCCTTCAACAAATATTATTTAACAAGTTCATCCACTGTTAGATACTTAGGTTTAGTTTTTGTTACCACTCAATTCGTGCATTGTTCTATATTCTCAGTAAAAAGACTGAGGTATTCTCTGGAATCATCGGTGGTCCTGTGGAGGTTAGGTTGTAAATGTTGGAGGACATCGATTTGCACTATTATGCTGTGTTTTCTGGTGTTTGTGCATGGGAATAGGGTCACTAATATTTTCTGAGATTCTTTCTAATTATCCCTTTGAGTGATTTTTTTTTTTTTTTTTTACACAGCCCAAATTGGCGGGAAATAATTCCTACCTGCA
Organism: Ursus arctos; assembly: GCF_023065955.2. Classification (NCBI taxonomy): domain Eukaryota; kingdom Metazoa; phylum Chordata; class Mammalia; order Carnivora; family Ursidae; genus Ursus; species Ursus arctos. Next base: position 23,831,193 of record NW_026622763.1, on the reverse strand, counting down.
GGTTTTTATTTTATTTTTTACATTTGTATAGCCAGTTTTTATAGCTCACATATGATATGTAATATCCTCTAGGATAAGATATTCCAAACTGAAGGAAATAATTATTTGGATTGTTTAATAGGTATAAAGACTGGCCTCCCTCTCTTCTAAAAATGATGAACTGCAACTCTGGATTGTTGTCAAGAATCAGTATATTTAAGAAACTGTCCAGGCAGGTATGTCTTCATCGTTACCACAGCCCATGGTGGTAGTTGTGGGTTTGGGAGGCAACAGTTTGGTAGAGGGGAGGAACACGAGTTTTAAGATGTTTTGAACTTTTCAGAGCAAGATCTAGTGTTGGCCATTTTTTCTGACATTTTCAGGCTGAAAGTTACCAATTAGACTCTCCAGTTGCTTTTAAAACGCAGCTTTAAGAATGAGTATAAACACAGGAAGCCATAAAGGACGACAAAGAAGGACATTTGCTATTGGATGCTTTAGGAATTCTTTATATACTAAGCAAAATTTTTTTAAAAATTGTAAATTTTCTTTTGATTCTTCAATGGACCTGGTTATTCTTCCCAACCGCTTTTTGGTGGCAATGTTTTTTTGTCTCAGGAAAAGAAAGCTATAGAAGAACATAACTAAATATCTGACTTCTGTGTTTCTTAAGCTTAACACCCAAGGTTACACAATTGACTGGAAACTATATGTAGTCTACCAGACACAAGGCATCCTCACCCTCGACCCTAGACTAACGAAAAATTACATGGCCTGAAGGAAGAGAAAGAGTAATAACAGAACACAGCTGATTAAATACTCTTAGACAAACCTGAGAATAAACTGTGGTCTCTTTGGCATTAATATCCTGCTGGGAATTGGTGGGAAATAGAAAATCCAGATCGATGTAGGACACCTCAGAGTTAGAGGGACAAGTTGCTCATCTTCTCTGTGGAGTGCCTGGCAGCCACTGTATGGAAAAGATGGCAATGTTGGCAGGTGGGCTTGGCATAGCCTCAAAGTTCCAGTGTAGTTTTATGTCTCCTGTGGTCCAAGAGTGGCAAGGAAGTAGCTAAAAAAGAGTGAAACATGGTGATGACTTGTCAGAGCATGCAACGTGCCGTAATTACCTGCATGGAACAATAATGATAGGGCATTTGAATGAGAGGCTGTTTCAGCGTGTACATCTCAGATTAATGATGACCATGAACGAAGCTAGGGACCTCTTCCCTTAATAACCCACCAATCCCATGCTGCAACCCTCTATAAGCCCCTACAAATGTAGTCATATTCTTGAACAGAAGGAAGAGAGGCCTTTAAATAAATGAAATTTTCCTGAATTATCTGTAGTAAATTTTTCCCAATGGGAAGAATGAGAGATTTAAATAAAAAAAAAAATGTTCCATTACAGAGACATCAAGGAAAAGTTATATTTCTCCAAACTGTCAAAACTATAGTTAGTTATCATATTAAGTTCTCCTGGGTGGAAAACAGGTGTTCTTATATGCTAAAGAAATTTGAAAGGAGAGTGAAGAAGAGGATTTCAGATTAGAATAAAAATTTTATGTTTTGAACTAGCCAATTCTTTCTGTGGAGCTTGCCACATTTTAAACTTGGAAAAGGAAGAGTTTGTATGGAATGAGACACCCAAGTAATTCTGAGCTTCTAGGATATACTCCCTCAAGTTACCATACTGCTACTTCCTAAGAGTGAAGCGGTATTTAAAAGTAAATAAATTATTAAAGTACAAACAAGTGTGGGATATTGTATGCATTACATTTTGCTGGGTGCAAATCAGAAGTTTTATTTACTCATTTACATATTTTGATTAAGAACTTACCAAATACAATGCAGCAAACCAAAACAGAATCCTACAGAAGTGAACAGAAGGTGGGGTTACCCTCCTCTAATGCTCCCTTTGCCCTTGGCCCCAGGTAAGGGGTTAAGGATAGAAAATCTACTAATATGCAAATATGGTCTGAGAAAGCTAATTCATTGTGCCACTGTCAGCTCAAGTTTAATTGTCAAATTAGGCAGGTAATTCTCTTCTAAGAAATGACATATGCATATTTGCTTACATCAAAAAAAGGGAAAATTTTAAAGCGCTCAATATTTTCAGGTGGAGGAAGTCAAGGACATGTGCTATGGCAAAAAACAACCTGTCACATTGGTAAAGGACTCTGGGGCTTCTGGGATTTGGGGGTGGGAAAAGGATGAGCATGTGTGGTGTGGTATGGTCCAGGTAGAAAGATGGCATAAAATAGGAAAAGACAGAGAACTAAAAGCAAGCTATTTAAGAGACTCAATCTGGATAAAAGTGCATGGGAAAATCATACTTATTTAAATACCAATACCAACAAAAATATAGCAAGCAATAGGAAAAAATAAAGCAAAATTTATGATTTTAATAGTTTTATATCATTTCTATAGATTCTTGTTATATTCAGTACACACTGCAAACTATCCTAGTTAGGTCTCACCTTAATCCACATAGGGTTAAAATCATATGGTCACTTTCTCATAGCTTTTCGGGTATGGTGCTTTCATTTTCTTATTTCCCAGGAATTGTATTAGGGAACGTCTTCTTGTTCAAAAAAGCAGAATTTGAACAGGAAGACATTCTCTAATATGAGAGGAAAAAGCTTTTGAAGTGATTTCTTCTGGAAATTTTATGTTCACTGCTATCCTTTAGCTTTCCCCAAATGCCCATAAGCCAGAGATTTCATGTGTTATTTCTGTAATTTGGTAGTTTTCATTCAAATTATGCATTAAAAATGAATATCTATCTTAAAACAATTGGCATGATTAATTATCTACTAAATTTTTCATTTCACAAAAGGCAGTGCTTTATGCCATACATTTAGACGGTTAAGGGACTTTTAAGTCAGAAAGACACATTTATGTTAAGTCAGGAATCAAGCTAAAAATTCCTTTAATCTCACATTCCTACTTTAGATTCACTATTTTTTGCCCCCCAGATTTTATCTTAAAATCTACATTGCAATCACAACCACATTTTCAAGAAATTAAATATAGAAAATTAATCAATACTATCCACACTGAAGAAATGTGTAGATAAGAATTTAATGACATAAAAATTAAGATATGCTAATTGATTCTAAATGCAGATATTAATATGCCAAATTACTATTTTCATAAATGTTCCAATAAATGTTAATTCTTACGAATTGAATATTTAAGATGAATATATTTCTTTAGCGTTTTATTCTATAAGCTGATTACAAAATATCTGATAGAAAACAATGCACTAAATAAATACAAATAATAAAGCAGGTGTTTCTATGGCCAAATGTGGAAATGTTTTTACCTTCACGAGTTATTTTCAAATGCGTATTTATATGTAAAATAATTTTAAAAGTAATCTGTGAAAATATATATCTTATCACTAGACGGCGTCTCCATTTCTAGAGCTGCTGGCACAAAGTGCCGCAAACTGGACTACAGTCTCCTCCCGCCGGCGGCTCCTTCTTTCTAAAATGGCGCCCTACACTCGGACAAGCATGTGGAGATGACGCGGCCGCGCCAGTACCTACCGGAGCCGAAGGCAAGGTGAGCCAGGCCAGCGAGAGCGTTGCTCGCCCCTTCTGGCAGGGGGGTGCTGCCGCCCTCCTTCTTCTCCCTGTGGGACCCCTCCTCCAGCACCCCGTCCCTTCCGGTGGAGGGCCTGACGCTAGGCCAAGCGACGTGGTCGGACCAGGCGTCAGGCGGGAGAGCGGGCTTGGCGGTCGGAGGAAGACGGAGTCCCCAGTGCCTTTCGGGTTCTCTCAGTGGGATCCCGAGGGATGTGGCGGCCTCTGTCCCGGGGTTGCCCCTCCTGGCCTTTGGGTTACCCCAGGGCTCTGAGCCCTGACAGCTTGGCGCGGAGGAGGACTGTCTGCTCACCCAGACTCGGGTCTCCGGGAGTCTGACTGAGCCCCAGGGGACAGTGCCCTCGCGATGGGCTCATCCCCCGGAGCTGGTGACAGGAGGGCGGGGTGGTCCGGGTCCGACACCAGGTGCCGCCGCTCCCGCAACACGCGGCCGCAGTGTGTCCAGGTCCCTTGCAACAGGGAGCTAGTGGGTCAGAGTGGTCAGTCTGGTGGCGATGTCGGAGGACATCAGGTCGTGCCAGGTTGTGCCACTCGTCCCAGCTGCTTGTTCGGAATGTTGCTTTACTTCTAATTCTGATAGGAACCCATTTTCCAGCACGTTGTTGAGCTAATTTAAGTGAATGAAGTAGTAGGCCCTCGATACAAATACTTCCTGTCCCTGAAGCTGCTGCCTCATAAGCCCTTCTTAACTCAAGATTGCATTTTCTTGGACTCCAAAGGAGAGGAGTTGTTCCTTGCTGCTGCCTCCTCCAAGTAACAGTCAGTGTATGTGCGGGTAAAGGAACGAATGTGAGATAAAAGGAATGCGAGGTTTTGGTAGACTGCTTTTCTGACAAGGGTTGCGGTGCCTAGTTAGTGCTTAGGTGCCAGGAAGTGTTTAGCAGTTAGTGCTCATGCCTTCTTTACTTGTTGGGTTAGCTTTGATTTGCTGTGTGGTAAGTGGGTAAACTGTTGATAGTTTTGAAGTTTTCTTTCTTCCTTCCTTCCTTCCTTCCTTCCTTCCTTCCTTCCTTCCTTTCTCTCTCTCTCTCTCTCTCTTTCTTTCTTTCTTTCTTTCTTTCTTTCTTTCTTTCTTTCATCTGGTTTAAAGCAATTTATCTTTGTGAATTTTTTCTCCTAAGGAAGATATTACCGTTTTTTTCTTTTGCTCTCTTGGTGCAGGAAGTTGATATTAAACATCAGGCAACAAGTATGCAAAATATTTAAGGTCACACCAGCTCCTGTAACTCAGTCATACTTACATGTTAATTATGTGTGCTAAATGATGGGGGAGTCATTCCTGTGCACTTTTCCCTTTTTAATGGGATAATTTGATTAAAATGAGGACAGAGCCAAAACAAACAAAACACAGAGTACTGCAAACTAGGTGCTTAAAACAACAGAAATGTATTCTCTCATAGTTCTGAGGCTAGAAGTCTGAAAGCAAGGTGCTAAAAGGACCATGCTCCCTCTGAAGGCTCCAGTGGAAGATCCTGCCTGGCCCCTTTCTATGTTCTGGTAGTTACTAGCGAGCTTTGTTCTCTCTTGGCTTGCAGATACATCACTTCGATCTGTGCCTCTGCTGTCACGTGATGTTCTTGTGTGTGTGTTTTCTCTCTGTGCATGTCTCCGTTTTTAAGTTTTCCTCTTCTTATAAGGGTACCAGTCATTGGATTAAGGCCCACACTAATTTAGTATGACTTCTTTTCAACTTGATTACATCTTTCCACTTGATCCAATTTCCAAATAAGGTGACATTCTGAGGTTCCAGGTTGACATACATTTTTGGGGTAGGGGTAGGGACACCATTTAACCCAATACAGATGGTAAACATTTCTTCCATATTTCAATTATAATTATTATGTAATAAAAATATATGAGCAAGGATATATATATGATGAAAATAATAGATAATGAATGTATAATAAAAACAAAACATTCTCCTTAAAATTTATATTAAAAACCTTTTTAAAACTATTTTTAGTTTCTGAAGCTGTCTCATGAATGTACCTGGTATAATGGAACAAGCCCAGGCTTTGTGATTAGAGACAAAGTTGCCAAATTACTTTGTGATCTCTGGAAAGTTACTAAATATCTCCCACACTTCGTTTTATCATCTGTTTATATATTACAAAATCACTGGACAACTTAAGGCAAAAAAACCTTTTTTTTTAATTGTTAGATTTACTTTTAAATTATTAGATTAGATTTTAAATTGTTAGATTAGATTTTTCTTTTGTATCCAATTTTGTGAATTAGGTACACAATACATACCTCTAATGTATTTGTTATTCTCCCTACCTCTCTCTCCCTAAAGTAGAAATATATTTTTTCAGATAATTAATTTATGGCTGTGGCCATTATAAGAATCGTATTTTTATATATGACCCTACTAGTCAGTCCCAATAATAGCAGTTAATTCAGGCCTCATTTAAAAACAAATTTAATATAAGTTCAGGTATGACATGTTCAGAAGAGTGTTAGAACTACACTCTGATTTGCTAGCCACATGATCTTAGACAATGTGAGGTCCCTATGTGAGCCCATTTCCTCTGTGTAAAATGGGGATGGTATTAACCATCTTACTGGGTTGTGAAGTGGTACGGATTAAGTGCTCAGATGAAGGTAGATAGCACATGTAACAAACAGAGGATTGCTACTTGGGGACATTATGATTCCTTCAAGGGTGTCCTCATTTAGAGAACAGGTTAGAATAATAACATCATTTATATGCACTAAAACATATACAGCATTATCTCAGATTCTCTTGCAGCTTGGGTTCCATATGTGATTTAAATTCAGCCAACCAGGGGCATTTATCTGAAATTTGAAAGATAGACTTGAGGTGATATCACACTTTTATGCTTTCTCCTAGTGAACAGGGTCTTAATAGTGTGTGTATGAGTGTATGTGTATGCCTTATTAGGATCACTAGCTTTGTTGATTGAGTACTTAATGAGGCCAACTGTTTGCCAGGTTCTGGTAGCCGCTAGATGTTGGTACATCTCTCTTACGTGGTGAGAGGATTATTCAAACTTAGGGTAATAAATGATGACAGAGAAACACTGAGTTCTTTGGGAGCACAAAGAAGAAATAGCAAATTTTTAAAATTGCATTTTAAAACAATAAATAAACCGTGTCCTCAAAATCAAATAAGCTCATTTTGGTATACCAACAAGAATGAAGTAACACATATGTGTTTAAAACTGTAAAATTAACTCCCAAGTCTTGTGTCATTTATTAAAAAGAACTAAAATGTTTTAGAAATAATTGTAAAGTCAATGAACTAATTTTGTTATTGACATTAATAATTTTCAGATTATACAATTAAGATCTCTAAATCTGGTGATATAAGTCATTTTGAGGGAGCTATAGTTCATTTGCAAGTGGATTAATTTCTGAATATGGATTTTAGCATATTAATAAATTACCTTATACCCACTTTAAAATCCTCAGCCCAAATGATTAGCTATAGTCCACTTATACAATTAATGTATTTTTTCATTTTATAAATGAAAAATATATAAGGAAAAACAAAAGTACATTTTTAATGGACAATATAAACAGATAATGATGGAAAGATATAGTTTGAATATTTCTGCTATAATTTTATTACCTGGATGTATACAGATATATAAAATAGGCCATGTTAGTACATTAGGAATAACTTACATTTATTGAGTTATTATGTATCAGTATGTGTGATAGGTGTTATTTACTATAAACATGTAAACATAGCAATTATGTAGTTAATTCCTGAGGTAGGATGCTGTTCCCGCATAGGTAAAAAGAAAAAGTGTAATACTAGCTTCTCATGGAAATCTTTTGGAAAAAAAGAGGTTAATTATCTGAGCTCACACGGTGGGTAACTGGTGGATGATTTGAAGACTGTCAGTATAGTTTGAGCTCTAAGTCAATAAATATCACCATTAAAACATCTAGGTAACACAATGATACCAGAATATTTAATCAATCTAGACATATATTGAGTTGAAAAACATCTGTGGGCCATCAGCACCTATTGCCACCTACTTTTATACTCTCCATATATCTCACAGTCCAAAAACCTAAAATCTGTATTTCACAGACTCCTTGGTCATGACAGTGGTAAATCAGATTTAGTTTCTGCCAGTGAGATGCGCTGACATGAGCTTTGGAAAGAGGGAATTACAGAGGACCTTCCTCTGGCAGCAGTAGATATTGATTTGCATGCTCCAATAGATAGGGGTTTTCATCATGGAGCATAAGTACCACTACCTAGTTACATCAGGCTTGAGACAGCCAAAATAGCCTTAATTTCTTGTATGTTTCTGACCACTGGGGTAGGCAGCAGCCACTTCCTGGTCTCCGGACTGGATGTGCTATGATGCTGTTACCAACAGACTTCTACTTTCTCAGCCCTTCTGATGATCATCAACCCTAATTTCTTATATCTCTTACTGCTCAAAATACTTGGAATATCTTTTTTTCCCCCTGTATTGAACCCTTAATGATACATATATATTTTGAAAAATAAATATCTAAATGGTTGCTAGAATTGACTAAATATTTTAGTATCATGTACTCATTTCATTATGACTCTCCCCTCATAGATTTGTGGTAACATGTTTAAATCTTGTTCAGTATCAGAATTTTACTATTATAATTTTTTTAAAAGATTTTATTTATTTGACAGAGAGAGACAGCCAGAGAGAGGGAACACAAGCAGGGGGGTGGGAGAGGAAGAAGCAGGCTCCCAGCAGAGCAGGGAGCCCAATGTGGGGCTAGATCCCATAACACCAGGATCACACCCTGAGCCGAAGGCAGATGCTTAATGACTGCGCCACTTAGGTGCCCCTACTATAATTTTTTGTCCCCCAAGTATAAGAACAATATAGTAACATTATACAAATATGTGAGGCTCAAATTGACTATAGAATTAATGTTCATAGCATGATCCACCAATACCCATTGGCAATCATAAGTTCCAGGGTAACTCTCAGCAACCCCCAAATAATTCAAAAAGGCAGTTTTCTCTTCTCAGTTCTCAAGGGTGAATGACATTCAACCTTTTATATATGACTACGTGCTAAGTTTTAGTAATATATCAAGTGAGTTTTAGGGTTACTAAGATGTGGTATTCATACATCAATTTGTAAAAATTTCTGTATATTATGGAAAAGGCTGATTGACATATAATACTTATAAATATCAAATATTACCCAATGGATCAGTTTGTCAGATTGGACTCAGAAAACTCAGAGATCTTAGCCAGTGTCAACCTTTACTAATAATTTCAAGATTGTGGATTGTGAGGGGAGAAGCAGCGAAGTGTTTGGAACCTCCAATCTAACCACTCTTGAGTTCGTGTTTTTCCTGTGACTTGTTGTGGCCCAGTTAAGAGACAAGTTTTCTAAATGAGAAGCACAATCCCTTCACACAGAATTGGATGCTTATGACACGAAACACCTCTTTTTTTTTTCTTTTTTTTTTTTTTTTAAGAGAGGGAGAGAGCTGGAGAGAGCACAAGCTGGGAGGGAGGAGCAGAGGAAGAGGGAAGGGGGAGAATCTCAAGCAGGCTCCATACCCAGCGCACGGACAGACTCGGGCCTTGATCTCATGACCCTGAGATCATGACCCAAGCCAAAATTAAGAGGCGGACATTTAACCCACTTAGCTACGCAGGTGCCCCAAAGCACTTCCATTTTATTCCCTGATAAACGCATGGCCTACGGCGGCATTTTCTAGGAAGCCATGCACCGTGAAGCCAGGCTGGTTTAACGCAAGCAATTTTAGATGGGCCAGGTATGTTAGGTTTAAAGTGTTCCATAGATAAGGACTCCCCCTGTTAGTAATATATGCATATATATTTTTTTAAATTCCAGGAGGTCTATCATTAACATGTTACAAGGAAATTAAGCAGTCTCCTGCCACCCTTTCCCTAATAATATCCTTTGTCTGTACTGGGTTAATCTTTCATTATTTAGAGATATAAATGTTTAAGGTTGTGGCCTATTATTATTCAATAACTGAATTTTAAGATATATGTATCTCATATGCCATCTTTTAAATATAAATAATCCACATCACTCTTATTGAAACAGATGTAAACTTGATTTCCCAGAATTTACTAATAGTGATCCTTTCTTATGGGTCATAGAAGTAAAGCTATTTAAATTATTTTGTATAGGTTATCGAAGTAAATACATTTAAAATATCTACCGTAGTTTATATACATGTGAATAGTCATAATCTTCTCTTATGACATAAACAAGAGATGTTTCATTTCTGTTCCTTTCTAATTATTGATTATTATCTTTTATTTTTTCCCTTGGTAAGAAGGTGGATCTTCATTGATCTGAAGATTTTTTGGCATTGTAATTTACAGTGGCCAAAGCTAGTTCTTAACAATGATACCTTTTGATATATTACAGGAAATGATAAATTGGAAATAGCAAAGCTAGATTCTATAGAGTTCAGCTTTCTTGAGTGGGAGGACGAATTTTTTTTTTCTTTAAAAATGTGCTTAAAGATGCTGTTTTAGGAAGAAAGCCGTGGTGAAGTTCTACTTTAAAAAAAAATCTGAGACTTACTAATGCTATTTTCTCAAGCAATAATTGACTGCTGGTGCAGATATCCTGAGACTCTTGTTGAGTTTAATTGGCTTCATTTATTTATTTATTATAAAGAGGGTACAGTTTCATGATAGCAGGGTGAGCTACTATGAAATGAACATTAGCACTCATCTTTAGACAAATTTGTCTGAATTCCTATCTGCTAGGTCTGACAGGTTATTAGTGAATAAAGCATTCTAATTTATTTGGAAAAATATCTACTTTTAATCTCCTGCTTTTTAAAGTAGAGAAACAAAACAACAAACACAGACACCCACAACTAAATGACAGGTGGGCCTATAATGTGGTTTTTTCCCTTTCTTTTTCTTTTCAGCTGGTTAACGATTGACCTATAGTATTTCTTCTGAAAGTTGTATTTTTTCCTTGTGTTGTGTTGTTTTCAGAATGAGTTAGAATCCATCTGTTTGGCAATCTTCATTTTTAAACATCACAAAAGAAAAAATCCATTTCTGTGAAAGGATGCAAACCTTACAGCTCACTGCTATGTCCGGCAGGAGTTGCCTTTCGTTGTATGCGTTCTCTGGACTTCATTGCATGGAACTAACTAGCCTCTAACCAAACTTTAATTAGATGTCTTAAAAGCCTTAGATTGTGAGCAGTTTCATTCAGTTCATTTATGTGAATCTCTAAATATTCACAAGTATCCCTGCTTTTCTTAATTGTGTTAAAAAATTTCAAGCACATTGAAATAAGTCATAGCAAACTGCTTGCAATTTTGGCCCTTAGCAATATCAAGTTTGTGACCTTATAGCCTTCACATCTCTAAAAGTATCCCATTATTTTCATCCTTTAATCATTTTATTAGTAAAATTATGCTAATTTATAGCTTAATATTAATATATATTCACTCAGAATTTTTTGCTAATGTTTATTTCATTATTATTTTAATATATTGCTTAATTTAATTTGCCTTTTAAAAAAAAACTTCTTTGTTGTCCTATAAGAATTGGTTATACTTTTCTTCTGTAACATCTAGGTCATGTTTCAGTGTTATGGTTATATTAGTTTTATAAAAGTAATTGGAAAGATTTCATTAGGCTTTATATTGTGTTTTTTTTTGTCATGCAATATAAACTATCAGCAATTAGGCCAGCCAGTGTGATGCCTCAACTAATGGACCAATGATACCTGAATATGTACTATTTATTCACTGAATTCCTTTATCAAAGCTTTTATCAAAATTAAGGGCTTAGGGAAAAAAATGTCTAGGTTATACTGTGTTTTCAATGATGCAAGAGTTGTAAGGTATGGCCTTTGAGTACATGCATTACGAGAAATCAGAATACAGTTCATATGTAATATGTAATAACCCTTGAATGACATTTTTTAAAGGAAAGAGTAATCTTAAAGAATTTTGCTGATATGATTACCATTTTAACTTCACTGCTTGGAAAAAGTTCATTTCGTAAGATGCCTTTCTATATAGGTGAAAATGTCAGATAAATGTCATTTTAAGTCCCTACCTAAACAGTAATGATATCTTCTTATTTTGAACTCTAAATTAAAAAAGAGTCTCTCTTTCTTCCTATTAAAAGTTAAATAAGCTTTACCAAAAAGTTTCAGCATCACATTTATTATTTTTAGTGAGAATACTGAATATGTTCTTTCTAGCAATGATTCCAAGCAATTATATCACAACTCTTTAATTGTGTGCCTCACTCAGCACCTAACATATGTACTTGTAAAAGGAGTATTTTTGATTCACAGTGACTATTCATATCAGCCAAGCTACCAACACTCTGCTTTACAACATGAGTCTTTAGGCTTAAGTAGAAATTGCTACTGATATGACTTGAATCTTAGTTTTATCATGATGTTGATTATAAGTGGCTATGTATAAGAGTGAAAATTAGTGCTTTTACTTAAGTTTTATAGATAAATTCAGATCACAATATTATGGATGTAATTTGATTCATTAAGTTGGTAGGTTTTATATTAATAATTTTTTTTAAAATACGTAGTCTGGAGCATTATAGTCTGTTCAGAGTGCTCTAGGCATCCTTCACTTGAGGGCTTTGCTTTTGAGGGATATAATTTAGAAAAAAAAAAGTGTAGTTAGAAGTATAAATACTATTACAGGTGTATATCACTTGAAACAAAGTCTTTTTTACAGTCCAGAATTCATTAACAGAAATATTTTTAAAGCTAACTCAATTAAGCCAGCTCGTAGGAGCTTGGGACCATTTAATGAAGGGACTCACATACAAGTGTGTTATAGAAAAATATATAGATATTTAAGATACTGACATTGGAAAGCTTAAAAGATAATCACAGTAGTTGTATAAGAAGGAAGGAAAACATAAAACAGTGAATACATATTTTGGCCAAAATATGAAAAAACATTTTTTGGCAAATATGGTGTAATGTCTCAAATATGTGGAAAATATGAATATACAGAGAAGAAGAGATTCATTTATTAAAAGTTTATTGTATACTTGGCATTAGTGCAGAGCACTTTGTTGTACATTGTTTTGTTTATCCTCATAATGAAATGATCAATGAAGTAATATTAATCTTGTTTTCATAATAAAAAACCAGACACTATAAAAGTAAATAACTTACTCAAGATCATATCACCATAAGTATGAATGTGGGCTTTGACTAAGTGTCCTCTGACTGGAAAACACTTTGCTTCCGGGAGAGTTCTGAGTAGCTGAGTTTTTACTGAATAACCAATCTCTGATTGTGTCTCATATTATCTCATGTTTGCTTTACTCCCCATCCCCAAACCTTTGATTTTGGTTAGTGCTCTTTTTATCATATTCCATCCATCTCAACCAAGTGAGATGTTCCTTTCAATGTAAGAGACAACCAAAATGTTATGGCCTTACAAGGAGCACCCCAAAACTTTCTAGAGATCAGAATTGCAGAGCTTAGTAAGTCTGCTGCCGTAGTGAATCATCTTGGCTTAATGATGCTTAGTGGGGCTGAGAGTACTAAAATTTTATCACTTGCATGTTAGATTTTTCAGTGGTTAAAAACCACTGGTTTAGAAAAGGTAAGTTTTATCTTCTGCTAGTTGCTTTATTTATCAACTTAATAATTAGATTTTAATTATATGTGTGTGATTGGGCATGTAGCCATCCTTGGAAATGCTGAGTAACCAACGTTCTTCATGGCCCTGCCATTGTTAATGATGACTCTGCCTTCTTTGCCTGCGAATTACTTTTTTTATCATTTACCCTTCACCACATTATGAGCTCCATTAGAACCCTATCTTTATTCCCACGTTAGCCTCAAACTATGGCTTTAAGACCTTCCCCTTGTCTATATTTGAATTGCATATCATTTCCATTTACTCTTTCTTGATCCAATTTATTTCTCTCAAGTTCCAGATTTCCTTTGTCAAGAGCTTCATTTTAATATGGGTCTAACCTCGAGTACCTTCCCATCATTTTCCTGTATTACTTAATCTGAATTCAGAGAAGCACACTTATAGGAAGTTAAGAAGATACTTCTATACCCCCATGCTAATTATTTCCAATCATAAAACCACTTAGTTCCTATCACTGCCTTTAGGAAACTCTACTTGCAAACCTGGGGTCAAAGAAATATACCCATTTTCCCAGATTCTAATTGAATGACTAGACTCTCTCTCATATCCTCTAAAAGGTAAAAATTTAGTTTGCCAGGAAATTAGCCTTTTGCAGTCTGAATTATTTCTTTTATGTTTTATATTTTTTTGGATTTCATGTTACTTCATATTTATGTTATAAAACAGTAAATTACAATCAAGCCAATTAAGTTTACTTATATTAATAATTGATAGAGATTTTTCATTATGTCTGTTTCATTATATGTATTAAGTAGTATCATCTATATGCATTTGTAGAAGACTTACATACATAGATTAAAGGGGTCTTCTTCTCTGTGTTGCAAAATTCTGTCTTCTGTGGCATAAGACTGCGAGTGCCTAGTTGCTAGGTTAGAAAAGGTATCTTTACCTCTTTGTTATCTCTAACAGGCACTTCTGATCGCAACACAAAGAAAACACTCAACAATGTTTGCTGGATGCATCAGAATAAGTGTTCCTTAATTTATCTGAAATAGAGTAGCAGTGAAGTAAATATCACTAGAGAAGTACAGTATGGAATAGTGACTGAAAAAGTCACTATACCGTACTAAAAATGGAAAGTATCAGGCATTCCAATTCTTGCAATTAAAAGAATATTATCTTGTGGCCTACTGAGAAAAATGAAGGAACTTTTAAATTGCTTTTCTGAAACTAATTATAAAAAAAAAGGTTTTTAAGGATTGATAATTATTAGTTTGCTATACTGTGGTAAAATACAGCAGGCTGAAAGAACTGATAAGATGGCAAGTTCTTTTTTCCTTAAACTTAATATTTAAAATAAATTGTGCAAACTGAGCAATAGTTCATTGAGGAAAAGCCTATTGTTTTATTACCCAGCTGAGCTCATAATTGAAATTGTAGTGATGCAACCACATACTCTGTAAATAGCTATTACATTACTGAATTAGAACAAAATATATTGATCAATGTATTACTATACAGCATAGTGATTGTCCATTTTCTTGTCAGAAAATTTTACATTATATTTAGTCTGAAATTATATCTGGTGGATCTAGATTTTTAGAAAGAAGAAAGGCTACCTCAAAAGATTGCATTGCCAGTCAAGGTTATATTTGCTATCTTTTTTTTCTCTGAGGTAATTGCATGATGAAATTATGTGTGAAAAGAGAATTTTCAGCTCCTACCTTGAATAAAGGTTGGGGAAAGGTTATGTTTAGCATAACTCCATTTCCAACACATTGTTGCCCTACAGGCAGAATAATCTAATTCACTTCTTTCCTGATTCCAACAGAGTACTGAATCCTCAGTCTTTCAGTGTATTTTTTGGTCTATTTCCTCATTGGTATTTGCATTCCTTCCCCTGATTCTGTGGAAAACTAAGATGATATGACTAATGATTTGACCGTCACTCACTGTTTTAAAAATGTCGTTTGCATTCCCACACTTGCATTTCTCTTACCATTAAATACTTTCCAATGATATTTTATTTCTTCTCATTAAACTTATGAATTGGTCTTATTCTGAAGTGTTATTAAATTCAATTCAGAAAGAGAAAAATAATCGAATTCTCCAGTTTGGCTTTTGTTAAACTGGAATGATACAGTACCAGTCTGGTATCAAAATCCAGAACAAAGAATTAATTTTTAATTAATATTGATACATCACTTTCTATACATAAATGAAACATCTAATTTTCTATTTATTTATTTATTTATTTATTTATTTATTTATTTATTTATTCATAGGTGTGCTATGTATTTGTTGCTATGTGCCAACCATTGTTTTACAAAGATCATTGATAAAATGTTTTTAAAAAGCTAGGGGGACCAACTGAAGAACACTTTACAAAATACCTGACCAGTACTCTTAAAAACTGTCTAGGTCATTAAAAACAAGGGAAGTTTGAAAAATTGTCACAATCAAGAGGAGCCCAAGGATATAGAAAGACCAGATGCAATGTTAGTGTCCTGGATAAGATTTGTAATAGGCAAAGACAGTAGGTATATAAAGTAAGGAAATCTGAATAAAGTATGGGCTTTAGTGAAAAATACATTGATATTGTCTCATTAATTGTGACAAATGTACCGTCAGATGCAAGATGTTAATAATAGAGGAAACTAAGTGTGGGGTATTATAGGAATTCTCTGTACCATCTTGGCGATCTTTCTGTAAATCAAAAACTGTTCTAAAATTTAAAAAAATTAAGAGCTGGAAGCAATCTTAGCTATAATATATTTAGCTTTAAACTCCTTGTCATTTTACAGAGGAAGAAACTGAAGGCCATAGAGGTTGTATAACTTGCCTACAGTGAGATACAGCTTATCAGTTAAAAACAAAAACAAAAACAAAAACCTGGAACCAGAAAGTGACATGTTCTTTGGGATAACTGACAACGAATTAATTACACCGTTGAAACACATATCAGTACTTATAGGAAAAACACCTTTAGATGTATTTCTTATTACTTGATTTTAATGGCATATTATATTAAGTAGGTCCAATAGTATCTTTAACTAGTAGTAACTTTTTCAAATTGATAGCATTTTCTGTGGCCTCTAGGTACTTTCCGGCTGCCTTTTCTTGTTTGTAATCCATTTATATGCTTTCTTTGCCTCTGCATAACTGATATCTCTAACACTTGATCTGATTTATTTCCATTTAAAATTTTTAATTTCTTGCTTTATTGATGTCTTTGGGATAGAGACTTTATTACAATGTCACAAAAAAGTTATTTTGTACTATATTGAGTTATGTCTGAGCTTTGCTGAAATGAGCAAAGCAAGGGAGTGATTAACAAAGCTAGATGAAAAATTTTATTTACATATGTATATTTAACATATTTGAGCCAATATGTCTAGTTACAAGAAGTATTGAAACAAAAGAGGAGGGCTGCATGGGTCCCTCAGATGGTTAAGCTTCTGCCTTCGGCTCAGTTCATGATTCCAGGGTCCTGGGAGGGAGCCCCAAATCCCAGCTCAGTGGGGAGTCTGCTTCTCCCTCTCCCTCTGCCTCTCCCCCTGTTTGTGCTCTGTCTCTCTCTCTCTCAAATGAATTAAAAAAAAAAAATCTTTAAAACAAAAAACACAAACAAACAAACAAAAAAAACCAAAAGAGGATAGTCTCTTGATACATACCTTTTGGTGTCCAGGTAGTCTGTGTTGCTCTATATAAATGGCATTTGGCACCTGTCTGAGATATGGAAGAACCCAACACCCAATGGGGGTATATAGAGACTATTGTTTGTAGGGGATTATGGTACATGAGAAAGGCTTCTAGACTTCCTGTCTTACGTTATTTATTTAAAATAATACAAGTGAATGCTTGAAATACTTGAATAAATGCAAAGAAAGCTAAATTTGGATGTGAATAAAAAAAAGAGCTAACTACAGGCTAATGAAGTAAAATACCCAGGAAAGAAGTATTTAAGAGTCACTAGAGTAAGTGGGGGGGAATGAGTTATATTTGCAAAATTTACTGTTTTGGCACGAGTAACAAAACTTAAGTCTGCCAGTTCAAGATGTATGATGAAATAGTAGAAATTAGACTTTACCCATATGCAATCAAATCTTATTTTAATGAACAGGAAAGATTCCAGCATAGTTAAAAATCAAGACTTAGGTAAAATAAACACTTTAAAACTGATAGAGAAGAGTATTACAGGAATTAGTCACAATACCATATTAGATGAAAGGGTTACTCTGCTATCTGTAAGGACATAGAATATTGAAGCTATTCCTATCTTGAGTGGATTTTTATGTTAGAAAATAGTGTGGGTAGATCGTATTGTTTAAAATGGCCATTTTGATGAGGTACAGGTAAGGTTCAGTGGGGTTGCGGTCCGAAGCCGATGACCGAGAAAGAATTCTTGAGACATCTTTGGTGCAAAATGGTGGTTTATTAAAGCACGGGGATAGGACCCATGGGCAGAAAGAGCTGCTGCCCTGGGGTTGTGAGGAATGGCCTGTTTTATACCCTCAAGTGGGAGGAGCTAGGGATGGCCTAAGTCCCTAAGGAATTTTGGAAGCAAGGTCTCCAGGACCTTGAGGGGGCTAGCTACTGTTGGGAAAGGGTCATTTATTACCGTCTAATAGAACCTTAGTCATGAGACCCTTCAGATGTATATCGGTGGGCCATATGCTTGGGGGATGATTGCCAACACATATGTCCAAAATTCCAAAGGAATTTTTATACGTTAAAGTAGACTTACAGGATCTTGGTGGAGGGGAGGGGGTCAGGCTAGGACTGCCTTTAGCCCTTAGCAAAGTATCAACATCGAGGCAACTGAGTTCCTAGAGGAATGTCACCATGCCTCTTTCAAGGACTTGTCAATGGGCTGTAGGTAGTAAGGACTGTTTCTTTGTCCTTTAGGGCAGCCAGGAGCGCCTGAGGAATGTTGCATACATCCCATGGCAGGGTGGGGGGGGGGGCGGTTGCAGGGTGTCAGCTTCTGCTTTGTGTTCAGCCTGCCTTCTGTTCCCTCATCAATTTGAGGATGAAATCTTTTGATATTTTGCAGGGAGTTTAATAAAAATATTACCATATGTTATTAGAACCACAGTCAGATAACAAGAATTGTGAAAAAGCCTGTGCTAAAGTCTCAGTTATATGATAAAATGAACAAATAGAGACAGTATATTCTGAAAGAAGCGGGAAGGAAAAGCTACATTTCTTTTCTATGGCTATTTTTACCAGAGCTAAGAAAGTGGTTGAGGATAGGTAGGTAGCTGACAAGTCACCATCTTGAGCAAGAGGAGGGAGTGAGAAATAGCAACTGCACAAAAGTTATGGTGAAGATTTCCTCCTTATACTTACCTTTTCATCCAGCCTGGATTTTTAGTCTTTCTCCTTTGACAAGCAAAAAGCAATAAGGATGTGTATAAAGCTTTTTATCCCACTGACAATCGTTGGACAGAACTTTTCAGGGACATCTGGTCTCACTTATGTAGTAGAATGACAGAACCATTCAACAGTTGTAAGCGCCTCGGAAAATGGGATACATGACAATTTACACCCTGTCTCTCCTCTTTGTGTGTGGGTAGGGTTGAATTTACTGATTAGGTGTAGATAACTTCAACAGGTTTAAACCTAAAGCACCGTTAGCTTACAAGTGTGTCTGTGAAATTTCCTTGGTAATAAGAAGGAAAAGATGAAAAAAGGGAACTTGTGGTAATTAAGTATCTTAGCCGACCACCCCTTCATGCTAACCAGATTTGGGGTCTTTTATGAAGAGCTCAGTGGTTACTACTCATCACTTATATCACTGTGATAATTTTCCCCTTAAAAATATACAGACACACTTCTGTAGTAATAACAGCTTCAGCAGCCATGAGACAATAGAACCTAGGATTTTCCATGGTGAGCCTTTGCTCCATTTTTAGAGCCAAGGAGCTCATTTCTCTCCTTCATGCTGTTAATAGATTTTCAAGTTACTCAGGTATTTAAAACATTTCTTTTAAATTACAGAAGTGGAAGAAATCATAGAAGTGACACTTAGGGAACTACCTTTTCTAGATTTACTCCCAAACCCATCCTGCATGAGGTGGATCTAAATAAAAATCCAAAAGCACCTTCTCAGAGAATCACTGATGCTAATACTAGGGACAGTTAAAAAAAAAAAAAATGTAGTAGATTCTGGTTAAGCACTGTGGGCACAGAATATCTTTCCATTTCTTTGTGTCTTTTTCAATTTCTTTCATCAGTGTCTTACAGTTTTCAGATATTTCTTTCACCTCCTTGATTAAATTTATTCCTAAGTATTTATTCTTTTTGATGCTATTGTAAATGGAATTGTTTATTTCTTTCCAGATATCTCATCATTAGTGTATAGAAACGCAACAGATATCTGTATGTTAATTTTGTATCCTGCAACTTTACTGAACTTGTTCATTGGTTCTAACAGTTTTTGGTGGAGTCTTTAAGAATTTTTATATGTAAAATTAAATAATTTGCAAAGACGTTGTACTTCTTCTTTTCAAGTTTGTCAGGTGCTTTTTCTGCATCTGTTGAGATCATCATATGAATTTTTATTCCACAAATATGGTGTATCCCATTTATTTATTTATGTATGTTGAACCATCTTCGCATCCCAGGGATGGATCCCACTGGCTCATGGTGTACAATCTTTTAATGTGCTGTTGGGTTGGATTTGCTAATATATTTTTCAAAGATTTTATTTGTTTATTTGTCAGACAGACAGAGAGAGAGAGACAGCAGGGGGAGCAGTAGGCAGAGGGAGAAGCAGGCTCCCTGCTTAGCAAGAAGCCCAGTGTGGGACTTGATCCAGGACCCTGGGATCATGATCTGAGCCGAAAGCAGGCACTTAACTGACTGAGCCTCTCAGGCATCCCGGGTTTGCTAATATTTTGTTGAGAACTTTTGCATCTATATCCATAAGGGATATTTATCATTAGGGTTCTTTTTTTTTTTTCTTTTAGTGTCTTTTTCTGGCTTTGATATCAGGGTAATATTGGCATCATAAAACGAATTTGGGAGTGCTTCCTCCACATCAATTTTTTTGGAAGTGTTTGAGAAAGTATTAATTCTCCCTTAAATGAGTGGTAGAATTTGGGAAACTATCTAGTCCTAAACTTTTCTTTGTTGGGAGATATTTGATTACTAATTCAATCTCCTTATTCTTTATCAGTCTGTTTACATTTTCTATTTCTTCATGATTCAGTTTTGGTAGGTTGTATATTTCTAGGAATGTATCCCATTCTGCTTAGGTTGTTTAATTTGTTGGTGTAGAGTTGGTCATAATAGTCTTTTATGATCCTTCATATTTCTGTGATTTTAGTTGCAATGTCTCTTTCATTTCTGATATTTTTGAGTCTTTTTTAGTTAATCTACCTAAAGGCTTGTAAATTTTGTTTTTCTTTTCAAAAAACTAGTTGTTAGTCTTATTGATCTTCTTTGTTGTTTTTCTGTTCTGTTTCATTTATTTCTGCCCTTATCTTTGCTATTTTATTCCTTCTGCTAACTTTGGGCTTAGTTATTCATCTTTCTTTAGTTCCTTGAGGTATAAAGTTAAGTGTGTTTATTTGACCTCTTTTCTTTTCTCTTAATGTAGGTGTTTATTGCTATAAAATTTTCTGTTAGGTGTGCTTTTGCTGCATTCCCTAAATTTTGGTATGCTGTGCTTCCATTTTCATTTGTCTCAAGATATTTTTTGATTTGTCTTTTAATTTTTTGCTGAGTCCCATTGGTCGTTCAGTAGCATGTTGTTTATCCCTACATATTTGTGAATTTTCCAGTTTTCTTCCTATTATTGATTTCTAGTTTCATCATATTATGGTCAAAAAAGATACTTGGTATGATTTCTGTCTTATTAAATAACTTATATTGTGATTTTTATATGTGATTTTTATATTTTATCTCTAATCTACCTAGACTTTTATAAAGGCTCACGTGTGAATGGGTGATTGTTAAGACTATGTTCTCCATACCAAGATACTTGGTATGATTTCTGTCTTATTAAATAACTTATTTTGTGATTTTTATATGTAATTTTTATATTTTATATATAATCTACCTAGACTTTTATAAAGGCTCACATGTCAATGGGTGATTGTTAAGACTATGTTCTCCAGGGGCTCCCAGACCGCAGGTAACAGAAGGTAGACTTGTACACAGGCCATTGCAGGGTCCACAGCCATGACTGAGGTCCATATGTCTATTACCCAATGTAAGGGTGAGCAGGACTCCTTTGAGGTCTCTTTGTGCTTGATCTCACAACTACCACAAAGGCACTTTGTTCATAGCTGGATGCCAAATTGTTGTTCTTGAGGGAGGGATAAAAACAAGGAAAGTCTTATTTAGTCATGTTGCTGGTATCACTCCTCTGATATTCTTTTATTTTACTGCTGGCGATAGGCAGAAGATATGCTTTCAGGTTCTGATTGAGTTCCAAGATAAAGTCATGAGGATATCTCTAGTTAGGTGACTTACTCATATAACATTTTTAATCTCCTTGGTAGCACATATAAGTCACTTAACATTATATTATTTACATACACACACACAGATATATCTCTATCTATATCTCTATCTATCTATCTATCTATCTATCTATCTAAATAAAAGCATCCACAATAAATTTTTTAGCATTCACAATAAATTCATAAGGTAGATGTAGTCATCATACATAATCCATGTGTGCCTACTCAGGATCAGAGAGACTAAGTGGCTTACTCAAAGTGGTTGTTGAGTAAGGAATTACAAGGACTTGGAGCAATTCTACTTTCACGATTTTACTTCTTATCCTTGGAAAGTAAGAAAAAAAAAATGGTGGCTTTGGAAAAATTTAATTGAGGCCACCAGGGCTCAGGTTAAAACATAGTGTTGGAGAAGAAGAAATCATTCATGACCAGGTGAAGTGAGTTTTGGATTGATATGGGACAGGCATATGACTGTGTTGATGGGACAGAGCAGATAATCATTGAAGTCTAGTATCACAGTATGAAATGTGTTTGGTTACTGCTCTTTAATGTACAAATGTGAGAAATCTGTTCTCTGTTGGAAGGCAACTCACAAAATAAATAAATAACATTGTATCTATTAACATTAGCAAATGAGAACAGAAAATAGATGACTTTGAAAACCATACTTTTTAACATACCATACGAATGATGCAGATTCATTGGGGGTGAAAAAATTAGCAATCTGTTCATATTGGTTGCCAGAAAGTTACTGAATTTTAAATATGGGTACTTCTATTTTAACTGTGGAGGCTGACAGAGCTGTGTGTCTGAAATTTTAACCAGAATGACTGGTGAGGCCAAGATAAGATAGTGGATATTCTGGACTCCGAATATGTACTTAATGCAAATATCTTACTAAGGTGTAATATATGTTTTACAACCTATTTTTTTTCCTGATGTTACTATGAACTTTATGCAAGAGTATTTGTTACTCAAAATATAGGGGAAAAAACATTAGAAATAAATGAAGGGTGGATTAAAAGATTAGCAGCAGCAGATAAATCACCACCATTTGATCACTTATATTTGGAGATGATTGAGTGATATGCTAAGCGAAGCACATTCAAAATATTTCCAACTCATAAGAAATTCTGAGTAAGATAATATATCTAAGTTGAAGCTTCCTCCCTAACTGTCCTTACTTTCTAAAGTTATGTATATTTGGGCTGTCTAACTGGAAATATGTCCAGTCAGATGATAAACTGTTATTTATTTCAAGATGATGGTATGTGAAATTCTGGACGAGATTTGTGTTTTAAGGTTAAAGGAGTGCTGTTATATTAGGGGGAATGCCTGGTTTAGAAGGAGTTATCGACTTCCTAGAAACAGTAGTAGCAAAAACCACATCAATAGGAGATCTGGACTCCCAAAGACAGTGGGAACTGGCAAGACTACATTTCTAGTCCGAGGAAATGAAATAAAGAATCATAAAGATAGGGAGGCTGATGCTTTTCTGCCCAAAAGTTATCTGGGATCTTTCTAAGAGCAAAGAATATGATGGAACCTGAAAGAAAGTTTGTAAGTCTGAATATCAGGAAAGCAATCAAATTAAACTTCAACATTTGAATTACATTTTTTTTTCAAATGAGTAACATTTTTCTCTATATATGCGTTTTGCAGTGGGTTGGTGATAAAGAAGAATAAAATCACATGTCTGCTTTAAAAAGTCTAGTAATAAGTAGGGGAGAGAGACATGTCTATAATAGGAATGAAACTATGAGAAAGGACCATGTGCAAAGGTATATCCTTTCTTCAATTTCAGCTACTGTTTTAATATTTTCTATTTTGGGCTGCATTCTTAGTGAGATCACAGCACTAAAAGTTTCTCCCAGCCAGATAGTGATTAGAGAAATACTGAGATTTGCTAGTGAATCTGTGATTACCATTTGTGATGGTGGCATTAGGGTTTCTAATTAGACTACAGTGTATGTAGATTTTTCTTGACTTTCTTTGAGAAGTGAGTGGTGTGCAGACAGGTAAGACTGTGGCCCCTAAGGAAGATTGAGTTATAGAAAAGAACTGTGTCCAGAAGGGCTGCTTAGAGGAAAGAGGGAGGAGTGATGGCCAGAGCTATTGTGTAAGGGTGTAATAAGAAAAGTATTTGTATTCTCTGTGATGCCCACTCATCAAACAGATAAGTCCTTTTAAATATTACTTCAAGTTTGTCTTTCCTCCTCCCTCCTTCTTCCTTCTTTCTTTCCTTCCTTCTTTCCTTCCTTCCTTCCTTCTTTCCTCCCTCCCTCCCTTTTTTCCTCCCTCCCTCCTTCCCCTCCTCCCTCTCTTTTTCTTTCTTTCTTTCTTTCTTTCTTTCTTTCTTTCTTTCTTTCTTTCTTTCCTTCCTTCCTTCCTTCCTTCCTTCCTTCCTTCCTTCCTTCCTTCCTTCTCTCTCTCTCATTTGTAATCCTGTAAGGGCTTTCCTGATGATCCAAATTTTCATAGATATTAATAAGTAAAATCTTGTTAATGTGTGAAATACACAGTATTTGACAGAGTTCCTAGAACTTTAGGATCCAACTCAGGAATGTATTACATATGCTGCACTAATTGAAAACATCAATTTCCTTATTGTTAACTCTTTCTTAGCCATGTTACTGTAAGGAATCATTTACACTGTCCAAAGTAGTAGGTAGGCTGAAATCAATTTATTTGAATGCTCAAACTTTCTCTTTTTTCTTCTTTCTTCCTTCCTTTCCTCCTTTTCTCCTTCCCTCTTTTCTTTTCCTTTTTCTTCTTTCCTTTCCTTTTCTCTTCTTTCTTTCTTTCTTTCTTTCTTTCTTTCTTTCCTCTCGTTCTCTCTTTCTCTTTCCTTCTTTGCTTTCTTTGAAGTAAAGCATAATTTAAACACTTAAATTATCTAGGACTGGGAATGGTAGCAGGTGTTAATGTTTAGTCCTTTTTTGTAGCAGGACAATTCTCTCAAAGAGAAAGGAAAGGAAAGGGAAGAAGGAAGGAAGGAAGGAAGGAAGGAAGGAAGGAAGGAAGGAAGGAAGGAGAAGGGGAAGGAAGGAAGGAAAGAAAGAAAGAAAGAAAGAAAGAAAGGAAGGAAGAAAGAAAGAAAGAAAGAAAAAGAAAGCAAGCGAGCAATCTGCTTTACTCAGTTTATCAATGTAAATGTTAAACTCATTCAAAAAGACCCTCACAAAAACATCCAGAATATTATTTGGCCAGATATCTGGGCATTCTGTGGCCCAGTCAAGTTGACACATTAGATTAACCATGACAATGGGGAAGACAGAAGTGGCCATGGGAGGCAAAATGTGAAGTTAATGTATCAGTGAGGTCAGAAAGATTCTTTGTCAGTGTGGTTTCAACCAGAAAATGAAGAAAGGTCATTTGGGCATCCATGAGCCATAAAATAGTATTCTTTCCAAGACAATAAAACACAAAACTTAAGGGGCAGGATAAAGTAGCAAGGACTCTTTAAGGGTGAGAATATTTTTTGAAGGGTTTATCAAAATATGAACAAGGAGGGATGACAGGGTGCAGGTGGGATCCTCTGGGGCTTTGCACTGATGTGACCTCCTCAGCTATGTCACTGATATCTGCTCTGGATCTTAGTTTTGTAGCATCAACTTGCTGAGTTTTCTGCCTGCATTTTTCCTTTTTGTTAGATATTAAAATGTTGTATTTAAGGATTCTTACTGGCTTAAAACTGCATAGACAGAAGAAAGAGTAAATATTTTCAGCCAATAATGTGACTAATTACTTTTTTGAAAAGTAACTTTTTCAGGAAGATGTTCACCAGACTAAGTGATTTATGAAGACAGCCCACTCCTGGCACTGTCTCCCTGTCCATAGAGAAATTTCCTGAGTTTTCTTTCCTCTCTTTGTAAGCTCTGTGGCTCCTAGGCTAACACAGAAAGCCACCCCTGGGACTATTTTAACTATTCTCACTGATAAGGGCAGAGCATTTCCCCTGCCCTGCCTCAAGGATGCCTCTTATTCTTCAGTGGACCTCTCACCCTATTGCATATGATTTCTCTTCTCAACGGGTAATTACAAGAAACTGTTCACAGATGATCTTGTAAGCCATTTACAATGAATAGGTGGGTCAAGCGCAAAGGTGAAAGACGTAGTCTTTGAATGCTAAATCTCATTGAGGCTTAAGGGTGTCTTATTGTATTGCATGGATTTCTGTTCGGCAGCGATGGCTCTATAGCAAGAGATTAATGTTGCAGACATAGAGGTTGCCGAACCTAAACGATCTTAGGAAGAAGCTATTCTTCACATATAGCTATCTAGGATGCCACTTTGGAATGCATTTTCATCTACATGGAGGCTGTGTGTGGACATATTTCTTGTAACTTCTGCAACCAGAAAGATAAATATTTTCTGATTAATAGTTCTATGGTCAACTGAGTTTCTCAACTTCCCCTCATGAAGAAATAAGATTTAGCACTAATTCTGTTATCTATTTTCTTGCCAAGATGGTCACCTGTGGGCTCAGTCCTGCTCTAAACCAGTAGGAAATATGATGTTAGGCCAAAGGCCAGAGGTCATAGATAGATCAGTTCACTGGTGTTGCTTTTTTTGTTCTAATTCTTAAATAGTGTACATAGCTTTGTATGGCTAGGTAAAAGAAAAATGTAGATCTGAGAAGCCAGCTGGGTCAAGACAAATTCTTGGCAGTCACTAATGTGCAAGACGACCATGTATCTGATTTGACCCCTATTTAATTTGGAGAATTTCTAACCCAAATGATTGTAAACACTTTTCTCTTTTTGTAACCAAAACATAATTTACATATATCCAAATGCAAACATATATAGTGTGTCAAATAAGAATAGAACAAGTGGAACTCACGGGTGGCTCAGTCAGTTAAGTGCCTGACTTCGGTTTAGGTCCTAATCTCAGCGTTCTGAGATCAAACACAATGTCAAGCCCCAGGTCAAGCCCCAGGTCAAGCCCTATGTCAAGACTTACATCAGGCTCTGTGCTCAGTGGGGAGTCTGCTTCTCCCTCTACTTCTGCCCCTGCTCATACTCTCTCACCTTCAGATAAATAACTAAAATCATTTTTTAAAAAAATAGAGCAAGAAACAGAATTTCTGACATCAATATTTTTAAAATCACATTTTATTTATTTATTTATTTATTTATATTGTGATAAGAACACCTGAGTTCTACCCTCTTGACAATTTTTTTAAGTACATAATACACTATTGTTAAGTACAGGAACAATGCTGTACAATACATCTCTAGGGCTTATTCATCTTACATAACTGAAACTTTATACTTTTGAAAACCAGCCCTCTATCCCACCAGTACAGAAGTTTTAGATAACTTCCATACATACATATTCATTTATAAATTACATATAAGGACTTATATGTAATGCTCATCATAAAACATTCCTAAAATAGAAATATGAAACAAGATACAAAAAGAAAGGAAAGCTCATGTTAGTATAATAAGACTAATTTAAATTTATTGAGTAATTATTATGTACCTGTACTCCAAAGGAATATGGCCTGAGGAGTATACTCATTCCCTTTGCAGCTTGTCCATCTAGATCGTGATGAACATTTACTTGCTTATTCCCGTCTTGCTTATCTCCCAGATGGGGGCATTGATTGCTTTCTGGCTTCTCTGTATTAACTTGCTTCATTTTGTCTTGTACTTAGGAAGTTAGCTCTGTAGACCTCTAGAAGTTATGTGTCCTCCATATGTTCCCTTATTTCCCCTCTAGCTTCACAGACATTTATGTAGATTGCAACGTTTGTTTCAAACTCTGACTTGTTTCAGCTCCGCAGGCCAACTTATCTTATTCTGCCTTGTCCAATAGTTGCCAACAATGGACATGAGTATGTGTGCTAAATATTTACAACTTGTTATGTTGTAAATATCTAAGAAAAAATTCTAAGGTCTTCTGTCTCAGTGCAGGCTATTACATTATGTAGTGTGGATAGTTTTGGCACTGACATATCATTATCCTTTGCTTTTAAGTGATGTCAAATTTTATAAGCCTCTTGAGACAAAAACAAATATGGTACACATTTGTATCCAATCCTGACTTGAAAAAATGGTCTCTTAAAATGTAAAGCTACAGTATCTGCTGTTTGAAACTTTTCCTTACATGCAGACATGGTGTGCTCAGAGTTTTTCCTTCTGTGATGATTGGACCCCAAGTTGCTTAGTCTGCTGCTGTTGTGCTACCTTGGTATCACTTAATAATGCATTGAGATCTGGAGGTTCAAAATTGTTAGTCTGTCTTCATGTCTTACAATTAGTTGTCCCATTGTGTGTGTGTGTGTGTGTGTGTGTGTGTGTATTTTAATATTAGTACTTAAAAATAATTTTGAAATAATTTCAGGCTTGGGATGTTACAAAGATGGTGCTAACAATGCCTTGTAAATTTCATCCAACTTTCCCAAATGTCAGCATCTTACATAACCATGGCCGGTTATCAAACCCAGAAATTCCTGATACAACACCAGTAGCTGATCTATAGACATTTACATATTATTCATTGTCCTATTAATGCCCTTGTTTTCTGGGCCAGGTTCTGATCTAGGATCACACAGTTGTTATATCACTTTAGTCTCCTTTAATCTGGAATAGTTTTTCAGGTCTTTCTTTGTCTTTCATAAGTAATGGCCAGTTGTTTTGTAGAATGTCCCTCAAATTGGGCTTGACATGTTTTCTTATGATTAAATTCAGTTTAGGAATCTTGGCAGGAAAAGCACAGAAATGATGTTGTACCTTTCTCAGTGCATCAGATCAGAAGGTATATGACGTAGATATTTCTTACTGCTGGCAATATGAGCTGTGATCACCTCGTTAAGGTATTGAAACCTCTGCCAGGTTTCTGCACTAGAAATTTAATATTTTTCTCTTTATATGTATCTTTGTAGAGCTTTCTCTTTTTCCACATTTATTTATCTGTCTCAACTCATAGATATTTATTTGGTTATAAATTTTATTCAGTCAATCAGAGTATAAGTTATAATCTATATTAGTCAGGTTTCTGTGGATAAACTGAACTAGTTGGATAGATAGATGGATAGATAGATAGATAGATAGATAGATAGATAGATAGATAGATAGATGGAGATATGTTATGAGGAATTGGGTCATGTGATTATGGAGGCTGAGAAGTCCCACAGTCTGGCATCTGCAAACTGGAGACCTAGAAAAGCTGGTCCTGTAAGTTCCAGACCGAGTTTGAAGGCCTGAGAACCAGGAGAACCAATGGTATAAATGCTGTTTGTGGGCTGGAGATGAGATGAGATATCATGCTCAAGCAGGCAGTCAGGAAGCAAGGGGGACAAATCCCTCCTTCCTCCAACTTTTGTTCTATTTGGTCTCTTAGTGGATTAGATGATGCCCACCTACATTAGAGAGGGGAACCTGCTTTATTGAGTTCACTAATTTAGATGCTAATCTCATCCAGAAATACTTTTACATACACACTCCAAAAAATGTTTAGTCTGGGTACTCCGTGGCCAGTCAAGTTGACACATAAAATCACGTAATTGATTAATATGATTATCTATTATGTTGCTGAAATTGTCCTGAAATTGAATATTAAAAGCTCCCTCAAGTTGACTTCTGTTTCATTTATCGTCAGATATCTATATTAAAAATTAATTATTTCATCCTGATATCTTCAATTCCAATTCAACACTTCAAAATTGATTCTGACCTTCCCTCTTTCCTTATTTATAAAACTTTTGTATAACAGTAAGAAATCTGGCTCTCATTATCCACAATATATTCACTTATTTGCTCTAGAATATACATAGTTTCAGAATTGGTAACCTGTATCTATGAAAAACAAGTTTACTAACTTGAGTGCAATGGTTGTGCACAGTTTTAACTTGCTTAGAGTACGTAGTTAAATACTGATGTACAAAGTTCGTTAATTTTTTTCTTTGTTCCCTTCAATGTGGTTATGTAATTCATTTGTAATAAGAAAAAGTTTTTTGTTTTTGTTTTTTATGGTTTCTAGTCCATTTCCAACTATCCCACATGACCTATTGACTTTTTAATTTATTTTTTGAGAATGTGAAATATTAACTCAGTTTTAAAAGTTGTACCTCAAAGATATATTCAGAGAAGTTTCCCTTTTACTGCGTCCTCATTCCTTATTCTTTGCATGCCATTCTCACTCATCCCCTGGAGATAAACAAGTTCATTCATTTCTGACAGTCTTCTCTGTTGTTCTTTCATTTTTTTTCATAAACGAGCAGATAAATATATATATTTTTGTATATATTTTTATATTCTTTTCTGCCTTTTATGATAGGGAGTATATGGTAGAATCTCTTTTCTACTATTATTTTTTCATATAGAAGTGTACCCTGGAAATCTTCCATATAACTTCATAGAGATCTTCCTCATTCATTTTACAGCTGCATTTACATTGTGTTAATGTTTAATCAACCATTTTTCAATCTATGAGCATTTAGATTGTTTCCAATATTTTATAATTACAAGCAATGTGTTAATGAATAACTGTGCTTATATGTATTTTGAATTGTTAGAGGTGTAGCTTCATAGTTTCCCTTTTTAGTGTGTCATGTAACAAATTTTCTGTATCTTTCTAGAATACATGCTTTTTTGGTGGCACATTTGCTGTGGCAAGCTTCTGAAATTGACATTAAGTAACTTTTGATAGTTTCCCCAGATAATAGTTATTAATAGGAATACATTTAATGCTCCAAGGGACATCTGTAAGAATGTGACACTTGCTCAAAATATATTCTAAATATGATGTTCAAAAAATGTTTTGATCAATGGGAGCAAAAATAAAATGTGTGTGGAGGTTCCCAAACTTAAGTCATCACTTAGCAGGTATTAAATTTCTCACTTACACATAGTTCTAAGTTATATTTGCTGATTTTCTTTGTGGTATACCAGTTGTTTTGTAAAACTGATTTTTTTTTTTTAAATTAAAAACATGTAACATCCCTTCCACACATATAAAACTTGATATATTTTCACAAAGTTATTTATATTCAAAAATGGGGGCAGAGATACATTTCTTATTTTTTTAAATTTTTTTTTAGATTTTATTTTTTTATTTGACAGAGAGAGAGACAGCCAGTGAGAGAGGGAACACAGGCAGGGGGAGCAGGAGAGGAAGAAGCAGGCTCCCAGTGGATGAGCCTGATGTGGGGCTCTATCCCAGGACTCTGGGATCACACCCTGAGCCAAAGGCAGAAACTTAACGACTGAGCCACCCAGGCGCCCCAGTACATTTCTTATTTTTATCATCTATCACTTCAGGTCACATATACAAAAATTACACAAAGCGTTTTGGGTCTTCTTTTACATTTTGCCAACCAAATTTATGTCCTGCCCATGTTTTGGTAAGTGGAGCCAGGTTGTCTCATCTTTATTCCCACTTCTTGTTTATTGAACAAGAGCAATGCTGTACATCCGAGTAGACAATAAACATGTTTCTTCAAATATAAAATAGAAGTAGTTGGAATCTGCACAGTAAATAATAAAAGATTAATCAGGTAGTGACCATAAAGTATTCATTTAAATAGCTCTGGAAAAAAAATTAAACACACATTTTCATGATCCCTTAAAACAAACAATTAGGGCGCTTTCCTTTGAAGACATTGAATCTATTTTATTATTATTATTATTATCTATATATTATGGAATAATATCCTACTGTTATCCTTTTTCCACATTTAGTGCCTTTTCATTATCTCCATAGTTGTTCCATCTTTTGTACTAAATACTGTTCAGTGCCTTTCTTCATTCCTTCTTGTCTTTGTCCTATTTTATCTTTCTCATAACCTCTCTCTGCCCCAATAGGCAAGCAAAATATTTTTTTCCTTTAGTGAACAATTTATTTATTTCTGATTTATATGCAGTATTTTATGGAGCAAAGGACTTATTTGGTATTTCATGCTTTGAAATGTCCCATCTCTGATTAATAATGTATAATATATAGTAAGAATTTCTGAAGACACATGAAATTTCAATATTCATTTCTTTTAAATTAACCAACCAAATAACAGCATTGAAGATCTGCACATTTTTATAACCATTCACTATTAGACACATGCAATCTACTTATCATTATAAAAGCCAACTTTGTTTGTTGCTGGAAAAGCAGTATTTTGGATATGATAATCAAAGAGCACTCACAACATTGTGTCAGAAAACACATTATTTTGTTCTGGAAATATCCACTGTATTCTGCAGATGATTCTTCAGAAAATCTTAAAACACATTAAAAAATACTTTTGAAAGTGTTTTATAATCAGACATAGGTTGTTTCATTTATATATTTGTATGCAATATGAATTTTATGTATATATATATATGAAGTAGGAGGTTGGACACTGACAATATGTATGGTATTTTCAAGATCCCCCTCCCCAAGGGTTAATCAGTTCCAAGAAACTGAACCTATTTCTGTTGCCAATTCATTAAAAATGGCCATACCTGTTGCCCAGGGCCCTATTATTCCTTCAGACAGCCACAGTGGGGAAGAGATTTCTTTTCTTTTCTTACCTAATTAAAATAAAACAAATGAGCTATAATAGAAATCATAAAGTCACCATAGGATATTTCCTTGGGCTATCAGCTTTCCCAGATGGTCATTAATACCCAGATTATAACATGTAACAATTCTCGTTACTTCTTGCTATGTACTCCATCTTGAAAACAGGCTTATTAAATATTTGGAAGCTGTTAATATCATTGGAAAAATAATTATATACAGTGTTGACTCTTAACTGGCTTAAAGATTGATTAGTTAGAATTGGAGAATCCCTGGGACCAGAAAGCAGGCAAAGAAGTATCATTATATGAGGCAACTGGCACAATTTTGCCATGTTCTGGGAAGAATGTTAGTAATGTCAGTTGATAGAGTATTAATGTTGTGTTTCCAGTGTACCCTTAGCTTGTGTTGTGCCTTTGGAGACACAGGGAAAAAGGGCCACAGTCTTTGTCCTTAAAAACTTTATAACAGTTTGATGATGTGTACAGTCAAGAGTTAAGTGATGTGGGGCGCCTGGGTGGCACAGCGTTTAAGCGTCTGCCTTCGGCTCAGGGCGTGATCCCGGCGTTATGGGATCGAGCCCCACATCAGGCTCTTCCGCTATGAGCCTGCTTCTTCCTCTCCCACTCCCCCTGCTTGTGTTCCCTCTCTCACTGGCTGTCTCTATCTCTGTCGAATAAATAAATAAAATCTATGTAAAAAAAGAGTTAAGTGATGTGTTGAGGAGGCTGGATTGTGTAGCTAGATTGCCCCCTGAAGCTTTTATTTCCCCCAACCTCCAGATAAATGAAGAACTGAAAGTCAAAGAGAAACAATAAGTAAAAATTTTATTTTAAAAAAGTGAAGGTTTTGCTAAATCCCCTGTATAGATAGACAGTTGATTATTCAGAAACTGGTTATTATAATGTTTGAAGAGACAATTTTATTTAAAACTTAATCAAAGATTTACAAGAAGAGATTGCTACAATAAAAATAGAGGAGGAAGGTATCTTCAAATCTATGATTATTTTTTGCATTTGCTTAGAGATATATATGCCTGCCTGAAAAATTTGATAGCATTCATCATACCTAAATTGCTCCACCATTACCTATTTGCACTTGGAAACCATCCCCCACTATTGTTCTTGTTAACTGCCTTCAATATTTCATACACTAAATTCAGAAATGCAATTAGCAAGCTGAATATTATATCAGCATTTGATAATTGCACTTAAATATACAGCATATTATGCAGATTTCCTCAAATATGCTATTCCTTTATTCAATCCCAGAAAATTTCCATTCTTTTTGGCATGTTTTATTTTCCTTCTTTATGCAAAAGTGATGGTGTCGAATGCTAATCAATTGATTCTTGGTCAAACACCAAGCAATTATTTTCAAGTCATTAGTTCAGCCTTTTATGTCTCTGACATTCTGAAAACATTTTATTTGAATTCCTGATTTATCTTTCCTTAATAAGAAACTGCTGGCCTTTAAGAGGTACTTGTCCTAGGGAATATGGAGAGCAGACCAAACGTGGCTTTTCTGAATGGGCTAGTAGCAAGTTCTGGCAGTTTTTAGGCTTGAGTATGTGCTGTGGGTGGCCTTGAAAATTAGCCATTTGGCCAGAGAATATGAGTGCTCTGTGTAGGAGGCATGACTCATGTTTCCGCTTTTTCTCACCCAATACTGATATTTCTGGTGGGGAGAGTGGTTGGGAATTGACCAAGATTCCAGATGTCTTGGACTGTGAAAGTCTTTTTGATTCTCCTGGGTATGCTGTAACTAATTGTGACTCACTGCTTTGGCCACTTCAGTTTTTCACATCCCACTAGCTGCTGCCCACATGACTCTTTTCATAGTTATTGCTTAAAACCAGCCCCCTAAGGATTCTGAGGATTAATTTCCAGGAAGAGCATGGATAATCCTTGCAAGCAGTAGAAAGACTGTTATTTTATTAGTATTTCAGTAACTTCAAATCCATGAATGATAGAAACCTTCGAGAAATCATCTAACATACTATTTTAGATGTTTTCTTCAAAGCAGAGGGAACAAGATGGATATTGAAGGACAACGAAGCTCATTAGCCTCAGGGGAGCTAATTTTTACCCAAGTGTGTCTGTGACCTAAAAGTAAGATTTTATATTATTATTAAACAAGCAAAGTTACTGTTGTTTTTACATTAGCACTACAGAGTACCTTCAGCTTTCAAACTTCTTCATTCATCATTAATTTATTTAACAAATTGTTCTAAACACTTTTCGTGTGTCAGGCACTAGATTAGGCATTGAAATACAGATATCAAGAGTATAAGGTTCTTTTCTTGGTTTCCATAAGCTCATAGTCTAGTGGGAGATAAAAATTAGTTAAACTATCCATTGGAGCATTCAAAATCAGACTGGAGTGGGGAGGGTGATAGGTGATAAAGAAGAAAACTTTCTTTCGGAAGAGATAATGTGGTGAATTGAATTTCAAATGATAAGAAGAAGGAAAATGGAGAAGGAACTTTCCACCCAGAAGTTAGAGCATCTGGTATCAAGATTTGAGATGCATGAGGTGTTTGCAGTATAGCAAAATAATAGTGAAATGTTTGACAACAAAGACTAGATGAAGAGTTCCTGGGTTACAATTCTGGCTTGCCATATACTGTGCAGCCTTAAACAGGTTCCTTCTTTTTTGTACTTTTGGTTTCCACATTGGTAAAAATAAGAAAAATAAGTCTACTTTCCTCAGAAGTCTGTCATAAAAATTAAGAGAAATAATACAAGAAAATGCTGAGAATTGTACATGATAAAATTAAGTCATTTCCAACTCCAACCATCCAGGTTCCTATGGAAGTCTTTGGATTATCATTAACTCCAGAGGGATATTTTCAAATGGGAAGAATACAATGAACAAAGACAAATTTATGAGTTATAAATTTCAAAGGTGAAATAAAGGATGCAAGTAGGCGTAGTTCAATTTTTCTTTTCACTCCTGACACTAAAATGTCTATGAGCTTTGGAGAGAAATTACAGTTGGATCATATTCTAGAAGGTTTAGCAAGTACAGAGAAATGCAAGGGGCTCTTACAGAATAGAACCCCCCCCCCCAGGCCTTTCTGAAGTTTGGGGAATTCTGGAAAGAAGGGGAAAGCAGTGCTTCCTCAAAACTGTGTGTGACTCTGATAGTCAAATGTCTTTGATGGAGTTGTTGGTGTCCAACTGAGAATAAGAGAACACATCCAGAATTAGATCTGAAGCAGAATGAGACCAAGAAGGAAAAGCCCTCTCCTTTAAACATGAGTGATAATTATGTAAGTCACCTCCACCATCCTCACTTAATCCCCAAAGATTAGACTCAACCCCTAGGAGAAATAGTGTAAAAAATAAAAATAAGAGGGTTATAATTCTTTATGTGACTGAAATATAGCTCCTAAATGACTGAGAAATCACTAAGTTGGACTTTTTACATGAAAGTGACTAAAGTCAGGCATATATAGTTTAGAATCAGAAAATCAAACTGAATTATAAGAAAATAAAGTTAAAACTTTGCACAACAGCATCTGTGATTGTGAATGCCTGTACTCCCTGCATGATAAGAGGCTTGAACTTCTTCCTAAGGGCAATTAGATGCCATTGAAAGATACTAAGCTGAGAGGTGGTATGATTATATTTTTATTTTAGTCAAAAAGTACTTAGGGAGAAAATTAATTGGATTGGTGTGGGAGGAAAAGCAGCAGGGCATAGATAAGGGAACCAGTTAGAGGGATATTGCTGAAATTCAGGCAAAAAGAATTAAGTTCCCTAAATGTTGTAGTGAAGCGAATGAGTCTGAAAGATATTAAGTAGAAAGAATATAGAACTTAATGGGTTTATACATGGAGGGTGTTAGAGGAATGGAGGATACATTCATTCATTCATTTAATAATTATTGAGCATCTGCCATGTGCCAGACATTGCGTTAGGTTCAGGGAATATAGGAGTGAGCAAAAAATGACCAGTCATGACTATCAGTGAACTTGCAGTGTAAAAGAGAGATACAGTTATTAATCAAACAATCACGCAAACAAATGTAAAATTACAGCCCTGATAAATGGTAGAACTCAGGGTTTCATGATATGATAAAAGATTTAAACCGGACAGGGAGGTAAAGGAACATTGTTTGAAAGATGAACAACTGAGCTTAGAGTTGAAGGATGAGGGGGGAGGTTAATTTAGTTTTGGGGGAGGAAAGATCTGTCTGACATTTCAAATATTTCTGATTATGAACATCAGTAAGAAATGTATTTTACCTAATGACCCAGCATTTGTACAATAGACACAAACATACAGGTGTACATGGGCGCATGCCACATACACACACGCACACACAGAAAGAAAGAACAAAAGCTTTGGGAATCAAATTTACTCTTAACTACCTGCATGTACTCTGTCATGCTATAGGTCTATTTTATTATTTAATGTCCCAGGCAGCCCATTAAATTGATTTCATGATCCACTTAGGAGTTGGAATCTATCATTTGCAAAACACTGACTTATTTCCAGTGTATATTGAATGTATATTCAATAATGTTTCTATCACAATAAGCCAATGAAGTAAATACCACCATTAGTCCCATTTCATACGTAAGGCAACTGAGACTACTGGTCTTAAGAAGTACAGTTAAGAAATGGCAGAGCTTGTGTTATGAAGACACCAGAGCCTGCATGTTTAATCACTATACTATATTATCTTGTTTCTTATCTGGCTCTCTAGATGGTGGAGAATAAATCTTAATAAAGATAAGAAACCAGAAAGTAAAAGATCCTTTGAATATGATCTCCTATTACGTATGGATCATATCTTTTTATATCCATAAAACAGACCACAGTATGGCCAAACTTACCAGTATGGCATGCCACTGACCATATCAAGGATTGTGAAATAATTCTAAAGGAATGAAAGAAAAAAATGGAACCAAAATTTTTTGCCTTGCCAAGTTAGGATTTGGCATAGAAATCCGTAAGATTTCTAGTCTCCTCTCTACACTTTTATAAAATGGTAGCAAAACATAGGCATTTGTACACTGTTATGCAATGTACATCATGACTCAGTGTACATACACACACATCCCAGAAGCTTCCCAAAACAATAATTATTTTAATTATGTGTGATACATTATATTTTCCATTTTCTTTTAATTTTTCAAAATGCTGGCCAAGACCCACTAAATTGAGGTTTACCTGCTTGCATACATCTTCCCAAGCATCTGCTACATTTTGGTGTCATTTCCTTGGGGAATAGCTGTGTCTCCAGAAATTCTCTATTAAAAATTCAATTATCTTGTGTGAGTAGTGACACTTTAATCCATTATCAGCTTTTGACAACTTAATGGGAATTAGATTATCAGATTCAATTCAGTGTAACAAATATTTATTGAAAATCACTAGGAAGGCTCTGTGCAAGGTTCAAGTAACTATCTTTGGAAGCTGACTGCAAGAGCAGAGAAGGAATAGAACAAAAGTGAGTAACTTTGGATGGGGGGAAGGGAGAGAGAGGATTCTGGAGCCCAGCTTTCCTCTGACAAGCTGATGTTGGAGAGTTGTAATGGATGAGCCACTACAGGGCAGGGCCTGGAACAATCTGAGTCCCCAGGGATCCTAGGGAATTGTGAGGAAGAATCAGTGGTAAAATAAGCTGGTATCAGAAGCAGTGACACTCCAGTAGCAAGGAGCGTGCCTAATACCCAGGTCTCAGTTTCTCATACATTCTCTGATAAAAAGCCAGAAAGTAAAAAGTATTAAAACAAACAAACAGGCAAATTACCCACCCTGACACCATGAGTATGTAAAAGGGACACAAGAGACAACAGGAAGAGTTCCCATGGCCAAAGCTGGAACAATTTGAGCAATGAAATTAATGATGTGGTATTGGATTATAACCCAAAGTATAAAGTAAATATCTGTGGGTGCATACTGATAAATGAGTAAATAAATAAAAGAATGGGGGATTCTTTTGAGGCTTTGAGACAAATCTCAAGTGCAGAAGAACTCCACATAATTGACATAGATACTCTACCAACAAGGAGGTGGCACATAAACCCGACATCTTAAGTGACTTCCTTCCAAAAAAACACAGTATGGAAAGGGGGAAGAAGAGAGTAATGTTACAGTGGGAAAACCTGATAGACACTACCTCAGCCAGGCAATGAGGGTTGACATCAACAAACATGAGCCTTGTTGATAGTGGGTACCTTTGAAAGGATGAAAATAGAGCTTTCCCTCTGTGGTCTTTTTTTCCCAACCCCTCCGATCTCAATCTAATCATGAGGAAAAATATTATTTAAAAAAAATTTTAGGATAATTTGCAAAGTTCCTGACCAGTATTCCTCAAAACCACAATGTCATTAAAAGCAAGGCAAATTTAAGAAACTGTCAGACCCAAGAGGAGCCTAAGGAAACGTGATGACTAAATGTAATGTGGTATTCTGAATGAGAGTCTGGAACAGAAAAAGGACATCAGGTAAAAACTAAGTAAATTTGAATAACGTGCAGAATTTAGTTAATAATAGTGCATTAAATTTGCTTTATTGGTTGCCTCACACAGTGCCATAAGTAATATAAGATGTTAACAATAGGTGAAACTGAGTGTTAGATCCATGGAAACCCTTAGAACTAGCTTCACAACTTTTCTGTAACTCTATTTTAAAATTAAATGTTTATTTCAAAAAATGGCATTACAAATGGTAAAACTTTGGCATCACAACCTCCAACAAAACAAATTCTCTTCCTTATACCTCAGCCTCCAGCTGGCTTTACCTATGTTCAAAAGTAGATTTTCTACTTTTTTCTACTTGAGTGCTAAGTCGCCAAATTAATTCAAGTTTAAAAAGCTGGCAGCAAAACCATTAGCATTGGAGGTGAGTGACTGAAATGATGCATTTTCAACATCATCAGAGCCCTCTGGCACACAACTCCTTATATAAAACAAATAAAGTGTTATGAGACAGTAAATTGAATATGATGTAATGCCAAATGATCAATTCAACGTGCCTTGTCAACAGAAAAAAATAGCAACTCCCTGCAGAAAATCAACCAAGTAATTGCTGTGTATGACACAGATAGTGTTCTCCTTGGAGCAGCTGCTGATGCCTCAGGAGGAGGGAAGAGGGCAGGTGGTGATAATGTCACTGCCTCTTTTTAAGTCGTTGTTTTATTTTCCCTTTAGTTTTTTTTTCCTCCTCTTTTAGTTGTTGTCACTAGTTGGTCTCTGTGGAGAGAGTTAAGCGGATTTGTGAGGTTACTCCACACAGCCAAAATTGAATAGCTTCCAGATTGTTAATACTCCACAGTACTCCATCCTATTGTGATGAGCTACTTTCTTTTAGGCCCTCTGCCCGACTGCTTTTACCCTTGTAGATAGTTACTTGCTGTTCCTTGGAGCTCCTTATGTGTCCAGAGCTATGCTAAGGCATTATGGACATTAACTTTTAAATACCTCAAAATAGCCCTGTGACTGGGGGTGGGGGATTTAGTTACAGGTGAGAAAACTGGGTCTTAGGAAGCTTATGTAATTTGCTCAAGATCAGAGACTTGCAAGTGGCTGAGCGAAGATTTGAACCCAAGCATTCTGGACGTAAGAGTCTGCACATTTTTCCAATATACCACCCGGCTTGTACCACATAGCCTGTGCATGGAAGGTGGTCATCTCTGTGCTTGTCTGCTTCCCTTACTAGAGTAAAAGCTCTGTAAGGAAATGGATTATATTTTTAGCTGTCCCTTTTACATAAATCCCTAGGAATAATAAAAACACCTTATAATTATTTATTAAAGAAAATACACACAGCATGTAATATATTGTTTCTGTTTTAAAATGTATATTGTATATGTAATCTACATTGACCTAAAAAAGAGGTGAGGTCTTGCTAATGTTTTTGTGCCTTCTTCCTGTTCTTTATTGTTCCTGACATCAGAGGGCAGAGTAACCGAGAAAACTTTGCAAGCGGAGATGTTCAGAGAAGGAAATAGCCAGTGACAAGTGTTCCTTTTTAGTTGCACAAAATCAGGTTTTGAAATAACATTTCCTCGAGTACAGGTTTTTGGGAAGGGTGCCCTACACTGAATTATTTGCATAGCCGTCAGGGTAGTGTGATTATCTGGAGTAGAAAATCACTTTGTGAAGTAGACCAGTGCTTTCATGAGAGGCAAAACATGATTAGTTGTGACACTGAGGAACTGAGGAAAAATGCCCTGTCTACCTGGGACTGGTAAGCATCCACATGTTCACATGTTCTGGGACTTGCTAATTGTTTGCAGTGCACTGAATGACTCTCTGAAGGAAGGAGATTGCATATCTTTGAAGACATAAAGATGCCAGAGGACCAATGAAACATATGCCTCAGCATCTTTAAGTGGGAGCAGCAACATTGTGCTAAGATTTTCCCATCAGCTCATGCATTTTGTAATATGGACTGAGAGGAGAGTTTCTGAACCTTCTAGGCATTCCTTAACACTCATAAATAAAAGGGGATCTTTATTTAATAATTCTGGCAGTGGATCCTGTGAGGGAACTGCCAAGATGTCAAACCTGGGAAATCAATCAAGTAGGAAGAAATGGTGGCAGAGTGATTTTTTTAATTCTTGCCAACAGGATCTATAACAGAAGGTGAGAGGTGACCAAACAGAATAAGAAAAAGTAGAGGGAGAATTAGAGGGAAGAAGGAAGAAAGAATAAGAGAGAAGAGGGTGTATGAGGAAAAGAGAATAAGGAAGGTGTATTCATTTCTAGGTCTGCTGTAACAAGTTATCAAGAATGGATGGCTTAAAACAACAGAAGTTCACCGACTCACAGTTTTAGAGGCTAGAAGTCCCAAATCAAGATGTCTTCAGGGTCGTGCTTTCTCTGAAACCTGTAGGGGAGAATCTTTCCTTGATTCTGTGTTTGGAGGCAATCCTTGGCATTTGTTGGCTTGTATGTATATACATCATTCCAACCTCTTTCTCCCTTGTCACATGGCTGTCTTCTTCCTGTGTCTCTTCTGATTGTTTTTTCTCTGTGAATTTGTGTCCAAGTTTTCCATTTTTATTAAGACACTGGCCATATTGGATTAGGGGCCCACCTTACTCTGGTATGACCTCATTTTAACTAATTGCAACAACACTATTTCCGAATAAGATACCATTCCAAGATACTGGGAATTAGGATTTCATCATATCTTTTTAGGGGACATAATTCAATACCAAAACAGAAGGTTTTGCCAATTAAAGTCTGGAAAGAATAAGATTTGTTAACAAAAACAGTAAAATCTTCTGAAAATAATTATCTACCATTTCTACCTTTTGGATATGTATGTGCCTTCACTGCCTTCAGACAGACGCCCATTTCTTAACTTTGGAAATGGAGGTCTGTGTTGGGTGGATGGCACAGAGCTGTCTGAAAAAAGCTGAAGGGGTGTGGTACCAATTTTGCATATACTCAAGATGAGAGAGAAGATATTAATAAAGGTCACTGATTTGGAAACAGTCTATGAGCCATAAAGTTCAAAAGACTCATTAGAGTAGAAGCTTCATAATCAGGGAGTGTGAGTTTTGTTTTTGTTTAGTATGTACCCCTAGTTCCTAGACCAGTGCCTGGCAGAGTCATCTCTCCATAAATTTCTGTTGTATGAATAAACGGAGGAATTGATGGGAGCTAGTGTTGGGTGGTGGAAATATGAGAGGCTATTAAATTAGAGATGCTGTTTTCAAACTCCAGCTCTGCAATCCACAATTGTGGGATAACAGCAGTGTCACTTGTCATTCTCAGATGCCCTGTTCTCACATGTAATAACAATTATTAAAGTTTTTATGAATATTAAATGCCGAGGGACTTAAATCCCCTAGTACCATTACTGAAGCATTATAGTGTTCAATAAAAAACAGCTCTTATTTAGTTCATGACTTTTTCAAAGATATTGCTGTGAGTTCAGGACAGCACACAGTTTAGACACCGTGAAAGAACATGTAAAGAAAATGATACAGAATTCTTCACTTCAAAGAGCTTTCACTATTGCTAGCAAGGCATACAAAAGATAGGTACCTTAAATGATTAAAATAAATAAAATGATTAAAATAAATCATTTTGCACTAGTGACCATCAATAACAGCTCTGGCATTTCAAAGAAATAAGACATATGTAGGAAAAG
The DNA here is from genome assembly GCF_023065955.2 of Ursus arctos. NCBI lineage: Eukaryota > Metazoa > Chordata > Mammalia > Carnivora > Ursidae > Ursus > Ursus arctos. Next base: position 23,788,909 of record NW_026622763.1, on the reverse strand, counting down.
CCATCTGCTCATTTCCCCATCTCAGATATACACTTTTCTTTCACAGCACAGACTTCTAAGTATCCTACTAACTAAATGTCCTGGTGTAACTTAGAATCATTATTATTTTATTTTTCTAGAACTTTTCTGATTTATCAACATTAACTCTTTTTTTTAAAGATTTGTTTAGGGGCGCCTGGGTGCCGCAGTCGTCTGCCTTCGGCAGGGCATGAGTCCAGTGTTCTGGGATCAAGCCCCACATCAGGCTTCTCTGCAGGGAGCCTGCTTCTTCCTCTCCCACTCCCCCTGCTTGTGTTCACTCTCTTGCTGGCTGTCTCTCTCTCTGTCAAATAAATAAATAAAATCTTAAAAAAAAATTTTGTTTATTTGAGAGAGTGAGAAAGTGGGGGGAGGAGCAGGGGAAAAAAATCTTCAAGCAGACTCCCCACTAAATGTGGAGCCCTGTGTGGGGCTCTGTTGTGACCTGAGCTGAAACCAAGAGCCAGTCACTTAACTGACTGAGCCATCAGGCACCCCAACGTGAACTCTATAAAACGCTGAAGTCAGTGCTCCGTTGTATGGTTTATTTGATGTCTTTTTGATAGCAAGAGACTAATAATCTTTCAAGAAACCTCAAATATTGGGGATGGTAGGGATAATGGGAAGATATACACACCCAAGTAGCCAGGAGGGTCTCAACAGTACAGCTTCAGGAGGAGCACATAGCAAGGGAGTACAGTGGAGCCTGCCTTCAGGAAGAAGAGGGACCTTAAGAAACCTGCCTCATGGAGAGTTCCCCTAGGAGGGCACTCAGAATCAGAGACTATGACAGGGACTTACGGGTCAAAAGATCTCTGAGCTTTTCAGTGTTTTGTGTTGAACTTGCACTGCTCTGCTACATTGTTCTTTTTCAGTCTTTCCTTTTTCCTGATATTCAACTACCATCTGCCTTTTTCATCCTCTAATTGGTGATTCCTTTTCTATTGCATATCTTATTCTGAATTTTTATAATTTCTGCTTCCTATTTAGGTTGCCATGATAGCTCTTAGGCTTTCCAGCAGACCCTACTGTTTTATTTTTTCAATTTATTTCTAGTGTCAAGTTCCTGAGAAGAGTTTCTGGAAGGCTCTGGGGTATGACAAGCACTGTGATTGGCTTTTCTGATCAAGCCCCTTGGTACCCTCCAGAGGAATTTTAGGAACTGTACATTGCCACTCTATTGAGAGACACCGGAAGCTTCAGTGGAAAGATTAGACTGAGCAAGAGGAGGCTGACATTGAAATAAGGGTCCAAGACCTTATCAATCAATACTCAGTCAAGGCACCCATCTTTCATGGACCTCAGTTCCCTGTTCTGTAAAATGGAAATAAACCTATCTGAAGAATAATTAGATAATACAGGTGAAAATGTATTGAAAAGTCTAAATTCACATAACCTATTTCTATTATTGTAGTATATAGGAATAAGAAACCATTGAACTAAAACACTTTAAAAGAAATCAAATCTGGGAGGTAGGAAGGGCATTTTCTTTATTAAAATAACATAATTAAAAAAATTTTTAATAATGTATAACATTTTCTCTGTACTTTTTATTGTATATAAAATATCTGTATTACATGTGAGTTAAACACAGTATTCTAACAGTTTAGCATTAACTGGTCTGCATTCTGATTGGGGGTGAAGAAACCATAAATCTCTGATGAAATCAGTATTCCTTAATACCCTTCTGCAATCAGCTGTCACTTTCCTTAGGCTAGTAAGCAAAAGGCCATTTGCAAAGCTGCCAAACCTTAGTACCCCATGCTGCAATTTGAGGCTATTTCCTTTTATTTTATCCATCATAGAAAGGAACAACAGCTGGACATATCAATTTGCATAATAACCGCTCCCTCTTGGAGACTGTTAGAAGGTCAGGTCTCCACTCTTGCTAACACATCTCAGGGAGAACCTCTCCGTTTTTCTTTTGTTCTTCTCATAGCAATAAAAACTTTTTGACCAAAGCTGTATTTCCTTTAAGCATTTGGGTGCCTGACTATATAAAACTGCTTTTTTAAGTCTCTTACATTTCCTTAGCTGGGGAACATGTTTTTAAAACAAACACTCTCCCCCACCCCCACCACTGCTTCTTTTATTAATAAATAACCTTGCTAGGATTCTAGAGTGGTTTGGGTACATTTTTGTTCAGTCACTATTGTGACTTCTGTAACATATCAAATTCAACTGAGATTAAATCCTTGGATAGAAAGGGAATTTGAGAATTAATTTATACTGGTTATACTGTGAGACATTTTGGAATCTCAGTGATAAGTAATGTACACAAATTTGCAACTTGGTAGAATATTTTCTTGTATGGGTAAGCCCAGTAGAATCAGGGAAAGAAATCCATTTCACTGTAATGAAAACAAGATCACAGGGTAGAATCCTTTCTCAATTCTCTGTGAGGCCCTTCAAGGTTCTTGAGTTGTATATATCTCATGGGGAGCTAGACCAGATAAAATGCACAGATATTACTTTAAAGGATTTATCATACAATATTAAATTTTGGAATTGATGAAATATGATTCATTTCATATTAGAAAAGTACATAAATTTTCAACTTAAAAATCTTTCTATACAAGAATGATTTAAGGAGATAAGAATATGGATAAGATAATTTTTCATAGATTTTAAATAAGATTGGAACTGATGGAAGATATTGATCAAATAATTTAAAACAAAATCAATTAGTCAGGCTTTCATTTTGGCCCGGAATCTGGTGGGCAGGGTACTACAGAGCAGTGGACTGCATGGGGAAGTGTATGTAGAACCATATGAGAAGGATCCCCATGAATTCTTCATTAAAAGTAAAAACAAACATGCAAGAATTGCCAAAAATTGGCTGTGATAGAGCAGAAAACAAAACAGAGACACTAGAGACTGAGCAGTGCTGGGAGATGGTAGAATTCTGGTTTAGAATTCAGAGTAAAGAAATAATTTTAACACTCTGAACACGCAATTAAGACAACAGAAAAACCATGCCTTAGGAGTAATGACCATGTTTTAGAGGAAGGTTTACTTTAGACCTGCCCTAAGAATAACTCATCAAAATCCATACAGGAAACAGAGTTTAGAGTGTGAATCTTGCCAAGATAGAGAACATTAGGAAATACCTTGGTGTTTCCACAGATGTTAGAAAAACAAAAACAAAGCTAGAAATCATACACTTTGCAGTCTCTGACCACAGTGGGTTAAATTAGAATTCAGCAACAAAACAACAAACATAAAGTCCCCAAATAGTTGAGACAAATTCTACTTATTTATTTATTATTTTTTAAAGATTTTATTTATTTATTTGACAGAGAGAGACACAGCCAGCGAGAGAGGGAACACAAGCAGGGGGAGTGGTAAGGAAGAAGCAGTCTCCCAAGACCCTGGGATTATGTGCTGGGACAAAGGCAGATGCTTAATGACTGAGCCACCCAGGCACCCCGAATTATACTCTTTTAAATAGCCCATGTATCAAAGAAGAAATTTCAAACAAAGAAGTATATTTTTAAATAACGGATATTGAAAATGCAGCATATTTAATCTTTTGTATGGGATACTTCTAGAGGGGTCTTTGGATGGAAATGGTGGAATTTTCCACTTTAACGAGCTAAAAACATGTTATAAATTATAAACTGGAAAAACTGTTATAAATTGTAAACTAGAACACTGAGAACTTTATCCATGGCAACAATTCATTTCTCAAAATCATCGATAAAATTGATATTCCTCATCTTCGTAGGTATAAAAATCCTCAGTAACATTGTAGCACACTGATATAAAAAAAGGATAATGTATTATTACCAAGAAAAGGAAGGAATTCAAAGAAAGCAAACCTGGTTTCAATATTCAAAAATCAATCAATGCAATTCCCCACATTAACAGAATAAGGGAGACAAATCATATGATCAACTCAATGAATATAGAGAAACGATTTGACAAAACTCAATCCCATCCATGACAAAAACTCCCAGCAAACTAGGAATAGTATGTTATTTTCTCAATCCAATAAGGGATATATATGAAAATCCTACTGCTAACATTATACACAATGGTTAATATCGAATGCTTTTTCCCTAAGATTTGGAAGAAGTCAAGGATGCCCATTCTCTACCTCTTGTATTCAAAGTTGTGTTCTTGGTTATAGGTAGCAGAATAAGGTGGCAATAAGAAATAAAAAATATACAAATTGAAGAAGAAAAGAAACTGCAATTTATAGATGGTGTGATTATATAGGAAAACCTATGCAATTTAGAAAAAAGCTATAATAATTAAGTCAGTTTAACAGTTTTCATTTACAAGAGTATACAAAATAAGTGGTTAGGTATGAATTAATGAAAATTACTCAAGACATCTTCACTGAAAACTACAAAACATTGCTAAGAAAAATGAAAGATTTAACTAAATGGTGAGTTACACCATGTTCATGAACTGGAAGATTTCATATTGTTAAAATGTCCATTCTCTTATTTCTCTTCACATTGATCTGTAGATATAATGCAATGTCAGTTAAAATCCTAGAAAATATTTTATACAAACTGGGATTGCTTTTCAAATGTATCTGAAAATGCAGGCAACTAGGATAGCCAAATCAGTTGTGGGGGGGAAAAAAAGAACATATTTGAAGAACTTATACTACCTGATTTCAAGAAATTTTAAAAAGCTTCACTTATTAAACTGTATGATATTTGGGTAAGGATAAACACAAAAATTATTAGAACAAAATAGAGTCCATAAATAGAACCACACATATATGTTCATTTTTTTCTACAAGTTCACCAAGATAATCCAATGGATAAAGTTCTTTCTTTTTTTTTTTTTTTTCCTGCAGATGATTTTGGAAAAAATGGATTTCTGAAAGGAAAAATAATCAGTATGGAAAAATAATCAGTATTGAATTCTAACTTTCACCATTGAGAAAATTAATTTGTAATTAACAGTAAGACTAAGTGTAAAAGCAAAAAATATAAGAATAAGTAAGAAAAATTATGACCTTATAATTAAAAACTTGCATCTGAATGTTTATAGCATCTTTACTTATAAAAGCCAAAATACTCGATAAAACCCAATGTCAACCAAAGGTGAATGAATAAACAGATTGTTGTATATTATTAGAGTGGAAAGCTATACAGCAATACAAATAATAAAACAAAGTGGATGAGTCTCAAAAACTTGATGAAAAAATATTTTATACACAAATACATACATAGAGTTTAATTCCATTTATGTGAATTTCAAGAACTTCTAGGGTGATAGAAATCGCATCTGCATTTTCTGGGAAGAAGTTGGGAGATGAATTGACTGCAAAGGGACATAAAAATACTTTCTGGATGATTAAATATTTTACGTCTTGATTATTACAGTGGTTATGATGTGGGAAACAAAGGCAAAAGAAAAAATTAAATTTCCTTACTGCCTACAGCCCATCAATAAGTCCTTGAAACAGGTAGAGTAACCTTCCTCTGGGAGCTCAGCTCCCTTGATGTTGTCACTTTGCTAAGGGCAGAAGACAATCTTAGCTTAACATTATCCGAATCCTCCAGGATCCTGTAAGTCTTCTTTAACATATAAACATTTCTTTGGAGACTTCCTTTATCTATACCTCCCAAGATACATGTTAGCAATCATCTGCCAAGCATATGGCCCACTGATATACATCTGAACCATTTCATGATTGAGTTTTAAATAGACAGTAATAAATGACCTTTTCCTAACAATAGTTAGCCCCTTCAAGGTTCTGGAAAGCTTGCTTCCAAAATTACTTAGAGGCTTACGCTATCCCTAACCCCTCCAACCCTTCCTATCTATAATTAGTCACCTGTCACAACCCCAGTGCAGCCCTTTCTGCCTACAGGTCCTGTCCCTGTGCTTTAATAAAACCACTTTTTTGCACTGAGGATGTCTCAAGAATTCTTTCTTGGTCATTGGCTCCGAACCCCAACATTTTCTACGTCAGTTCCATGGGTGTAAACATCTATTGAAACATCAAACTGTTCACTTGAAATGTGTGTGTTTTATTATATGCAAATTGTGCCTAATACAGCTAACTTTTTAAAACGTTATGATGCTTGAGAAAGGTATTAACTTCTCTGTCTAAAATAGGTTCTTTTAAAATAATTTTTAAATAAGTACTGGTAATTTTTTTCCTTCTACAGAACATATCTTCTTTTTTATATTGACAATGAATGAGAACATGTTAAAATACAATGCTGTATTACTTTATAAATTGCTTCCTAGGAAGGTGTTCTTCTCATGGTGAGGTATAGCTTTATTTTAATTTCTCTTGGCATTAAAAATAAATGCAGTTGTGCAGTTCTGTCTGCTTCATTTCTTTTTACATACCTTCCCTTTTGCCTTGTAAACTGATTGACAGTCCCTGCATATCATGCAGTCATGACTATTATCCACATTATTTGGTAATGAAGTACATAGATATGTTTGTTTGGGATCTGTTTGACACATTTTATTTCTTAAGTTAGGTTAGCCTGTTTTATTTATTTATTTATTTATTTATTTATTTATTTATTTATTTATAACTTCATTTTCTTTTTTTCTCACCCATATTTAAAATACAGAACCACAGCCTTCTGGTACTGATTTCCATTTATAGACAATGTGTGAGATTGTATAGTCACTCAAAATTTGGTGTGGATGTTGAGACTCATGTGGTCACATAGGTACCAGGAGGGTATGAAAAGGTTTATAATTCATATAATGAGGTTTTCTGCAGGGAGAGCAGGACAGACTTCTTAAGCAGGTCTGAAATAGCTTGAGTGATCAGGAAAGGAGAATGGCTTGGGTTTTTATGGTGACAGGGGGTGAGAATTGGGTAAGGGGACTGTCACAAGCCGGGGCTTATGTGCTTTGAATTTCCCACTGGCACCAAAGGAAAGCACACTCAGGCTTTGTTACCACCTTGCCCAGATGTGGAGCTGAAAGGGAAGAGAGGCGGGTGGGGCTTGAAATCTGTTGGCTGTTAACATTAAAAAATGGAGTCATATTTATTTTTTTATTACAGGAAGGAAAAAGGAAATAAAAATTAGATATCATGGAATTCGAAGCATATATTTAAAGTATCTTAAGTCAAGTAGATAGACCTTGATAGGTTGGTTTTATTTTTGTTTTTGTTTGTTTGTTTTTGTTTTTGTTTAAGTAAGATCATCTCAAAGAAGATAGGATTTTTATTTCCTGAGTACAAATTTGCCTTATCTCTAGACATGGAATATAGCCTTGACCATTAATGAGAGAGCTTAAGTCACCAACAGATCATGGACAAGATTGTTTGGATGATCTGAAGTACTATCTTCTAACCCCAAATAGTCCTTATTCTATACTGAAGTCCAGCTGTATGTATAATTTCTAGTTTTTTCCAGTTTTCTTTGTGTCTCAGAATTTAAGAATACTTGCTTCATTTCTTGTCACAATTTGGATCTTGTCAGAAAGAGGAACTTTGGATAGGTAGTACATAGACAGTCCTTTCCCTGAAGTAAATTTCTAATGCCCCCCATTGATGCATAAACTATTTTCCATTTAGTGAACCAGCTATGACAGGAACTTTCAGGCAGTTGTTTGGTTTTGTTCAGAATTGGCTAGTTATTATAATTGGCACTGCTATCTATACACAGGAGGGAGTTTTCCATCGAAAAAGATCCCCAGCCATAAATTATTTGTTGGTCAGAGATCTAAGTTGTATTTGACATCTGCAAACATTAAAATAAAAATGACAAATACTCAGGTGGCAAACAATTCATGTGACTTGGAATGGGAAAACAGAAGAAGACAGAGAATTTGACAAATCATTCATCTTTCTTAAACTTAACTGTGGCTGGTCAAATATTTTTTGCTTCTATCTCTTTAAGGTAGCCTTTTGAAAAGTGTTCAGTTGTCCGTATAAGTTGTGTAATAACGAGTTCAATATGGGGGAATAAATTACATTTCAAAGTCCAGTATGGAAATTTTAAGGACTGGAGAGCTGGATGTTACAAGTTTAACTTGAAGAAGTATGTCTGCCTGAGGTATAAACCTTCAGGACTGTGAACGTTTATGATAATGTAGGACTTCATTTGTACTGTTTATGACCCATGTTTTCAGGACTTAAACTAAAAATAACTGTCTCATAATTTTTTCATTTGTTATCTAAACAAATGTTTGTTGATAACTTATTATGTGCTAGGCATTCTGTTAAATACTTTGCACATGATTGCAAAAAAAAAAAAAAAAAAAGTAATCCATACTCTCGAAAGGAAGTTTCTAGAGAAATGGTGGAGATAGACAAGTAAACAGGCAATTGCAGCTTAGGGAGATAAGCTTGATAATTACTATAAATACTTATGCTACAGAATCCTGGCGAAGGACCCATTAACTTAGTCCTCAGAAGTCAGGGAAATCTACAGGGAAAGTGAATTGGAATTTGAGAGGCTACACTTTGTAGAGTGGGGAAGAAGTGCCAGGCGAAGAAGACTGAATATATGGAAGACAAAAGAAACCGTGCCATGTGTGAAGAACTGTAGTAGAATGTGAGAGAAGCAGTCTTCAAAAATGATACTGAAGGAGTATTCAGAGGACAGAAGACAAACGCTTAGGAATGATTAGGGACTTTATCTTAATGGAAATGGGGAGTCAATGAAGGGTTTTAAGTAGGATTGTAATTTAATCAAATTCATATTTTAGAATGCTCACTTTCTACTTAAGTGTAGAGAATGGATTGGAGGGAGATAAGACTAGAATTCCCATGAATATGGAATCCAAGCTTCAGATCATCCTTTCTTTAAGTCATTGCCTTAGATTTCCTGTTTTATAAGGGATGCAAAATCTACACTCTAAAGTAAGCACTTCTACTGTAAAACAGATTGCGTTTAAGTAGGTGGTGAAACTCCACTACTAATTACTGTTGGCCAAATGTCCTGCAATCGATATAGAATGTTGCTTGAAAACATAGCCAAATACCTTCTGGAGTCTTTATCAGGTAAACATATTTGGCATATATAAGCGTGAATGGAAAACAGGCTTTTTAAAAAAGTAGATTTTCAAACTTCAGATTTTTATTTTAAAGCAGTTTTTAATATTTTATAATCTGGGTATATGTTATTCTTATTTTAAAATCAGTAAAGGCATTTTATAGCTTAAGATTTCATTTTAGATCATTGAAATGTCAGATCTTTTTTATTAGCTTGATTGGAATAGAGAGCACTTTTCAATTTGGGTCCAAATCTACTGTTTTGTTAGGTCATTATTTATGTCAACATTTATATAAATACTATATATATGTTATACCTCAAATATCTTAAATACATAAACTTCAAACTTTAAGAAGCTTATAGTTGAATTCATATATTTAATCTTTAAAATCTATTAATATTTACGTGATAATCATAATCTAGATATATTTTGTTTACATATATGAGAAACATGAATGAAGGCATATAATATAGGAAGTGAAACTAAGCAACTCAATACCAAAATATTTTATAGATCTTTATAAGTGATGTGAAATGACTTGAACTAGAGCTTGTAACCATAGTTTTAAATCTCAGAATCAACTGAAATATAAATAAACTACCATACAAATATTTCTTAAAGGGATTTTTTTTTATTTTGGGGGATTTGCTATCAACATTTTAAAAGAGATGAGTTTATTGGATGTCTATTTTATGAGAAACAGGAAGTCTGAAAAGTTACATATTTAACCAAAATTGTTTTGCACAAAATAATGTAAATATTCCAGAAGCTGATTCTGTCATATTAAGAAAATCAAATACTGTGGAAATTCAAATATGCTCTCATGCTTTGGAACTAGTAACTCACAGTATTTTTAAATGAAACATACTACTGGCTACCTGGAGTGAAAGAGCTCCTGTTTATGATGGAAGAAAGCACAAAGAAATGAGTGACTTAGGTAGGATTGTAAAGTGGAAGCATTTACTTCACACAAACATTGTCACCTACATCACAGGGAGCTTATTTATATTTAAGGAAGTTATTTAGATTTCTAATCCCATGGGAAAGAATGTAGAACCTGAATAAATGAAAGCCGTATTTTATCTTTTCTGCACTTTACAACACGACCCAAATCTCCTAATTTAGACTCTGAGGGTTTTATTATACCTTATTGCCACAGTGTAATTATCCCAACTATGTGTTCTTCTAGATTCAATCATTTCATTCAGCAAGTGTTTATTGAGTGACTACTATGTGCCATGCCACACACTGTTAATAGGCACTTGGATTATGTCAGTAACCATCATGATCTAATATGTTTACTTTTCCACAGGTTATTTTGTAGTGCTGTTAAATTGCAGGCATATCTACAAGTAAGAAGACCTCTTTTTTTTTAACTTTTTACTTATTTATTATTATTATTATTTTACCTTTTTATTAGGAAAAATTTCAAACATATAGAGGTAGGGAGAATAGTAGAATGAACTCTTATGTACTCGTCGCTCATTTCAACAACCATTAATGTATAACCAAATTTATTTAATACTTAGCCCTCGTCTTTCCATTGCTACCTGAATTATTTTTGTAACTTTTGATTGAAACATCGTAAGCATACAGACAAGCGTACACATACTATCAACAAATTTTCACAAACTGAACACATTTATAAAGCAAGTACCTTGATCAAGAGATAGAACCTTACCCAGATTTCCCCCCACCTTGGAATGCTGTTCATTGAATAGCATAGATGAATTTTGCCTATTATTGTACTTTTTACAGTTTGTAGAAAATATTCATTTATGGAATCACATACCATGTACTCTTTTGTGTCTGGATTCTTTTTTATTCAGTTTTATGCTATTTAATAATCATGAATATGTATATCATATATATGTACATATCATATGTATATCATATGAATATACCATAATTTTTTCTTTCTAGTCTACTTTTGAGTATTTAAATTATTTGAATAGTTTCAATAGAACAATATTGGGCTAAGAACAATAACACTTCTATGAACACTTAATCCTTACCTTTTAATGAAAAAAAAATATGTCAGGTATATACTTAAGAATGCCATTGCTGAGTGATAGGGTATGTGTATGTTCAGATTTAGCAGATTCTACCACACTTGTCCAAAGTGGTTTGCAGCTTACTCTCCCACCAGCAGAGTGTTCTTTCCCTTTGTTCCATGTCCTCATCAAGACTTGTGTGTTTCAATCTAGCTATTCCAGTAGGTGAGTGGTGTATCTCCTATGGTATTAATTTTCATTCTCTATCAACTAGTGAAATTAATTACCCTTTGTCTTCTCTCCTCCCCTTCCTTTCCTTCTTCTTTGTTGTCTTTGTTTTTGGTCATTTGGATATCTTCTTTTTTCAGGTCTTTTGACTACTTTTCTTTCTTAATGTTTATAGTTCTTTAAATAATCTATATGCACTCAATTTTCCTTCCATGATGTGGGTTGCCTTTGAACTCTCTTAATAGTGTTCTGATTAAAAACATTTCTAGATTTTAATAAAGGGTAGCTTATTTTTTTTTAATGATTGGCACTTTTAATTTTTTGATAAGAAATATTTAACTATATCAAGATTACAAAGCTATCCCTCTGTGTTTGTGTCTGAAAGCTGTATGGTTTGCCTAATACATTTAGATTTACAATGCATTTGAATCTACTATCCACAGTATCTGGCTCCTTTTAGAAACTTGATAAATGTTTGACTCTATTAAAAGCAGCCTGGCTTTTATAATAAAAATACCCCCATATAAAAATAAATTTATTTCCAGTTACTTAACAAATGGCTATTTGAGATGTTAGAAAATAGGTAATTCATGGTGGTAAATAGGGCACGCACATTTGTTTTTATCCCCTATTGACATCTCACTGAAACAAATGTTCAGGGGCTAAAAAAGGAATAGTTCCATAGCACCACATAAAATATAATGAGAATTACTAATAAATTTCTGTAGAAATGGAAATCGGGCGGTCATGGATGGCAGGTAAGACAAATTGCAATTTAAGTGGGATTTATGTGGGGAGGTGGGCATTCTTTGCCAGGCCATCACAGAACACCATAGACTAAGAGACCACAAAAGTAGCAGACAGTGTGAGTGAGAATTTATCTCCCCCACCAAAAAAAAAAATGTAGTGGGGAAGACAACTGTAATAGTCTGCCCCAACAGGCTTGTCTCACCCATACATTGAAAGTACAGGCGGTCAGTATTTGCTCCCTGGCAAACACTCCATGTAAGAACAACTAGAATGTCCTTCTCTAATGAATTTTAACCTGAAAAAAATAAGGTTTCTTTTGGAGGAGTTCATTCAATTAGATAAAGTCCATTTTATTTTGAAAATACATGTTCTCATCGTGTAGAATAAAAAGACATATAAACTGAAAATATAAAAGGAAGAGGCATAGTAAAAAAATGGAGAGGAAGAAATTACCAAAGAAATATTAAAAAAAAAAAAAACTATTTTCTAGAACTGAAGAAGCACATAACTTTTTTTTTCAGATTGAAAAGTCTCACTGAATGCCCATTTAGCACAATGATGAAAACGACCACAAATAAGCATATATAATCTTGAATTTCACCAAGGCAGTAATAAAGAGATTACAATACTTCCAACGGGGGACAGGAAATCAAGAAACAAAGAAATAAAAGAAACACTGCCACCAAACTTTTCACCTGCAACAGGGAATACCATAGACAATGGACAATGGAGTTTTTAGTGTTTTGAGGGATAATAATTGTCTGTGTAAAGTTCTATACTTTACGCTGCCAAATTATCAATCAAGTGGAAGGACAGAAGACCAATATATTCAGGCATTCAGAAATTTAGTTAGTCTAACTTCTATTAGCTGTTTATCTTACAAGTTACTAGAGGTACATCTAGCAAAAGGAGAAAATAAACCCAGAAAACCAAAGACAGGCGCTGCAGGAAAGAATTGGTCTAGCAAAGGAGGGCAATGAAGGAAAGGTCTGGGAGCCACCTGCTTTGAGATGGATGTTTCTTGGACAAAAAAGGGAAATAAAAGCTTAATCTGATAGAATGGAGGATGAATGTGCAGTGTCTCCCCAAAATGAGACAGTGATTAAAACATTTAAAAAATCTCTTTATGAATATCTTGTAAACAAATTTGTAGCATGATTTTAGACAGTTGATTACCTAAAGGTAGATGGGCATTTGAATTTGAAATGAGGAACATTTTTTTAGAGTACCCCAGGGATATGGCTATTGATAATCTATATTTAAAATAATTAAACAGTGTGAAGAGAATAGAGGGATTGAGTGGCAGCATAAGTGAAGGTAAATCTTTTCACATCATGAGGGTGATAAATATGATTTAAAATTGATAAATCAAGAAATAGAAGTGGAAGTGTGTGATTTTGAATTATAGGGATACTTGCCAGGGAACTAAAAATAAATAAGAGTTTAAACAAACAAATAAAAAGGTTGCCTGTAAGCAATAAGTCTAGAAAGGGACGAGATGGGAAAGTCTTACATTTATGGATAAGATCTCCAGTTCTATTTGATTTTTTACCATGTAGCTGTATTATCTTCACAAAAATAAAAATAAATCTTAGTGATGTATAAGATGTACTGAAATAAACAATTGTGAAAGTGTGCCAGGATTCTTTACGTTTGAAGGGCTGTAGACAGAAACAGACCATGATGGAAGAGTAAAGGGAGATGAAACTGCCACAGAAAAGACCACATGCAAAAGGCCAGCTTAGCCTTAGGGCAAAGTTCTTTGCTCTTACCATGAAATGACTTAGGTTAACCTAAAATAATGGAGAGAATTGAGTGATTTTGAACAGGAGAATGGCTTGATCTTTTATGATGATAGTAATGAAAAGAACACTTCTATTAAGAGAGCTCTGTATGTGTTAACTAAGTTGGTCATGTGCAAGAAGTCTTAAATAGTAATATATTCTCTAGATAAATAGCACTGGCCCACACAATGAGTTCACACTATCCCTTTCTTAAAAGAATCCCAAAGCTGCAGAACCCTATGTGGAAGAAATCTTTGGTCCAAATCTTTGGACCAAGAAGCATGTCTGGGTATGTTGGGTGTTTGTGAATGTTCATATTTGCGTGTTCATGATAGTCATGGTTGCAATGGGGAGGAATGGTAGAAAAAGGAATTTTACTTTATCTTTTAGTCTATTGTTATGTCTCATGAATACATCAGCAGAGTTCTGAAGTTATTTTTACACACACGAAAGGTTGAAGTCCACTGTATCAAAGTACCATCCAAGATTCTGACTTGGGAAAATAGTGTGGCACCATCCCTTTCCTGTCCATTAACACCAGTAGCTTGACATCAGTATCAGAATCTTCTGTCCTCTTTGGTGACCTCAGAGGTTCATGAAAATAAGTATAGTTGTGTTTTCTTCTTTCTATCCCTGTTTCTGAGATTTTTTTTTAAGATTTTATTTATTTCTTTGACAGAGAGAGAGAGAGAATGAGCACAAGCAGGGAGAGGTGCAGGCAGAAGAAGGAGAAGTAGGCTCCCTGCTGAGCAGAGAGCCCCATGTGGGGCTAGATCCCAGGACCTTGGGATCATGACCGGAGCCAAAGGCAGATGCTTAACCAACTGAGCCACCCAGGCATCCCTGTTTCTGAGATTTCTATCAGTTTATCTGGTTTATAAGGGAAAATGCTCATCGTCAATTTAGTTCAAAATATAGCATTTTCTTTAAAGAAAAAGAAACACAGGGTCGCTGGTAGTTTATAATTCATCCTTAGAGTATCTTTATTTAACTGTCTTCAATTTCTTTCCTTCTAGTTACTCAGGTGATTTCCCCACAGAAATATTATGAGATAAATGGTCATATATTATTAAAAAGAAAGTAACTAAGGACCTTCTAGCTAGGAAACTTGTTTAATTCTGATAGTTGGTCATCTGCTATTGTTTTTCCTCAGGTACTATGAGTACTTACAGTGCAAGGCTATTTACTTAGGTAATGTCCTATCTGATTTTTTTTTCTTTTTCTTTAGTGAAAAAAGAGAATTTATAGCGATTAGGAAGCTAAGATAAAAATGTGCTGGGCTGCTTCAAGAACTTCTTAGGTGGTGAAGTGTTTACCAAGTTATTATTACTATCTGAAGGATCAAAGATCCTCTGAATTGCAGCAAAAGGATTTGTTTGAAAGCCATTTCTTAGAAGTAAACTTGTAGGTTTGTACACTGGCTGTTTATTATTTCTTTCATGTCAAAATCCTTAAATAAAATGATTCTGATTTAAACTAAATGAAAATGTTTTTGTACAATTAGAGAAATGCTCAGAATTATAGTTATAAGGTACCCAAAGATATACTCTTTAACATCTTTTACAATAAAACCCTTCTTACTCGATAAATGAGTCACTTTATGCTTTGACCCTTTTGATAAATGACACAAAATTTAAAGAACAATTGTAATGTAGTAGATATCCTGTTAGCAAGGCCTATATCATAAATGTTTAATACTTCCAACCCTTACCCATTTTATAAGAATATAATATATATTAAAATATTTGTTAAAAATTTTTGTTAAATGCCAACTCAGGCTTCTGGTTGAATTTTGCACCAAGTAGTATTACTATATATGTAAATATGATGCATATACTTATATACGTGAATATCAGTTCAGTTTCTGGAAAACCGTGACTAGTACAGTTGTATATACTTACAATTGAGTTGTGGTTAGAAAAAGAAAAAGACCTGAGGCTTAAGAAAGTTTGAAGAGCTATGATCAGCACCAATCTTGACCTTCTTCCATTTATGATACAGTGCCCTTAAGACAGCCATAATTATTTGCCATCATCATCTTTTCAATTAGTGTATTTTTTGTACTTCATCCTAGAGCTACAATTTCTAAGCATCTGACACATATGGCAAAATAAAACTTACTAAATCTGTCACTAGGAGAAATAGTTAATATGACTATTAAAGAAATTTTGAAACTATAATTACAAACTTCCCTCAAGAGAACGCCCTAGGACAGATGGCTTTACATGTAAATTCTACCAAACTGTTAAGGAAGAAAAACCATCAATCTTATACAAGTTTTTTCAAAGAATAGAAAAAAAAAGTGGGATCCACTTTGTATTAGTTATCTATTGCTATATAAAACATACCAACACATAGTAGCTTAGAACAACAAACATTAATCATTTCACAGTTTCTGTATTGGTACCTCTGGCTCAATGTGTGTTCCAAGGCTGTAATCAAGGTGGAGTTGCTCTTAACTGAGGGAGAAGACTGCAAAAAGAGTAGTTAGGTGGGTGAAATCAGGGCACAAGCTGCAACATTTTAACTTTGAGATGCTTGTTGAATATCCAGATGGAGAGATCAAGTAGCCAGTTGGAATATGGGTTGAGGCTCAAGGCAGAGGTCTGAGCTGAAGATATAAATGCATGAGACCAGATGAAATCACCTGGAAATGAGTGTCATCTAAAAAGATACTAAGGCTGATCACTGGGATACTCCATATGAAGACCTCAGGTAGATGAGGGAAACCTGAATGGAGACTGCACAGGGCAGCTAGAGAGTTAGAGGGAAAACAGCAGAGGCTTGGAAGCCTGAGCAGGGACTGACTTACTCTACTAAAGGGTGCTAAGAGACAAGAAAGATGAGGATGTTATGCCTCCTACCTATCACGTGATGAATCTATTTTATATCAGCTCAAATTGAACAGAAACTGTGCTTTAAAAAGTAACAGAAAACTACAAGGGTCTAAAACTGTCAAATAAGTTGAATAAGTAGTTCACAATTTTCCCAACCCTCTACTATTAAAATACCCATCAGCCTCAGGAAATTGTATGAAATCTTCAAAAAACAGATAATCCTACTCTATATTAGAATGATCCTCAGATCATTTTATAATGTTAATATAATTCTGATCAAAACCAGACAAGGACAATACAAGTAACCAAAATTATGTACCACTTTTAAGCATAAATATAGATGCAATAAACCTAAATAAAATAGAGGGACATTCAATTCAGCAATGTATTAAAAATCCAAGAAGTATTTATCTCAAGTTGCAAGGATGATTTAATTTTGAATATCTATTAAAGCAATTCATCATATTATCAAATTAAAGGGAAAAAACAAACACATGGGAGAAAAAAGCTTTTGATAAATTTCAATATTAACAAACATAGTACTAGAACAGAATTTCTTTGAATTGATCATGGATATCTAATCAAATTGGCCAAATATATTGTACTTGATGGTGAAGCACTAGACAAATTCCCTTAAAGTCAGGGACAATAAAAAAATCTCTATTTCTTCATTACTAGTCATCATTTTACTGGGGAGTTGAGCAAATCAAGTGAAATAAGGAAAAGAAAATATACAAGGATTAAAAAGGACACGGTATTTGTTATTATATTTATAAGTAATAAAACTGTATATAAAATCAAAGAGAATCTGGAAACTATTGCAAATAATAAAATATATCAGAGAATTAGAAGTAGGTATTAATTAATATTCGTAGAAGAGTAAAAGCTAAGAATATTCAAGGCAGAGAAGAAAAAATATGAACAAGGAATTTCCTTACAACATATCAAGATTTAATTAAAGCGAAAATAATTGAAACACCATGATATGTTGTAGATCTAGATAAACAGACTGAAGGAAAGCGGTAGAGAACCTATATAAGTTCCCACGTATATTTGGGATCCAGATAATTAGGAAGGAACCATATCACATTAGAGGAGAATATGGGACACTTAAAAAATAGTATTGTGACAATTTGATCCTCATATGGAAATAAAATAGATCCCTACCTCACTTTATACATTATAATCAAACTTTTACACTCTTACATAAATATATCAAAATATTGTTGCGAATCTAACATAGAAAAGGATTTCTTAAGTAAAACCCAATAAGTGCAAACTATAAATATGTGCGAATATGGCTAGATTGTCCTTTGAAAACTATAGCCAAAATATTATAAACACTGTAGAAATACAAGTGACAGACTTACCAAGATACAGAAACTAAATAAAAGATTTTTAATCAAAATATACAAAGAACTCCTAAAACTTAATAAGGACAAATCAACACAATTGCAAAATGGAACAAGGATTTGAACAATCAATTTACATAAGAATCCAAAAGGCAAATATACATATTACGAGATGCTCCACATTACTATTGATCAGTGAAATGTAAATTAGAGCAACAACAATATATAATTTCTCACTTTTCGGACTGGGAAAAATGTTTTAAAAATCTGTAATGCTAGTTGCTGGCAAGGATGCAGTAAAATGAGCATTTTTATAGGTTGCTTATGAGGTTGTAAATTTAACTACCACAAGATTCAATTTGGCAAAATAACAAAGTTAAAGATGCTCATCTGTCATATTTTAATATCCATCAACTTTGCTTCTATGTATATTACTCTTGACAAACTCTTTCAGAAGTTCATCTGGAAATAGATATAAGTAATTGGAGAGAAAATAAATGAATGGAGACAGATAAATTAACTTTAGTGTATCCTTGCAATAAAATTCTGCATAGTAATTAAAACGAAGTATCTCAGATATAGATAAAGCTAAAATACATAAGGTAATGTATGAAAAACTAGTTGCAAATATATATTTAACACTGTTACATACATTTTGTAAGTTTTCAAAGCACAGAATACTTATAAATATATTGCTTTTTTGGTAAAAGTATGAAATTCTAAATGTAGTAGAACGGTTCATCTAGAAGGAATAGCATATAGAAAGGCCATGATAAACCAAAGATATATTCTCCTAGCTGCAACTAGATCCTTTTGGGGCACAGAAGTACGCTTAATGGGCACAGGATGAGATGAGCTTGATAGTGTAGGGTTTTGGGGACTATGTTAAAGAATTTTGAACAAATGGAAACTAAAGAGTATTCACAATTCATGTTGTTGTTCAGTCATCACCACTATCTATCACCAGAACAGTTTTCATCTTCCAAAACTCAAATTCTGTACCCTTTAAATACCAACTCACCATCCCCCCACCCACCCCTGGTAGCCACTATTCTACTTTCTGTCTCTAAGAATTTGACGATTCTAGGTACTTTATAAAAATGGAGTTATACATTATTTGTCCTTATGTATCTGGCTTATTTTATTTAGTATAATGCCTTCAAAGTTCTTCCATGTTATAGCATGAATCAGAATTTCGTGATTAGTTTAAGATTAAAAAATATTCTGTTTTATGTATATACCACATTTTGTTTATCCATTCATTCACCACTGGATGGACATTAGGGTTGTTCGAGTTTTTGGTTATTGTAAATAATGCTGGTTTGTTTAGTGAAACACAAATACCTGTTTAAGTCCCTGCTTTCAGTTCTCTTTTATATATATTCAGAAGTTGAATTGCTGGATCAAATGGTAATTCTATGTTAAGTTTTTTGAACCCCAATATGGTTTCAGAGTGACTACACCTTTTTAGATTCTACCAGCAAAAAATGCAAGGGTTCTGATTTCTTCACCTGCTGACCAGCCTTTTTTTTTTTTTTTTTTCCTTCATAATAAGCCATTCCAGTGGGGGTGAGGTCTCACTGAGGTTTTGATTTGCATTTTCGTAATGATTAGTGATGTTGAGCATCTTTTCATATGTTTAGAGTAAGAGAAAAGAGAGGCTAAGAAGAAAAAAAGATAATGAGGCTTCTGTACCCAATCTGATATAGTTAGAGCCTGATGGACAAGGACCATTCTTTCCATTTCTGCAGAGAATATGGCCAATGAGGACCAATGGGAAGCAGCAGGCTGTTGGTGTGGTGTTAGGTGTTACAGGCTCAATAGGACAGTCGTCTCCTAGAGAAGCATTAACTGAGCACACAGGGAGATGGTGCCTGCTCAGTGGGCATAGGGTCACCCAGTACAGGCTGGCAGAAGATCCCTATGCCAGATGGATATGTGTTTGTTTGAGTCCACATGTGAAAACCTTCTGGGGACAACCAGCAGTAACAGTGGAGATGCATAAAAGACGAGATTAAACAAATGCAGATGGAAGCATAGAGGGCATTTCAGATTTCTCACTGAATTCATGTTTTATCATAGGAATGACTCTGCATGTATACTACACACCGTGTAGAATACTATTTAAAAGAACAGAGCTAAAAGGCAGGGCATCAGGATTGTTTCCCTAAATGCATCAACCTCAACATTTGACCTTTTGGGAATCATTTGACCTTTTAACGTCTTAATTTCTTTTCACAAAACATTTGGGAAATCAGATGTATCACATCTTTTTACAGGGCTGTTATAAAGCCACATGAAGATAATAAGTGGGAAAATCTTTGGAGCAGTAGAAAGCATGTCAGATACGATCATGCCAAAGTTGACAACTAAAAGGAGACATGACAAACTCTGGTTCACTCTCCAACAATGCTGTGTTGTTTGCTCAAGGAGGTTGGAGCGTGTGCTGTCTGCTGCAAGTCTAGTGCCAGTCAGGAGCAGACTAAGAATGACTTCCTGCTTTCTAAACTGTATCGATAGTGGGCTTTTTTGTCAGGGAGTAAAATCTAGAATTTATGGGCTAAGAGAAACTGAGATTTCTATTTCTTAATGTGAATTACTGTCTCAACTACACATGACACAGAGTGTGGATGGACCAAGCAACACTTCACCAGGACATTCAAAAAAGATTCTGGGAAGTCCTACTGTTATTTATTTCCAGGCTTTAGGTTTCCAAATGAGTAATGAGTTAGAATTTAGTATTCTGCACATCACATCAACCACAACATCTCCAATATGTACACAAGTGAAAATTAGGTAATCAGCAATATGTGGAAATGAAACTGACTTACTCAGAGGAAGCAAAATGATACGAGTCTGTCATCTAGTGTTCCAAAACTGACAGGTCTCTGACGATTGATGACAGCGAAAAAAGACCTGCTGCTTTGTGCACAAGATGACTCAAAGCCATGATTCTTTTAGAATCAAAGAAATGTCAGATATTATTAGTATTAACAGGAAGCTTAAATATGTGGTAGAGCAAAATGCCCCAGCACCATTCTACTTGATTCATGTTTTCAAAGGCCCAGTTTCTTGGCCTCAATTGATGATGGATTCTACTATATAAAAGGATTGTTGATCTCTGGTTCTTATCAGAGGAAATGCAGTGGGTGGAAATATACATTGTGAGCAATTTACATTGGTTTACGCTCTGTTGCTCATTTGAAAAAAAATTAAATACGTTGCTTGTATTATCCATTATTACGGTCATCAACCAAACGGTTACAATTTATCAGAAATACAGCAGACAATAAGGATTTTTAAAAGACTTTTTTTCATCATCTGTGAGATTGTGTGGTTGGCCAAATATTGAATGTACAGGAAAAGTAATGCTGGGGAATAGGTTGGTGGGAAAGTTGTCAAGAAATTCAGCAATTTGATTCAACAAATATTTTCTGTGCCCAACGTGTACCAGGCAGTACTCTAGGTTCTGGGGCTCTCAACTAACAAAATCCAAAGATTTCACCTTTGTAACTCCTACATTATAGCTGGGGGACACAAATAAGAAAAAAACAACCAAATAAATAAGCAAAGAAAATCAGATGAGAATACGGGGCACCAAAATTGCATGTGTGGGAATAGATTGGCTATTTTAAATAAAGCATTCAAACTACTACACATGACACAGAGTGTGGATGGACCAAGCAACACTTCACCAGGACATTCAAAAAAGATTCTGGGAAGATCACAAGGATGGTGACATTTGTGTAAAGTCCTAAAAGAGGTAGGGAAATTAGCCACTTAGGTTATATGGGTAAAGAGCTTTCTTGGCAGAGGGAATAACCAGTGCAAAGACGCTCAGACAGGAATGTGCCCATTTTAGTCTAGAAATAGCAAAGGCTAGAGTGTTGGAGCAGGGTGAGTGAGGAAGAGCAGGAGGAAGAAGAAAAGGTAGGGAGGAGAGTGAGGATCATGGAAGGTCTCTTAGGCCTTTGGAAGCTTTTGGTTGCATCCTTACACTGGAGCTGTGGAAGGCTCTAGCAGATTTCTTCTGCCTTGCATGTTAAGAATTATTCTTACAGGATAGACAATGGGGCAAGTAGAGAAGCAGGGAGACGAGGTAGGAGGCTTTTGCAGAAGTTATAGTAACTCATACCAGAAAAGCAGGAACATTGGGAATGGTGCACTTTCTGAGGTTTACTAGATGGGCCCAGGAAAATGATACTTGGAACCTGATTGCAGTAAAATAAAATTCAAGATAAAAAAAAATTAGTGACATATTTTGGAATAGAAGGCTTGGGGAGACATTTTTTACTTTTGTCTCCTTTCATAATGTTTTCTCTTCTCACATTGGGATCTGTTTTTTTCCGCTTGAAAATCATTACTAATTTGGAGGAAAGATGCCGAATCATCTATAAACTTTCAATAGATGCCCTTGCATTCATGGAGCACTGCCCCTGTTGCCCTGAAGCTAACAGCAGGATGCATAATGCATGATGCACTCCAAGCCTTACATAAATACACATAAAACTTTAGCAGTTAAGAGGATGGAGCTATTAAAGAAAACAATGTGGGTGTAAAACAGTTTTGCAGAGATTAAAAAATTTTAAGCCAGGAGCTTTTTTCTAAAAGAACAGATTGGATTTCTGATTAGAGATTGGAGGGAATGATAATTGAAATACTCATTTCAATACCAATAGAGTAACATGTGTGAATCTGTCCAACTCATATTTGGTTTGGCTAGAAAGAGAAACAAATAGTGATCGCATATTTCCTTTAAATACAAAACTATTTTTCTCTACTTTGTAGCCACATTCTACTGAAATGGTTATTTAAACAATTTACAGTTTACACCTTCCTTTTTTTTCATAATTTTACTTTGAAACTCATGGAGATATGACTTAACTGATGAGAGAATGAGTGTAAAAAAGACAAGGAAACATTTTGTGTAATGACATGCTGATTTCTTCATCTACTGTGGCAACCATTGCTTTAACCCCACTGATTGTCTTGTTATTATTACAGAAAATGGCAGACAGTTATGAACTTTTGATTAATCAACATGCTTCATTTGAGATCAAAAACCTCTAGGTTGCATGTTCACTTTTCAAAACAGTCTGCTCCAAGTAGAGGATTTTTGAGCACTTTTTGTGATGGATGATCTCTGTCATGCTCCCTAGTGTATTTTTTACATTCCTGTTTTTTCACTTTGATTAAGCTGAAGTAAAGAGCACATTGCATTTTTGAAATGTCAGAGTTCAACTTTCATTCCATTGTCTTGGAATTATTGAAAATTGCAGTGGATCTTTCCCACCAATAAGCTGAAACCCAGCCTGGGAGACCTGCCCACGATGCCTGGACACAGAAAAGTGAATTGGACAATATTGAGAGAGAGGAAGAGGAAGATTCTCTCAGATATACTCTGTGACTTTTAATTTTTTTAATGGTTGTCTGAAGTTGCAATATTCATTTACACTCCATGGACACTCTCAGTAGCACTGTAGTGCTTCCCTGGTAGTGTAGGCAATTTATTGCAGAGTATTCCCAATTCTTCCCTCCCATCCATTATTACATTACTATCATTTATTTCCCTTATCCCTGAGCTATCATCACCTGATATGTTGTTGCTGTTATTATTTTAAGCAAACTGCTGCTTTCAATTAGCTCAATTAGGAATAAGAAAAAATAAAATATTTTATTATATCTTAATTTATTACTTTTATAAAGCTCTTTTTTTTTAATGTAGATCTAACCTGTAACATTTTCTGACTTATTAAATTTTTCTTCTCTCGGAAGAGCTTTTAACATTTCTTGCAAATCAACTGGTGACAAATGTTCTTAATATTTGCTTGTATGATAAAGTATTTCTTCTTTACTTCTGAAGGATAATTTTGCTGGATATATAATTTTAGTTTCTTTGTTTTTAATCTTTCAGAACTTTAAATATCTTACCCTAGTCCCCTCCTGATTACATGGTGTCTGAAGAAAGGTCTGATATGACTATTATTTTTGTTTCTCTATAGGTGAAATGCCTCCCCCCACCCCCACTTCCCAAAGCTGGCTTCTTTTCGAGGTTTTTCGTTGTCTTTGATTTTCTGAAGTTTAAATATAATATGTATAGGTATAATTTTTTAAAATATATTTATCCAGCACATAATTCTTAGAGTATCCTAGAGGTGTGGTTTCCTGTCTGTCACTAATTTTGGAAAACACTCAACCTTTTGTATTTAATATTTCTTATGTTTCTCTCTCTCTTTCTCTTCTTTCTGGTAAATCCTTTGCATGTGGTACACCTTTTATAAGTGTCCCACAGTTCTTGGATGTTCCAGTTTTGTATTTTATTTTTTTCCTATTCATTTTTCTCTTTGCTTTTCTACTTGGGAAGTTTCTATTAACCTCTTCAAGAGCCCTAATTCTTTCCTTGGCCATGCCCAGTATACTGATAAGCCTATCAAAGCATTCCTCATTCCTATCACAGTGTTTTTAATTTCTAGGTTTTCTTCTTGATTCTTCTTAGAGTTTCCATCACTCTGCTTACATTATACATCTGTTCTTGCATGCTGTCTACTTTTTTTCAGGAGAGCCCTTAGAGTTTAATTATAATTAATAAAGAATTCCAAGTTTGATAATTCCAGATTTTCAGCCATAGCTGAATTTGGACCTAATGCTTGCATTATCTCCTCAGACTGTTTTTTTACCTTTTAGTATGACTTGAAATTTTTTGTTTAAAGTCAATAGATGATGTAGTAGGTAAAAGGAAATGGGGAAAATAGTCTGACATTTTTATGTTTATCTGGTTAGGAATTAGCCTATGTTTACTGTCTGCTGTAGCTGTGATATCAGAAACTAGCATTTCTGCTAGTGTTCTTGCTTTTTTCTCTTCTATTACTTTCGGGTTTCCCTAAAGACCGTTTGTTAAACAGGGTCAGAAGATTGCAGCTTTTTAGCTGTAATTTCCCATGATCATATAGGAGCCCTGTTGATGTAGATGGTTAGGTGTAAGTTAGGTGGTTAGATGATTATATCTTAGTCTTTTAGTCAGGTGTGTTCCTCACAAATGTTTCTCAGTCCCCTGCTGCCGATAGGTGAGCCAGGAAGGCTAAAAGAGGCTGGTTTTGGGTACTTCCCTTCCTCTGGGCAAGTTAGACTTTGGTGCAATCAGCGTGTTAGTCTTTGGTACGGTGTTTTCTTTTCTTAAGGACAGGCCTTATTAACAAGAGCGTAGAACTCTGGGGATATTAAAAAATGGTTATGTTTTTTCACCGTATCCCTGCCAGAAGCAGAATGGGATTTTTTTTCCCTTCCCATCTTCATAGTGAGAACCTCGTGGAGCTCTTAGAGGTAAAATTTACAAAAATATAGAGTCCCCCCAGTTTTTAACTCCCAAGCTAGTCCACACTGATCCTCCAGTCAGTGAAGTCATAGCTGGTGTTCCTTCTGGTATGGGCTCCAGCTGCAGGAATCTGTGCCTAGGCTACTACTCCTAGTAAGCTGTGATGCTCTCTATCTGTCTGTGCCTTCTGTTTGGGTGGCGGCAGTGTGCCCTCTGACCACAGTTCTTTAATGGATTTGAGAAGAGTTGTTGATTTTCAGTGTGTTCGGGTTTTTTTCTTATTGTGAAGATGAGAGTGATGACTTTCAAGTTTTTTCTATGTCAGATTGGAAACTGCAAGTCCTCACTCTGTAACGTTTGAAAATCAGTGGGTCATAACAATAGCTTATTCCATCACTGAGAGGCAGTTTGACCTTATGGCATAAGTTCTGACTTCAGGTAAGTTCTACTCACTTATTTCTTCATCTGAATGTTTATATTACCTATCTCAAAGAGTTGTATAAAGATGACACTCTATAAAGAATATATACATACATTGCTTGGCATATAGTATTTGTTCAAACAAATGTTAGTGTCTTCCTTGATTTACCATGAAGAATGAGTTGAAGGTTATTCACAGCTGGGAGGCAGATGAGAAAACAAATGCTGGTTCTTTTTTTTTTCTCTTCACTCATTCTCATTTGTTTCTTTTCTCAGGCACTGCTCCTGTAGTTCCATTGTAGAATTACAGTATACTCCACAGCATGCCATGGATCTGAAAACTTTCAAAGATTCTTCTTCCTGGAATTTATATTCTTATTTCCCAAGTTCATGTTTTGAGTTCATTTCGTGAAAGTAAATGTCCCTATATACTGCTACTTTCCCCACATCCTCTCCTCATGGAGTTGTTGGGATTCTTCCTTGATTAGTATGCGAAATAAGTGAACTCTCTATCGCCAACTGACAGTGTTAGGTTGGAGTTGTTCTGAGGGACACTTGCAAAAAAATTCTTCAAGTGTTAATGACTGCTGTGACAGGCTTCAGCAGTTGTTAGAAGGGACTTAGAATTTCAAGATGAGTGTAACTGCAGAAGAATTCCATGTCATTAGGGGTTGAGTGATAATTACAATCATTATCACAACATGGAATGATTTTTAGGTAATGTGAAAATTGTCTCTGAAAGCAATATGCTTTGTGAATCAATCCCTGTATATATTTAAGTATAAAATGAGCATATGCAGGTGAAATAATCTATTTGCTGATGAGCTTTAAGCCATAAAATATGAAATGAAAGCAATATAATATTAAAGCAGAAACAAAAAAACTTTTCTATGAAAATGGAGACAGTTTTGTCTAGAATCATCTGTGACTACAAAGGCATGGTAATTTTTTAAAATTTATTTATTTATTTATGTTTTTAGTAGTCTCTACACCCAACACAGGGCTCGAGCTCATGACCCTGAGATCAAGAGTCTAATCCTCTTCTGACTGAGCCAGCCAGGTACCTGAGGCATGATAATTTTAATAGAAAGATGGAAATACTGTGGTCTTGTAACTATTTTTTAATGTTGTATTGCAGTTTCTGTGTGTTTAGGGACAATTTCTGCAGATAGTATCATGAGTGAAGCAAAACATTCTACTTATTTTTCTGTATTATTGTAGCACAATTCAATAAAGTATCTTCTTTCCAGTTCATGCTACTTTCCTAACCTCTTTGTTATCACATTTTTCTTCTATTATCATGGTTTTATTCTGTCTTATTCCACTTCCTTCCTTGAAAGTACATTTCAAAAGAATGGAAATCCTTACAGGTCTTTTATTGACTCTTTTTCTCAGGCACAAAAAAGTGGGGTGCAATTTGTCTTTGGTGTTGGGTTTAGATGGAATAATATGGTACAGTATCCAGACTATGGAGCCCCACTAGTGCTGATCTGTACAAAAATACAAGATTTCAAATAGATGCACTTACATGAGCTGGTGTGAATGGATTTTAAACTTGGTCCTTTGTTACCTGTTTGCTTTAGAAATGGTGTTCCATCTACCTAATCATCTCAAAATATTTTTTCTTTGTTTATTTCCACTTAAGGGACGTGCTTAGATTTTTGATACAAAAAATGTGTATCGCAAATAGGTATCTCATTAAAAAGAGACTAATATATGAGTAAACTCTGTCATAGAAACTATTTTCTTACATAAAATTGGAAGACTCTAACATATTTTTAGGATATAAGAAAACTAGAGTCCTCAATCCTAAAAATAATACTATAGAGGATCTATTAGAAAAGACAGTTTCATTTCATTTAGGTCTAAATAGTGTTCAGATTCATTTCTCAAGCAGCAGTATGCCTCATGACACTATTTGTCATCTGGTGTCCCACCAATAGGTAAATAAAGTGTTCCAGAGATTAATTTTCTGCTTGTATAATACCTTACCTCTCAAGTAATTAATGTATTTTATTTCATTAAAAGGCACTACCTACATGGTATACATAAATATGATCAAATATTCATTATCAATGCTAATCAGGAAACCAGTAGTATGAAATATCTCAAAAGGTTATGAGTAAAAGCATTATTTCTATGTGGTTTTAGAAAAGGGTTTTGAATTTGCACTTGATGTGTGTGTGTGTCTAAAATCCTGACCTGTCACCTCATTTTAAATTAAATTGTTGTGATGAATAGGTGGGGATAAGTAGACAAAGTTTGCTTAGGACTATTTCTTGTTCTTAATTTCCGTTAAGTATATAGGCAGACTTACCCAGAAAAAAGTGAAAATGAAACTAAAAAATGAAAAGAAAGAAGAAACATAAGGCTGAATGTCCCCCACCCCTCTAAAATTGCAGCATTATCTTCATACATTTCATGGGCTGGTGAGGATGAGAGATAGCTAATAAGGATTTGGGTTTCTAAGGTCCCTTGATGGACAAAAAGCTTGAGAGAGTGGGAAACACAAAGGTAGATAAGAGTCAGAAAAAAATCAAAGGGCATCATCATGGGGAAAACAGTCTAAAAATAGTATTTATTATATATTATCAAGAAATGACTTCGCATTTGTATTTTTAAGAGGGAGACATTTGCAGATTCAATATACTTGTTTAAATGCCTACTGTGCAAAAGTACTGTGCCAGGTGTTAACCATAATCTTTATATCTTTCACATTTCATTTCAATTGCTTTCATACGTCTCATGCAAAACATAACAATGTAAACTTGAGAAGGCTTCTTGTGTTCTGTTAGGCTATTAAAATAAATTATATTAGCAATTGTCAAACCAACTTCCACCCTCCTGCTGAAGAAAGAACCATCCTGTTGTATGATATCTGTCCTCATAGCAGAGGGGTTCTCACTTTTTTTTTCCTTCATAAACAAAGAGAAGGGGAATAGTTTGTTACTTATCAGGGTTTCTATCTACTTTTTTTTTTCTTTGTGTGGACAAGCAATGAAAATCTGCTCATGAAATGAGGAAATAACTTTCCAAGCATCTTTTAATATGCCTCTGTAATTCTCTCCCAATTTTCTTCCTGGTGGCTTAATTCAGAATTTTAAAAAAATTTTAGTAAAATTTTTAATAAAAAATATTTTTAAGGAAAGCTGAAACAATGACTGCATCACTTCCAATTTTATTATTATTCTTGGTAAACCACGAACACATGGGGCATTTGTTCATTAGATAGTATCTAATGTAAGTCCAGATATGAAAGCTGTGAAAGACAGAATCCTTTCCTAGATGCTAAAGACTTAGGAAGTTTCATGCATAACAGTTTCGACTGGCATAATATGTGCAAAAATTTTACATTTGGGGGCTACTAAGTAAAAATGAGCTAGCACAAATGTATATGTTAGGAAAATAGTTATGTTCGTATGTTAAAGTTTGAATAGATCTATAATTTTAAGTTCTGTTTATGGAAATAGCAAACTGATTTGTCATGTAATTTTTATTGTTTTCTCTAGAAAATTAACTTAAAAAACCCCACGTCTGGGGCGCCTGGGTGGCACAGCGGTTAAGCGTCTGCCTTCGGCTCAGGGTGTGATCCCGGCGTTAGGGGATCGAGCCCCACATCAGGCTTCTCTGCTATGAGCCTGCTTCTTCCTCTCCCACTCCCCCTGCTTGTGTTCCCTCTCTTGCTGGCTGTCTCTATCTCTGTTGAATAAATAAATAAAATCTTAAAAAAAAAACAAAACCCACATCTCCCAAAACGAAGTTTGAATGTCTGCTTAACTGAGTTCATAAAAGTGGGAATGAATTAGAACTGTAATATCATTAGCAATAGAAGGGTCCAAAACAGTAATTTTTAAATTACTCTTGTCATATGGGAGAATTGCAAGACAAGTCATAAACTAACAAATCTGTCTTTATTTAAATTAATTGGAATTATCAGTGGTTGATATCCTGGTATTTGCTTTAAACCAACACAAGCACATCCTCGATTATGATTCAGGAGACTTAGATTCGATCACTCTGTGATCTTCGATCACTCTTAGATTCGATTAGCTCTGTGACTTTGTGTGTTTTACCTAAGTTATCTTGCAACCCAGTTTCCTCATCCCTGTATCAAACACTGTCAGTATTCTACCCAGATCCCCTTGGATCCTTTTATTGTTTCTGTTTGCTCCTTCCCCAACATCTGTGTTCTTTCACTTCTAATCACCTGCACTTCCACTGCTCCTTATAAGACAGGGCACATTTTGCTAGAAAATGCAGGGCTGAAAGTGTGTTGGAATTTATGTGGCCCTGTAGCAGCCCTTAGCCAAAGACTGCCTTGTGCAGAAGTGCGAGGACACAGTCCCTTCCTTCCTGGATGGAAATAAATTCTGAGATGTTATACATTCCAGAGCTCCTCTTCATGATTAGTCTGAGGCTAGGACTTTGCTTGAAATCACACTCATTTTTGACTTCTTCCCTTTCTTGCTTCTCCTATTTCCTTACCCATCTGAGGTGCGTCCTTAATACATCACTTGCTGCACATCCTCATCTGAGTTTCTTCAGGAGAACACAATCCAGGACACCTATAAAATCAGATGCTAGACTGAAGCCCTCTTCCTCTCTAATACTCTTATGATTGAAAGTATAGTTTAAATATATGAATATATATATTTCATGACAGACCATATCAGCATGCCGTATTCATTTCTAGTGAACAAAGGGCAGTAAAAGCAACATCTCTTAATTCAATTTCTATGTTATAGAGAAGAAGCTGCAATTACACTTGTATCTACCATGATATTCATAAAAATAAAAGGGCATGTTATTTTGGTAGGGTGTCTGTTGACATAAAACTCTTATTTGGATTCTTTTGAGATTAGAGAAGAGAGAAATTATTCATGTAATTACCTAGGGGTGACACTAAATTACCTGAGGTTGAGGGTAAAGAGATTTTCATCGTAGTTTTCACATGCTGGTTCTCCGGAAGAAAGAAAATATTGACGAGCCTTTGTCAGTAGCTTTTTAGGTTTTGCATTATGTTGTTTTTGTTTCTTTAAGGAAGAGAAAGAACCGCAAGCAATTCATGATCAGAGAAAATTCTCAATTGACAAGAATGCAAAGACACAGTAGGTGTCTGTACTCACAGTTTTCATCCAAATGAAATGTGGAAACATTAAAGTTGGACTCTAGTTGGGCTTCATAAATGAGGGCAAATTCTCAGAAATAAGCAATGCTATTTAGCAAATCAAGGTATGTGTGCTCGTGGTTCTATAATCCTGATTTTAAGAAATGAAAGAAGAAAAGCATATCGATAATTTAAAGACCACACATTTAAATAACATGTTAGGTGTAGAGTATTCTCAATATCTTTTTCAGCGTCCTTTTTTTTAGGTTTAGCTGAGACTTCTGGATAATGCAATGTTTACGATGAGTTGCATAATTATGACATGGATAGTTTCTATTTATTTCATTATAACTGACAGACTCTTTATTAAGCCCTTTCTTTGCCTGTATTATCTAATTCATTCTTGCAACAACCCTGTGATGTAGGTATTACTAGCTACATTTTGACTTAAAGATGTAAATTTATTTTAAAATAAATAAATTTTTAAATAAATTTATGTATTAAGCAGTTTTTTCTTATGTTTAGCACCAAACTATATAACATCGCACTAGTTTTTTTTTAAGATTTTATTTATTTATTCGACAGAGAGAGACAGCCAGCGAGAGAGGGAACACAAGCAGGGGGGAGTGGGAGAGGAAGAAGCAGTCTCCCATTGGAGAAGCCTGATGTGGGGCTCGATCGTTGGGATCACGCCCTGAGCCAAAGGCAGAGGCTTAAAAACTGAGCCACCCAGGCGCCACCATCGCACTAGTTTTTGGTAATCAGTAGTAAAGAATGTACGCATGGTCTTTGTTTTCATGTGGCTTACAGTTTAGGGAATAGCATTGCCCACATAAAGAATAGTGAAATTGAATTTAAAAAGATCTTTCCTATGTTAAAGCTCATAGTCTTTACATTATTCTATAATTTTTGACAAAGGAGTAGTTGAAGTTCTACTTCAAAAGACTACTAATATATTTTTACCTAATGAACCCATAATAGATAAAGCTATATTTATGGGTTTAAGGTATCTCATTTTCCTCTTGGGTCAGAATGTGATTGAAACATTAGATAAGAATGCTGGTTGGCGATTAATGCACCGTGTTCATTTTGCAACTTAAACGTTGTGTGCAAAGTCCGGGTACTCGCCTGGGGTGTCACAAATAGGAAGCAAGACAACTAGAACACAGTTCATTCCCAGTGCAGTGCTTCTTAAGGCGGGTTGCTGCTCACATGGATTGAATGAATGAGTTTGCTTTCTTTTATGAGATAATGAGATCCAGATATCTCTCTCTGCCCCCCCACCCCCAACCTTTATTTCCAAGACAGAAACTCTGGACAATTTTTGGTTCTCAGTTGCAACAGATCTTTATTTCATGGATTTTCTTGGTGTAAGTATTTTCCCTTCAAACACTTTTTAAAAAATATAGAGCTCATGTTATTTTATGTGTATTATAAATGGTCCTACTATTATGTTCCTTTCTTTGTAACTCGCTTAGGTAGAGTGTCCTGCAACACAGCATGGCACGTTAGAGTAGACCCCAAACTCTAGAGAAGAACACACTGGACTTTCAATCTCGGTTCTGTCCTTTATATCTGTGTGTGATAAATCTTTAGAAAATTATTTAATCCCTTAGAGGGTTTTTTTTTTCCTTGCATTAGAAAATGAAGATAACGTTTACATAACCAATTATTGTGAAGAACTGAAATGAGGTAATGCATGTAAAGATTATAATAAAAATAAGGAAACAAGTTAATTTCTCCAATGGTAGAGTACGTGGTATAAACACTTCATGATGAGTAGTAATTATTTATATGTGAAATTAGGAAAAATAATGATGTATGGTTCCCCATGTTATGGAAGTCAGGTATGAGAAGTAACTATAGTCTGACTAGGGAGGTTCGAAATTTTCAGTTTTTATGGTTTGCCATTACCTACCAGACTTCAATAGCATTGATAATACCTCATGCATATTTTTAGTAATTTGAGTGTTTTACAAAACATTATATTGAACTCAGTTTAGTATCAGCTTTTAACTTCCTCAAGTACTTTGTGTTAATTAATTATTTGCATCCCTAACTGCTAAAAAAATTCTTCCTTATAACTGCCAATTTTTAAGAAATTGTTATATATATTTGAGTATAAGCGAAGAATGGGATACAGAAGGCGAAGTCTGGGGCTGATTTTTCTACACAGATGAAAAAGTAGACATGTATTTGGTTTTATATGTACTTTTAACTGAAATGGGATACAATCTACCTTTTTTTCTGGCTTGTTTCTATCATTCTGCATAAATTATGATAATTATTTTAATTATGCATCTATGTTATAATTTTATTAATTTTTGTATTTAATTATTTTTAAAAAGATTTTATTTATTTATTCTTTGGGGAGAGAAAGCACAAGCAGGGGGAGAGGCAGGCAGAGGGAGAAGCAGGCTCCCTGCTGAGCAAGGAGCCCCATGCAGGACTCAATCCCAGGACCCTAGGATCATGACCTGAGCTGAAGGCAGACGCTCAACCGACTGAGCCACCCAGGTGCCCCTATAGTATCATTTTAAATGACTTTTCTTATTCATTGTATGGCTATTGCAAAATTGACACAAACTTGTTTTCAAATTGGCCTCACCCAAAAGTTAATCTATTATTTTCATGTACAGAGGAAAAAAGTACCATTTTATGACACATTAATATAGTATTAGCAATCTTCTAAAAATTTGGCAACATAAGTTATGGAAAATCTATCTTCTCGTCAGTTTAATTGCAGAGAGATTGATAACTCTCAGGTTTATTGCTCATTTGTAATTCCTCTTTTATGAATTGCCTATCCTTGTTTTATATTAATTTTCTTATATCGTTGGGGAAATTATTTTATTGTTTTATAAAGCTATTTGTGTCATTTCTAATATTGTTTGTTTATACAATTTGATTTTTAATTATGTTCTGTTATCTCAAATATCACTTTTAAATTAGTCACATAATTTGTGGTTTCTGCCATTGGACTAATGCATTAAAGATATTATATAAACAGTCGCTTACATTTCATCCTAGCAATTATGAATTATTTCTACGTAAAATTACCTTTATTCTTTTTTTTTGGTAGATTCCTATATTAGCTTTTATTTTTTAAAAAGTTTTTTTAATTTCAGTTTAGTTAACATATAGTGTATTATTAGTTGCAGGGGTAGAATTCAGTGATTTATCAGTTGCATATAACACTCATTACATAAAGTGCCCTCCTTAGGGCACATGACCCAATTACCCCATCCCCCCACCCACATCCCCACCAGCAACTCTGTTTATTTCCTATAGTTAAGAGTCTCTTATAGTTTCTCTCCCTCTCTGTTTTCATCTTATTTTATTTTATTTTTCCTTCTCTTCCCCTCTGTTCACCTGTTGTTGTTTTTTTTTTCTTAAATTCCACATGTGAGTGAAATCGTATGGTATTTGTTTTTGTCTGACTGACTTGTTTCGCTTAGCATACTACTGTCTGGTTTCATCCATGTCACTGGAAATGCCGAGATTTCATTCTTTAGCTGGCTAAGTAATATTCCATTGAATATATATACCACTTCTTTATCTATTCCTCTGTCAATGGATATCTAGGCTCTTTCTATAATTTGGCTATTGTGGACATCACTGCTATAAACATTGGGGTGCATGTGCCCCTTCGAATCACAATTTTTGTATCCTTTGGATAAATACCTAGTAATGCAATTGCTGGGTCATAGGGTATCTCTATTTTTAACTTTTTGAGGAACCTCCATACTCTTTTCCAGAGTGGCTACACCAGTTTGCATTCCCACCAGCAGTGTAAGAGGGTTTCCCTTTCTTCACATCCTCGTCAACATCTGTTGTTTCCTGAGTTGTTAATTTTAGCCATTCTAACAGGCATGAGGTGTTATCTCATTGTGGTTTTGATTTGTATTTCCCTGATGCTGAGTGATGTTGAGCATTTTTTCATGTGTCTATTGGCCATTTGTATGTCTTCTTGGAGAAATGTCTGTTCATGTCTTCTGCCTATTTCTTGACTGGATTATTTGTTCTTTGGGTGTTGAGTTTGATAAGTTGTTTATAGATTTTGGATACTAGCCCTTTATCTGATATATCATTTGTGAATATCTTCTCTCATTCCATAGGTTGCCTTTTGGTTTTGTTGATAATTTCCTTTGCTGTGCAAAAGCTTTTTATTTTGATGAAGTCCCAACAGTTCACTTTTGATTTTGTTTCCCTTGCCTTTGGAGATGTGTCTAGCAAGAAGTTGCTGCAGCTGAGGTCAAAGAGTTGCTGTCTGTGTTCCCTCCTTGGATTTTGATGGATTCCTGCTTCATGTTTAGGTCTTTCATCCATTTTAAGTCTATTTCTATGTATGGTGTAAGAAAGTGTTTCAGTTTCATTCTTCCGCATGTGGCTGTCCAATTTTCCCAACACCATTTGTTGAAGAGACTGTCTTTTTTTTTTCCATTGGATATTCTTTCCTGCTTTCAAAGATTAGTTGACCATAGAGTTGAAGGTCCATTTCTGGCTTCTCTATTCTGTTTCATTGATCCATGTGTCTGTTTTTCTGCCAGTACCATACTGTCTTGATGATTATAACTTTTTAATGGAGCTTGAAGTCCAGAATTGTGATGCTTCCAGCTTTGGTTTTCTTTTTCAACAATCCCCTGGCAATTCAGGGTCTTTTCTGGTTCCATACAAATTTTAGGGTTGTTTGTCCCAACTCTGAAAAATGTTGATGGTATTTTGATAGTGATTGCATTGAATGTGTAGATTGCTTTTGGTAGCATAGACATTTTAACAATATTTGTTCTTCCAATTCATGAGCATGGAATGTTTTTCCATTTCTTTGTGTCTTCCTCAATTTCTTTCATAAGTTTTCTGTAGTTTTCAGGGTACAGATCCTTTATCTCTTTGGTTAGGTTTATTCCTAGGTATCTTATGATTTGGGGTATAATTGTAAATGGGATTGATTCTTTGATTTCTGGTTCATCTGCCTCATTGTTAGTGTATAGAAATGCAACTGACTTCTGTGCATTAATTTTATATTCTGTGATCTTGCCTAATTCCTTTATCAGTTCTAGTAATTTTTTTGGCGGAGTCTTTTGGGTTTTCTACATAGAGAATCGTGTTATCTGTGAAGCGTGAGAGTTTGACTTCTTTGCTGATTTGGATGCCTTTTATTTCTTTTTGTGGTCTGATTGCTGAGTCTGGGACTTCTAGTACTGTTTGAACAATTGTGGTGAGAGTGGATTTCCCCATCGTGTTCTTGACCTTAGGGGAAAAGCTCTCAGTTTTTCCCTGTTGAGTATGATATTCATTGTGGGTCTTTCATATGCTTTTATGATGTTCCCTTTATCCCTACATGGTGGAGGGTTTTTATCAAGAAAGAATGCTGTATTTTGTCAAATGACTTTTCTGCATCTATTCGGAGGATCATGTGGTTCTTATCCTTTCTCTTATTAATGTGGTGTATCACATTTATTTGCGGATGTTGAACCACACTTACAGCCCAGGAATAAATCCCGCTTGGTCATGGTGAATAATCTTTTTAATGTACTGGTGAATCCTATTAGCTAGTATCTTGGTGAGAATTTTGACATCAATATTCATCAGGGATATTGGTCTGTAATTCTCCTTTTTAGTAGGATCTTTGTCTGGTTTGAGGATCAAGGTAACACTGACCTCATAGAATGAGTTTGGAAGTTTTCCTTCCCTTTCTATTTTTTGTAACAGTTTCAGAAGAATAGGTGTTAATTCTTCTTTAAATGTTTGGTAGAATTCCACTAGGAGGCCATCCAGCCCTAGACTCTTGTTTGTTGGGAGATTTTTTATTACTCCTTCAATTTCCTTGCAGGTTATGGGTCTGTTCAGGTTTTCTATTTCTTCCTGTTTCAATTTTGGTAGTTAATATGTTTCTAGGAATGCATCCATTTCTTCCAGATTGCCTAATTTGTTGTCATATAATTACTCATAATATTCTCTTACAATTGTATTTCTGCAGTGTTGGTTGCGATCTCTCCACTTTCATTCATGATTTTATTTATTTGGGTCCTTTCTCTTTCCTTTTTGATAAGTCTGGCTAGGGGTTTATCAATCTTATTAATTTTTTCAAAGAACCAGCTCCTGGTTTTGTTGATCCGTTCCACTGTTGTTGTATTCCCCCCCCCCCCCATATCATTGATTTCTGCTCTAATCTTTATTTCTCTTCTCCTGCTTTATTTAGGCTTTATTTGCTGTTCTTTTTCCAGCTCCTTTAGGTGTATGGTTAGGTTGTATATTTGAGACTTTTCTTGCTTCTAGAGGAAGGCCTGTATTGCTCTATACTTCCCTCTTAGGACCACTTTTGCTGCATCCCACAGGTTTTGAATTGTGTTTTCATTTTCATTTGCTTCCCTGTATTTTTAAAATTCTTCTTTAATTTCCTGGTTGACCCATTCATTCCCTAGTAGGTTGTTCTTTAACTTCCATATACTTGGGGTCTTTGCAATTTTTTCTTTGGTTGACTTCAAGTTTCATAGTGTTGTGGTCTGAAAATATGCATGGTATGATCTCAATCTTTTTGTAAAGGTTGAGACCTGATTGTGACCCAGTATGTGATCTAGTCTGGAGAATGTTCCATGTGCACTCAAAAGGAATGTATATTCTGCTGCTTTAGGATAAAATGCTCTGACTATACCCATTAAGTCCATCTGGTCCAGTGTGTCATTCAAAGCCCTTGTTTCCTTTTTGATCTTCTGGTTAGATGATCTGTCCATTGCTCTGAGTAGGGTGTTAAAGTTCCCTACTGTTATTGTATTATTATCAATGAGTTTCTTTAATTTTCTTATTAACTGGTTTATATATCTGGCTGCTCCCAAGTTAGGGGCATAAATATTTACAATTGTTAAATCTTCTTGTTGGATAGACCCCTTCATTATGATATAGTGTCCTTCTTCATCTTTTATTACACTTTTTGGTTTAAAATCTAGTTTGACATAAGAATGGCTATTCTAACTTTCTTTTAATGTCCATTAGCATGATAAATGGTTCTTCACCCCCTCACTTTCAGTCTGGAGGTGCCTTTGGGTCTAAAATGAGTCTTGTAAGCAGCATATCCATGGGTCTTATTTTTTTTTAATCCATTTTATCCTATGTCTTTTGATTGGAGCATTTAGTCCATTTACATTCAGAGTAACTATTGAAAGATATGAATTTAGTGTCGTTGTATTACCTGTAAAATCACTGTTTCTGTAGATTGTCTCTGTTCCTTTCTGATCTTTGTTACTTTTGAGCTCTCTCTCCACTCAAAGGAACCCCTTTAATATTTCTTGCAGGCTGGTTTAGTTTTCACAAATTCCTTTGTTTTTTGTTCATCCTGGAAACTCTTTAACTCTCCTTCTATTTTGAATGACAACCTTGCTGGATAAAGTATTCTGGGCTGCATATTTTTTTCCATTTAGTACATTGAATATATGATACAGTCCCTTCTGGCCTGCCAGGTCTCTGCAGACAGGTCTGCTGTCAGACTTCTGTGTCTGTGCTTGTAGATTAAGGACCTCTTGTTCCTAGCTGTTTTCAAGATTTTTCTCTTTATCTTTGTAATTTGCAAGCTTCACTATAATATGTTCAGATGTTGACCTATTTTTATTGATTTTGAGGGGGATTCTCTGTGCCTACTGGACTTGAATACCTGTTTCCTTACCCAGATTAGGGAAGTTCTCAGCTATAATTTGTTCAAATAAGCCTTCTGCCCCTCTTTCCTGCTCCTCATTTCTGGGACTCCTATAGTATGAATATTATTTCACTTTATGGAATTGCTGAGTTCTCTAAGTTTTCCTTCATGATCTAATAGGTTTTTTTCCCTCTTTTTTTTTTTTTTTTTTAGATTTTATTTATTTATTTGTCAGAGAAAGAGAAAGAGAGCACAGGCAGGGGGAGCGGCAGGCAGAAGTAGAAGCAGGCTCCCCACTGAGCAAGGAGCCTGAAGCTTGACTTGATCCCAGGATCATGACCTGAGCTGAAGGCAGATACTTAAATGACTGAGCCACCCAGGCACCCCTTTCTCTTTTTCTTTTCAGCTTCCTTCCATCATTTTATCTTCTGTATCACTGATTCACTGTCCTGATTTGTTCATCCTTGTTTTTATGGCATCCACTTGGGACTGCATCTCAGTAATAGCATTTTTAATTTCAGCCTGACTAGATTTTAGTTTTTTATCTCTATAGTAAGGGATTCTCTAGTGTCTTCTGTGCTTTTTGCAAGACCAGCTAGTATCTTTATAATCATTTTTAAAAATCCTAGGTCATACATCTTACTTCTGTCCATATTGATTAAATCCCTGGCAGTTAGTACTACCACCTGTTCCTTCTTCTGGGGTAAATTTCTCTGTCCTGTCATTTTGTCCAGAAAAGTAAAGAAGAAAGAAAGAGGAAAAAAAAAAAAAAAAAAAAAAAAAAAACAGAGGCAAAAACAACAACAACAACAGAAAAAAAAAATCAAAAACCTAGATCCTGGATCTGCTTGTTAAAAGACACTAGATACCGAAATAAGAAAAGAAGAAAGGAAGGAAGGAAGGAAGGAAGGAAGGAAGGAAGGAAGGAAGAAAGAAAGAAAGAAAGAAAGAAAGAAAGAAAGAAAGAAACATATATATAGTAAAATACAGTGAAAGGAAATAAAAATAGCACATATATAAAGTATATATAAAAATAAAACTTAAAAAAGAATAAAAAGAGAATTGAAAAAATAATACTAAGAGACTACAGAATAAAAATACCTAGAATGCTATATACTGTTTTCACCAAGAGCTGAAGCTTTGTTGCCCTCTGTGATCAGTAAACTTGGTAAGATAGAGTTGTTTGTGTTGGTCTTCTGGGGGAGGAGCCTGTTTTGCTGATTATCAGATGGACTTGCCCTAGTGGAGATGGGCCTCCAGTGTGCAGAGGCAAAGCTTGGTGTAAGCAGTTCCAGACTCCATTAAATGGCAGTGTTTTGCTCCCTAAAGGGAGCACTGATAGATGGAATAAATATGGCTGTGCCCACTCTCTAACCCCAGAGCTGAAAATTCACACCCCCCACTCTGCGAGTGAGCCCTCACTCTTTCTGCCGGGTTTCCCTCAGAACTCTGTGTTCACCCAGCCCGTGATGGAGCATTTTTATCTCATGTATGAGAATGGGTTTTCAAAACTCCAAATTTTTTGGACTCCTGTGGCACAGACCTGCGCTGTTCCTCCCGGGAGAGAGAGGGGAGTCTCGCCGTGCTTCTGCCTTTTGCTGGATCCCTCCCAGGAAAACAATTGCACAATCCTGCAGTGGTTCACAGTTTATGGCAACACAGAGCAGAAAACTGGCATCTAGACTCCTAGTTCTCAGCCAGCTCCCCTGCTCCTATGCCTGGGAACTTTGCCGCACTCAGGTACCCCCGATCTTGCAACCCTGGGGATCCTGAGACCATACCGTCACACATGGGATTCTGCCTTGCTTCACTACATGAGTACCTTTAAGCCAGCCACCTCCCCCACTGTAGCAGACTTCTAAAAGTTCTGATTTTGTGCTCCATGGCTTATTATACTTTGCAGTAGCCTCCTTTATCAGGCTCCCTCCCCTCTGTAGTATCCCAAGCTATATCACACCAGATTCATCTCTGTACCTCCTACCTTCCAAATGGTGTTCACTTTTCTGCTTGCAGACTGCATTTGTTTTCTAAGGTCTCCGATTGTTTTCTCAGGTGTTCAGAATGATTTGATAACTATATAATTGTATTCGAGGGATGAAAGAAACCTAGGGTCACCCTATTCCTACACCATCTTAACTCCTCCCCTAAAAACCTTTATTCTATTTGGAATTTATTTTGGTGAAATAGCTAAAGTATTTTATTTAAAGATTTTATTTATTTATTTGACAGAGAGAGACAGCCAGCGAGAGAGGGAACACAAGCAAGGGGGAGTGGGAGAGGAAGAATCAGGCTCCCAGCAGAGGAGCCTGATGTGGGGCTCCATCCCGGAATGCCAGGATCACGCCCTGAGCAGAAGGCAGATGCTTAACGACTGAGCCACCCAGGCATCCCTAAAGTATTTTTTCAAAATGGATTTCCAATCATATCATTTAGTAAATAATCCAGTATTTTCCCCAGCTATGTAAAAATGTACACAAAAGTAGTTATGTGAATTTGGATCATGGGTTACTCTTACTGTTGTAATTTTATATCTTTATGATTATTTGTTTTCAAATTTTTTCTATAAGTTTATGAATTTAGGGATGCCTGGGTCCTGGGATCAAGTCCAGCTTCAGGCTCCTTACTTCTCCCACTGCCTGTCACACACCTGCTTGTGCTCTTTCTCTCTCTGACAAATAAATTAATAAAATCTTTTTAAAAAATTGGTGAATTTATTTTTTTCACATGAACTTTAAAATGATCTTATCCATTTGAAAATAAAATTCCATTGGGAATTTTATTGAAATTTATTTAAGACTAATCTGAGTAAGAATATACAATGTAACTTCATTCTTATTAGATGTTTGTTAGTATCTCATGATAATCTATTCAAGAGAACACAGATTAGAATCATTGCTAATAGGAGAATAATTTCAAAAATGTAATTATTGTTGTGATTCAAACGATGTTTTCAAGTTCCCTGAGGATCCCTTGGAGGTACTTGGGAGAATGTCACTGACCCAGAGAAGACAAGAAATTAGAGAGGGTGTGTGTATGTGTACATTTATATCCACAGATCTTCAACATGATTAGCTCTGCTTTAATTGTTGTGCTTCCACACTATATTTTATTTGAAGAAAGGTCCATGGGTGGCTCGGTCAGTTAAGCGTCTGCCTTTGGCTCAGGTCATGATCTTGGGGGTCCTGAGATTGAGCTCCACATTGGGCTCCCTGCTCAGCAGGGAATCTGCTTCTCCCTCTCCTGTTGCCCCTTCCCCTGCTCATGCTCTCTCTCTCTCTCTCAAATAAATAAATAAAATCTTTTTTTTTTAAAAGAGAAGTCCATATAATTGATGAATGGAACTACAGACTAAAGAGAAGTCTCTAGGTATATACTTCAGAACTTACACTTAGCCCCATTTTGTCCTTTGTCTTTTTTTTAAAGGCAATGACTTATTAAATAAATAAGTCAAAGATACATTTATATTACTGTCTGAAAAAATGAAGTGGAAGGGATAATAAATATATTGAGGACCAAATCAGGATCTCTCTCCCTGAAAACATGACAAGCAAACCTCAAGGATCAAATTTAAGAAAGGAAAATTTAAGGAGAATTGGTAGATGTTTCTACTTGGTTCTGAAGTTCTAATGGCAGAGGTTCAGGATGGGGGAGATGCAGATTAGCAGATTAGCACATCTGAAAAAAGATATAAGAGATTTAGCCATTAGCATGTTTCGTATGAATCATTAGAAGGCAATGGTCATCACAAAGAAAATTATGATCTTAGATTCTGTTGCTATCCTTATATTAAATAGAATATTTGGCAGTAGCCAGATACATCTGTAGAAACACTTTTCATTCTTTATACAATAGTTGAAATGAGATATAAACAAATTGAGTTTGTTTCAGAGGACAGAAATTAGATAATCAAGAGAGTTAAGGGAGACTCTAAACCTTATTATGTAAGAGCAGTTGAGGGAAATAAGGAATATTTCATTTGGGGTAGGAAAGATTCAGAGAGAACGAGATAGCTGCTTGTAAATATTTGAAATATTGCCATGAGGCTATATGGCCCCAAGAATGAAAACTAGGACTGATTTTTGTATACTACAGGGACATGGATTTCAGCACAAAATAAGGAGGAGCTAACAGCTAGAGCTATTTGAACATCAAACAAATTCTCTTTAGAAGAATTGCATCCTATCACTGGAAATGTTCAAATATAGGGAGGGGACAGCTAGTTCAAGGGGTGTATTGTAGGGGAGATTCAAACATAAAAGCGTAGCTAAATGAGATGTTGATTAATGCCCCATTCCAATCCACAGATTCTGTACTTCTACTGGGGGTTTCATTTGACTGTAAACTCAATGTGAATTAAAATGAAAGATTTTTTACCCTGTTTAAACCAAAAAAACAAAAACAAAAACAAAACAAAACAAAACAAAAAACAGTTTTAAGGGAGGAAGGGAAAGAGGTTGTAGTTTCTCTGTGTTCTAAAGTCAGATCACAATGGTGAAGTGAAATGTGTAAGGTTCATTAAGAGCAAAAGGGAGGGAACAGTTACGGGAGAATGAATAGATATTAAGGATATCTTGCATATATGAACAAGTTCTCATGTGCAGTGTACTTGGGTTAACTTTGTGATGACTACCAATGTTTCAGGAAAGCAGATTAAACTCAATTAAGTCATAAATGAACCAATGATATATTTTATAATAAGATTACCTCACAAAGAAGCACATTTGATGTTTATATAGGCATAATTACTAAAATCAGAATAAACGGACTGTAATGCTTGCTTCTCTTCTACCTAACTGTATGATGTGGAATGTGTCCCTTGCCCTCTCTTGGCCTCAATTTCTTCACATGTAGTGGGAAGTAATTTGCAGTAAGTGAC
Organism: Ursus arctos; assembly: GCF_023065955.2. Classification (NCBI taxonomy): domain Eukaryota; kingdom Metazoa; phylum Chordata; class Mammalia; order Carnivora; family Ursidae; genus Ursus; species Ursus arctos. Next base: position 23,745,658 of record NW_026622763.1, on the reverse strand, counting down.
AGCTAATTTTCCTCCCACTTCTGAAATGCTAAAACTCCACGCACAGGTGCAAGTCTGTTTTTTTGTAACTCATTCCCTTAAGACTTACTTCCATCTTTCCTTTATTATAGCCAACTCCAATGATGATTATAATCTTCTTTTAAAACCTTACTGTGATTGCCTGCTCAGAAGTCCAGTGAATTTTATATCATCTTGATTTGGGGACCTTTAAACCCCATTAGTCAGTCTAGCAGAACTGTTTTGAAACTTGAAAGTGACTGTTGCTCATTTGTAGTATCCTTGGGGAACCTTATATGAAAGACATTCAGGTAAGGTAAAATATTTTTAAAACGTGGCTCAAGTGCAATTAATGAATGTTGAAACACCCACACAAAACCCCTTTGGAAATTGAAATAAAATCCATGGTTTCGACAGAATATGATCTTTGGAGATGATGTTTCAATAGCATCTTTTATCACAGTTGGAGAGAGAGTATGAGGGGAACCAAGCTAACTCTAACCATAATCTGAGTTAAGAATGATACTGCAAGTAATCTATTTCATGAGCTACTATAGTTGGCAACTTCTTGATAGAACTGACAGAATTAGACATAGTCCACACTCAATAAATGTTTGTTGATTGTATATTGATTTTGTTCTAAAGAACAACTTAAAAATATCTCATTCTTCCTTTCCATTCTTTGGCCAAACTCCAGCATGAAAAGCACATTGATGTCAGACACAACAGGTAGCAGTAACGTTTCCTTGCTGTATATTTCATGGATTGTGACAAATAAAGTCTTGAGTAACTAATTCCATTTCTCTGGGCTCTAATATTATCATCTATGGAATTAGGAACTGGAGTTAAATGAATCAAAAGTGACTTTCTACAACCGACCTTCTATTACACTCCATTGATGGGATTATTATTCTTTGAGGTTCAGTCCAGAAGAACACATATGTTTTATCATCTGCTATTTGTTACTCAACCCTGCTGTTCTGAGAAGCTCACAGCCACATTTATGTTTTAGAAAGTGAGCAGCGTAATTGTGGAGACAGAAATACCAGCTTTGAGAATCGTATAGCTGTTCTCATTTCAGAATCAAGAATGCGGATTTTACCTCTTTCCATATTTGTTCTTTGGTCAAAAGAAAGGGATGAATATTTGTAGTCTTGAAAAGGCTTAGTTTAAATCCCAAAATGTCACATTTTTTTTCTGAGAAAAGCAATACATTATTTGGTGAAATTAATACTAGCAATAAGACTTCTCAATTCTTTGTAGAAAAATATAAACTTGAAGAACATTTTTTGTACTCTTTTAGAAGAAATAAAAAGACTGTAAAAGACCAAAGTAGACAAAAAGCAGTACCAATAAAATGTAAAAGTGATGCAGGTGTTACTTGAAACTTTAAGTAAGTGTTAATAATCTTAACACAGTTTCTGTGAGAAAGTCGGCAATGCCGAAGTCATGCCCCTGACTGGAATTTTGAAGAGCCTCCACATTTCTGTTCCTTGAAGCACACAAAGATAGTCAGAAGTGATGTACAGGGGAAAAAAGAAACCATAAAAGAATTAATTATGCTATAAAAGTATATTTAGAAAGGTAAGAATATTTTATAGCACTTTCAGATGAATTCATACCATGGAAAGACCTCAGCTCTGTGACCACTCTGAGCTTCAGGTTTCTCATCTGTGAAGTGGTTATAACAGCTCACATGGCATCACACTGTTGTGACATTTAAAATAAATGTTAATAAATTATACAAACCTCGTGTAATATTTCTATATCTAAAGGAAAAATAATCATTTTATGAGAAGAGTCCTTTTAAATAACTAAATGCACAAAATACTGTATGTGTTATTGTTATGGACACGATCCTTATGTTTTCTTGGTCTAGGATATGTGGCAGAATATGAATCTGTACTGATCAACTTTTTAAACTTTTTAAAGAGATATGGAAAGTTTAAATCTCTAATCAGTCTAAAAGGGTAGCAGCACATAAACTATAGGAATCAAGAGGAAGAATGAAGGGACGTTGATTCGTAAGTCTGTGCTTGCATTTGTATAAGACCAAGGCAATTCCACTGATGATTTCTGTGGAGCCAGGCAGGTGTTCAAATGCAGAATAGTGGCTCAAATTATTGTTTGCTAAATAAACTTGAAAGGAAAGAACTTATTGAAATTTTAAAACTAGCTTACACACTGATGTTTATAAATTCTTTTAAAACTTTTCTTAGGTGAAATAAAGCCCAATTGAGGTATCATATTCCTTTCTGGTTTGTTATTTGATACAAGTGGTGTGAAATGATTGGAACTCTACAATTCTAAGAATGTTGTTCAAATTAATTTATCATGTCAAGATCCTGACTAGGAGAGCCTTTGAGGGGAGGAGTTGAAAACATACTGTTATCTCTATATAGCAATAGAAAATCGATAGCCTCCTTTTATAACCCTTTCCAGAATCAACTCAACTTTCCTCCATTTCAAATTCTGTTTTATTATAGAGAATCATGTATAGACACTAAAAAGAATTAATTATCCCCCAACCCTCGCCTCTTGTGTATTCTCTTTCTCTCTTGGAGGGCCTTCTATTCAATGAGTCATTCAGTCTTATTACTTGGAATAATACTTGATTTTTCACTCTTCCCTGCATACAGTGAAATGCCAAATATTTCAGATTCTACTTCTGAAATATTACTTATAGAATTACCTCTCCATCATCATTACTATTCTCTTCTAATACAGACTTTAATCATCACTCACCTTGACTGTGGCAACAGTCTCTGACATAGCTCCATGTCCTGTCTGTTTCAAATTAATATGCTATTCTACAATCAAAGCAATCTTTCTAAAAATGCAAATATCACCTTATCACTTCCATACTTAAAACATTTAATTGTGTACTAAATATCTTCAGAATAAAATAGACATTTAAAAAAAATTATGTAAGGCAGTTTCTTCCTCCTGCCTCATCTCTTAATATTCTTTGCTCTAAGTGTTATTCTTCATCAACATTAAGTATATTGTAGTTTACAGTATATATCATGTAGTTTCATAACTCCCTTAATCAGGACATAAATTCTAAAAATCAAAATTGATTGTACAAGTGAATGAGGTTTTATCATGGGTCAAATAACTCCTGTGAAAAATAACTGGACAAAGTATTTCTGATTGTCTCCTTTTCTTAGTCCACACATCTCTTGTTCCAAAGCAAGTGTATTTTTCTGCTTTACATAATAATTCTGGAGTTCAGGTGATGCAACAGATAAGAAAATAAAGACAGAGAATTCAAGTCTTTACATCTTTGTAACGTTAAGAACTGGGATTTCTAAAACCCTAAAACGTACATCAGAGTGGTTGGTTGGGTAAAGAAGTAACTTTTAAAAGTATAGGAAGAAATTATAAAGTCATAGGAGAAGCATGGCATATTTCATAGTAATTAATTCTACCTTGGAGGCAGAAAGTCGTAGGTTGTATCTTTGCTTTGCCATTTATTAGGCATGTGACCCGAGCAGTTATTTGACTACTCTATGCCTCAGTTTCCTTAAATATAAACTAAGAAAAATAATAGTGCCAACTTTATACAGTTATACTGGAGATTTTGTGTGTGTGTATGTGTGTGTGTTTGTATGTGTAATATCATTTATAAATTTTCCTGGCACATATTAAGTACTCAGTAAGTATTATTATTATTATTGTATTATTATTATTTAAAGGGAAAGATGCAATAAAATATGGGTTTTTTAAATGTTTCTATAAATGGAAACACAATGATTCCATAGAAAATTTACTTCTGATTATCCGTATAAGAAAATACAGAGTTTCCAATGTTCAGAATAGATGCCTCTTACCGCAATTAAGAAATAACGATTTGCTGTCTCTCATATTTAGGGATTTTTTTTCCTTTTGTATCTGCATTATGTTTAATTCTAAAAGGAAAAAAAGAGTTGTATATTAAGATGTAGTAAAGATTGAATAACATGAAAAAACTTGCCACATAGTAAAAAAGATGCAAAACAGTCTATATTTGTGCATTTTTGTATGTTATTTAGCAATAAGACTGATGATCCAAATATGCAGGTTGTCTTGGGCCCAAACCAAAATATATGAATGAAAGTAGAAGAAAGATACATGGCATGTGTTTCTTAGAATACATTTTTGATTGCAATAAGATCCCTGTAATACGTGTGCATGTGTTCTTTTCCTTTGTCTTTTTTTTTTTTTTTGAGTGCTCAGAGGCTTATGTATATAGTCTATGTCTCTTCAGAGCCAAGGGGCGTGCTACTGTCTCAGATCTGCATTACACATTTGTTAATTTTTGTGGAGTTGTTTGGGTGCCATAGAACTGAAAGTCCGCATGGCATCTACCATACCCAGGATTACCAGAGAAATCTCCATAGTCTACACATTTAGCATGGATTTGTGTATAAAAAGCTTTAGAAGAGTAGTGTGGCTGGAAAATGGTGCTAGATGTGGTGTTAGGATTCTTTTTAGCCTTATTTCTAAGAGCAGGCGTTTCCAATGTTTTAGTGGAAGAATAACGACTTGTAAAGGTGGAATAATCAGGATGTGCTTATAACTGACAGAATTATCCCCCCACTCACAATCTGATCCATAATCCACACTATTGTTCTTGTCAGAAATATACACAGTCTTTCCCACAATGTTTATAGCCAAGTCAATCATAACATCGAGACTACTGTATTTTTTAAATAACTTTCAAATACAACATATCACCTTTGTTTTTAACAACTATTTTGAGGTATAACTTACATATCATAAAATTCACCTGTTTTGAACTATACAATTCAAAGTTTTTAGTAAATTCCTGAGTTGTGCAACCATCATCATAATCCAGTTAAGGAGATTTTCATCATCCCAGTAGGATCATTTGTGTTCATAAACAGCAAACCCCCATTCCCCCTTTCCCCCCCTCCACCTTCAGAAAACCACAAATCTGCCGCTATCTATATATTTGCCCTTTCTAGGTATCTCATATACACTTAATTATATAATATTTGGTCTTTTGTTTCTTGCTTCTTTCACTTAGCATAATGCTTTTGAGGTTCATCTATGTTGTAGCGTGCATCAGTATTTCATTCCTTACTATTTCATTCCTTTTTATTAGTATTCCATTGTGTTTACATACCACATTTTGTTCCTCTATTTATCAACTGATGGACATTTGTGTCATTTCTACTTTTTGGGTGCTATGAATAATATTAGCTTCATGTTCAAATGTTTATGTGAACATATATTTCCATTTTCTTTTGGTAGTTACTTGGGAGTGTAATTGCTGGGTTTTGCGGTCATCCACATTGATTCTTGACCCACCTTTAATCCATTCACGTAACTATTAAAATGGTCTTTGTAAAGTGAGATATTCCACACATCTGTTGAAAGCTCTGAAGGATCTCCCAATGTATGTATATTCATGCTCTGTGCTAATGGACTCTCGTACTAAGCATAGAGACACTGCCTGATCTTATACTGTCTCATTCTTGCTCCCTTCTCTTAGGAATATTGGCTCTTTAATAGCTAGTTGAAGGAGCTAGATTTTCTTATGCCCTGATAGTCTTCAGACTGTTCTTCCTTATGTTTGATGGCCTACAGTTTTATTCCCACTGCATTCAGTGACTAATTCATCTTGTAGACCTTTGCTTCCTCAGAGAAGTTATAATCGACTCTCCAAAATTTTTTAGGGTCCATTTATGTTGCAACCCATCTTCTAATTTTACTTACTATCATTTCTCACTATTGATACCAATTACCTATGTGAGTAAACATTGTGTAAAATGTCTTTTTCGGTAAATCGCAAGCTCCATGAAGCCAAAGATCACATCTATCACAGCCATCACTGTATCTTCAGTTCCTATATGGTGATAAACTCATACTGGCTTCTCAATAAATGTTTTTAAAATGAATGGATGGATTCAAGGGACAATTGATGATTGGTTGGATAGCTGTTAATCTAGATGTTACTAAACTCAAAAACATCTTTAGATATTGTGGATGTTAATAGAGAATGGAATACCAGCTTTCACTGGGAAAAAGTAACTCTCCATAAAGGACAAATGGAGAAAAGTATTATCTGACCGCATACATGTAAATATTTTTTTCTTTCTTTTTTTTTTATTTCATTCTCTTTTCAATGTAGAATAAATATAACTCATGCTACTTGCTCTCCTGCCTCCTTGAATAACTTATTGTATTGCGGGATATGGTAGTTTGGGCCTGATGTGAGATTTTGAATTGCCATATGCAAGAGATAGCCACAGGAGTAGGTCAAAAACATATTTTGGAATTTGCTATGCATTAATGCATAGTGACAAGGAGAGATATTCTGAAATGAGATATGGAGAAAGAAAATCAGTATTGCACAGTGTTTTAGGATGCTTAATAATGAGAAAGTGATGACTAATGCTATCCAAGGGAGAGCTCATATTTCCTGGGATTGAGGCAGCCAAATTCACAGTAGGACAAGGTAGCCTGTAAGAAACAACATTTGTTTATTTTTTTAACATTTGAATGCTTTCAAAGTGAAGTGATTATAAACTTACAAAATTTTTCTCACAAGTTCTGTGTCTGAAAACAATGTTGTCATGGCATCTATGTTATGGTAAATTTTAGGGATGGTTATTATTTTTAAAATCTCTTAAAATATGAGTTGAAATCATAGCATTCTTGAAACTCAGTTGAACTTTTGATACTGACCTGCCATTGATTGGGAAGAGGGCTCTAATTTTGTGTGTGACTGGTGCACTTTTTAATTTTAATGAGCAGACACAAGTGAATCGGGAGTGTGAAGATGCCATCAAGTTATATCGCAGCAAGTGTCGGTTTAGATAAGGACTACAATATCAGGAGTGGACTCTGATGGTGGAAACTGAAATTCTGGCTACATATTGATAAGCTAAAGAAAGCTCTGTGAAACTAGGAAAAGGAATGTTTGACTTTCAGGAAAGAAATTTAAAAATCCTCTCAAATATGAATGAAGCTGAGCAGAAGATTTCCCCAAGAAGACAACTTCTCAGGGCAGTTGGGTAGCGACAATAGAGTCCTGTTACAGAAAGTTTATGGCTGAGGAGTTATCAAATATAAGGAAGATTCTAAATCCAAGCAAGGGGTTAGGAAAGGAACACAAGTCTTCTCAAATTCCCCTGGAAACATTTGTTGACTGGAATAACTAAAGAACTCACCAAATTAACTTCTGGCTGCTGCTGCCATAGCACCCAAAGTTCATGTCTGTCATGGATCTTCTGACTTTTCTATTTCCATGTTATTTTCCATGTGTCATTCCTATAATACTATCATCCCCTTAAGAGCAGAATGTGGATTATATGTTGGGACCTTAGCACCTAGCACAGTTATGTACCCCGTAGTAGGCACTCACTGGGACAAATAAGTGGGTAGCTATATAAATGGATGTGTAAATGAATGAATCCATTAATTGTTGCGGTGGACCAAATGGGATGATTTTCTTTATTCAGCATGTAGACTTACATCACACATTGAGAGTTAATAAGGGAAAGTGAAAGCTTGATTCTGTAATATTTTATTATCTGCTGCCACAACTTTTAAAATGATGCTTTAGCAAACTCTGCACTCTGTGAGTATAGAGGTAATTTTTAAATGATTTGTAGTGTTTACAATAGGCTAATTTTCAGATATTTGGGGTGCATATGTTCTTGCATAAAAACCATTTACTGGCAAATATATTTCTCAAACTAATGTAATGTTCTTATCTAGTCTACTGTGCCTAATTTAAAAAGTGGAAGATGATGTGGAACTTTCTGGCAGGAAGTTGAGTGATAACACACGTTGATGAAGGCAAAGTGTATGACATATCAATTTAGGTCTCATTGGATCAAAGCATAACTTACATAAACATACAATGTCCTCATTGTATAGCTCCTTGTCCTTATATTCTTGGTACTGAGATTTGAAATGGGGCATTCTTTCTGTGCTAATGTTGGCAAATAATGTTCATTGCTGTCAATATGCCATCTATTTAGAAAAAGTAGGGATGACATTTTACCACTTTTCCTTAAAGGGTCATAAAACTGCAAACTGTCCCTGGATGTCTCTGTTACAGATATTGACACCATGAGAGAAATCACTTAAACCCCAAAAGGCCCCTTTCCTTTGAAAATATGGGGATTATCAGTGCTGAAAAAAAGAAAAGAATAAAACAAAATTCAAAAGTATCTTTGAAATTTTTAAGTCCTTTTTTAACAGATTAACCATTCCTTTTGATTTTTTGGTGTGGATTAATAGCCATAGGAGATAGGTTAAAAAAAAAATCCACAGTACATTTTTATTTGATTCTCAAATTAACATAATGCATTGATTTTTTTTTTATCTTCCTTTATTTCAAGGAACACAGGAACTTAAAGGATTTTGTCTCTGTGTGTTACTTTGCTCTGTCAGCAGCAGCTTGGAAGAACATACTGTGGAGGCTGGTGTATCAAGTAGCATAAAGCACTACAGAGCTAGATATTGCCTCCGGCACAAAATGTACAGTACTAATAATACCTCATTTATCCCACTACTGCCCATAGAAAGCCCGTAAGTGCCAAGCATAATTCATTTTATCTGCACTAGCTTACTAATCCTTTTGCATTAGTACTTTCCAAGGTGTTCATTGTTGGCAATTGTCTTCCAGGCAGGAAGCATTTCAAGTTCTAGATGCCAAGGAGTTAAAATGGTATGGAATTATTAGATCATTGAATTTCCTATGTGAAGAAATGCTGGGGTAAATAAATCCTTTTGCTTATGCAGATTTGGTCCATCAGATATTCTTGGGAAGTCTGTCATCATTAAAGATGTAGAAGCAACTTTGTCAAGCATGTAATGCTTTGTTTGTCTTCTTGGCAAATTCAGTATCATACTTAGAAAAGTTTTGAATTCATGGAAATTTATTAAAGTACAATCGAGATAAGGTAAGCAGGTTTAAGTGCTATGGGAGGTTACCCTTTTCCACTTTTTAGTTTAGTTTTGCATCAGTGGTTTTGGAGTTTTTAAAAATTTTTTAGTCTTGGAAACATTTATTCAGCTGAAATATTTGGAAGAAGTCCAATGCATAAAATGCACACTAGGGGATTTTCTCTGCTTGAAATGCATGTGAGCTGCTTGGAGCCCTGCCTGCTTGGCCCTCCTAGTCTTTTCATCCCCTGCCTCCAGCATACCCATATCACCCTCTGAGGACTCCACAGAGTACAATTTATAAAGCACTCTCTTACACCATAACTACTTGAGAAAAAATTGACTGGAATACCAGTGTCAAAAATCGCCCTGTAGTGACCAAGGTAGCAATAACAAATTAATTTAATTTGGTTGTTCATATATATATATATATATATATATATATATAATCATATATGTATATATGATTATCCTATATATATATGATTTTAAATATATATATTTAGGATTTTAAATATATATATTTAGTATATATATATAGGATATATATATATAATTAGTATATATAAAATTATTATCTTATATATTATATAATTATTATATATCCTAATTTCATATATATATAATTAAACATATATATTTTTTCTATGCCAGGCATAAACATAATTCCTCCCTTCAAGATGAATTAAGCAAAAAGATTAATGTAAAAAAAGTGCTTATAGGACTCTGCCATTTATATTAAAACCTCTAGTGCTTTTCCTACACTGAGATTCAGGACGCTGCACCATGTGCTGATGGGTGCATTTCTGGCCAAAAACAAAACAAAACAAACAACAACAAAAGCAACAAACAAAACGAAATTGGAAAGATGGAATTCAAAATTCAATCTAGGAATACATGAAACTGAAAGACTGAAAAGTCTCAGGAGAGGAGAGGACATCAATATAAGGCCTCAGGTCAGAGTGGAAACAAGGAATGTAGAGTTCAGGTTTAGAAACAGAGTTGAGAGCACTTTTTTCCAAAGCAGGCAGGGTGGTAGGGAAAGACTGTTAATGAAAACCCCTCTTACATTATGAACACTCGCTGTATTTGTATTTTGTGAATTAACGGACATTTACTGTTACAGACATATTTTGTACAAAGCACTGAGGAAAAATGGATGCCTGGGTGGCTCAGGAGGTTAAGCAGTCTGCCTTCGGCTCAGGTCATGATCCCAGGGTCCTGGGAACGAGTACCGTGTTGGGCTTCTTACTCAGCGGGGAGCCTGCTTCTCTCTCTGCTTGCCGCTCCCCCTGCTTGTGCTCTCTCTCTTTGACAAATAAATAAATAAAATCTTTAAAAAACAACAACAACAACAACAATAAAGTACTGAGAAAAAATAAGAGGAAATAAAGGCAGGGGCAACGTCAAGCTTAGGGAAGTATTTCAGAGCAGATCAAGGATGAATAGAAGTGTGTCATATACAGTGCATGTACCCATACATGGACGAACCTGGCAAATAGTTGAGTATTGTTGAAATTCAAAGTGAAAAGGGAGGAGCAGAAAAGCATGAGGCTATGTATTTGGGCAGTAGCCAGATCATGAAGGGCATTGCGTTTTAGGTAATCGTTTAGAGTTGGTCCAATGTGATCTTTTTTGCTGGTATCCGTAATGTATTAACTGTGAATAAATCGTAAGATTAGTTGCAGTAGTAATGGTAGCAAGTAGCTGCAGTAGTGAAATTATAGTTAAGTAATGGTACACAATCAAAGCAACTGACAGTTGGGCATTAAATTCTTACATAAAGTTGATAATATGAAGTTGCAAAGAAAATAGATGTCACTCAGTGGACCAAAAATTTTCATTCACTCATGTATTTCGTGTACAACTTTCGAATAATCTGGTGGGGAGGAAGGAGTTGTCAGCAGTCTAGTAACAGAATAGGAAAATACTTCATTCCTTTTTCTGGCAGTGTTACACTAAAGAAATAGATGCAGACTCTGAGTGCATATTTTGCATATCAACTATATCTACCACTTATATCTAACAGTAGGATTATAATGAGTGAATAGGTAGGAAACCTAGGAAAATTATCCATGATATTCGATTAGTAGAGTAAAATTGACCTTTGTTCTTTAAAGAGGAGCAAATGGAAAAACATCATAGGAATTTTAAGAGATTCATTAACACAATATATTTATTTTTATCTTTTTCAGGTTTATTGAGTTATAATTGGCAAGTAAAATTATAAGATATTTAAAGTGTACAATTTGATGATTCAGTATACATATACATTGTGAATGGATTCCCCTATAGAATTAATTAACATATCCATCACCTCACATATTTATTTTGTGTATGTGTGTGAGAGCATTCAAGTTTTACTCTCTTACCAAATTTTAATTATGCAATACAGTGTTATCAACTATAGTCACCATGTTAAACATTAGATCCTCAAAACATACTCATCTTATAATTGAAAGTTTGTACCATTTATCAACATCTTCCAGTTATCTCCATTTCAAGCCCCTGGCAACCACTTCGTGGTTTCTACTCTTTTTCTGTGAGTCCAACATTTTTTTTTTTAATTCCACATTTAACTGTACTATTAGTCTTTGTCTCTTTAGCTTATTTCACTTGTCATGATACCCTCCAGGTTCATCCAAGTTGTCAGAAATGGCAGGATTTCCTTCTTTCTCTTTCTTGTGAATATGTAGATCACATTTTCTTCAGATATCTCTTCAAGATAATGGTTTTGTTTAATTTGGATATATACCCAGAAGTGGAATTACTGGATCATATGAGAGTTCTGTTTTTGATTTCTGGAGGCCTCTCCGTACTGTTTTTCATATAGGCTGCCCCAGTTCACATAACCACCAATAGAACATGAGGGTACGCTTTTCTTCCTGTCCTCATCAAATGTGTTATTTCTTGTCTATTTGATAATACACATTTTATCAGGTATAAAGTGATATCCCACTATGATTTTAGTTGTATTTCCTTATGATTAGTAATGTTGAGCCACTTTTCATGTACCTGCTGGCCATCTGTATGTCTTCTTTGGAAAAGCGTCCATTCAGGTCCTTTGCCCGTTTTTTAATTGGGGTATGTATGTGTGTATATATGTATGTATTTGCTATTGAATTGTATGAGTTCTTTGTATATAGATATGTGCTTGCAAATATCATCTCCAATTTGTTAGGTTGCCTTTTTCATATTTTTGATAGTTTCCTTTGCTGTACAGAAGCTTTTTAGTTTAATAAAGTCCCATTTGTTTAATTTGCTTTTGTAGCTTTTGCTTTTGTTGTCAAATGAAAAAAACAATTCTAAGACTGTTGTCTGGAAGCTTACGCAGTATTTTCTTCTGGGAGTTTTATGGCTTCAGGTCTTAGATACTAGTCTTCAATCATTTTTTAGTTGATTTTATGTATAGTGTAAGACAGGGTTCCAGTTTCACTTTTTTGCATGTGGCTGTCAGTTTTCTCAATACATTTCTTTTTTTTTTTTTTTTTAAGATTTTATTTATTTATTTGACACAGAGAGAGACAGCCAGTGAGAGAGGGAACACAAGCAGGGGGAGTGGGAGAGGAAGAAGCAGTCTCATAGCGGAGGAGCCTGATGTGGGGCTCGATCCCATAATGCCGGGATCACGCCCTGAGCCGAAGGCAGACGCTTTAACCACTGTGCCACCCAGGCACCCCTCAATACATTTCTTGAAGAAACTATTCTTTCCCCATTTATTTCCCTGGCTCATTTTTTGAAAGTTAGTTGACCACATAGGAATAGATTTTTTTTTTTTTTTTCTGGGCTCTCCCTTCTGTTCTGTTGATCTGTGCATCAGTTTTCGTGACAATACTATCCTGTTTTGATTGCTATAGTTTTGTACTATAGTTTGAAATCAGGGAAGTAATGTCTCAAGCTTTGTTCTTCCTTCTCAGGACTGCTTTGGCTATTCATGCTTCCATACAAATTTTAGGATTGTTCTATTCCTGAGAAAAATGCGTTGGGGACTTTGATAGGGATTGCATTGAATCACTTGATTGCTTTGGGTATTATAAACATTTTAACAATATTAATTCTTCCAATCCATGAGCACAAAATATCTTTCCATTTATTTGTTTCTTCTTCAGTTTCTTTCCTCAATATCTTATAGTTTTTGGTGTATAGATCTTTCACCTCCTTGGTTAAATTTGTTCCTAAGTATTTTATTCCTTTTAATGCTATTGTAAATGGGATTCTTTTCTTAATTTCTCTTTGTGATAGTTTGTTGTTAATGTATAAAAATGTAACTGGCTTTCATATATCGATTTTGAATCCTGAATCCTGCAAATTTACCAAGTTTACTTATTAGTTCTAAACGTTTTTTTGGTGGAGAATTTAGAATTTTCTGTATGTAATAAAATGTAACCTACAAACAGAGACAATTTACTTCTTCCTTTCTGACTTGGATGCATTTCATTTATTTATTTTTCTTGCCTAATTGCTCTGACTAGGACTTAAAATACTATGCTGAATAAAAGTAGCAGGAGAATGCATCCTTATCTTGATACTGAACTTAGAGGAGATTTCACCTTTTCACTATTGAATATAATGTTAGCTGTGGGCTTGTTATATTTGTATTTCATTATGTTGAGGTATATAAACCTTCCTTGTGAAGTGTTAAGAATTTTATCATGAGTGGATGTTGAATTTTGTCAAATACTTAGGCAACTATTGACATGATCATATAATTTTTATCCTTCATTTTAGTGTGGTGTATCACATTGATTGATTTGCAGAGTTTGAACCATCATTACATCTTTGAAATAAATTACACTTGGTCATCACATTTGATCCTTTTAATGTGTTCTTGAATTCGGTTTGCTAATATTCTATTGAGATTTTTGCATCTATGTTCATCAGAAATACTGGCCCGTGTTTTTCTTTTCTTATAGAGTCCTTGTCTGGTAGGGTATAGTATAATTCTGGCCTCATTAAATAAGTTTGTAAGTGTTCCCTCCTCATCTATTTTTTGGAAGGGTTTGAGAAGAATTCTTTAAATGTTTGGTTGAATTCATCTATGAACCTGTCTTGTCCTGGGTGTTCTTTGTTCTTTTGTTTTTGAGTAGTGATTCAATCTCTTTACTTGTTATTGCATTAGAAGCAATCAACAAACACAGACTCAGACATTAGAAATAACCAAGACATTTCTCTTACCAAAGCTAATTTTAAGCCAAATCCACTATATTCTGATAGGTCTTGCCAAACAGAACTCCTCTAGGAAGAAATCAAATCTGACATCTTTTAAATAAAAAAGATTTTATTTATTTATTTATTTATTTGACAGAGAGAGACAGCCAACGAGAGAGGGAACAGAAGCAGGGGGAGTGGGAGAGGAAGAAGCAGGCTCCTAGCAGAGGAGCCTGATGTGGGGCTTGATCCCAGAATGCCGGGATCACGCCCTGAGCCGAAGGCAGACACCTAACGACTGCACCACCCAGGCGCCCCCAAATCTGACATCTTTGATCAGAGCTTTACTACTCTCTCTGCTCCTCAGGGTTCTGCCAGTTTTTCAGGCATGACTTGGGTTATCTTTTAAATATACACTTAAATGCCCATATCTTTATGCATTAGTAAGAAATTTTTGAATTTGTCCTCATGCAGTTTATATCCTTCATACCCTCATGTGGTATATCTTAAATCTCTTTGAGTAAATGTTCAAAATAATCCCCTTTGGCCAGCTTCAACATTAATACATTTATAAAGTGTGTCAAGTCTGTAGACAAGATCTAACTGATGATCCTTACTGACTTTCGTCTGTAGTATAGACTGTGGATACTTGATGCTTTCACCAAGAAAATTCAATTTTGGTATTATACCACTCCTTTCTCTCAACCATCCCCAAGGCATTATTTTGTCATAATACCTTACATGCCGAACACAACACTTATTAAATTTTAATATGGACCTAAGTTACCTGAAAGATCTTGCTAAATATTATTTCTGATAAATTAAGTTTGTGATGAGCCCTAAGATTCTGCCTTTCTAGTAACCTCTTATGCCATAGAAATGATGCTAGTCCAAGAACTACATTCATAATAGCGAGGTACTGGAGAAATTAGACTAATGATTCTGAACCAGGGTTACATATTAGAATTACCTGGGGAGCTTTTAAACCATCTATATACAATCCTTATCCCAGACTAATTAAATTAGAATTGGGTGAGGCCAAAATATTGATATTATTAAAAATTGCACAGGCTATTCTAATATGCATTCAAGAATGAGAACCTCTGGGTTAGCCTAACCTGTCTGAATGTTGCATCTGAAGATATGTTGCTAATATCTGTCCCTTCATGGCTCTTGCCCGGAGGCAGCTGAAAATTCCTTGCTGCCAAGAGCAGAGGTACTATCTTATTCATCAGTTTAGCCCTGATATATAGCACAGTGTCTGTCACATAGAGGGCTCTCAAATCATATTTGTTGAAAAGGTCAGAAATTCTCTAGAACATGCCTGTGACTTGTATGAAACTGAATTTTTCCTTGATCAATTTGAGCATGGGTGGGGGAGAGACATGATTCATTAAAGCATCCTGTCAAGATACATCCAGTGACTATTCTTTATCAGGGATTTTGGGCATATAAGTCTATGAATTAAGCATGTATTTGTCTTATTGGCTCATATTCAGACTAAGATTTTTGAGTCATTCTTTCTGCAGTCTTCAGCAGCATAAGCATATTTTTAAAACAATAAAATAGACAACTAGCAAAGATGACATTCTTAAAGTAAAGGCTATCAAATGAGCCAACTGTCAAATTATGTAAATTTGAAAGTCTAACAACCTTGGTAAAGGTCCTTTAATTGGATGACTCATGTTGAAAATAAATGAACTGTCATTTAAAAGTCCCTTCTCATAGACAGATTTAAAAGAACAGAAATAGTACTTTAAAAGGCTCAAGGTAGAGAAAAAATCAATAAATTGCAAGATATTTTTGCACACCTGAAGTATATATATATTTTAATATACCACACATAAGTATAGCCATCTTTGTTAAAGGAAAATTTTATTTTGTCCAGTAATAATAGCGTTGGAAAAATTGATAATATTTTGAACAGTATATTGTGGTATTAACTCGTGGAGATACATAGAACATTAATAGTCTTTATACTTAAATGTTGAGTTTATACATAATGCTTTCTTCTTTATTTACCATTTTTTTTATATTCTCCAAATTTTCTAAGGTCACCTTTTATTTGTAATTAAGACATTGTTAAACTAATATATTTAATAAAAATCTCACTTTTATTATTAATTTAAACAGAAGTGATATGTAGGATTATTTTTCCCAACTATTTTCACCTTCCCTTTTACAGGATGCTCCTTTTCTGCCTATTGTTACATGACCTCCCTGTTTCATTGACTTTGGGTTTGGAAGAGTGTCATGTTTTGTCTGAGTGGTGTGTTTTGGCATTTGGGTGGAAGTTTAATGTGATTGCATGGTTTAGCTAGTGCTCTCTTATTTCTGCTTTCTGCATGAA
Organism: Ursus arctos; assembly: GCF_023065955.2. NCBI lineage: Eukaryota > Metazoa > Chordata > Mammalia > Carnivora > Ursidae > Ursus > Ursus arctos. The sequence continues at coordinate 23,729,256 of NW_026622763.1, read as the reverse complement.
ATAAAGGCATACCTAGAGAGAGGCCTCTTTTTCTGTCCGAGCCCTGGAATGAGAAGGGATGAAGAACAGAAACCCAGTCTACCTGCAGCCGAGCCAACCTGAAACACAATAACCCAGTGCCATTACTTAACGTGACTAGAAGTAAATCTTTGTTGTTTATGCCACTGAGATATTGAAGTTCTGTGTTCCCAAAGCAAAGATTAATAGGAAAAGAAAGTAGGAATTGATATAAGGGAAAATCATATTTATAAAACAGATTATTCAACTTCTTTGATGATTCTGATGGTAGCTTTAGATGAGGGAATTGTTAGAGAGGGAAATTAGAAGAATTACAGAGAGATTAGAGAAGAAAAACAGAAGTTTTATTCAGTGGATAGCGTTATTGAGGGCGAAACACCTTAAAACTGTACTCTACTAAAAATAGTCGAATAGACTAGAGATGGAAATGTAAAAATAATTGAACCATACAAACACACTAGAAGAAAACTTGGGTGACTCCTTTTGTAACTTTGATATGGAGAGGAAATTTTCTATTACTCAAAGTGAAGAAGCAATAAGAGAGATTTGACATAAAAATGAAGCAAAATTTTGTTTCGTCTAAAAAACCCACATCATATGCAAAGTACAGAAACAACACACTAGAAGAAAATATGGGATTATGAATCAGAGATAAGGGATATCCCTAAATATATTTATATTTAATATATATTAAGTATATATTCTATATAATGTAATATTATATATAATATTAAATAGGATATTCCTAAATATACATATACACATATATTTATTTATATATTTATATATAAATATATATCCCTAATACATAAAATGTCTAATACTTGAGGGAATACAAATGCTTTTGAAAAATGGACAAAAGATATGAGTAGAGAGTTCACAGAAAATTAAGCAAGTGTTCTTCAAAAATGTGGGACAATGTCAAATACATTCATAATGAAGGGAATGATAATAAAAAACCTTTCTCACTTATGAAATTGAGAAGTTAAAAGCTTGACAGTATCCTCTTTGGCAAAAGTTTATCCTACAGGTATACTTCTGACAACATGAACACAAATATGCACAAGATATTCACTGAAGCATCATTATAGCAGTGAAATATTGGAAACAGCCTACATAACCATGCAGAGGAGATCAGTTGGAGAAGACGTGCATTCTCATAGTAGAGAATATGCAACTCTAGAAACAGAATGAGGAAGGGCTCTGTAAGTTGACATGGTGTAATTTCCTGGATATATTGTTTAGAGGAAAAAAAATCAGAATAAACGATGTTACATTTTCTGAAAGAGAGGCAGGGTTTATTTTTTGAAAAAGGATAAATGTAAGAAGAATAAAATAGAAACTAAATAAAAATGGTAACTACAATGTGTGGGGCTTTTCTGAGCACATCTTTTATACATATTTAACTTTTCAACTACAGTAATATTTTATATATTAAAAATTGCCAAATGACAAGGATTGGGGAAAATTCTTAAAACTGTTTTAAGATACAATACAAATACAAACAGGAACTGATGGACCTAAACTGAAACTGGTTTCAGTTTCTCTTCTTACCAAATGTCTCAGAGTCCTGTGTTAGGTAGGGGGCTCCTTCAGCTGGGATGCCTGCGTGAATCCGATGAGCAGAGCCCTCGGAAATCCTACATTTGGCATGTAGAGTAAATGAGAAACAAACTTGTACTTAGCTCAGCAACTTCCATATTTTGTTTTCGATGTAAGTTAGCCTATGTTGACAAATGAAACAAAATAGGAAGAGATTGTGATGTCATGGCATTTTAAAGACAGATTATTTATGACCTCTTTTAATACACAAAATAACAAATTCGTATGTCACTCTAAGGTTATTATCATAAACTTAAATGCATTTGTAGACATTACATTTGGGAGAGATGAGTTCTTGATGAACAAGGACACGATAAGACACCAACTGGACTGAGAATTGTGACAGAATCTCTGACGTGATGGCAGACTCTGGTGATTGCAGCTATTCATTCAGCAAGTGGAATAACTAAAGAATATTTCCACCTGTTTACTGCCACGCGTAATAGAGTACATCTCCCTTTGAAAACCAAGAGCTTGCTGTGTAATGACTAGAGAATTAGAGCAAAAGAGGAACAAAGAATGAGAGCGATGCACAGATGAAAGGAATATTAAGAGATAACCTGAATGTGAAAATAAAAGGGAAAAAGTAAATATGAAAAGCTGGAAACATATGATGATAGGAGTAACAGGTGGCTTAATTTTTTCTGGCAATTGTTTTTATTTTTATTTTTAAATTTTATATGATTGATAAACTGCAAGCACTCAATCTAAGTTATGATATTCTATTTGAGAATTACTTCTCTGATATTAAGACCATTAAATACTTATGATCATTTTACCTACAAATAAATCGTTGGGCACTAAGAATTCTTATTAAATTAGTCCAACTGGTCAGCAGCTAGTGAAAACACATTTAGTTGATGTTAAATATTGCACAGCACATTACAAATGGCTGATGCTCCATAACCGGTCCATTTATAGTTTATGGTGCAAATTTTAAAAGTCAAGTAAATGGTGTTTTCAGCGGTAGTTCATGTGTTATGACTTGTCGGGGTTGTAAATAATTTGTAGGGCATTTATGTATTTCTAGATTCCATGTACCTCTTGCTTATAAATCTATTTATTAACCCTTATAAATAATTGATGGCCATATCTCAAAATGAATCATTCCTAAAATTGCTTAACTGTCTGGAATTTTTCTTTAGTAATCCCGTCCCTCATTTTCTTTTCATATCTCAATCAGGTATAAATAGAAGAACCTTGCATGCATCTTTTTCTTCTCATCCCTGAGTCTAAGTGTCTGTGCCATTATTCACCTTTATGGTGAGAAGTGATGAATTCATGTCATCAGTTCTTCTCTTGGCACCTTCAGTGAGTAATTGGTTTTCCTCCCAACCCTCCATCCATCCCAGCTTTACTGCTCACTTCTCTCTCTCTTTTTTCTTCCTTCCTCTTTCTTTTTCTTTCTTTCTTTCTTTCTTTCTTTCTTTCTTTCTTTCTTTCTTTCTTTCTTTCTTCTCTTTTATTTTACCACTTGCATACCCTGCCAGTTTTTTTCCCATCCTTTAAATATCAGGGATATGAATACCTAATTTTATCATATTAACACAATGATTTTTTAACAAATTAAATCACAGTAACTGAGTATTTTGTGTCAATTAGCATGAAAGTCCTAGAATAGAGAGAGAAGTGAGATGTAGGAAAGAGGCCAAGGGTGATAAAAGGAAAAAAATAAATAAAAAAGTAAAATGCATGGCAGGCCCTTGAAAAAATGTTTTAGGAATTTGCTACTGCCCTATTTTGCATCTTTTTTTTTTTTTAATTAAAACCCAAATCCTCTCCCTTTACCCCATCTCCCGGGAAATCCTTTAACTAATACAGTGTATTTTCATTCATTCTACTTTTCATACATTCAGTACTGTTTCTTAGTTCATTATTTATCATTATTCATTTATTCATGTATTTCTTGATTTGTTTCAGAAGGAATGAAGGTTAACAATAACATGAAATACAAATTTAAATAAGATAGAACAAATGAGTGAGACAATCTGGACAAAAGAGACTTTAGGTGGTGAAAATAAAATGAAACTAAGTGAGCCATAGGTCCTATTTTCTTGCATGTAGTGCAAAGTGCATATCTCAGAACAATGCTCCTCCTTGAGACCAAAGAGATGCCATCATTCTTATCTTCATTTGAGAAACCTTACATTGCTTACCTCTGTAGCTAATATTACTTCATCCCTCTAAAAATGCTATCATGGAAATAATTTTTGCTGGACTTGTCTTTTGGATGCCATTATTATCTCTATGTATATTCCAAGTGTGCTAATACTCTGGATTTAATGGCTCAATAGAGCAGAGAAGATTGTTTATAAATCAAGGTGGATTTCAAGACAATTATCCACATAAACATCCCATGAATCAAATAGAAAAGAAAACTTGCTGTCCACGCTGAGGGTGGTCTTTGCCAGCAGAACACAGATGAATGGTTCTTTGTAAAGGCGCACTGGGAGTTTCTCCACAGAAGCAAACACTTCTTCTGGGGTAGATCTGTTGGGGGCGATGAAAAATGACTGTGGTAATGCAATTAAAATGCGCAAATCATATTTTCCACTATGCAATACTTGAATTAGCTGCTGTGTGAAGGTAAACGTTTCCTCTGCGTGAGAGGTCAGACACAGGTAGACGTGTATTACTAAATCAGAAGGGAATCGCAAACGATATGCCTGAGAAGTAACAAAAGCAGTGCAAAGATTTACTGAGGAAAGTGTTCAGTTGATAAATGATAACATTTATTTGTAATTTGAGGATCTGACCCAAACGACACTCATTAGCTCAGCTAGTATGAAGCCAATTAGTTTCATAAATTTATTATTTGTTCTGATGTTATTTGTAAAAGGATATTATTATAGTACTGGAAATGAATTTGTTTTAAAACAAATGTGAAATATTTCCTTAATTATGCTATTTTGCTTTCTCTATATAATTCTGGATATCTCATTTTCGTATAGCAGGTGTATAGATCGTAATCCTAGTAAATAGTTTTTGATATAATAAAAACTCATCCTTTGTGCTTAAGGCAAATTTTTGGAAGCATAGGAGATAACAATTTACTGATTTTATTTTAAGCATGTCTTATTTACCATACCATACCCCCCTCCACTGATCTTAATAATAAGAGCCAAAACACTTATTGAGACTTTCCTATGTTCCAGGTAATTTGCCAACTATTTGCATGGATTCTCTTTTTAATTTTCATGACTCAATAAAATATGTTCTATTACATTCACCATTTGGAAATGAGGAAATAGAACTTAGCAATTATACATGATGTCTCTGTCTACGGACAGACACTACTAAAATGAGGAATAACTACATAAAGCATGATTAGAAATTTTATTTATTCTTAACTACTATTTTATTCTTCCTTTTGACTTTGGTTCCATTTGAAATGTTATTATATTCTTTACTATTCACATAAGAGCTGCTATTACTTTCCTTAGTAAACAAGTATTAGGAAACAGTCCCAAATATCTGTCTTAAATTAAGTCAGAAAGCATCTTAAATGTATTTGAAGAAAGCATCTTTATATTTAATAGATATCAAATATAAGTTGGTTTCCTCTTAAGGAGATTCAGATGTATTTCCTCTTATAAGCTAGTTTTCCTCATTAAACTCAGTTGTTAGTTAAGCATCATTCTGATGCCACCGTCTGATACTATAAAGACTATGAATGTGAGAGATTCAGTTTATTTAATGATTGGCTAAAAATAATTTTAAAAGGAATTTTCATTGAAGAATGTCTAATATTGGCTTAGGAGGCAACATCAAAACATCCAAGTGAAAAATTGTAGCTACTCAGTTGTCACTCTAACGAAAAATGTCTTTTATGTTTGGAATCATTAAAAAAAGTATTTGTTACGTTAGTTTTCAATCTATTTTCATAATACCTCAAACAAAAGCCACTGAAGTAGGAAGAGGCATACTCTGGACAAGATGTGAGCTCTTCTTCCTTATATTGAGAAGAATAGCTCCACTATTTAATTTGTCTGATTAATAAGCATTTACCAACCTTTTTCAAAATGTTATTAATTCTCTTCAACATTAAAAAGTATTTGCCATTTTTGCATGGTTCATGATACATAGGGTTCATGATATATGATACATATGTTCTATACAATATCAATGTTACTTTACACTTTATTTTTAATCATCGGTCCGCTTTTAGAATAAAGAACAATACATGACATAAATGAAAACTTCTCAATAGTTAAAACTACTTAGTGGTGGTCCAGCTGATTGAGCAGTTGAATTATGAGCGTGCTCACATGCTTGCCAGTAATGCTATGCATGCTTACTGAATAAGCACTCGCGTGTTCTGAATTATGTTTAAAAGTGAAAACTTTAAAGTATTTATTTTATTAATTTACAGGAAAATAGAATGGAATCAGACTTTATTATGACCCTCAATGCTGTGAATTCCCTGGAATAACTCTGAAGTCCACTGGTTGGAAAATGATGATTTTATTTGCTGTCCTCTGCATCATTGTTTATTTTTTCTTTCTAGCATTCAAGAGCTTACAAGATAATTTAATATTTATTTTCATACTCAATCCCTACAACAATGAGGAACCTGAGGCTCACAAAGTCTAAGTACATTTCAAAAAAACCCAAAAAACAAAAAACAAACCCTAAATGGGGAAGCCATAGCCATAGCTAAGCCAAAGCTACATTATTTAAATAGTGACCATAGTATGTAGAAATGATTTTAATTTAAAAACCACAAAAGTAATTTGTCCATATTTGTTAAAACATAGGGGAAAAAAAAAAAGAAAATATTGACTAGAGACTTATTTGAGCTCATTAAAACTTACTCCTTCTAAACACGTACACATTATTCTGTCATTTTGTTCAAATAAATGTGCATTACATTAAAGTAGTTCTTCAAAATTACTGCCCTCTTGAAACTTTCCTCAGTGTCCGCTTCCAAAACCAACTTACCAATTTAAATTTGCACAAAGAAGTATGTGAAGACCTCATATGGTATTATCTTGAAGCATTTGTTTTTCACTTGCTAATGTGTACAGTAGAATAGGAATTTGTGTTTGTTCTGGGAAAGAGGGAGGTTTGGGCTTCATTTTATTCCCACATGTAGAATGTGTGTTTGTGAAACAGTGTGCTTGTATTGGTGGAAGGAGGTTGGGAAAACTTATGGAGAGAATATGGAATTTAAGATACTAACCCTGCTTTGTGATGCCCGGTTCTGTAGATTTGGAGCATATAGGCAAGCAGTCACTATCATACCAAAGGAGTAAGTAAGGGATGAGGCATCAGGAATATGAGTTAGGGATGTCTGAACACCCATCTTATAAGAATTCTGAAGATAAGAATCACAGCACAGAAATGTATATATTAGTGTAAGGGTGAAGGGCATCAAAAGGTACAAACTTTCTGTTATAAAATAATAAGTGATGGAAATATAATGTATAACATGGTGACTGTAGTTAATAATATCGTATTGCATATTTGAAAGTTCCTAAGAGAGTCAATCTTAAAAGTTCTCATCACAAGAAAATAAAATTTTGTAACTATGTAAGGTGACCGATGTTAACTAAATTTATTGTGATAAAAAATTTAAAAATTCAATATAAAAATAAAATATATAAATAACATAAAATAAATAAATAGATAAATAAATAAATATACAATAAAAAAATAAAATTAAAACAACAAAAATGAAAAGATAGCTTCATAAATAGAGGTTTTACAAAGGATACTTATTTTTTCTAATCATTAACCCTAGAAAATTAGGATCAGGGCATTGAAGCAGGCATCAAATGAAACAGAAAAAGCAAAGCTGTGCTCATGCATCTTTGCTATCTTTTCCTGATAGAAGTTAGTGTTAAATAGTGTAAAAATTGGGAAAGTTATTGTTAAATATTATTGAAAGAGTATTTCAGAGTTAGAGTATTATTCTTTTATTTTACTTTAATCATGAAAATAACAATCAGGTAGAAATTTGGTTTTAATTACGTTGGTGTCCTTATTACTGCCCATAGTTCTTGGCACATAGAAGGTGCTCCATGAATGTCTGTGATTATATGCAATGACTAATGAATTACATGCACCCACCAAAGTCCTCATAAGTTTGAAAGCTGTTAACACAGGATATTAAGATAGGACAGAACTTTCTTCCTTCATTTTGGGTGCCAATAAAATACCTATTAGATATCAAAGTTAGATGGATTTTCATTACAGACATTTCAAAAAACAATTTACAGCTGGGAGGGAGGTTGGGTGGGGGACCTACACAAACACCTCAAGCCTAATGAGGGGCTCTTCTTTGGGAAGACTGAAAGAGCTTGAAATATGGTCTCTACTACTGGGAGACCCAGAGGTTTGGGACCAGATTTACTACAGAGAAAGCTAAAACAGGCAATATGTGTAGTAGGCAGGGCTATGTTAGGATAGTCCTCTTCTCCAAGGGTTTGTCAGGGTAAGGGTATTTTCCTTGGAACTGATGCGGGCCCTAGAAGGACAATAGAACCCAGAAGGAAAAAGATAAAAGGGCCTGTTTACTAAGAGCTGAGGAAGGGGTTGCAACTTACTGCTGGGAATACAAATGCATCTTCTAGAGTCAAGAGATCTACATGAGAAAAGTAGCCAGTGATGGATTCTACCAAGAGCCCAGAAAAAAGTATACCTTAAGGCAGTGAGTCATCTGTAAATATCGACCTGTTGAGTGAGAACAAAACCAGTGGACATAGTATCTGATTGATGAGGAGCTTACCTCTCTTACCTCTCTTCTTAGCACACTTCTCAAAATTCTGACCTTGGTAGTGGCAGAAATAGCTAGCAACTGGGCAAATGGTAGAGGAGGAAAAATAAAAAAGGAGACAGAAAAAGCTGGAAATATCACCTGTGCCATTTCAGATTTAGGCCAAAGTAAGGCCCCAACTTGGGAAGAAGATTTAATGTTGAATTGATTTTGATTGGTATGTTGGACTAGATAAACTAATTTTTGAAGTGAGACAGTATTTGTGACTTAGCATGAAGACAATGCTGTCTGACACCTGAAAGCTGGACATTTTAAACAGGAACAAAGGATGATTAAATCTTCTTGATTCATGATCCTGGTGGATCAGTTGATATTATAATATGGTCCCTACTAGTTTGTTTGACTTCTGTACCAGAGGCCACATTTACCAATGGCTCAAGCAAGGAGAAAAATTACAGAAATGCATATATTAGTGTAAAATTGAGCAGCCACAAGAAGATGAGCTCTGAGAAGAAGAAACATTATAACATGGAACCTTTCTCCTTGTTCCTCTTCTCTACCAGCTGAGGAGTATTTCACAGACAGGAGGCCAGGAAAAAGGTGATCTACACCCAAGGTATGTGCTTTTTTTCTTCTTTCGTGAGATAGTGAAAAATCTAGATATCCTGTGGGGATTTCCCAAAATGGGAAGGAAGAGTGACAAATAAAGAATGTTTGGGTGCATTTGATAGTAAGCAAGTGGGGGAGCCAGTATTTGAGGCAAAAAAACAGCCCAGTATTTTTTGAGGTAGAGAGACAGGAACATCCAAAGATGAAGGAAATCAGACAAGACAAAATGGTGGTCTTCAAAGATACTGGGCAGTGACATGACTGGTCCTGATTAACTTTGGGGGAAAGCAAATGCCTGAAAGCAAAAAGTACAGTTTGCTTAGTAACCAGAGAGATATATCTACTTCCACTTTTATCTCTACCAAAACCAGATGCTTGAAGTTTCTTTTAAGACCTAGTAGAAACGCTTGATAAGGAAGGAGATTTTAGTATCTGGTTCCCTTTCAGGTGAGGTTGAATTCCTTGTTCTGAATATAGTACTCTTAAGAACACCAATTCCATCTCAAACATTGAGCTTTCAGGAAGTAATTTTTAAAATATCTTATTAGAATATTCAACACTGCTTCTAACACAAGTCATAATGAATGCCTTTAGGTACAGAGTAGCCGTATTTGTTTCCTGACAAAGGAAATGAAAGCTTTTGTGCTTTATCTCTGTACCTCAAATTTGGGTTACATTTAGAATTGTTTTTATGTGTTTGTGACAAACGCTTAGCACCTAGAGTCCATATTGCTATATTCTTGTAACATTCAATGTAGCCAATTAAGATTATGGCCCCCAGGCTCTCACCCTGATGGTGTCATGACCCCTTCAAACTGGAAATTGATTTATCTGACTAAAAAGTGTTGTCCTTAGGAGAATTTTGTGGGATAGGGTGAGCCAAATTGGCCAATAGGTAAAGTGTGGCTTTAGAAGGAGCTCATTTAACGCGGATACCATCTTTTAGAAGCCTATAGGATTTAATAATCTCCCAGTGGTCTTCCAAAGACACTCAGCCAGAGGCTGATGGTCTGAATTTTTCCTGGCCAAGAAATGATTAATCTGAAGATGGACAGTTCTCCCACATTCCAGGGGCCTCAGTGTGGGCCTGTGTAGTAAATCCATCTCACAGTTGGAAAGTATATGGTCCATTCCTGGATCTGAGACGCCCAATCTCACAGGGCCCCATGCACTGCAGTCTTGTCATCATTGAGGCTTTTTGGTTCTTTCCTTTGAAGGTAGATACATCAGCTCTTTCGGTACAGAAACCTAAAAGAAAAGAAAAATGAAAAGAATATACCTATGAATTCGTTTCCCTTTAAAAAGCATGAACAAGGTCAAACATATTCCACATGAGATGTCTGTTCCAGCATCTTGTAACTGCATTTTCCACTTGAAATTGAGGTTGTCAGTGAAACAATTATCATTTGGTTTAGGGAGTAACTTTCAACTTTCCTCACTTTTGTTTTTCTTGTTTTTAATGACCTTGGAGTAGTAATATAAAGTGATATAAATTCTACATCAATATCCATAATTCTTTTTAACGTTGTTCCCTTTAAAAATATATTTCAGTTTAAGGCATTTTTTAAGCAAGCAAACAAACTACCACAACAAAAATGCTGGGAGAAGTGTGAAAACCCTGTATTGGTACTTTAACAAAGGCTGAATTTCAGGAAATAAACTGATAGAACCCAAGGATAAAGAAATTCAGAAAATTAGCTAAGTGTGCCACTCTATTGTACTACACACGTACAACATTTATTAAAAACCCAGAGGCAACCGTTGAGATTTGTGGGCATGCAAAAACAAACTTGGGGTTTGGTTGTCATTTGAACTAGGGTACTTACATCCCCTCAATTACCTGTTTTAGGTAGTCAGCCTCAGAGTTACCAGCTGTATGTGATCCCTTTTGATGGAAATTATTTTATATCACAGATAGATTCAGTAGAGAAAATGATATAGAGGATGACATACTTCAGCAAAAGAATTTTTAATAATTAAAAAATATTGATATTTTCCTTAGTAGCCATTAGTTCAAAAGTAAGTTTCCCTCGGGTTGAAATCAGTAGCTAAATGCAACCTCATATTTTCTTCCTCAAATATCTACCTTTATTTCCAAAAACAAACATGGATTCGTATTCAAAATATAAAAAGTGTTAAATTTATTAAGTGTGTGTATTTGATTTTTTATTTTATTTTATTTTCTATAGTGTGAATATCACGTTCATTTCCAGTAAGGATATCTTTAGACATTGGGATGGAGTCCGAATGGCGCTCCTTGCTCAGCAGGGAGCCTGCTTCTCCATCTGCCTGCCATTCCAACTGCTTGTGTACTCTCTCTCAGTCTCTCTCTCTGACAAATAAATAAATAAAATCTTAAAAAAAAATTTATTTTATGCCTAGTGGATGGCAGATGAGGTGACTATTTTGCACAATGCCAGGGACACCAGTTATGCTCCAGGAAATCTTATTTACATGGAACGTGGTGGGATGGAGGAGGTGTGTCATGTGGCCCCCGGCACTGTTCCAGGTACTAGTAAAATAGCAGTGAGCAAAACAGACAAAACCCTACTCTCTAGAGTATAACTTCTTACGGGAGAGGCAGTCAAGCGTAAGTTAATAAAACCTAGAGTATTAGAGTTACAAGCACTAAGGAGAAATCTAAAGCAGGAGGAGATCCTGAGAGGGCAGGAGCTAGCAGAGAAATTTTGAATTGGTGTAAAGGAGCTCTGTGAGAAGGTATTATTGGAGTAAAGTTGTGAGAAAAGTGTGTGAGTGAGAGTGTATGTGTGTGTAGTCGATACATATATTGTTATACTGAGTCTGAGAAGGTCTTGGAAAGGAGAAACTGGTTATCATTGTTTGTTTTTTAGATACAACTGAGGTTTAAATGATCTATGTTGTTCACTGCACATGCATCTCAGCATATCAGATGAGAAGAAGGCAGAACTGAAAGTCAACGTAGAGCCTGTCAGAGCCACTGTGGCATAAATTAATGCAACTGTTCATTGCATTTTGTTAAAAATATAAAATGTCAAACATAAATGCAAAGGAGAAGGGATGCCACAAAAACGGGCATAAAGGAATATGTCCAAGGCACACCTAAATGTTTGCAACTCTAGTTACAAAAGACCGGTGAAATTTAGTGCACTTAAGTTTTGTAAAAGAAATTGAATGCAGCAAGAGAAAGCAACAAATATTCTACCAATACAGTTAAAGCTGCTTAATGAGCCGATATTTAAGTAAAAAAATGGATATAATTGAATAATATAAAATACACATTTTTCTCTCTGTTTCTAAGGAATAAAAGGGAACAGAAATACTTCTTGGTGAAGATTATTCAAAAAAAGGACAAAGCAGAAGTGGGATTAACCCTTTACTGGGCATTTACTATAAAAACTAATATAACTGAGAAAAATGAGGATTCTCAAAACTCCAATTATGTAAACTTGAGTCATCATGATTTTGTATTTACTCTCAAAAATAAAAGAATAAAGAAGGAAAGAGATCATGTCAAAAAGAAGGAATAACATTTGATTATATGGCTCTATGTGATTTAACCATTAGCCAGATAGACGAAAATACTTGTTTTTTTAAGATATTAAATGTAAAGTGCATGAAATTGCAAGCTAATAGTAATAATAATATAACAACCCAAACAGCTACCAGTTAATGTGCACTTACTCTGCCAGGTACTGTGCTAAGCACTTTACACACATTATATTATTTAATCCTCATAGGAATCAATGAGGCAGTATATAAAAGTGACAAATTTAAAAGGATGACTGCTTTACATAGGTATCAGTGAAAAGAAGCACAATGAGTTATTCTAAAAAGTAGAACATTAATTATAACCAGGAAATTAATTCAATAAGGGATTCTTAACCCTTTCTAGTAACTAGAAAGTGAGTTATCAAAAATATTTCATGAAAGCCAGACCTCTCAATGAATTTTAGAAACAACTAGACATTTTCTTACAGAGCTGGAGGGTTGAAAACTACAGTGCCAGTGACAAATGAGACCAGTGGAGTTGAGATAAAATTAATGAGGACGGGCTTGCCTCAGGCCCTTTTCTGTCCTGCATTTCCTTTCACCTGGTGTCATTATGACCTATCCCAAAGATAGCATAATCATATCAAAAAGTCTACTCATTTCCTATTTCCATGGATACACAGTAGACTACCAGTGTCTTTTTTAGTTGCTAGTCTGAAACTCCACCAAAACCTTTCATGAATGCTGATGCTGAAATTTTGAAAAGATAGGAGATTGACTTTAAGCTATTAAATAATTTGGTTTAGCTTCACTGAAGCAAAAATATAAGAGCTCTAAAGTTGCATGTGGGTTTGTTCACTTCTATCTTGACATTGGACAGAAATATGATAGAAAACTCTGTTTAGAAGTTATTATGTCAAGGGAACATATTAGTTGACCTACAAAAGTTTCTTCCAGCACTTTGTGATGTTTGATAATGAGATTTGACAAGGATGTGGCTGAATTTGTTAATAGACTCAGAAAACATTTATTAGCACCCATTTAGAGCAAGAATGTGTTGGTGCTGTAGGGCAAGCAAATGCAATGTATGTGGCAACTTCATTGTCAGTGTGCCCTTCTGGAAATCATGTAAGTGTTTGGCATCATTGATCAGAGATGTCAAAAATATTTCTTCTGGAATATTCATTCTGAAATGAATGAAATGTAAGTGTTAGCTTGAAGAACTTTTCTCTGGGTTATTCAGTTTCTCTAGGGCAAAAGTCTTCTATCTCTTGCCTGGGTCTTCCGGGGTGGGGATTATAATTTGTCTGGTTGGCAGTCTTCCTTGAAGGTACTAGGGGAGGTTGCTGAGGGTCCACAGTTCCTAATGCATGCTTTCATGAAATTCCTGTTTCTCAGCCTCTGTCTCTCTTCTTCCTTCTCCTGTGCTTGGGGACCTCCTCTCTTTACTTCATTTGCTTTACAGAATAAAACATCCCATCTCTTGCAGCACTGATGAGAAGTAGCATTAGTGCATTAGTCAGGGAAAGCCCTAGAGGGCTACATACACCGTTCATAGACACTCACCCAAGCCCCATTCTTTACCTCCTGCTTGCAGGTTCTGTGATGCCTCCAAGCTGTGAGAGCCTCAGCTGACCTGCAAAGCTTATCAGCTCACTTCTTGAAGGTATTTGCCTCTATAAGCACATAGATTCAACTTCTTTAACTCTATAGTCAGTTATCACTTTTCCATCTTTTTTTCTAAAACTTGGCTAAAAACTTTCATCCACTGTTGCTTTCCACAACCCATTCTCATCATAAATATCTTAATTTCCTTTTCTTTCTTTCTGTCATTTCCCATGTTTGGTAGAGGGAGAAAATTTCAATATACCTCACTTAATTGATAGTATTCAACAATTTATATGATTAGTAGATATGAGTATTCAACAATTTATATGAGTAGTAGATAACTGAAAAATTTTGCAAAATGTAGTCTATCTACCGTAGTCATAAACTAGGAAAAGATTTTTCATCTATCCTCTTGCTTTCTTCCCTACAACAGAATTGGTCTTTTGCTTTTTAATCTGTATTCTCTATTTTAATTAACATTCTGTTCATGAAGAGAGTTAGCTGTAATCCCTTTTGTGGAAAATGAAAATTTCTTGTTGAGGACTGACGTGAACATGGATCCTTCCCCGCTAGCCAGAAATACAGCTATCATGGTGCTTCCTGTGAGGCCATGTTGTTGGTAGGACCTATCCCCTCACTCTCTAATTCTGCACACACAGAGGTCAGAATATGACTTCTTAATTCTTTCACGCCAAGTATCCTGCTCTTAATATATATGCATGCACGTGCATGTGCATCTATGTGCATGTGGTCAGTAAGTCACACCGTATAGGTTATTACTGCATATCTTGGTTGGAGGTCGGAAAAAGGAAAGGGTAGGAACAAATAGAAAAAAATAAGACTGTTTTGGTCTCTCCCTCTCAGCAACAAGCATATAACAGACTAAGATGATTCATGTAGATATCAAGAGTTCCAGTGCTGGGGGTACAAGTACATGAGGATTTGTGGTTATAGGCATTCATAGGCAGCCGACAGTCTCCATCTCCGGGAGGCTAAAATAAAAACAAACAGGTAGGGTTGTATCAGGACCTGGTCAGCATTAGGGATGCAACAGACATAGATCCCAGTCTCAGATCATATGTCTGTTTAAGAACTAACAAAGAGATCAGGGTGGACTCTGATCAGATGTGCCATGTTAAATCTTGTTGGATAAGGTATCTCAAACAATACAAAACTAAGACTATAAGAACATTCTTTAGTAGTACCATGGCAGTAGGTGTCATCTGAGGAAGGAATCTCTAGAAAGGTACAATTGTGTAGTACTTAAGAGCATTGCCTACTTCCAAATCCCAACTGAAAATATGGAAATATGGTGGGTCAGGTGATGCATGTTTCTTGATTTGTAGTTCAATTTGTAAGGTTATCTCCTTTTCCATGAACAGGTAGTCAGTTTCCACCTCCACAAGGGCCAGGAACCAGGCCACAGTGTGCTCCAAAATGAAGAATAGTTCAGCAGAGAGAGAATTGAATTGGTTTCGTGGCATATAAGGCTCAAGTTGCAGGACATCTTGTACCTTAGCTTCTTTCTTTGCAGAACATTTTCTTGATTTGGGCTCCAGTCAGAACTAGAGGTCTTTTGAGTTTCATACATAAATGTATAGTTGCATCCTAAAACCAGAGTTGCCCCCTCCTTCCTAGTGGAAGGTGCCACAAGATGCATCAACCAGTCTTGCTTTAGAGAGGATATCCCAGAGTACCTCAGAAAAATAGACTACTAGAAATTTCACTGATATGTCAGGACCCTGAATTTTTACAAGATTTAACTCCTTTTGACATGTAAATCTCTTGGTATGGGACCAGGGGTACTGTCTACTTAATGTCACTCAGTCCAATTAATAGAATGTCATTTATTTAATGGATAAACAATATTTTCTAGCATATCAAGATATTAAGGTTCTTTGGGAACACTGTATTATAGGGAACAGAAAGGCTGACATACTAGTTCAGAGGTAGGGCATCTAATTGCTCTCTCCATTTTGTAAGGCAGACTGCTTCTGATTATCTTTACTAACTACCACCAAGAAACAAAAAGAAGCCTTCCAGGTCAATTGATGGTGGGTGAATTGATCCACTAAAGATATACTATCTCGAATGGCAATTCCAGTTGGCCTTCCCATTTTATTAAGTTTTCAGTAATACACGTGTTTTCTTCAAAATCCATGAAGGATCCTTGGATGTTTGCATGATGCAAGGAAAAATAAATTGAAGTGTGGTAAAAATCAATACCCCTGAGTCTTTCAAGGATTTGATGGTACTTTAATTTCTACAAATCTCCATGGCATGAGGTAGGCATTGCTTTTCTATTTTGGTGGTGTAAGGAAATAAAATGAAGCTGCAAACGGTGATTCCAAAGGCTTTTATGGCTTTTCCCACTAAAGTACCTTTTAGTAATATGGGAATTTGGCTGAGAGTCAGGGATGTCTATCTGGAATATACAGTATGTCATTTGATCTATATATTGCCTCTAACTATTTGCTATTTTGATTTTTCAGATTGTAACAATAATTCACAACGAATTTCTAAAAAAGCACGAGTTCTTACTGGGTATTTATTTTTTTCTTAGATTATAGTAACCCTGGTGAAAGGATACATAACCTCCTGGGGAAGATTTATAGCAGAAATTGTAACTGTATTCCTTAAGTTGACCTAACCTCTCCCTCAATCAATAGATTTTAGTTCTAATAACTGGCTTAGATGTGAGAACCGAGTGGAAAGCTTGTATTCCCACTGTGACAACTAGAGTCAAGTTTCTGCTTCTAGTCATAGAAACTGTTCTTATTATATGTATCAAGCAACACCTTTGAAAGCTGCCCATCTATTTTATTTCACCTGATCAACAGTATCACAAACACTAAGTAATTGTACTATAGTCCTCTAAACTCAAATTAATGTCTCTAAGTACTGTTTCTAACTAAAAGGAGACAGCTCCTTAAAAATTTTAATTCCATGATTAAGGCAGGAACTATGCACAATTAACATGTGCTATTATTTATTATTATTATTATTATTATTATTATTATTATTATTATTATTATGCCTATGTAATTAACATCAGTTCACTGCTTTCCTATTGCACCTGCCTACCATGATCTCTATACTGAGTAGATTGTACTATATACATTCATTGAAAATAGAACTCCTTTCAATCATGTAGTATAGCTTGATTCTCAATGACATCAAAACAATTACTTATTTGCTCTATTGCAAAAAACACATAAAGCTGGGTCTGAATAACAAAAACAATATTATCAATACTATCGACAACATGATTTAAGAAAATAGTTAAAAACTCTTTTTTGAAGGTTGTTTTTGTTTTGTTTTTAAATCTCTGTTATTATTTTGATTTATGACAGACTTATTTACTTTAATTATTATAAATTGCATTTTAAAATTTAATTGTTCTACAATTATGTATATTTACATAGGTTCAACATCACATCTGAAATAAAGATTAACAAGTTAAATCTCTTGAAAGAATCTGCAATTTAGAGAAAAGTTTCTACCCCTGACCGCGCACTCCACTATTATCATTCTATATGAAATTATGATTATTTTTCATCTCTCAATGGCTTATCCTCTGATTTTTAAAAATTGCCTTACTAAGGTATACAAATAGTGAAATTATTTTTAGTGCTAAATTTTTCAAATTTTGACAAGCGCGTACAGTGGCATAATCACAATAGTCAAGTTATAGTGGCCCCGTCTAAATCCCCCCGTGCTCCTTATAGTCAAACCCACAACTACCTCCAGCCTCTGGCAACCACTCATCAGTTTTATGTCTCTATAGTTTTGTTTTTTTCAGAATTTCATAGAAATGGAATCATGTAGTATGTAGACTATTGGAGCAGAGGTGTTTCAGTTATCAGAATGAATTTGAGGTTAACTGTTGTTATATATATCAGTAGTATATTTCTTTTTTATTGTTCTGTGATATTCTGTTATAGAGATGTACCACCATTTATTTATTTTTTAATTTGAATTCAATTAACCAACATATAGTACATCATTAGTTTCAGATGTAGAGTTCAATAATGCATCAATTGCATATAACACCCAATGCTCATCACATCATATGCCCTTATTAATGCCCATCACCCAATTACCTCATCCTCCCATCCACCTCCCCTCCAGCAACCCTAGTTTGTTTTCTATAGTTAAGAGTCTCTCATGGTTTGTCTCCTTCTCTGATTATTTCCTATTCAGTTTTTCCTCCCTTCCCCTATGATACTTTGTGCTGTTTCTTATATTTCACATATGAGTGAAACCATATCATAATTGTCATTCTCTGGCTTATTTCTCTCAGCCTAATACCCTCCAGTTCCATACACATTGATGTAAATGATAAGTATTCATCCTTCCTCTTTATCTGTTTATCTGCCAGTGGACATCTTGGCTCTTTCCATAGTTTGGCTATTGTGGACATTGCTGCTATAAATATTGGGGGGCAGGTGCCCCTTTGGATCACTACATTTGTATCTTTCCACCATTTATTTTCTTTAACCCATTCTTCAGTTGAGGGACATTTGGATTATTTTCAGTTCTCCAACTCTTCATTGCTAGTATATAGAAACATACTAATTTTTGTAAATTGTCTTGTATTCTACAATCTTCCTCACCTTCTTAATTGGTTCCAGTCAATTTTTTTTTGTAGATTCTTTAAGATTTACTGTTAAGATAATCATGCTATCTCTTTATGGGGGAAATTTATCCATAGTTTTGCTTTTTATAACATATGTATGTGTATGTGTGTGTGTGTGTGTGTGTATAAATAAAAGCAAATGGAGCTTTATGGAAATGAATATTCTCCCTTGCTTAAGTTATGGAATATTATATTTTTTCATCATGCTTTATAAAAAAATGAAGCAAAACAAAACATACACTGTGTTCTGAATATCACTCCTCTTGACTGCATATAGAGATATTTCTTTTTTTCTGTTATAGAATCTCAGTCCTCCAATGCTTGAATGTGCATCATTTATTCAGTCCTCCCTTGGTGGACATTTGGATTGTTCCCAATCTTTTGTTAATTTGTAGAGAGTTGCAATACATAGCTTTCTGCACATATATTTTCATATTTTCATCAATGAAACTTTGGAGCAGATGTCTCAAAGTGGATAGCTGGATAAAATGTGTATGTAATTTTGTTTATTATTGTCATATTATTCTCCATAAGGGTTGTGATATTTTGTATGCCCATTAACAATATATGAGAGTTTTGATTTTGGAGATTCCTCAAGAGAACACTATTATATCTGTAGAATTTTGCAACTCATATGTGAGATATTTTATTTCGATGTAGTTTTTATTTTCAAATAATTTTAAATATAACAGACATATAGGTAGGTCCACAAACTCAAGTGCATATTCCATGAATCTAAAAGCTTAAACCTACTAAATGTAACTATAGAATATTCCAAAAACTCAAGAAGACATTTTTCCTGTGACTCATTTCCACAGAGATAATCACTATTTTGACTTGTGTTGGCTATTTGAAACTCTTTCATGAAACTCTTTTGTGAGAAGATTTGAAATTATGCAAATCTTGTTCCTTTTATTATATCGTTACTCTCTTCCTTATTGGTTTGTGGAAGCTGTTTATATATTCTGAAAAGTATTTTTTTGGATACAGGTATAGTAAATATCTTCTTTTAGTTTTTGTTTCCCTATTAACACTTTTAATTGGATTTTTTAATGAACAGAAATTTTCAATTTGATCAATTCATAAGTATGTATGTTACATTTGTTGATCTTCTTGGGGCATTGGATTTATAGATATAATAATAATAATATTAATTAATATTTATATATTGCTGCTACTACTATCTTGCCATAATAATTTTTCTTTATTGGGTTTTAAGCATATATTTTCTACAAGTATTATAAAGCAAACTTGCCTTTAAAATCTCCTCCTCCATAATTTTGTTATTTATCTAGTAATTAAACTATTAATTTTTAATATATCATTCATATTGTGATGCTTAATCATTGCCTATTTTTAATGAAGGAGTAGAAAATGCTGTGTCTATAGCATGTTATTCCTTTAAGAGAAATAAGTAGAAAGAATAAATCCTGAATAGAACATCTAAAAATTGTTGGATAATTCATGACATCACCTTATTTTAATTGCACATTAGACATTATATGGCACTCATTTCAACCTAAATCATGATGAACATTTTCACACTTGAAAAGGAGCTATAGTAGCAAAATCTCATTTTATACATCGGTAATTTGAGAAGTGTCATCTGATTAGACTTGCAGAGTGAACAACAATAAAGACCCAAGTTTTCAGCTTCTGTATAACATCCATAATTCTCCTCATATTAACATTTTAAATTCATCAGAATCCCAGCATTCTTGTCACCTGTGTATGACACTTTCCTTTAAAATTAGAATAAGTGTGTGACACTTTCCTTTAAAATTATAATAAAAAAATTGTTAGATGTACAGGAGAGGGAATAGATGCTTTTCAGACCAACGTGCAAATTCCCTCCCAAAGAAGATTAAGTCTTCATATTCGTGAATTCCTTTCATCAGGTTCTTACAGGCCCTTCTCACAGGGGTATGTGACTGCAACTTCTTTGGGACTGTTTGAGCACATGGAGATAGGTAATCTGAGAGGTGATAAAAGTGATTTTGGAGTTCATCTGCAGTTGTTCATTCAACCATTCACTAAAACAAATACACAAACAAACATTTATTTAGGATTCCCCATGGACCAAACTCAGTTCTAGCCATATAGAGACAGTAGGTTCTTTATTCATGCGGAGTTGATCGTTCATTGTCACCTGATTTATCAAAAATCATCTCTCTCTACACATAAGGTACATATGGTACACAGCTAGATACAGGACTAGTTATCCTGCAAAGTTGTGTTAGGGAAACAACACATAAGGAAAGTGATTTGAAGCAAATCTCAATGCTGCTTTATGCAATCTGAGTAAAATGGGCCTCATTCTCTCTACAAGAAAATAAACAAGTTACTAGTACTTGATGAAATCGGTGTATTGGTCAGTCTTTTTTAATC
Organism: Ursus arctos; assembly: GCF_023065955.2. Taxonomy (NCBI): domain Eukaryota; kingdom Metazoa; phylum Chordata; class Mammalia; order Carnivora; family Ursidae; genus Ursus; species Ursus arctos. The sequence continues at coordinate 23,708,203 of NW_026622763.1, read as the reverse complement.
TAGAGGCTTTTGTGTTTTTGTTTTTGTGTGTGTGTGTGTGTGTTAGATTACATCCCCCAACCTGATTCTTCACAAAATAGGGAATGGGGTCATATCTATTACCAAAGGCGTAATGATGGCTCATTGTTTTTGCATTTATAAAACTTTTTTTCCCTGTAATTAAAATAAATTAGGAGTATGAGCAACTCCATTTTAAGAAGTAATATGTTATATTTTACATGGCATCAAAGTTTTTGATGAAACTAACTAACCAATAAGAAAACAACGATAACCACCTCTCCCTCTCCAACAAACCTAACAAATTCAAAAGAGTTCAGCAAAACCAAAGTGAAATTACGATGTTTGGCCCAGAAACAAATCAACTTGTTTTTCAGTGAAGAGAGGTAAAAACCAAGTTTGGGAATGGTCTCTACTAATTGTCTCTTTCTCAAAAGTCAAGTGGTTTCTTTCCTTATAAAATGTGTAACTGACTGAAAGTGTGAGAAGTTTTCAGAAATGTATGGCCAATTTCTTAAGCATTTCTTGAAACAAAAGTAAATACTACAGTAGTTTTTGTAAAATATTGAGTGAAGTGTTTTTTAAGTATATGCAACATTATTTTTAAATTGAATTTATACTAATCCTCAGTGATATTTTTCTCTTTTTCTTTATTTCCTCTATTCTACTTCCTGTTCTGACTGGATTTCTTCTCTGAAAGCTCAGGAATAGAAAACGATACATCAATAAATGTCTTTATATCCCACACTGAATATGCCTTGATACTGGGTACCTGTTAATAAGTGGCAATGATAGTCACTTAGACAGGAATCTCTTGAGTGCAGCTGCCATGGGGCATTGCTAGGAAAACCATGAGAAAGGTGGCTTTTCTGTCCAGTACCCTATGACTTGGGTCTCTCTTACTATAGGCTATGCAGTATGAATTAACTTAGAGAATGTAGGGGGAGGACAGAAGACTCTGTGGGCAGATTAATTGACTGATAAAGGAGAAATTCTGACACCACTTACAGAAGAAATTGAAGAAGTGTCAACCTCCAGTAACATGGTCTGGTAATAGTCACAATAGGCTAAAACCTTTTTCTGTTCAAATAGAGGGCAGGGATTCAGTCATTCTAGGAATGCCATCAGTTTATTAAATAATATTGTTGCCTTGGTATACAGGCATTTTAAGTTTTTGAAAAATAGAATATTAAATGAATTTTTTCATAAGTTTGACATTCCTGAGACTTCAATAATACACCTCTGTTTTCAGCTACTTTTCTTGGAACATTATTTTGCTGCAAATTTTAACTCAAAATTAGTTTAGAGAACTAATTGTTGACTTTATCAAATTAAGCAGATTATCTATTTTGGTTTGGTGGTTTTTTGTTTTGTTTTGTTTGTTTTCATTATTAGAGTGGAAACAGCATTCTCTTGTGGTTTTCTAAGTAGAAACAGAAGTCTTCCTGTGGTTGGCTGTGGGTACCTTGTACTTAGTGTGGATCCTGGGGTGCCAGAGGGCTTTCCTCAATGTCAGTGTTCTACTCTTAGCTCTCAGGAGTTCCTGCAGGCCTGTGCTTCAGGTGGGGAAACTTCTACACACTTAACCTGTCTTCAGAAACGGCCTGCTGTAACCAGTTACCAGGTGCTAGGCTTGTATGGGGTGGAGGGATTCTTGATTCTCCTCATTCAGCCTGATTTGTAATATCTTTATCTTAAGGTACAACTACTTATTATTTATATGTATTTTTTCTTATTGGAAAAGGATCTCACATGTCTATGGGTAAGATTATATGAACAGAAAAGCTTATAGAATTCATACATGTATACAAGAGAGAGAAATAAAGAGAGAAATAATAAATAAATGAATAAATAAATAAATAAATAAATAATTTTCCTAAGAACTTAACTAGGCTTAGAAGAGACACAAGAATAATGAGAAGTCAAAATATAATTCAGAGATATATATTGAAAACCTAAAAATGAATGAAATAGAAAATTGTCAATTTTTATTTTTTATTTTATTTTTTTTTTTTAAAGATTTTATTTATTTATGTGACAGAGAGACAGCCAGCGAGAGAGGGAACACAGCAGGGGAGTGAGAGAGGAAGAAGCAGGCTCCCAGCGGAGGAGCCCGATGTGGGACTCGATCCCGGAACACCGGGATCACGCCCTGAGCCGAAGGCAGACGCTTTAACGACTGCGCTACCCAGGCGCCCAGAAAATTGTCAATTTTTAAACATCATTCATTTTATGTTTATTTTAAAATGCTCTTTTTTTTTGAAGATTTTATTTACTTATTTATTTATTTATTTATTTATTTATTTATTTATTTATTTGACAGAGAGAGAGAGCCAGCAAAAGAGGGAACACAAGCAGGGGGAGTGAGAAAGGAAGAAGCAGTCTCCTAGCAGGGGAGCCTGATGTGGGGCTCGATCCCAGAACGCTGGGATTACAGCCTGAGCCGAAGGCAGACACTTAACAACTGTGCCACCCAGGCGGCCCTATTTTATAAGTTTTTTTTTAAGGACTTTTGAAAAAATATTTTCCTACCAAAAATACATTTTATAATCAATTCAATTAGAAATTAATTTGGAAATAAACTCATTTCAGATAAAAACTCAACCAGAAGGATTGTTTATTGATATCTATCCTTTAATATGAGTGAGATTCATTTATTGTGGTGGGTAGCTCCAATTCCATCATGAGAATGGGACCCTTGGTAGAGGTAGGGTAGAAATGAGGACAGAATAAGAAGGGCAATTCTGATGCATAGCGTTCTATGGACCAGAGCATCATTTTGCCTGAGGGGGGCCCATGGGCTTTCTGAAGCTAAAGAACAGAATGTGGGTATTTGGGGCTGGGGGCTGTAAGAGAGGGAGCTGTAGGCAGCAGAGCAAGCACAAAGTATGGAACATGGAAAATAAGTAGGATATGATCCACTAACTGAATACTTAACACTGGGGCTGACTTGCCATAACATATTTCTCACAAATAGTTTATGTATGTCTGTCTGTAAAATGAAAACCATTTAAATTGTGGTCTCCTCAAGTTGAAAAATGTATGAGACAGAGAGAAGTGAGTTAAAGAAAACTCAACATTTTTTTTGAAATACTGGAAAACAGAATTTGGGGTAAAAGTCAAATCAAATGAATAATTTAGCAAAGCAGAGTGTTCTTCATGGCTACAAGTCTAGACAGTACAAAAATATCTTAATAAAACTTGATAAATTCTGTCAACAAATCAATATTTTTCCAGCTTTATATGATTTAAAAAAAAACAAAATAACTGCTTTTCTCCCATCTGAATGTAGCTTTGGATCAAAAGTTCTCAGAAGACAAGGTTCAAATTTGTTAAAATACCTTGGGATATCGTGTTCATGATTCTTCATTAAGGCTGTCTTGAGATTAGCTTTTCTTGCTATTCTGATTATAATACTTACATGGGTCTCAAAAAGACATGATTTCCAACTTTGAGAAAATCCATTATTTTAAAATTTTTACCATGACAGGAAGTTGCAGAAAAAAGGCCTGCCTGCCTTTGGACAAACGCTATTCTGTTGATTTGTTAGGATTTGGACAAATGCTGTTTTATTGATTTGTTAGAACAAAGCAAGTGCGCGATACCTAGTTGGCTCTCAGTCATTTCTTCCTAAGGAAGAGAGATCCAGCTACCTGAACACAAGGATAATGACTGGAACACACTTGCTGCATAGTAGTCGATAAAAATTACCTTTCATACTTTCCTTCCGGCTAAAAATGCATATAATGGAATTATAACATTTCCCTAAACAAAATTAGATGCATATTTATTTTTAAAATCTTTAAGAAACAACTCCCATCTTTCTTCTCTGCAAGAGATCCAATAAATCATAAAGCAAGCCTTAAAAACAGTTTTACCCAAAGTGCACACACATAATCAATATTTTTAATGTTCTCTTAAGTTTTATGCAAAGTGCCAGAGTAAACATCTGGTTGCTTTGTAAGGGATCCACATGTCTCCCTCCCCCTTCATCCTTCCCCCTTCCTAATCCCAAACAAAAAGTTTTCAAATTTCTTGAGGGCCACAGCTGGATACAAAATTATGTTGAATATTAAAATGATAAACCACATCTTTCCTTTCATGATGGGTGCTTATGCTGAATGGTAAATATTTTGGCATGATTAAGTATGTCATAAATGGATTCACTTTGCAATGTGTTGACCAGCTTAACTTTTTCACCCCAGCTAGATTCATCAAAGTTTTGTTTAATATCTGAATGTTCTTCATTGTCTTTTCTGATGTTAAAGCAGCAACATATGGTGCTTTGCAACAAAAGATAATTAGAATTTTGCCTTGCCTGCCTTTAATGCTCTAGTTTGTAAAACAAACAAACAAAAAGTTTGTTAATGGAATTTACAAATAATAGTGTGCAATGAGAATAAGAAAAATTATGAACTTTCTAGCCAGTGAGAATAAATATAGATGTTCTGAGTATTATTTTTAGTGAATTAAAAATAAATCCATATCTTCTTCTCCTACATCCAAAAAAAAAAAAAAAGAAAGAAAAGACCCTTTCATCCTAAAGTGATTGGAAGCCATTTGATAATCTCTGTCTGTCCTTTGCAAAGACTTTATTTTAAGGCAATATGTTAATTAAATCAGGACACGAAAATTCTTGCTAAGAGATCTAGAGTTTTATTAATAATTTCAATTCTTGGACATTTCTAGGCCTCTTATTTCTCATGGTTCTTTTGGCAACCTATAGTGTCAAAATGATAGTTTCATCATGAATTGTAGCCTCCAATGAGAAGTGTAGTGCTTAGCAAATAGTAGAAACTAAGTAACTGATATATGAATTAACAAATGAATTATATTTTTTCATAAAGTTTCTTTTATTACTATAACTGAATAATCAGGCTTGAGAGGAGATTGGTTCTTAAGTCTAGGAAAAATCATGCTGTACCTCAGTCCTTCCTTCCCATCAGTGTTGATTTTCCCCGACTGCTTTCTCTTTCACTGTTATTTCTAATCTTCCTGGTCATTCTTGAGAAATTTTTACACAAAGTCTCTGCCTTTTGTGTCTTTTCCTGCTTATTCTGTTCTTTCTTATTGCTATGGAAGTGTCTGATCCTGGCTATGACCCAGTTCTTGGCTTCTGCTTTAAGAAGCCATGATTATGAAATTACGCCTCTGTTCTAGATTTTCATTCTATTGTACTTGATTTTGATTTTGCATTTCCATTCTTAGGGCACATCTACATTGCCATACCAACAAAACTAACCTCTATCAACCAAATTTGAAATCTCCCTCATGATGGAAAAGATAATTATAATCATCGTATTAGTTTCACTTCATTTTTAGTTTTCTATTTAATCTGAAAGTGGAGGAGAAATAACTAGGCCCTACTTCCCTAACGCTGCTCCCGTTTTGTAATTTCTGCTATACAAATCATGAGCTGACCAGAACAGCGTAATTTTTATTTATTCATGCCTCATAAATACATGTTCCTATCAGTGACAGTTATTTTGGGGAGGATGTACCAAGAAGCTATTTAGGCCTGAAATTTGTGGCTCCTTACTTACATAGGTCCTTCAAAGGCATACGAAGGAACCCTAACAATCTGCTTACGTGATCCTGTGTTTTTGCCAAACCTCAATCAAATAAGTCCATGGCCTCTTGCTATGCAGTAGCTCTGTAGTCACTTTTCTCTTTGTGTGCAGAGATATTGGAATAGTTTTGGACATTCTAAAGAATTAGCAGTAGGGAAAGATAAATTTATTTGGGGGATAATGAGATATATTTTGGTGTGTAGTCACTTTTTGTATTTACTTAAGGTTATTGTTGTCATTCCCTGTGTACAAAAAACTTGGGAATATCCTTTCTGACCACTGTGCTAATTACCTGAAGTTGTGCAATGAAGGTTTAGATCAAGTGATCTTACTACAAAATTAACTTGTCAAGTGTCATTTGTCAATGGAAGTATGTGGATGACAGAAGAAGTAAAAAATTTGAAACATATAGAGGCAGAAGCCAGTGTGTGGAAAATTCGTTATATATAAACATAAAAATATATTATATATAGTATATATAATAGATATATACATTATTTATATATATTTAGAAATATAAATATTTATATAAATATTTTAATATATTTATATTTTATATTTTATATATTTATACATATATACATATATATATGTAAAATTGGCTGAATAAAATCTGGATGTATCCTAGTTGGGGGTTATTTATGATGTCTTCTTATTCTTCCAGCAATATCATTTTAAACAATCAAGTAGGAAAAACATTCCATAATTGTAAATAATGACAACATAAGGGCAAAATAATGAATGCTACTTAAGTGGTACAATCAGTAAGTGTATATAGTTACTGGGATTTACGTTAACATACTTACAACCGAAAAAGAGGAGCCAATGTTCTATTGAAGGGAGTCATTTGGATATGTAGACAATTAGCAGTAGAATGTTAATGAAATTAATAGTGTAGGTCAGTTTTCAAGTTTCTTCTCATTTGCATCCTCAGAATTGAAGCCTGTATTCCCAGGTCCTAATCTACCACTATGTACATAGTATTGAAACTGGAGCATTAAAGATAAATTAACAAATTCTCTTGTCAACATTTTGGTATTGTCTGTGCATACTCCCTTCCCCTACCTCTGTTGTTTTACACCCATACTCATAAAAGAATCGCCAACTCACCAAACGTAACCTCAGGGTCAGGCCACTGTTGAGAGGTTTAAGGGTGAGTATATGACTCAACAATGGCCAGGCTTACTGTCCCATCATTTTGTAACTGAAGCTGAGAAATTCCGGAGTTATCCTGGCTAACCTCTGAATTTCAGAAAGTATTGGCGAAATAAATAGCAGAAAAACCTGAGGTAGAAAAAAGTAACACAAAGGGAGGATGCCAAGATGACAGAGGAAAGACTTCCTGGATTCTCTCAATCTTTTCTTGTATCTTGGTTCCAATCTTCGCTGAGGTCTAGTGATAATATTGCTGTAGATTTCATGAAGTACATCTGTCTTAATTAGTACCCTTCATGATAACAACACTTTCATTTTACAAGTCTGTTGTGGTCCTTCAGTCTGGTAGCACAGTAGAATCACCTGGAGAATGTCTCGCACTATCTTGGACAAATTAATGAAGGTCCTCAGTTAATTTTCATCTTATTATGTATCCCTGTTTGTTTCTATCCCAAGGATGACTTTCGGGTTTTTTTTTGTTTTGTTTTGTTTTTTTAAGATTTTATTTATTTATTTGAGAGACAGCATGAGAGAGAGAGAGAGTGAGAGAAAACAAGCATGGGGACGAGCAGAGGGAGAGGGAGAAGCAGGTTCTCCACCGAGCAGGGAGCCCCATGCAGGTCTTGATCCCAAGATCCTGGGATCATGACCTGAGCCAAAGGCAGATGCTTAACTGACTGAGCCACCCAGGTGCCCCCAAGAATGACTTTAAAAAGAAAAAGGACAAATAATATTTAAACTTCCACTTCTGAAATACCCCTAGGTGGTAAGGCAAATATAAGTCAGAATAATTCCCATCTCTAAACCAAGATTAACAAATGAATTTGACCTATATTACAAGGTATATATGCAGATAGAATTATATACATCTACTTACATATTGATATATATTACAGTGTATATGTTTATATAAAATAAGTTGATATTTAGAGATGTGATTTTAAAATTATTAAAACACATAACACATTAGTGAATGACAATTTTGAATGGTGATTAATGAATTTAAAAATACTGGTTGGGTTTTGAAATTTTGAGTGCTGGTTACCATCAGGTATCACAAACTAGAGTAGTACTGAGGTGAGGTGACTTGCGGTATAGTTTGAGGGACTTGATGAGCATGAAGAATTCATAGACAGTATGATATTCTAAATGCATTTAAGCACATTTATGCCAGGATATTTCAGGGAAGCTTATTCACACAGAGGATACTTTCTGCTTTAGTAAATATGTTCCCTAGTGCAAAAGATCCCGATTCTGTTTGAATTCTCTGTGATATTCTGGCATGCATACTAGTTTGGGGTGTGTGTGTGTGTGTGTGTGTGTGTGTGTGTGTTTCTTTCTTTCATTCTTTCCTTTTTTGACAAACACCACATAAATGGGAGTGCATAAATCTCAGTTACCTTGAACTTGTTAAAAACTGTCCACGGTGTTAAGAAAACAAAACAAAACAGAAACCTCCCGATTCCCTAATCATCTAAATGAAGAGTTTTGAATATCTCTTGTGTATTGTTCAAGCTTTCCCATTCTTCAAGTTTTAGCTGACTTTATTGTGTTTCTGGGAAGCAGAAGTAAAAGGAAAGAAAGGGGAAAAATAATGTACTAAAAATAGATGAGAATCCATGTTCAATTTTTTTTCTTTTTTCTTTTATTTTTGTAAAGGCATGAAAATTGGGCTCTGTTTGATTTTCAGTCCTTTGAAGTAAATTCTTGTTTCAAGGCTTTTCTTATTTGTTTGTTTTGGTTTCCACAAATTATGTGCAAATCATTTTTGGTCACAAAAGGGCATTAGGCAAAAACTCAATATATAATCATGGACTAGACTTTTTAAACTTATGGGATTGTTGCTTGTTCCGTGTGTGCAAGACTTGATACCTTAACTAGATATAATGCACCTGAGGACAACACTCGATTTATCACAAGTCACCCAGCAGAATCGTGATCACCTAAAAAATGATTAATAACATACGCTTGTTTAGTCTTACGGAAAGAATGTGCTCTTAGGAAGTCATTTTGTAAGTCCCAGCTCCTTCATCTGTAAAGTGGAATAAAAGTAGTACCCAACTCAAAGGACAGTTGTGAGTATTGAATGAAGGTATACCTGTAAAACCAGTGAACCCAGTGCCTGATACATAGTAATCTCTCCCTCTCTCTCTCTCTCTTTATAGATAGAGCATGTAAATAAAGATGTAGCATATTTTATAAATTCTAGAACACATTTTTTGTATATTTTAATCTCTGAAATATCCATGTGTCTATCATAGATTTCACCTTAGCATTGTGACATAGCTATATTGGTATTGTCCTTTTTTTCATTGTTATTATGTAAAATACTAGTGTGTCTTACCAGAAATAGTGCCTTATATTCAATTAAATGAATACATTTTTTTGATCTTGTAGATGGAAACTCAAATGTGTTGTAACTATATATATTTTTACACACTATATGTAGAAATAGTATTTATCTATTTGTATAGCTAGAATAGAACTTTTTGTCTTTAGCTGTTTTTTAAACTTTATATATTGTAGAAGATGAATCCAACCCAGAAATTTGAACTGCTATGTTCCAAATGAACTGTGGTGTTGATAAACAATATTTGCTAAATTATCAGCACAGTCAATAGAAATATAAAGTTATTTGCATTTTAATATGTATTTTATTGCATTTGTTACATATAAAACACCAACATACCTATTAAGAAATATGTGCTGAGGTAATAAGAGTCTGTGCTGGAAGATAGAAAGTGACATTCCTAGCTCTGCTCATAACTGAGGTCACTTGTACCTCTCTGAGCAGTCATTTCCTCCATTTGTAAAATTAGCATCTTAGACTGGTGATTGCTGATAATTATATGAGTCTATATTGTACAAATTGTGGATTGTCTCCCATGGCCATCCTAGGTCAGACTATTCTACTGGAGAAAATAGCACGAGTTTCTTTAGTCTTTGTTGATGTGAAGATCTGGTTAAAAAAAAAAAAAAAGAGAAAGTAAACAGTTGTTTGTGTATGGTGGTAAAAAAAGGCATATTCTGGAAGTTTTACTGCCAAAATATTTAGAATTCTTTTAAAAAGTTGTTCTCAGAGAAGTCAGTAGTCATAATATTAGGTACTACGATTATCCAAATCCGTAGTAGAGCTTCTATGTCTTCTCGCACTGTGGAAATACAAGTTGCCCTCTGGAATTAGAAGTAGGGCAAGGCAATTTGTATTCATTTCTGTTCAATCAAGAAGGGTTCAGTAGAGGAGGCTCTATTTCACAAACCTTGTTATGAAAGGAGAAAGAATGTTAGTTTAATGCTCACTTCCATTAAGTGTTCAGTAAACCATACTGTCTAGTTCACAGACAAGTGAAGCTATTTTCGCTCTAGTGACAGCAAGAGCAATGATACAGTATTAAGAGAGGTGACATTAAACAACTCTGCCACTAACTTACTGTGTGACATTGGGCAACTTAGGTCTCCTCTGGAGATAATGGTGATCTGCATTTCTTTCTAATTTATCTTCTGGCTCCCAAGGAACATATTGTAGATATATATTGGACAATTTGATAATTGAGATTTACTTTACACATGGTCCAGTGAGAATGAAAAATGATTACTAAAACTAATAGGACAGAGAAATGAGAAGACCCAGGTCAACTGTGGTCATAACTTATTGAGAAAGGCTTTTGGAAATAGATAATATTTGAGAGGATGAACCCAAATTGGTGATACAAAATTCTTCTCTGTAAACATTTGTAGACAACATTAATAGATCAGATATATAGTTCAGATTCCTAGTATTTTGGCAAAGAGCAAATTTTTCACTTTTTTTTTTTTTCACATAAAATTGTCCATGAGAAGTAATGGACATTGCCTCAATTTAATTTCTTGATTTAACCAACGCACCAAACTTAACTAGTTAATGTACCAATTTCAAGTCTTTTTCCTCCATTGTTCTCACCTACCATTTATTCTCCCTAAAAGTTGGCATTATAAAAGAGAACATGTTTGTAAGAGGATTAAGTTGATAGAAACTGATCATATAGAAAGGAAGCAGTTGCAAAACCAATAAATATCATGGTAGGGGTTAATAATGTTTGTTAATGAGCTTTTTACTGTTTGACTTATAACAGCAATCTATGCTATTAAGTTATTTATAACATTTAAATAGAAATTCAGGTTAATGTAACTAAGAATTTGGAGAGAGTATATAGTGTTAGTAAAGACCACGGTTTAGATTTCCACTTTACTATTTATTGGCTCTGTGATCCTGGAACATTACCTGGTTCAAATATCTGAAATAAGATAATAATACCTTTTTCATAGAGTTGTTGTAAAAAATAAATAATGCTGTATGTATAGGCCCTATGAAGTGCCATATAAGTACTGTGTGCTAACAAATAATCACTAAGAATTCAAACTTTAAAATAATTATCAACTCATAAGCCGTGAATCTAAATTGTTCCTGCATGCCTATAGATTTCACACCTTACATTTAATACATTTAATAAAAATTAGTGGTTTTTGTTAATATTAAAATGGTTATAAACTTTCCAATATATTTCACATCATGTCATACATGGAACGTTAAATGTATACGACATGCTGGAGTAAGATAGAAAGTGTTTGTGTATATCTATTTAGGACATGACATGGTAAAAAAAAATCCTATGCAATATAATTATGATAAGAAAAAATAAAACTATTAGTGAAATGTGTACCAAGCTTAAAAATAATCTAACCTTGCTTCCATGAAATGGCCGTGTGTATTTCTTAAGATTTTTTAATAGTTGAGCACATGGAACACAAACTCTCTGAAGCTCCACAGGCCCCTTATCCAAGGAGGATGGTGCATGCTATTGTAGACTGCGAACAGACATGTCCAAGCATAGGGCGCCTCATTGACCATGCTCAGGGCTCAGTGGCAAAACAGCAGCAGACAGCTGTTGCTCATTGCACTCAATGACAATGGGGTTTGAAGGGCACACCCATGGATCTGTTCCACTTGGAAAGTCCTTAAAGGAATCCAAATGAAGGTACTTAAGCAGAGACAAGTAGCTGACCCTTCTGGCTACTCCACAGGACCAGGGATTGATATTCTGGGTAGCACTCCTATAATCTCTTCATGGTGTATCATTTGGGACTTCCTGAAAAAGATACCATACATGAAAGTATCTTTCACAGGGCGTAGCACGTCTACAGTTTTTGAGTCTGAATATTACATTAATAGAACCACATACATATGAGTCTTTGAAAAGTTGTAGATACAAACTTGGTCAGTTGCTTAGTGAATAAACTTCATGCTCTGGAGCATTCATTTCCTAACTTGCTACAGCTGTCAACAGTCAACAAATATTTATGTAGTTTCCAAAGTTCATACCTGGGGCTTATAAGATATAACATGAAATTATGCACAAATGCTTTAAAGAATGTAAAATTCATGTTTTTGTAATTAAAAAGTTGTTTCCAATATTCGTTAGCTTTTAATCACTGTTAACTTTTATATAATTGTGTAAATCAAAAGGACTTCTATATGTGTTAGTGAAAATTTAAGAGGACCAGTTAATTTGTATTATGAATTATATAGAAATTTCCCCAAAAGGTGGTAATATTAATTTATTCTCAGCAAAAATATTTTCAGTGGTCAGTTTATTTTTGCATAACATAATAGTCTCTATGGTTTGATGTTCTTTTGAATTCAAGGATATTATAGAATGAACAAGAAGACAATAATGAAGATTAAAGAAAGTGACAGTTGAGAGATTACAAAATGACATGATTCCTTCTAATGGTATTTTTCTACTTAGACAAAAGACATGAATTGCTAAAGGAATGTTTTAATTTATAGAAACTTAATACGTATATGCTTGTCTAGACATTACTATTCATGTAAAAATAGGGATTTTAAAACATTTTGATTTTGTATTAATAAAGCCCCATATTCCTATGTCTAAATATATTATTTTAAATTGTTTAAGATATAAAATTAGAAAAATAAATTATTCCAGTACTATTTTCAATATCACGTGTAAATACTTTTGCACTGGGAACAGGCCAATGTTGGCCAATTTTTCTCTTGATCTTCTTTTTACAAATAGCATTTGACTATGTTTATTTTTACCTTTTGCTCAGGAGGTAGTAGAAAAACAACATCCTGAGCTCACTCAGTCACAGTAATAGCCAGTCCTAGGCCTTGAGAATAAATTGTTAAAGTGTGTGTATTCTGCAAGAAGAACAAGCATATGTTTATTTCATGCTTATTATATGTCCAACATTTCATTAGGTGCCTTGGGGAATACAAAGTATTGGATTCTAGATATTGTCAAGTAGTTTAAAGCTTAATCGAAGATGTAAGTGATATATGGGAATCACATATGAAATATATATGAGTGTACCTGATTGCATATAATTTTAAAAAATTGGCTTAGAAAAATTGGGGAGGGATGGGATAATTGAAGAAGATTGATTTTTATATAATCAGTGCCTCAAGCAACCAGAAAAGAGTCGACAAAATTTTTTATTTTAAGAAATTATTTTTAAATCTTAAGTTTATATCACATAAAATTCTGTTAAAAAACAATATGTTTTTACTCATTTAGAAAACAGCTATATGGTGCAATAATATAATCTTGATAAAAGCTTAATTTGGCTTTATTCTGCAAAAATGTCAAAACACCAATAATGGTTTGATATATTAAAATAACTTTGTGAATTGATTTTGGGGGAGAGCTAATTTCAGCAACTGGGTCACTCATTCTTCTTGGCATACCCATGATTTGAAAATCTCATGCAATCTCTATTTCGGCTTTTTTGTTTGTTTGTTTTTAAATCTCAGTCCTTTGTTTTTGTTTTTTCGATGTGTACTTTGTTCCAAGTCCTTTGCCTTTTGATTTATTCTATGGCAGTTGTAATATAAACGTAAGACTATAGGAAGAAATTTAAAGCAAATAAAAAGCTCTAATTTGTATAATGAACAAACTAAATATCAGACCAGGAGCCACTATAGTGTTTGAAACCTGGAAAATATATATTTAAAATTATTTTGCTAAATACATTCAATCTACACAGCATATTATATATTGCTGAATCTAATTTAAGTGGTAGGTAGGTTCATACTTGTCTTGAGTTCCTTCACTGTTGTAAAAAAAAAATTCTCTCTATCTTAATGCTTAATAGTAAAATTTTTTTACTGACATCTGTCATGAGCAAGTGAGGAAGGGGGTTTCTACTTCATATAGTAATCCAGGGACCTGGGCTTCTTCTAGCCTGTAGCTTTGTCCTCTTTTATATCTTTAAACTTATCTCTCCTTAGTCGATAGATGGGAAAGAAAAGAGAGGGAGCAAGCATGGAGAAAAGCCACCTGTTCTTACCCACCTCAGCCAGGAAATGCATGTATCACTTCCACCCACATTCTACTGGGGAGAAATGGTGATATGGCACTATTTAGATACACATAGCAAGGAAATGTAGTCTAGCTGCCAGTCATATAAATGAGAAAAATACACATTGGATGCCAGCAGTGTCTGTGCAAGTCTAATCAAGATTCATTTGTTGAAATCCAGGAAAAACTTAAGTACTTAAAATAATGTCAGCAAATTGAAAAGAAAACCTACTCCTCCAGCAGGCAATATATAACTAAAGGGAATTCAGTGAGTGAAATTCTGAAGAAATTATGCAGCAGAAAAGATATCATTGACCCAAAA